>NC_089490.1:92340663-92994982 GCF_036850765.1 Saccopteryx bilineata | reverse complement strand
GCACCCATGTGCCTGATCCCTCTGTCTCCCCAGGACTCTGGCCAGGTATTCCCTGTCCCTTTGCTCTGGGTCCTCACTGGCTTTGTCTGCATTTTCTCAGGTCTCCGCCTGCACCCCGAGAGCTGATCCACAAAGATTAAGAACTGTTTATTGGTCCTTTAGCATTTCTTGTGGCTTTGCCAGTTAGAACCAGAGTAATCTTAGGTGGGCACTGAGCAGACTGCCATGCAAGAGGCTCTGGGGGGGCTCGTGGGCTCTCATCCCGGAAACGTTTATGGGAATGACCCTCATAATTGCAATGTTCTTCAGCTTTGAAGCTCTGGAGCTCTCTTCTCATGCATGACCCGAGAGAAGGTGAGTTTATTAAAAACCACTTAATTTAAAATCCCCTGCTGGTTCTGCTTGGGACTCACATTTGATCACATAAATTAAACGTTCTACTTTTTTGCTTTTAAAAAAATGGTGTTATTTTCTTTCACTCTTCTCAAAGCTCTTTATCAGAGAGAGCAAATGAAAATCCTTCCACCGGAAGCTTTCCCGGACTATTCTGGGATATCTGTAAGTGTGGATGGATGAAGTACAAGGGGCTGCTCAAACCTTATAAAAAGCTGGTGGTGATTCATTCATTCATCCATCCACCCATTCATTCATTCAGTATCTATCAAGCGACCTCCAGGTCTCAGGCACCAGATACGCAGAGATGGAAACACCGTGGTCCCAGGTCTCAGGCACCAGATACGCAGAGATGGAAACACCGTGGTCCCAGGTCTCAGGCACCAGATACGCAGAGATGGAAACACCGTGGTCCCAGGTCTCAGGCACCAGATATGCAGAGATGGAAACACCGTGGTTCCAGGTCTCAGGCACCAGATACGCAGAGATGGAAACACCGTGGTCCCAGGTCTCAGGCACCAGATACGCAGAGATGGGAACACCGTGGTCCCTGTCTCTCCAGCGCCTGCAGGTGCTGTGGGCACTCGGACAGCGAGATGCACTCCGGGCAGGCAGGGCTGGTTCAAAAGCAGGGTCGGGTCAGCTCTCGTGTCGTAGGGAGTGGTCTTTTAGGAGAACAAACCTTGGCTCTTGCTCTTCTTTCCCTGGACAGAATGAATTTGGCCACGATTGTGACTGGGCTAAGACTAGAAAGGGTCTGGTAGCTGGCAAACACTTTTTAACCAAGACAAGCAGAATACTTTTATTGTTGTGTTTCTATAGGCAAACTTTTGATTTACGTCTAATATGCATTCAGAAAGAGTACACAAGTTATGAATGCATAGCTTGAGGCATTCTTACCAAGTGAACCCCCTGTTGTATCTAGGGCCCGGACCATGGATCAGAACATCACTTACAGACTAGGACTGGGGGTGCCCCGTCCCCTCTGAGTCACACATATACTCACTACCCAGCTATTATCCTGAATTCTTACACCACAGTTTAACCAGTTTCTGCATTTTATATATACCGAATAGCCTTTCAGCTCAACACTCTGCCTGTGAAATCCATTCACATTATTGCATGGTGTTGTAATTTCTTCACTTGATGCTGTGTCACAACCTATAATGTGAATACATCTTCCCCTAGTCGCCCATTGCCTTGCTGATGGACATGTGGGTCGTTTCCAGTTTGAGAGCCGTTATAACCACACTGGAACACGTCCTTTGGTGTCACGTGTATGCCTTTGCTGTTGGGCGCACACCTAGGAGTGGAATTTCTGGGTCATAGGAAGTATACCTGTTTAGTTTAAGCAGATCCCTAGGCGAATATTGAAGAAGTTCTTCCTATGCACACCCCTGCTGGTAGCGTGAGCGAGGTCCAACTGACCCCCACTCCCACGCATAGCTTGGTATTGCTAGGCTTCTTACATTTGAGACCTTCTGGTAAGCATGTAGTGGTATCACATTATGAATTATAACTTGCATTTCCAATAACTCATGAAGCTGAGCACCTTTCCAGATGTTAACCGCCCATCTGAGAACCCTCTTTCAGGAAGGGCCCTTTTAAGTCTTTTGTTCATTTTTCTATTGGGTTCTCTTGCTGGCTGGTAGGAGTCCTTTATGCATTTATTGGGGTGAAACCCATGGCTCAACGCTGCTGGGCTTCTACTGGGTGCACGGTGTGCACTGCCCACTTGGCTAGCTTTTTATGGAATCAGAGAATAGTACGCTAGAAGAACTCTCAGAGGTCATCAAATTCATACCCCACCCAGAGGAAACTGAGGCTCAGAAATGCTAACTTGGTGGCTTAGAGGAACATAACTAACACAACACAAAGAGAAGAGAGCTCGGGGGTCCGAGACCCTCACCTCTCCCCTCTGCTTTATTTCTCTCTCTCCCCCAACTCCTCACTTCTCTCTAATCCCTCTGTTTAAACTCATCCCAGGTTTCCTTCCTCTTTCTAGGCTCATGTGCCAGATGAGGGAGATAATTCCTGAGCAGCTGTGCAGACTGGAGGAGACCCTACAAGTGGTTTCTCTTAACCAGATGCTCTGCAAAGAACAAGCAGAGGAACTGTGCTGTTGTGGGCTGAACTGGGCACCACACATACCAAGAAGTATGCTCAATCCCTACTCCCAGTACCTGTGAATGGGACTTTATTTGGAAATAAAGTCTTTGCAGACGTGATCTAGTTGGGACGAGCCACACTAAATCAGGGTGATATCCTCATAAGAAGAGGAGAAGAGACAGAAGCAGATGCAGAGGGAGGAGGGCCCCGTGGAGACGGAGGCGGAGGTTGGAGTGCTGCTGCCACAGGGAGGGGATGCCCGGGGGCTGCCAGCAGCAGCAAGAGGCCGGGAAGGGTCGCAGCCTAGAGACTTCAGAGGAGCATCTTCCCGCTAGCACCTTGACTGCGGACTTCCAGCCTCCCGGACTATGAAAGAATACATTGCTTTTCAAGTCGCCGGTTTGCAGCATTTCATTATGGACATCCCAGGAAGCTGACACAGCGCCAAGACCCTGAGCCCGCTAGCTTCGTCTCAGGGAAACGCACAAGAGTACCTGGACTCCCAAACACCCTAGGGCTGTTGTCTTGGGCCAAACTTATTATTGCCATTTTACAGATGTGGACATATTTTCAGATACTCATTAAATCACAGAAAGGGAGTGATTTTGCTCATTTTAGAGAGCAGGTGGTAAGACAAACCGAAGGCAGAGACAATGCTCACAGGTCTGTGGTTTGGGCTCTCCTCCTGTCCCGGGAATCCCACCAGGAGATGAGTCTCTTGCAGGACCGGCTCTGAGACAAGACAGGCTTTGACAGTCCATCGTGAGCTGGGAGATCAGAGACACTGAACAAAGACATCTGGCCATGCCCTGGCCACTGTAGTCAAGGTAGTTAGTTATCAAAGACTGTCCAGCCTGTCTCGTCCAGTAAGATGAAAGCATTTTCTGGAGCTGCACAGGGGAAGAAATTCAAAGAATCCAAGATTTTCTTCTTAAAATCACCACCGTACAAAATGGAGCAGACTTAACAATGCTCAGAGAAGCCAGAAGTCGATGTAGGAGGCAAGGACAGCTCGCCCGGGGGGTCCGCAGCCCCAAGGACTTTCTATCAGTTACTGAGAAGTAACTCCTCTCTGAATAGAAGTCAATCTGCTGACCAGCTTGTTGGCAGGGAGAGTTTATTATTTTTACAAATAATGAGCCTGCCTCTCCCTCCCTGTCTGGCTGGATGCTTCGCTGCACGAGATGATGTCTCATTTGCTTACCAAGAAGGGCAAAATGGCTCAGATGGCCAAGCAAATCCGACCAGTTGAATGTGCGTGAGAGCCTGACCGAACGCCAAGCTGATGGACCGCAGAGAGGGCAGGGAGCTTTCTGCAATTTCCAACTTAAAACAAAGCAAGCCCTCATGAAGGGCACGTGTGCATTTCCGTTTTTCACTCATTCGCACGATCTAAGAAAAAGTGTTCACTGCAAAAACAACCACTGAGAGCCTGACCGGTGGTGGTGCAGTGGACAGAGTGCTGACCGGGGACAATGAGGTCCCAGGTTTGAGACCCCAAAGTAGTGGGATTGAGTGCAGGCTTGCCAGCTTGAGCATGAGATCATCGACATGATCCCACGGTCACTGACTTGAACCCAAAGGTCACTGGTGAGAAGTCCAAGGTCACCCTGGCTTAAGCAAGGGGTCACTAGCTCAGCTTGCGCCCCTCTACTATCAAAGCACATGTGAGAAGCAATCCATGAACAACTAAAGTGACGAAACTACGAGCTCATGCTTCTCATCTCCCTGTTTCTCCTGCTCTCAAAAAACAAATGAAAAAACAAGCATTGAGGTATGCAGAGCTAACAGCCTTCTCTGTTTTCACCCCATATCTGTCGCCCACTTATGGACAGAACTAATTCTTCGGGAGTGCCTCTTACGTGCCCAGGGCCATGCTGGATATTCCCCGTCTGTCCACTCCAGGACCACTGTCTGCCCTTCCCTGTGCCCTGTGCCCAGGAGACTCATGCTTTCAGATGAAATCAGCTGGGATCCCTGTGGCTCCCTCCTGGTGGGAAGCATCGGCCACAGGCTAGAGGGTGGGAAGAAAGAGGGTGTGCTCCCTCCCCAGGCATGGGCGAGGTTGCCATGTTCCAACGGTGCCCACGTCCTCTCCCGCTGAACCTTCCGCTGGGCAGCCATCTCTACGGTCTGGCTCTCACGGGCTCTGGCAACACTGTCTCTTCCCTAGGCTGAACAGTGTCCCGGAAATTCATATGTTGAAGTCGTAACCCACCCAACATGGGCCTCAGAATGTGACTGAATTTGGAGATGGGGTCTTTAGAGAGGCGCTAAGTTAAAATGAGGTCACTAGGGTGAGCCCCAGTATGACTGGTGTCCTTATAAGAGGAAATTTGAAGGGGAGTGGGAGAGGTAAGAGAGGGTAAAGGGGAAATGAATGGTGAAGGAAGGCAACCTGACTTGGGCTGATGAGCACACAAGATACAGATGATATATTATAGAATGATACACCTCAAACCTATACAATTTTACTAACCAATGCCATCCCCCAAAAAGTCAATAAAAAAGAGGAAATTCAGACAGACAGGTACAGTGGGGCGACCACACAGAAGCACAGGGAGATCAGCCCCCTTACAGCATAGGAAAGAGGCCTCAGAACAAATCAATCCTGTGGACATGTAGATCCAGGACTTCTAGTCACCAGAGTTGTAAGGAAATTAATTTCTTCTGTCTAAGCCAGCAGTCTGTGGCACTTTGTTATAGCCCCTTCAAGAAACTAATACGCAGCTCTTGGCCCGGAGCTGGTAACGACCTAGTGCTCCTGCCGGTCTCTGGGGTTCAGCATCCTCGTTCATACCTTCCACGCTGTCCACGCACCCCAACAACAGCCCTTTATTAAAATACCTTCAGTTATCTGGTCACATCCATTTCTTGATGGAACCCTATTATGTGTATGCTATTCCACTTACTCCCCTGGACTATCCCATTAAATCGAAATGATAATGCTTATTTTACAAATAAGAAAAGTGAGGTTCTGAGAGGTGAGTGGTGGAGTAGGAATTTCAGCCAAGCTCTTTCTGAGTCCAACGGCACGGCATGCTGACTCTGGTACACCCCAAGCTGAATGACGAGCCACTGATGGAATCAGAGGCCCATGGAGTGGGAAGGACCCTGGACACCATCTAGAGCAACCTCTTCCCTTTCTACATGGGGAAAAGACTCAGAGGAGTGAGCTCAATGGCCTAGCTTAGGAAGCTTACTCAGTGGCAGAACTAGGATTTGAAGGCAAGTCTCTTGACTCCAGCTTGGGTACTTTTCATTGCTGCCCTGCCTGATTTGAAAGTAACAGCAGGGTTATAATCACCTTTCAGATCCCACACTTGGATTTCCCTGGGGGCCAAGCATAAAGGTTGAGTCAGGTACTGGCATCAATCCACATATCAGCTCCACGCTTACTAGCTGTGTGACCTTGAGCGAGGGACTCAATTACTGCTCTTTGGTTCAGCATCCTCTTCTGTAAAATAAGCATTAATAATGACTCCTACAGCCTGACCAGGCGGTGGCGCAGTGGATAGAGCATTGGACTGGGATGCAGAGGACCCAGGTTCAAGACCCTGAGGTCACCAGATTGAGCATGGGCTCGTCCGATTTGAGCAAAAAAAAAGCTCACCAGCTTGAACACAAGGTTGCTGGCTCCAGCAAGGGGTTACTCGGTCTGCTGAAGGCCCGCAGTCAAGGCACATATGAGAAAGCAATCAATGAACAACTAAGGTGTTGCAACAATGAAAAACTAATGATTGATGCTTCTCATCTCTGTCCGTTCCTGTCTGTCTGTCCCTGTCTATCCCTCTCTCTCTCTATGAAAAAAAAAAAAAAATAATGACTCCTACAACTATTGAGAATTAAGTAAAACCCTTGGCAGATGGGATCTTTAGAGAGGCGCTTGGCACAGTGACTAACACACATGTTAGTACTAATCAAACCATAGGCTATTGTTATAACGGGGTAAATTCTCGGCTCAGAAGCTGAAGAATAATAATAAACGGTGACAAAGATAACTAAAGATGGCAGTGGCTGACCATGGGGCACCCGCTGTGTCACCACACTGTGCTGGGCATATCTCTGACCTCTGCTCTGTATAACATCCTAGAAAGGTTGAGTGAGTAACTAAGAACGACAGTAAGAATCCAGATTCAGCCTCACCAGGTAGTGGCGCAGTGGATAGAGCATCGGACTGGGATGCAGAGGACCCAGGTTTGAGATCCCGAGGTTGCCAGTTTGAGCGCAGTCTCATCTGGTTTGAGCAAAAGCTCACCAGCTTGGACCCAAGGTCGCTGGCTCGAGCAAGGGGTCACTTGGTCTGCTGTAGCCTTATGGCCAAGGCACATATGAGAAAGTAATCAATGAACAACTAAGGTGTCGCAATGAAAAACTGATGATTGATGCTTCTCACCTCTCTCCGTTCCTGTCTGCCTGTCCCTATCTATCCCTCTCTCTGTCTCTGTAAAAAAAAAAAAAAAAAAAAAAAAAAGGACCCAGGTTCAAACCCAGTTTTCCCTGGCCCCCAAGGCCACGCATTCTCCAATACTGGTGACGAGATGACATTGAGCATGCCGGTACTGGAAACTAGCTGCGGGAAACCGGCTCGCAAACCAGTCACACCCGTGACTTGAAGATTTACAGTTAATGTGGGTGCTTCGTGTCACCAACTGTGAGCTCCCCGGGGGCAGCGTGTGTCTCACTGACTCTGGACCCATTGCTTCCAAACAGCCCGTGCCACACAGCAGGTGTGCTCATGATAAGTGCTAAACCTGCCCTGTTAGGGAACTGGAGGGGCCTGGGAGAGCTGGAAGCCCAGCGCGCAGTGCCTGGAGCGGTGGAGAGCCCGGAGATGGCCCATCTGCACCGAATCCCTGTGACACGGAGGCCGCCTTCAAGGGACGTTTAATGGGAGGAGCGGGCGGTTGTGTCTTCTTGGTTGCTGGGCAGCTACACTTCTAGAGAAGGCTTTGATTTCCGCTGGGGGCTACCAGAGAAGCGCTGTAAAGACTTGGAGGCCTGAGACGCAGGTGAATTCTGGATCCGTTGCTTGTTTTCCAAGTAACCAGGCACGCGTTGCTGCACTTCTGTAGACCTCTCTTTCCTCTTCTCTACAACCATTACGGTAATGTTAGTTTTTTTTTTTTTTTTTCATTTAACCAATATCTTTTGAGAGTCTCCTAGGTACCAGAACCCACTTTGGAAACAGAATCCCTTGTCCCTATGGAGCCTACATGCTGACAGAAGAGTTAAGACTTGCAGGTAGGTGAAACTTACATTATGTTCTACGACCAGTAACAAAGCAAGGGAGGGAGAGAGGAGGTCCTAGGCGGGGGACCTACTGAAATTTTAAATGCGCGGTTGGCAAAGGCTTCTCTGAGAGGGTGATCTCTGAGCAGAGGCCTGCAGGAAGTGAGGGCTGATGCCATGCTGGCATGGGGGAAGGACGCGGGCAGAATTGCAGAATCAGCTACCAGCGCCAAGGTGCCCAGTGAGCTGGGGCCCTGCAGGAGTCCTGCCCCCCCAGGCTGCTGGGGAAAGCTGAACCAAATCATAATCCATTCGAAACGCCACATGCATAGCAAGCGCTCAGTGAATGTTAGCCAGGACTATTAACATTAGTCCCAGGGCACACAAAGGCCCCTACTTACTAAAAACTGACTAGAAGGTAACACTTTGGGGTCTGAACTGGACTAATGAATGGGCCTAGCTGCTCTCCGCCAGCCTTGTTTGGGCAAATCCGCAGGCTGTCCTGTTCACAGGAGATGTCTTCTTATAAATTTGATTAGTGGGAACTATCCCACCTATGTGTTAGAAAGAGCCATGAGGGGCCAGAGAGGTCTAGTGAGATAATGCAAGTATTTCTCTAAGAATAAAAGCTACTGGGAATCCCTTTCCTCTCAGTTATCCAAATCACAGAATAGAGAATTAGGGAGACACCACTCACAGTCCTATGAACATCTGGACAGAGGACCAGACATGAGGTGGGGTTTGGGTGGGGTAACCAATATTTATTGAGCCTCTATCCTAGTTCTTGAGCACTGGGCTTTAAGTTATATTTACGATCGCTATTCAATCCTCACAGCAGCCTAGTAAGACTGTGTCATTACCTCTATTTTCTGGACATGGAAAACTAAGCAGCACAGGTAAGATTCTGCCTAACCCAGGTCCGCTGATTCCCTGAACCACACTCTTCCTGCTGAACTGCAAACCACGACTGGCGAACTTTTTCCTACAGGGGCCGGTGTACAGTAGTATATACTATATTTTTGGCTTTGTGAATCAAAAGGTTCATTGCAACTACTCAACTTCTGCCATTGTAGCCTCAAAGCAGCCCTAGATAAAACCAAAATGACCGATGTGGGTGTGTATGTCCATCAGACTTTATTAGTGGACACTGAAGGTTGGATTTCAGATCATTTATATGTGCCACAAAATATGCTCTTTGGATTTTTTTTTCTCAATTATTTAGCAATGTGCAAACCAATCCTAGGTTGACACAAACAAAAGCAGGTGGTGGCTAGACTTGGCACGCATCCAGCCCCGCTGCACATGATTAAACACACACTGGGAAGATATTAAATGGACTTTGAATAAGAATAAGGACTCAGTGTTTCCCTGGCATATCTGCAGGGCCACTCCAACTTGAGCCTAGGTTTGTTGAAGACAGGGCTACGGTTTCTCCTTTGTGCGTTGCCTCCACTACGCATCAAGATGAGTCTGTGTGCACTGTCCTGGGCACGCGGTCTGATGAACCCCTGTGGGCCCAACGAGCACAGCTGGCCTGTGGCACAGCAACGGGCCGAGACCGGCGATTTCTCTGGGATAACTGTTGGAGCTGAGACCTCTCCCTGCAGCAGTCCCACGGAGCTCTGCTAACCAACCAACACAGGGTCCTCCAGGCCTTGCTGATCCAAACGCATCCGGCCTGCCGTGGTGAAATGCTCAATGCACGATAATAGGAGATCCAACAATTGGGGGCTCAGGGGGACAAGGAGGGCTGTGTCTAGGAACACCGGTGGACAACAGGAATAGCTCTTAAGGGAAAGGAAAGAGCAGGACGCTGGTTTCTCTCTGACGGCGCTGGCCTGTTTGCTGGGTTCTCAGCCCCGAGCGGAAGTACAGGGTAGAGGGGCACAGATAAACCGCTGGAGGCATGTCTCTGCACCCCCTTTTCCCGGCAGCCTAAGAGCTCTCTCTGACTGGGCACGTCTGCATTATAATCTCCTTCACTTGCTCTGCAATCTTTTTATTTTTTTTAGGTTTATTTTATTTAACTTTATTGAGGAGTAATCGACACATACCAGTGAATACATCGAAAGTGTGAAATGTGATGATTTGGTACACATCTATCAACCTTGTAGAATGGTTACTGAGATCAAATTAATTAACACATCCATCACCTCCCACAGTGAACACAGGTATCTCTGTAAGGGAAACGAAATCGGTATCTTAAAGACACCTCTGCACACCTCTGTTGGTTGCAGTATTAGTGTCAGCAGCCAGGGCATGGATGCCTACATGTCCTTCAGTGGATGCAAGAGGAAAGAAAACGAACGTGGGGTAGCTAGATGATGAAACACACATAATGAAATATTACTCAGCCACGAAGAAGAAGGGGACCCTGCCATCTGTGCTGTGACGACACGATGCATCTGGAGGGCATTCTCAAGGTCTTCCCCAACGGCAGTCTGCCGGATGCCAGGGCTCGGGCGTCCCTCCAGCATCCCCACAGCCTAGCACGGGGTCTGACGTCACGCATAAACACGCTAACACTCAGACTCTCTTTGCTGACTGAATGTACACAGATCCAAACAGCTATGGAGTCCCCGAGCCTGTTGATGGCCAGGACACCAGGATACAGGAGGGGAGAGGCTCGAGAAAGGGGGCACCAAGGGAGGTGCTCAAGTGCAGACGGGCGTCTCCACGATGCAGCTTTTGGACAGATAAGGGAGAGTTCCCACTCAGTAGGCAGGATGTCTAAGAGGTAGACGTCACTTGCGTGGTTTTAGAAACCACCTTGGAGGGGTCTCCTCAGAAGTCCTAACTGGTCTGTGAACGCCATGGTTTTCAAAGTCTCCTCCCATGGTTTCGATGTGCAGCCAAGATTCTGAAGTACTGTTTTAAAGAGAGATTTTGATTAATCATGCAAACTTTACAAAGGATGAATTAAATGAGACAAAGTATGCAGAGTTATTACAATATTACTGACCAGAGTCCCTATGCTGCTCTTCACAGCCCTGTGACCGTTTTATAACTGCTAACCTGTACTTCTCCATCCCTTCCTCCACCTTCGCACCCACTCTCCTCAACCCCCACCCCTAGTCTTTATCTAGGAGCCGGTCTCGGTTTCGTCTGCTCACATCTTTTGTTCTTTAGGGTCCATGTATCAGTGAGATCATACGGTATTTGTTTTGGGGTGTGACGCCAGGTGGGTACCAGACTTCTCAGGGGGAATCACTTTGTGAATTATATAAATGTCTACCCACTATGCTATATACCTGAAATGAATAAACAGAGAATGTCAACTGTAAGTGAAAAAGGAAAAAAGAATAAATTGTAAGCAGCATTTAGGAAAAAAGCAAGAAAAGCACTTAGCATAGGGCTTGGCACAGAGTAAATGCCCAGTAACCGTGAGCTGGAGATATGAACACCATACACGGATGGCACCGGGGTAGAAGGTGGTGCACAGCTGTCTAGCTCAGTGTTGGGGAAGGGGCTGCCCAAGTTCCCCTGGGCAGATCTTAGCACTGAACCCCCAACAAGGACTGGAAGCAGGCTCTGTCACGTACTGGCCCTGCCTCAAGGCTGAGCTAAGGCCAAAGGAGATTCTGGTCCAGATATGACATGGACAAGCTTTGGGAAACATCACTGAACCTCAGATGAAAGGTAACTGGAGAGTTGCTGGGCAGCACTACTACAGCGTGGATTCCAGCAGGCTAGGGGCTCTGGGCAGGGAGCAGCCTCCCCTTCACTGGCGCCAACCTTGAGGGACATCTTGAGCATACGGTGGCTCTGCGCTTGAGTCGGCCCACCGAACATTGGTAACACCTTGGACTGACAACCCCCAAAGAGCACAGTGCCCCTTCCTGGGGCAGTCTAGCACCATGAAAAATATTCCCGCCTCCCAGGTCATCCCACATGGGCCCCACTGAACATTCGTTGATAATTGTTATAACTATCTGAGCCTCAAACTCACACTACTTACAGAAAAAAGACCAAGTGTTTTTTGTTTTTTTTTTAGTGAGAGCGAGAGAGAAAGGGAGACAGATGAGAAACATTAACTCATAATTGTAGCACTTTAGTTGTTCATTGATTGCTCTCTCTATGTGCCTTGACCAGGGGGCTCCAGCTGAGCCAGTGACCCCTTGTGCAAGGTAGCAACCTTGGGCTTCAAGCCAGAAACCATGGGGTCATGTCTATGATCCTATGCTCAAGCCAATGACCCTGCGCTCAAGCTTGTGAGTCTGTGCTCAAGCTGGCAACCTTAGGGTTTTGAACCTGGGACCTCAGCATCCCAGGTCAATGCTCTGTCCACTGCTCTACCACCTGGTCAGGCTATTCATGGTTTTCATAGGCCCTGAACTTGGACTACAAATCAAGGAAAGATGGTACTTCCTATTATCTGACACTTTATCAAGAGTTGTTCACTAGTTTGGAAAAATTTCTCCCAGATGGCAAAGGCCTACTCAGGAGTGTGATGGCGAGTGCCCCACCAGTACCCTTCTGTAGTTGCAGTGGTCACCCTATCCTGGACCCTGGCCTGGGAGCCTCTGACCCCTTCATTTGGTCTTCCACAGTTGCTAAGACTGAGCAATTACATGTTGAAGTCAATATTATTTTATAGTAAATTAACTTCTTTTATTTCTTCTTTTATGTTATAGTCAGGGCACTACATTGATTTTTTCTTTTTGGAAATTATATTGGGTAGACAGTGTAATAGAGATAATCTATGAATTTTATTTCAGGATTGTAAAAGAGACATTCAAAATATGTGTTACAAAAACAGGGCATGACCACCGGATGAATGAACAGAAGGCATTGTCATTATTCTTCGTGGATGACCCTAAGTGGGGAATTAAAATAAGGTAAAGTAAAATGGTGCAAAGATTGGCCTAAATCAGATAAAACCCACTAGAGATAAATAAAAGGTCTGTGCTTTAGACTCAATAAATCTACTATAGAAGTCTGGGATTGGGCAACCTTTGGCTGAACAGTCATTCATGGAACTTTTCAGTTGAACTCAAGTTCAATGTGAGCTTGATGTGCAAATGACAATAAAAGTCTGTGCTAGGACCCTGGTTCTCAAACATTAGTACAGTGGTAGCTTGAGATACAAATTTAATTTGTTCTGTAACCGAGCTCCTAAGTCAGTCAACTTGTATATCAAACTGCCAATACTGGACCCGTGCGTTAACGTGCCAACTAGCGGCAGCTTCCCGAATCACGACTCGTATCTCGGAATTTCGCTCAGATCTCAAACAAAAATACGAACTGAGTTGCAGCTCATATCTTAAAAAAAAAATCATATGTTGGTCTGTTTGTATCTCAAGGTACCACTTTATGCATCAGAGTCATGTGGAGGACATGTTCAAAATAATAGTTACCCGGCCTCATCTCTACAGAGTCAGATTCTCTCTCCCTGGGTTAGGGCCTGAAAGCTGATGTTATAAACAGGTGTTCAGATTCGGAGAAGTGGGCAGAAGTGTCGAGGGGAAGGCACGAAGGTCTGATAGATTGATCATGTCCACAGCATAACATTCCGCTGGTTAGAGTGTCTCCCTCAAAAAGAGAAACTGGAGTTATCGAGAGGTGGTCCACCAACCAGGACGGAGAAAGGTCTAGGAGTCATCTCACATAGCATTCCTTTATATAGAAAAAAATGGCACAAAAGATATTGACTAAGGTGCAATGAGCCCAGGCCGGATAGCTTGGTTTGTTAGAGCTTCATCCCCATATGCAAAGATCGTGGTTTGATTCCTGGTCAAGGTATTATAGGCACACATCAGTGTTTCTGACTCTCTTTCTCTTCCTATCTCTCTAATATCAACAATTTTTTTTTAAAGAAGGTGCAATGATATGATGTCTAGGTTCTCACAGGAGAAAGATGAATGAGCTCTTACAGTAAAAACAGACTGGACAGTTAAATTGAGTGTGGTGTCGCCTGAACCATTCCTAGAAAGACAAGCATCTTTCCATGGGATTATTCTACACACTCCATGTAAACACTTCTGCACTGACAGCCCGGGATACAGAGCTCAAAATGAGATAATCCCTGGCCCTGGAGCTGGTCTAGGGGAAGTTTCTCCCAAACTTGTTTCCATAGCTCTAGGATCAAATAAGAATAGAGAACGCTGCTGGGTTGAATGGCTTTCTTTACTTTTGACTTCTGGGGATCTCTAATACACCAACATGCAATTTGAACCTGCAAGGGAAGAATAGAGTAACCAGATTTCTCAATCTTTCGTATCAATCTTATCTTCCACGGTTTCTAAATGCATATTAACATCTCCTGCAATGCCTTCTCGAATGAGCTTAGACAACACTGGTTCAGAGTTTACCGCAGGGCTGATGTTCAATTCTGAATGCAAATCGTGCTAGGTGCTCGAATCACACTAAATTAATTTGTAGATATGCAAACTCTTCTGTACTACATTGTGATATCCTTGAAGGAAAGTTCTTGGTATTGCTGTTTTTTTTAAAGTTCTTTTCCACCTAGAAAAATAGGCATTCAGTAGCATGGGATGAATGAATGAGTGAATACACTACATTTAAATCTAGTTTCTCTGGATGCAATTATTACGGGCAGAAACAATCCAATCACAATGTTCCTTCAGAGCAAGAAGAGCTCTCAGTTCTTGACCCAAGAGAGAGGGAGGGCTCAGAGCTAAGAGGGAACTTGCCTAGGGCAGCAGAATGCTGGATGTCAGAGGCAGAGCGAAGGGTAGGCTTAAGTCCTACACTTACTGTTATCTCACTAAAGCTAGTAAGCAGTTCTTTGGTAAGCTGTCAAACGTTTGCTCCTTTTGAATCACTGCCAGGGCATTCACAGCCTCTGATTTTACCCTGTGTCTGCCTTCCTCTTCTTCAGGGTGCAGACTTTGCCCTGGCCTCAGAGGTGAGCCAGTCCTGGCACGCCCCTACCCTGCTGTCCTGCGGATAAGGATTCCTAGAGAAACTTGTCCTCCCTCCCTGGAGTGCCAGGTGTCCGTCTGCCTGTGTGGCCTAGTTTGGGGACTGAAAGGAACCAGATACATTTTATTTTTAAATTGTTTCCGAAGCCCATCCTCTGGTCAATGTTGTGTCCTTAATCTTGGGGAGGACACACCTCCTCCTTGAGTAAACTCTGAGATCTCACACACACACACACACACACCTCTATTAACCTGCCATCTCCCCTCTACTTTCCCTCACCTCTACTTTTAGGTTGTCTTCCCCTTCTTTGCTAGTGTTTGTTTTTAAGATAGTCACTAGCAAAGCATAAAAACTGAAGGGGTTGAATCTTAAAGAGCCTGTAATATATATGTGTGTGTGTATATATATATGTATGTGTGTGTGTGTGTGTGTATATCTAGGTCCTGCAGACAGCTGAATGCTGGGTGAATGACAGCTTCTAGCACCTAGGACACAATGAATGGACAGAATGATGGGAAACGAACCCATCTCAGGGCAAGGGCATGGAGTTGCCCTTTATTCTACCTGAGCAGTACGGCACGGGCCCTGTGCTGGGAGCTGCGGGGCGTCAGCAGCTGCTGTGGCTCAGCGGCTCCTGAGGACAGAATTAAGTTGTAAACTGCTCTACTAAGGACGGAGGGGGTGAGTGGGAGATGGTGAGCAGATCGTCCCTAATTTCTTAGGGCCCCGTGGGCTTTGTCCAAGCAGATGGAATGCAGTGTGCAGATGATGTTTTATTGAGTTGTACACTGAAAACATGTATGGTTTCACCCCAATAAAGTCAATAAAAATAAACTTTAGGAAAATGAAATTTTCCTCCTAAGTCACTTTTCGTATCCACTGGATCATATTCCTCCTCTATATTCTTATTCACACGAGTATAAAATGAATAAATTTTTCAAATCCCCTGTTCAGAAAAATAAAAAACAGAAGAAGAAGGAAAAACAAAAGAGAAAAGGGGGAAGCTGGCTAGCTCTTTGAGGGAGAATGCCTATATTAACAAGAAAATTCTATGGCTTAACAAAGACAAAGCATGGTAAGGTGCCTGGGGAATGCAGCTCGACTCGATGAAGGCAGCTGAATCAAACTTACTTGAAAATAGTTACGCAGCCAGGCTGAGGTCTGGGGGAGAAATGAAAACTGCAGCCAGCTTCCCAATGCACTTGCGTTTACTATTGATAGCCCCAGGATCAGCACAGCACAGTGGCTCTGGGGGGGGGGGGGGTCTCATTCTCAGGTTACACAGGAGGATCCCAAGGCTCAGAGAGCCTGGGTAGCTTTTCCAAAAAGCACAAAGTTGAAAAGTCACCAAGGCAGGTCTTCTGACTCAAACATCTCATGCTTTTGGGGGAGACTTACAAAGTAAACAACAGTCATGAAGCTGACGCATGAACTAAAATCATCATTTTTTAAAATTCTAAAATAATATGGAAAGCATACCTTCCCAAGCGGTAGAGAGGAGAAAAACTGCTAGGCAGCTGCATTATATTTGGCAAGAAGCAAAAACTGTAGTGGTTCTTTGTGATCCAAGTGTTCAGGAGACCCTAGCACACCTTAGCCAGCCACATGACCAGCTTTCTAAAGCAGGGGTTTCCATTCCCCGACAGAAAAGGGGCAGAGGCATACAAGACGACACGGACTAAGATTTACCAGGAAATAACTTTTGTGCCTGACACCAGGCGCAGCTCCTTAGACAAGCTGCCTGGTTGATCCTCATGCACTAGGTGCTTTCACGGTCCTATTTTCTCAGGGAGAGAACCGAGGTTCAAGGAGGTGAGGCACGTTGGATGAGCACACAGAGCCGAAATGGCTGGACGGGGATTCTAACGCAGCTCTGCCTCAGTTTCCCCACCCCAGGCTGAAGGCCGACACGAGGCTTGGCTGGAGAGTCTCCTTCTGGAGGTTTGAAACGGGCTGGGATTTAGGGCTCAATTTCTACGAGAATCGAAATGTCTGCATGATGTACCCACTCAGGTGAGGTACAATCCTTAGTCTTAAAATAACAAACCCCTCTCCTGAAAGCCAATGTGTTTCGATGTCGCAGAAATCCCTTCATAATGATCGCTTGGTGTCACTGGCTTCTGTATATGGACACATGGCTCTAACAGGGCCTTTCCCCATCCGCTCTGCCCTGCTGGCAGAGCAGGAAGGGAAGTAGCTCACTGCCTTGGCATTTCGAGTAGGAGCCAGAGGGGGTTTGCATACTTGGAGGTCTCCTGACCTCACACGATGAGGCAAATTGGGAAGAGTGGGAGGGGACATGTCACATTTGTCATAATAAACTCCCCAGCATGCTATATTTTCCCTCTCCCTGCAAACCCAGAGTGGTGACCCATGACTTTTGTCTTACACAGATCATTGCGACCCCGATGCTGCGTCCCTTAGGCTCTGCAGTGTACCTCCATGTGACATTTTCTGTTATTCTTTCTTGCAGAAGACAGAAACTACATATACACCAGGGTTTGTTGGAGATTTCTCTTCCCCCACCCGACACACGTGGATGTCTCCAGCTTTACCCAAGCCTGGAGTGAATGGGCTGGACCCCAGGCACCAAAGATCAACATGGGGTGAACCAGAGGAAAGCACGGGGGCCCTCCCATTAGCCACTGTGTTCCTAGTGGGTCCTGCCTCAGAGGCCCCCAGGGGGCTTGCTGGAAGGCCGGACAGCACCACGTTTCACTGGAGCAGACTCCTGGACCTTCTGCTCTGGAAACATCCAGGAGCCTTCTCATAGGGCAGATTCCCCCACAGGACCCTTCAAGGGTAGAGCCTAGGATGTTACATGATCAAAAGGATTCTTCATCCCAAAGCCACTCAAGGTCACGCTAGGAAGTTTAAGTTAGTAGTTAACACAGCAGCCTCCTTACTTATCAGTAAACTCTCTAAGCTTCAGTTCCCAGTGTATAAAACAGAGATAAGAACAGCACCTGCCCCCTGGGGCTGGGGTGAGGATCAAATGAGATTAACACCCACAAGAGCACAGAGCACCTGGCACAGGGCTCAGCTGGAGCGCAGAGGCACTGCTTTACCCATTCAGAAAATACTGAAATGCTGCCAAAGCAGCTAAGAAGAGCTGCTGCTCTGAGTCCCTGGAGTGCCCTCTACCCCTCCCACGCTTCTCGGGACTCCCCAGAATTCCCCACCATCCTGCAACTCAAGGGTTAATGCCCAGCAGAGCCTGGAGCCTCCAGGAGGCAGGTGAGGGGCAGGTGGTTAAAATTCTTCACTTGTAACTTCTTGACTATACCACCTGGTGTCTGGTCGTTGTCGCAGGACTACATTACAGAGAGTCAGGCTGCCTGGTGACTCTGAGCAATGTCAGCAAAGGAATGTCCCCCATGTCAAAGGATGGCCTTCCATACAGGGCTCCCTCACTGCCACCTCTGGCTGCTCAGCACATTGACTCTGGACCTTTCCTTCCTTGTCCTAGCCCAGCTTTGACCCCACTCTGACCCCACCTCTGAACGTTTACCTCTGGAAACTTGATTTTCAGCCTTTTTTCCCCTTTGGCCTCTGAGGTCCTGTGTTCGTACCTGACCTCTCTGGAGTCTGACCCTGGGCTCTCAGAGTCCACTCTTTGGCCCTTCCCACGATAGCCTCCAACACAGGCTTTACCTATCCCCACCAGGTGGCGCCGTGCCCTGAAGACACCAGCCCCGCCCCAGGACAGCAGGTCTCAGAGGCCAGGTCCAAGCACCTTTGGGCCTGACCCACCCTACTGCTCTCTAAGCTCCAAGTTCTAGTCCTGGCAAAGCCATGGGTCTGTCTCCTCTGAGAACAGGGAACAAAGCAGTGGCAAAGAGGACGGAGAGGGGGGGAGGCAGAAGGACCCAGAAGTGTTTCAGAGATGGACACCAGCAGGACCTGAGCCGAAGGAGAGGGCAGCTGCTCTGGTCTCCTCGATTCTGCGCTCCACGGGGCCACAGGCTGTGTCCGGCCCACCCAGCACTGGGCCTGACACACCCTAATCACTCAACAGACAGTGGCTGAACAAAGAATGAACTGGCGCATGAGTGATACTTATTAACAGAGAAAGAAAAGAAGAGACACGAGTGTGGGGTTAGCAAGACGGGGAGCAATGGACTTGGTCTCAGACACGCCGTGTTGAACGGCTGTGGGACTCCTAAGCACCGATTACCCAACATTTCTGCCTTTTCTCCTCCAGGCAGCAGGTTCCGCCTGCTCACATCCCTTGAAGGTTGGCGTGGCTACGTGCCATGCTTCAGCCAATGAAATAGTACCAGAAATCACGTCGCTTCTGAGCAGAAACGTTCAGTCAACAGGTCATCTGCTATGTTCCTCCCTCTGCAAGTTAGTGAACACCCAGGTGAGCCCGAACGCCTAGAGTGGGCACGGGTCCCAGGGGACCTAGAGTGGACAAGCGTGTGAGCGAGGAAAATAAATTCCCATCGTGTTAAGAAACTGAAACGCTGGAGTTCTTCATCACTGCGGAACGGTCTCTTGTGTATATTAATGGAGCCAAGGCGCCCTTGAGTCACACTCATACAGACCCAGGATCTGCTCCGAAGGTCAGCGAGGAGAGGGGCTCTTTGGTGAGACCCTGGCAGACTGCCACAGCCTCACAGCTACTTTGCCTGTAGTGGCAGCAAGATGGCCTTCACCTGTGCTGTGGCTTACCTCTCCTCCCCAGGAAGGAGCCTGCGTCCCCACAGCACCCTCTGTAACCACCCCCACTTCCCCGCCCTCTCCTGTCTTACCTGTATTGTAGCCCCTCCCAAGGGCTGGCCAAGGGCGGTGGTTCTTCCACAGGTTTCCCAGGTACCAGTCACTCTGGTTCTCTACCAAGCCCAGGACCTGCTGACCTGCGAGGGACAGAGAATGCCAAGGTCTTACAAGTGCCAAACCACATGAGTCAGTGAGCACTGGACAGGAGACAGAATAACGGGAACTCATAACAGTAACATTAACTACTGGGAGTTTTTATTAACTGATAGGCTCTGACCTAAGTGCTTAACTTGTATTAACCTATTTAATTCTCACACGTAGGCAGCCCATCTGTTTTTATAATTCTATTTATGGAGAAAAAAGGGAGGTCACCCAGAACAGTTAGTTGAGTTGCCCGAGGACATTCTGTTAATCTGTGATAAAGCCAGAATCCCAAACCAACCTTCCTTCCTTCCTTCCTTCCTTCCTTCCTTCCTTCCTTCCTTCCTTCCTTCCTTCCTTCCTTCCTTCCTTCCTTCCATCCATCCCTTACCTCTTGCAATATATATTTATTGACATACTATTCTTCAAGTGGTCCGTTTCTAATGCTTCCCATTATGTACTAATTTCCTGGCTTTCTGGCCATGAGTCGAGATGCTTTTTTCACAGCAGAGAGGAAGCAGTGACCCCTGTTTAATGACATGGGCACCCATAGAGAAGAGCCACCTTTTGGCCATCTTCTCACAGTGTTTTCACCCTTACGGTCAGCAAGCATCATGTCAACATCACATCAACTCAGGAGTGTATTGCAGAGGAACAATTGTTTCTCTGTCCCCTGAGCAAATTGCTGGGCCTGTTAAGTAGGGTAAATCAGACATCAGATTCAACTGCCTTCCATTTGACCAGTGTTTTCTAACTGCTGGTCTGTGAGAGTGGACCTCCCTGATGTTGCCTGAAGATTACAGAGCCAGTGATATCAGAGTGGTTCAAGCTTTCACAGACTGGCATGAAATTTCTGGTGGACCGGTGGTTGAAAAACACTGCATTAGATGACCCTATCGTGCCAACGTCTTCTCTTGGAATTAGTATCAATACCATTTTACAGACTGGGAAAACGAGGCTTGTGTAGAACTGAGATTTGCACAACTGGAGATGGAGCCGGCACATAATTCTGTTTGTCTGACCCCAGATTCTTCCTGCTGTCTCAATGCATTACTACTGACCTTATGACAAAGGTTTATGATAGAAACAATAAATCCACATTTTATACAAAGAGACACTGGAGCTTAGAAAGTCTAAATAATGTGCTAAAGGTCACATGACTAATAATTGTTCTCTTCCGCAGCTATCTGGTACCTCCTTACCAATATGAGAAGCAAAGACCTTCCTGACCCAACGAGAGCCCAGCAGCTGCTGTTAAGAAAACAGTGGTTTTCTAGGAGTGCTGGGCTGGGTGACTCAGAACTCCCTCGGTGTGATGACAGCTCCCTGCAATGGTGCCGTGTGGGTTTGCTGTAATTTATTTGATCAATTTATCGAGCCCCTATCTGAATCAACACCCCAGCACAAATATAAAAATTACAGGCATGGGAAAAACACTACTACCCACTTTGTCATGCTATGTGATCACATCCAAAACTTGTAGAATCCCTCAGAAAAACACATCACCAATTCAGGAAAAGCCCAGCATTTTCACGTGCAACAAGCTTGGGACGTTCACGCAAAACAATTAGATCTGAAAGGCGTGGTGCCCTCAGAAAAGACAGGTGTGGACTCAGTCCTGAAGCTGTCTGTGACCTCGTTAGAGAGCCCATGGAATAACCTGACACAGAGATTGTGATGTAAAGAGGAAGCGGACTCCTTGGGGGCACGGGTTCAAAATTATTAGTGACCCCAGGTTGATGCTATAATTTTCTTTGGTACGATGAAGGGTGCCATGTGCTCCAAATTGACAAAGGGATAATGATCTTTTATGGAATTTAGGGTAACATCTCATCTGGATTTCAGGTAAGGTAATCTTCAACTCTCTGCAAGTCCAATTTCTGTATTCTGGCATTCCACGCATGGTATTTTGTCTCAATCCACTTCCTCAGACAAATATTTTACGAGCCACACTTCATTCCTGACACAGGAGCATCTAGAGTTCTGTAGCTGAAATTCTCACCAGTGTGTCCGCTCATCCACCTCTCGCAGGGTAGGAACTGCCCTTGGCCCCTGCCAACCCCCCACCCTAATCCTTCCGGCCCATGTCCCGCAGAGTGCTGCCTAGGACTACCCCAAGTCTGAATGATCACTTCACCTTCATTTCTATGTAAGATGGGAAAAATCCCAGCAGACTTACACCCTGTGGAAAAGAGTGGGTGACAGCCAGGAACACCCACATCTCACCTGTAAATAGCTGTCTCTACCCCAGTCCAAGGGCAAGGACTGCATCGTAGCTAACACACAAAAGGCGCTAGGAAGTGTCTGCTAAATAAATGATATCTGGCGAGCGAACTTCTCCCGACTGGGAGACCACCAATACGAGTGTCTCAGTGTCCCCACTTTTCTGAAGGCACAAAGCATTTCACCAATGTGAACGCACCCTCCCACTCAGCCCTGGGGACTTTGGCATCTTCCTCTCCTGCGTGGAAAACTGCAAAGGTGGGGTGGCAGCTCCAAAAGCATCCCTGACATTGGCTGCTCTGCTGGAGGCTTGAACTCAAGGTCTTATCCTCTAGAGAAGTACTTCGCACAGTAAACCTCAAGTCATGTTATCCCAAAGAATATTACCCAGATCCCTCTTCTCTCAGTTTGGGCTTGGGCTGAATTTCTTACGACGGTGGCACACAGCCCTTTCCTGTACACCAGCTGTCTTTAAGGTTAAGAAAATAAGGCCCTGGCCGTTTGGCTCAGTGGTAGAGCGTCGGCCTGGCGTGCAGAAGTCCCGGGTTCGATTCCCGGCCAGGGCACACAGGAGAAGCGCCCATCTGCTTCTCCACCCCTCCCCCTCTCCTTCCTCTCTGTCTCTCTCTTCCTCTCCCGCAGCGAGGCTCCATTGGAACAAAGATGGCCCCGGCGCTGGGGATGGCTCCTTGGCCTCTGCCCCAGGCACTAGAATGGCTCTGGTCGCAACAGAGTGACACCCCGGAGGGGCAGAGCATCGCCTCCTGGTGGGCAGAGCGTCATCCCCTGGTGGGCATGCCCAGTGGATCCCGATCGGGCGCATGCGGGAGTCTGTCTAACTGTCTCTCCCCATTTCCAGCTTCAGAAAAATTTTAAAAAAAAAATAAATAAATAAAAAAGGTTAAGAAAATAACATCCTTAATTAGCAATGTGATAGCTGTAATTTTAATATCCACTGGTTGAGAAAGCAAAATAATACACAGCTACTAAGACTTCATTGTGCTATCTTAGATGGACTCATTAACTGCTCTGTGGATGATGAAAACAATAGCTGGGATCTGCACATGGTCTTGAGAATCCCGAGCTCAGCGTAGCCCACCGCAGGAGGTCTGCGTCCCCGCACAGGGAACCAGGTGCTGCAGCGCAGCCAGCAGCCAGAGGGGGGCCAGTGCAGACTGCAGTCAGCCCGTCCGGCTCCAGTCCCGGCCCCTGCACCCTGGGGAAAATCACTTCACTTCTCTCCACCTCTGTGTCTAACTCTTAGGGCTGTTGTGATTTCATGTGTCAACGACTTCCTCTGCAGAGGGTGCTCAGAACAGGGGCTGGCACATTGTAAGCACTATACAAGTGAGAGCTTTATTTAAATATCACAGTCCAAGCGGTAAGCTCCTGAAGCCGCTCACATAGTTTTCTTTGGAGGTCACCTAGCACAACAATTAAATCACTCTAGAACTTTCTCTAAGGGTGGTCTGAGGGCCACCTGCTTCAGAAACACCTGGGATTCTTGTTCAATGTGCAGGCTCCTAGGCCTCAACCTGAAAGTTAACTGTGACCAGAAGGCTGCTTCCCCCTACCTGCCCGGTTTCCAGAAGGAAGGAGTTCCTGGCTTCCTGCACCAACCCTTGCTCTGCCCCACGGGCATGGGAGGAGGTACCTGACTGACAGTTTCAAAGAACAGATGAAGGGGTTTGCTCCTTTCTTCTCCCAGGTGCCAACTCTTCCAATTTAACTCTTATCAGTAAAATAAGGTGACATTCTGCTCTTATTCTTTTATCTTATCTCTCAACTGTTCAGTATGTGGGACTGAGGGAGAAGTAATTTAATTCCCACAACCCCAACGAATCTAAATAAGAGTTCTAGCCATTGGGTCTAGTAATCTGCATTTGAAAAAAATCCCTAGGTCATTCAGATGCACATTCCAGGTTGAGAATTACCCACAGTCTGGAAGCTCTGCCCCTGTTTTAGCCAGGGGCCACTAACACACAGGAACTTCACATGGCATCTCAGTCTAGCTCCTGCACCAGCAGAAATCAGTGGTGGGTTCCAGGGTTATGCTTCTTGAATAAGTAGTGAAGGAGATGAATGCCAGAGCCAGACAGCTCAGGTTCAAATCCTAGCTCCTCCACTGAATTGCTGTGTGACCTTCGGCAAGTTACTTAACCTCTCTGTGCCTGTTTCTTTACTCATTTGTAAAATGGAGTTAATAAATAGTATACACATCAGAATTCCTTTTCCCCTCAAAGCACAAGCTAATTCGTGAAAACGGAGATGTGTTTTTTGCTTCTTCACATGTCACCAGTGACAATGCCTAGAAAACAGTGATATGTTCAGTGAGTACTTGCTCTTATCTTTATACAGAGAACTCTCTGGCCCTATATACTGCCCCATCTGCTTGGATTCAGACATTGCAATCTCAAGGGTCTCCTCTCTTCCTTAGTTGACATGATCCTTACTCTGCCTCGACTTTGGTTGAGGTGAACACTGATTAAGAATTTGCTTTGTGTCAGATACCACACAAAATACTAAGGAATCAAAGACAGAATAACACAGTCCTTGCCCTAGAGGGAGCGAGAAGAGGAGACAGATGAACAATTATGAAGCAGTGTGGCACTTGCAGGGACAGGAACCCTGCCCGGTCAGAGGAGGGGAGGCCAGGGATTAACTGCTCCCGGGGACGGGGGAGAGAAACCCGCTTGGCCCCTCGCAGGCCGCAGTCATCTACCCCAGCGCTCCTGCACTGGGGGCCTCCCTGCCCTTCCCTTCGGCAGACTCCAAACTCCCAAGCTTCCCCCAAAACTTTTCTGGTAATGGTGCTGTCCCATAACACCCGTCTAGGCAGAGAGTCCCTCGGTCCCCTGTTAAAGCGCATGTGAGACGGGTCATCTTCTACAGCTCTGCCAAATCCCAGCTCACTAGCCAGGTGCTACCTACACCCTGGTCTGCAAAGAGCAGAGAGCAGAAAGAGGCCATGTGGCCAGGAGAAGCAGCCAAGATGGCAGAGTGCTGAGTGAGATGCCATTTTGTGCAGAGTTTGTATCTGGGATAAGGAAGGAGATGGGGAACTGAGGAGGATAAGGCTGGTGAGCTAGAAACCTTTGATTCTAGGAAACTCGGATAAGTCAGTAGCTTTGTGAGCACTGAATGTGAGTGGGTTTTGGAGCCCAGTGTGTGTTTTTTGCTTGCCCGCCGAGTGCAAGCTAGGATTAAAGACTATGGCCCATCAGTTTTTGGCTCCATTGTTTCTTTACCGACTGTCCGAATCCAATGCGAACCTGCATGAGCCGGACTGCTGTGATAGTGGCCCTGGCTTCTGGCTTTACAAAAGGCTAATATCTAAATCAGCAATTCTCAGTGTGCTGTAAGAATTTTTAAAACATGCAGTACCTGACTATTTAGTTAGGGGCTCAGACATCTTTTCCTTAGACTGTCAAAAAAAAAAAAAAAAAAAGACAACCGCCAACACAATAGTAGCTGTCTGGTGTGAATGAGTCAAAACTGTCCCTATTTTTTTCCTGGTAGATTGGCAAAATATTCATTTTTTTGGTGTGCTGCAGGATTTTAGTAATTAGTTCAAGTGTGCCGTGAGATGAGAAAGGTTGAAGATTGCTGGTCTACATCCTTACCCTTGGCGAGGCGAACACATCCTGGGCCTGACATGCCATTAGGAGGCAGAATCCCCAGGGAGTCCTCTTGGGGAGATGATAGGGCTCGCCCGACCGACCGAGGGCTGCCTCCCTCCGCATCACAGCACTCCGCGCTCTCCTCTTCTTAGGAGTTATTAGAATAAGACACTGTGACTAACGGAAAAGGCTTTGTCATTGTTTTCCGTGCTGGCCCTGTGGTTATGATGAAGTGCACTGTTCCCCAGCTCCCTTACTCTAGGCACAAGTTAACTTATGAAAATGAAGCTGTCTTCTTTGCTTATTCATACATCACCACTAACAGCCAGACAAGAGCCAACAAGCTTGCTATTCTGCTGGGGCCCTGGTGTCCTGTCACCAGCCAGCAGACGGATGGCTCCAGGCTGGGAACTCTCCTCCTCCTCCTTCCTCAGCTCTGGCTCACGGCACAGCTAGCACTGATCAAAGATGAGGCCCAGGAGGAGGGCTTGGTGAGGCTTCTCTGTGGCACAGGAGGCGTGGAAAGGGCAGGCCGGGCATTCACCCACCAGGTGTGAGGACGGCAGCATGGTAAATCAGAAAAGGGGTTTTTGATCCCGAAAGAGGGTTTTAGTTCCAGTTCTGTATGCTTGAGCAAGGTGTAACTTTTCTGAGCCTCAACTTCTTTATCTTAGAGGGAGAGAACAGAATTTACCTCCTGCCTCCCAGAAAGGATGCACAGCTCAAATAAAATAATACATGTAGAGTGCTTGGCGCATGGTGGACATTCTACTAAAGGCATTTCTCTTCTTCCATTAGTCATTGTTCATAATGTCTAAGTCTTCCCATTCAAGTGCTGACATTAGCTATGAAACTGAGGGTCCTATGACTTTGATTACATTTAGTTTTAAATCCTAGCTCTAGAAATCATCTCTCCAATCCCCATCCCTAGAGACCTAGGTTACCCATCCCCCACCCCCATTCTCCTGATAATCAGCAACGCTCAAGCCAGCTTAAGACAGTAGCTGAGACCTGACGAATGATCACACTGTCTGGACCTCTCTGACTTACGTTTCAGCTCCTGAGCTTTAATGTGAAATGACCCCCTAGCTACCTTCCCACAGAACCAGACAGAGGGTCATCGAAAAAGATCTCAGAACTGACCTCAAGACCTGAAAAAATGATTCTTTACCCATATCTCATCTTCAACCAATCAGCTCCCAGCATTACTCTGAACCCCTAACCCATGGTGCCTTGTGGGTTTGCCCTAGAGCAGGGGTCTCAAATTCGCGGGCCGGATGCGGCCCGCCGAACAATTTTGTGCGGCCCACAGACTAATCCACGAAGTTCAAAATATTTTGGATAAAATTAAGTAAGCCTAGGGGCCTACTTGTATTTTTCATTTCTCTAGCATCCTAGCTAGATATTAGCTTAGTTAACAGCAGTTGTGATGCGAACTACAGTTTCTGGTCGTTTTGTGACACTGAGTAAACTGCATGTACGATTGTGCTTGTTGTACTGATTTTTTTTTTTTGTTTTCAACTGCAGTGAGAAAAGTGTTGCGTAACAGTTGCCTTTTGTAGACCTAGTGCGGCCCGCCGAAGGGCTGTGATCTTGCTCTGCGGCCCACATGCTGAGTTGAGTTTGAGACCCCTGCCCTAGAGGATCTATAATTTACACGCCATCTGGGAGCTTGGGCTTTTTGAGCATTAGCTTCCCATTCTCCTGGGTGGCACCATTCATTAATAAAATAGCCAGTCTTTCTCCACTGCAGTTCTCAGTGTCTACTGTCACCTGCTAGTTCCGGGAGGATGACTCTTTCCGTTATGTAACAGCTGCATAGACCTAATCTGAAAAATGTGGCCATATTGTCCCCTGCCCCCATTCTGCTGGCCCTGCCCCCACCCCACCAGACCTTTCTGTGTCAGCTTCAGTGACACTCTCTTGCTTGTTTTCCTCCCTCTAGACATTCCTTCACAGCCTCATGGGGCCTGTAAGGTATTTTTCCCCGCTGAGTTAGAAGGAAGGGCATAGCCACGAAGTGTGGAATAGCAAAAGCTTTATTTAGTACAGCGCTTCCTGCCCGACGAGGTTCTCTGGTCCGGAGGACAGGGGCCAAAGAAGTCGCATGGGGGAAATCACGTGGGGGAAATTTAAAGGGCAGTCTAGGGTGGTCGATTTCATATGACGTGGTGAAATTTCATTGGCTGATGGACACTCTTTTCCAAATGGCTCTTGGGAAGTTTCTTTAGGCATGCATGGGTGTGGGTGGTTCCAGCTGAAGTTCCCAAGCCTGGTTCCTCACATGAACGTCCCCCATTGCCCACCGACCTTGCAAGGCCCCTCTTCTAGCCTCCCCTTCAATGCTGGGGCTCCTCAACTCCTGTCTGTGGCCCCTCTTCTTCTGGCTCTACATTTTACCCCTGGATGACGGGAGCTCCCCAATGGCTTCCAGCACCACTAATAGGAAGATAACCAGTCATCCCCACCCCAGCCCTGGCTCCTTTCCAGGGCCTCTTACCCTTCAATCCAACTATCTGTTCACATCATCACTTGGCTCTTTCACAGTGATCTTCAACTCAAACTGATCAAAATAAATCTATAACCTTCTCTTCATAAATAATGACCTGACCCTTGGTTGATAGTGATAGATATATGAAATTCCAACTGCCCTCTTGTTGTCCCACCTGGCTGCCTGACCTCACCCTTACTTACTGGACAATCGCCCCAGAGGCAGAAGAGTTCCAGGAAGCTGGTCAACCTGCCCCAAAAAGGAGCATTCCAGAAAGCTGAAATCCTAAAACCATAAAAGGAAACATAACAGAACTTTTGACTCAGTATCCCCTCAGGCTCTCCCAAATGCTATAAAATTTGCCCCTAGTCTGTAACTGGTGCCCTTCTCCCCGGAGAAGTGCCCGGTAGGGTTTCTTTCTTCTTTTCTTTTTTTTTTTTTTTTAATATTTTTTTTTTTATTTTTTTTTTATTCATTTTAGAGAGGAGAGAGAGAGAGAGAGAGAGAGAGGAGGGGGGAGGAGCAGGAAGCATCAACTCCCATATGTGCCTTGACCAGGCAAGCCCAGGGATTCAAACTAGCGACCTCAGTATTTCCAGATCGATGCTTTATCCACTGCGCCACCACAGGTCAGGCATCTTTCTTCTTTTCAATAAAGCCTATTACTCTGGTCTTTTCAGACTCCCATGGATTCCAACATTTGGTTTTGAAACCCAGGACAAGGTACTAACTGCCTGGACGATCCCTCTTTGCCGTCCAAACTTACAACCAGGGATGCAATGGGCAGTGGCAGCTCGTCCCAGGCTTACTCCCTGATTCTGTTTGGATGTGCAACTGTAGGTTGATTGGCCGGCGATCTGTCCCTGTCCTGAACCCCTGCTGGACCAGAAAGGTAAGGAGTTTCTCCCTTCCCTCTCCCGGTTTTAACTCGACCCATAAGTCCCTAATCCATTGTTGGATGGCTTTCTCCGGTCAGCCTCACATTTTGAGGGGTTTGCCTTTCTGTCTCAGGAGACAGCACATTCCAAAAGTCTAAGCGCTTAGCTAAATCCCTCCACATTCTCTTTGAGCTCCTTAGTTGGTGACACCCCCTAAGTAGGACAACTCCACATTCCCAGGAGAGCTTTCTCCTTTGAGATTGTGATTGGAGGCAGGGACGCCCTCTCTAGATCACTAATATCCACACTGGGCTCTTCAGAGTCAAAGCTGTCTGACCAAAACCCGTTGGGCTGTCTTCTAAAAAATCTTACTAAGTTGGGCCTCTCTGACATTAAGCCCAAACCCCTCATTTTCTTCTGTAACACAGCATGGCCCCAATACAAATTAGACAATGACTCCCATTGGCCTGAAAACGGGACATTCAATTACAATATTCTGAGAGACCTAGGTAATCTTTGCCACCGGACTGGGAAGGTCTCAGAGATTCCTTACGTGCAGGCTTCCTTCTACTCTCGCTCCTGTCTTAATTTCTGTGCCACCTGTTCTACACACACGCCATTTTTTGGCCAGAGAAACCTCATCTAAAACCTCCGCTCCTAATCTTTCCTTCTCCGTGGACTCCCAACTCTCTCCCCATGCTGCCTGACCCCCGGGGGCGCCCCTCTCTTGGGACCCTTCTCTGGTCCCTCTGCAAATCTCTTCCACTTGAGTCTCTTCCCTCCAGAAAGCCCCTTCTCCTCTCTTTGCTGGATCCTCTTTTTCATTCACTTGCAAATACCAGTCTCTCTTTCTCCTTCCCTGCTGGCTGGGGGATCCTCCCTTCACAGTGTTCTTAAACCCCTCCTCCCTCCTTACAAATGGCCGGCTCTGTCTCTTTTTCTTCTTTGACCCATCCTTCCCCCTCCTCAGAGACTGACTGTGCCTTCCACTACCCCTCGTCCTCTCCCCTCTCCTCAGAGCTCTAAAACTTTTGATTCCTCTGACCACGTGGCACCACCAACAGCACTTTAATCTCCTCCTCCTCCTCCTGCAGATTCTGACCCTCCTTCTTTCCATCCAGCTGCTCACACTGTCCATCCGTCTGCTTTCTCTCTTCTTCCCCTCTATGCTGACAACTCCCTGCCATCTCGAAAAACTTAAAAAAGCAGAATTGTATATTAAGCTATGTGAGTAAGTAATCTGTCTTGTCTCTTTGTCAGAAAATATTTCTAGTATAATTTTAATTGAAACAAGTAAAGCGCACTCATTTAAATTCCATAATTCATAATCAGTATGTGAAGTCTTTGTTTAATGTGCAACTGTGTCTGTTTCTAAGGCCTTAAACCAATAATAACCCACCTCTTAAACTAGGCTTACTCATCCCCACAGACTCTCCCTGCAATACCTCCATCCTTCCTGTTCAAAAACCTTCAGGGGCTTATCACCTCGTACAAGACTTACACCTAATCGATGAGGCAGTAGTTCCCCTCCATCCAGTAATCCCTAATCTCTACAGGTTACTGTCACACATTCCCTCAAACACCACTCACTTCACAGTCCTAGACATCAAGGATGCCTTCTTTACCATCCCTCTACACCCTGATTTTACTTTCTGTTTGCCTTTACCCAGACATTAATGCAGCCCAGCAACTTACATGGACTGTCTTACCCCAGGGGATCAAAAACAGCCCACACCTGTTTGGGCAGGCACTAGCTCAGGATTGAGCAGCATGCAATCTCAAAACTAGTACTCTCTTACAATATGTAGATGACCTACTCCTCTGCAGCCCCTCCCTGCCTGCCTCAAGGAGACACACCGACACCCTTCTTAACTTACTTGCTGTGAAGAGATATTGTGTCTTCTCTGCTAAGGCTCAACTTCACTCTCAGTCCGTAGTCTATCTGGGCATCACCTTAACTCCCACCACCTGAGGTATCACCCCTCCGCAGTCTCCAACCACCTACCACCGCAAATCAAATCCTTTCTTTCCTCGGTCTAATAGGCTTCTTTAGACACTGGATTCCCAATTTTGCTCTCTTAGTCAAGCCATTCAGTGAGATCTTCTGAGCATGGCTTTTAAGGTCTATAATGGCCAAGGAAGTAACAGAAAAGGCAAATAAGGCCCCAAAGAGGACAGGAAATACCAGCTTTTGGCATATGCTCTTAAAAGGTTCCGGCACCCTAAAGCAGTGGTCCCCAACCCTTTTTGGGCCACAGACCGGTTTAATGTCAGAAAATATTTTCACAGATCGGCCTTTAGGGTGGGATGGATAAATGCACAAAATAAAATTATGTGACCGGTGTAAAAACTGTGGTATTTTTAAATATAATTGTTGAACTTATGAGACAAGCATCAAGAGTGAGTCTTAGACGGATGTAACAGAGGGAATCTGGTCATTTTTTAAAAATAAAACATCGTTCAGACTTAACTATAAATAAAACAGAAATAATGTAAATTATTTATTCTTTCTCTGTGGACCGGTCCCAAGTGGCACAAGAACCGGTACCAGTCTGCGGCCCAGGGGTTGGGGACCACTCCCTAAAGGGCTTCATAGGATTCCATCAGGGCCCTGCTCCAGAGTGGAAAGAAAGGTCATTGAACTGAAGCCTGCTAGGCTTCCCGGCCCCACCAAGGGACACATCTCCGCTGTGGAAAGAGGGACACGAGAAGGTAAGCTGACCCCTTGCTCCAAGGAGGGAGGGTTCAGTCTCTTCTAGCCCTGCTCCAGCTACCTGTGACCTGACCTTGCCCAGCATGCTGGGAATTGCCACTGAAGGCCCAAGGACATCGTTCAGGAGCCTAAGGTATTTCTTCCAAATAGCAGATAAGCTAATCTCATTTCTTATAAACACAAGGGCCATCTATTATGCCTCGCTTGAATATTTAAGTTTTATTTATCCCTCAAAGATCTCTACTGTGTGTATTGACAGTCTGATTTTGTTGCTTTATTTAATGTATAGCATCTCCTTTATTCCTCTTGTCTTAATGCCCATGCCTATTGTAGGCTGGGACCTGCTGCTAATTCCAGCTAGAAGCAGTGGTCACTAGGACTTAAACTCTAACTGCAAAGTGTAGAAATGTAACCACCCTTTCCCTAAGTACTTGCAGGATTTACAGGTTACTCAGCAAACTGTTCAAAGACTGTCCAAGAGGCGCTTCCAGCATTACATCACCCAAGGACTGACTTTCACGTGGACAGGTCCACACACCGTGATCCTGACAATTCCCACTGCTGCTAAAGTAGAAAAACGGAATGCCTTACTCCAACCACAAACTGGAAGCTGGTTGGTCTATGTATGGCAAATATATGAAGAAACTAAGGACTATTTTAATCAGGCTTTGGGAAAAGTGAAACTAGGGTAAAAAGAAAGTCAACTTAATTGTCACTAAAGGTTAAAGATTTTTAAATCAAGAGTTCTGACTAGAAAGAGTTCAACTAGAAAGTTGTATGGTTTTGATAATAGAAGGTATAAGGTATGGAAATACTTTTGAAAGAAAAAGGAAAAAGCGAGTTGTTATGAAGGCCAGTTATTTCTGGATAAGAAAGTGCATGAAAGCTGAGGGTTTATTTAAATTGTAGAAGGTTTGTGCAGGTTGTAGGAAGTTTGTACCGAGAAAAAATAATTTGAACAGTCAGAAAACTGGTTTTCAAAGAATGTTTAATCAGTCACCCTAGCTAACAATCCTCTACTCTCCCCACTTATTGGGGGAGGCTATTTCCTCCACCCTGACCATCTGGAGCTCAGAAACAGAGAAATGAAACTGACCCTTGTCCTTCTATTCTCTATTCACCTCTCAGCCTGCCTCACCCAATCAGGGGCTTTCTACTTCTGTGCGACCAACACCTATATGTGTCTCCATACTAATTAGACAGAAACCTGTACCTAATCTATCTCACCCCAAATATCAACCCAATCCCACCCCATGAGCCTCTTACAATTCCTAGTACACTACCCGTCAATCTAAGAACCAAAGGAGCTGTATAGGTAATCCCTCTTCTTGTTGCTTTAGGAATTTCTATAAAAATAGGTCTAGGGGCAGGAGGACTGGCCACTCCCTGTCTTATTCCTACATACTCTCTCTCTCTCTCTGAAGCCCAGCAAATTTGTAAACATAGAATCAGTGGTTTCACACTGTAAAGCCAGTATCCACAGCCACTACTACAGCCACCCGGCCCATGCAGGTTCCCATTGGATTCGGACAGATGGTAATGAAACAATGGAGCCAAGAACTGGTGGGCCATCATCTTTAATCCTAGCTTGCACCTGGTGGGCAAGTAAAAACACACTGGGCTCCAAACCCCACTCATTCACAAAGCCACTGACTTATCCGAGTTTCCTAGAATCAAAGGTTTCTAGCTCACCAGACTTATTCACCTCTGTTTCCCATACCCTTCCTTCTCCCTGCACAAACTGGCTTCTCACTCAGCACTCCACCACCTTGGATGCTTCTCCTGGCCTCCTCCACATGGCCTTTCTCTCCTCTCCTCTCTAATGCTAATCTCAGGAACCCAGAGAGCAAGCTCCCGGTCTGCCCCACATTATAGTGCAGAAATCAAAACCTTTAATCCAATATACAAAATAGGGAAGTCTCTACTACAAAGTCACATATCTGGGGCATGATGGGATTGCACCACCCCACATCAAAAAGGGTGGGAAAGGCTTAGTCCTAAAACCAAGCCCCAGGCTACAAGGATCCTACCTGCCCACAGCCTGCCCCCAACACACATTAATATCACCTGGGTGATGGCTTCCACATGGGCAGCACCATCTTTAACAAAGTGAGCATAATATATTTTATCTGCCCAACACACACAAACTAGGTGTCTTGACTATTGCCTTTCATTGGTCCACACACTCTCCTATTTATTTTTCTAACTTTTAAACCCTGCCTCTTACGTTTGTTCACTAGTTTCTTACAGAACTACATGCAGACCTTCGCCAATCAGAAAATTGGAAAAATCTACCTAACCCTACACACCAACCCTGAAACCTGCCCTCGTGAAACAGAAAAATCTGGAACCCTATAAAAACACCCCTACTCCGAACAATGGTGGAAAAACCCCTTATTCTCAATGCTAGCACAAATTATAGGACCAATCCTAATTTTGTACCTAATTTTAATGCTTGCCTCTTTCTTTATCAAGTTCCTGCAGGCCCGAATGAGAGAAATCTCCAGGATTACCTACAATCAAATGCTTTTACAACCCCTACTCCAACTGCCCTGGGGAGAGGTTCACGAAGGAGGCCCCTATAAGGATAACAGCAGGAAGTAGCTCCAGAAGATGGCCGGTCCCAGACAAACCTCCTTCCTGAACCCCATACCCTCTCCTTCCCCCACCTCTTTTCCTTTTTATCACACCACAGAGTTGAGAAATGATAGATATATGAAATTCCAACTGCCCTTTTGTTGTTCCACCTGGCTGCCTGGCTTCACCCTTACTTACTGGACAATCGCCCCTGAGGCAGGAAAGTTCCAGAAAGCTGATCAACTGCCCCAAGAAGAAGCATTCCAGAGTGCTGAAATCCTAAAACCGTAAAAGGGATCATACCAGAACTTTTGACTCAATACCCCATCAGGCTCTCCCAAACGCTATAAAATTCACCCCTAGTCTGTAATCAGTTCCCTTCTCCTCAGAGAAGTGCCCGGTAGGGTTCCTTTCTTCCTTTCAATAAAACCTGTTACTCTGGTCTTTTCGGAGGACTCCCATGGATTCCAACAGGTAGTATCAAGATCTAACTTGTCATCTAAGCTGGAGACCTTTGAATCAACACTGACACTTGCCCCTCCTCGATCACCACATCCTTGCCGCAACCGAATCCTACAGATTTGACCTACTGTTTCTAATCCTCTCCTCCCTTGCTCTGCCACGCCCTCACCACTTCTTTCCTAGGTTATTTTAGAAGATTTGTACATGGCCACCTGTCCCTCAGGGGAGCTTCTTGTCATCCCATTCAGCTGACCCAGCCGGAGAAATAGTTTTCAAGTGAAAGTTAGTGAGACTGCTTCTGTTAGAAAAATGCTTAATGCTCTTGGGGCCCAGTACAGTGTGGGTGGGTGGGAGGATGGATGGGTGGATGGGTAAAGGGATGGTTGGATGGATGAATGGATGAATGGATGGGTGGATGGATGAATGGATGTATGAATGGATGTATGAATGGATGGATGAATGGATGGATGAATGGATGGATGAATGGATGGATGAATGGGTGGGTGGGTGAACAGATGGACAGTTTAGAGAAAAATAAATATCATCTAAAATTCACCATCCCAGTCCTTTTGGAACTGGTGGACTCTATCGAGATGGGGTAGATATGGATGTGTACTAGGTAACTTTTCCAGGTAAGCATCAGGAGCAGGTAGCTCTGGCTCTGAGCATGGATGCTTCCAGTGCTGTCTCCTTTTCCCCATCCCCAGGGAAAGCCCTGGGTGCAGAGAGAGAGAGAGAGAGACTGCCCATCACTACTGCATATCAAATCGGCTGTGCACACACCACGGTGAATATTAAAATGTCATAACTAAGGGCTGTCCTGACTATCAGCAGGGAGAGCCCTTCTGACTTCCTATTTATTCTAATAAGCTATTTTAAAACAGGAAAGCCATTAATGGTATCGTTCAATGCATGTCTGTGTGCAGGATGGCTACAATAAAGAAAACATACAGTATGCCATTACCATTCATTAACATCCCGAAAGGATGGCTCCAAGGGTGACCCTGGCTAGTGGGTGCAGAGTAATAAAACATCGGAGAAGATGCAGCACAAAAGGGTATTTCAACAGCCCGGAATGGGCTGAAAAAGACCGTTTCTGAACTGACATGTTTCACAGCTCCAGCTAACGTGTTCTGGGATCACGGAAGTTCGTAGAAGCTCTGAAGACCTTAGTAATCACTCTGGACCGGCCTACTTCTCTCGGTGAAGCCCAGTGAGGTGTTTAGGAACTCACCATCAACCAAGAGCTGAACTCTATCAGTGAGGCTCGGTTTCTTCTTATGTAATGTTCTCGGACTGAGCCCCCTCTTCTTTCCTTGAACTTGAATATATTTATACTTCTCCCCTGGTTTAAACGCTAGCTCCTCTACACTAGAATGCAATCTCGGACCAACGCTTGGTCCCCTAGTGTCTCCTCTGCAAAATGGGGAGGATATTTATGCAGCTCACAAAAATTAGGGGATATTTTATCGCTTTATATGAAACGATACAGCATCCCCTAATTTTTGTGAGCAGTATTCCCCATCCCTGGACTCGTAACCAGGCGTGTGCACCCCGGTTTATCCTGCATGCCCCTGGGATGGAACTCATGTGCTCGAGCTGCAAAGGTCCTTTCGTCCATCATCTCGTTCCCTTGAGTGTCAGCTACTTGATGAAGGAAGATTATTCACTGTCCAGCCCGCCCTGACTGCATCTGGAGATGACTACCCCACCCTTGCTGACCTCCCCAGCCGAGGCATAACCCCTTCTGGCAGGAATTAGAATCTGTGTCACTCTAGAAGGCAGAATTAGGTTGCATAAGTGAAGATTAAAGGAAGATAGATTCTTGCTTATTAGAATGAGCCAGACTGTAAGTAACCATTAGCGTTCACGAACACGGAAAGGAGCTGCCTTTCTGGGGACAAGCTTCTCCGCGCTGGGATCGCGCGGGAACAGGCTGCCTGTGTCAGCCCTCATCCAGCAGGTGTTCGCAGGGTCCCTGCTGTGCACCGGGCTCTGTGCCAACTGCCAGAGACAGAGCAGTGAAGAAAATAGCCCCGGCCCCTGCCTCCCGGATTTGATGCTCTACAGAGAGCTTCTCAAACTGTTTGGCTTCTGACTTCCAGACGGTACCTGAAACCTAACTGAAGTGGATTCTCCCAGAACCAGGCCTGGGGACTCTGGGAGTGGAGGTCACTGAGCAGGCATGCTGTGGGAGGGGAATTCTGCACGGAGCAGAGGACGAGATCTGATGACCTGAAAGCCGCCTTCCTAGCGGCTAGACCTCTTCATGTAGGCCAATGATGAGTTTTCTCAACAGCCTCCCCTGCCGGACTGTCTCCACGCACTCCTGTCCTGTGACAGGAGCCCGGCTTTCTCAGCACAGCCCACTCTTTGCTCGCACTTTGCCCTGGGACGTGTGCTCTGCCTGCATGATCTCAGAGCGCCCTACGACAACCCCGTGAGGCGGTGCTTGGCTCTGTCTTTCCAAAGGAAAACTGAGTTTAGAGAGAAGTCCTTTGTCAAGGACAAGCAGAGGGGAGTCACAGGGCTGGGGATTGTGTTCAAATCTCTCCCTTGTGAAAGTCCAGTTTTCACACCTACTCTCAAACTTAGGAAACATTTGTAAAAACGCTTCTCTTCCCAGGGGTGTAGTAGCTGGTACCACTGTGGGCAAGGCTCCGAAGGACATGAGAGGCGGGGGAGATGGCCCTGTCTGGCCAGCCCCGCTGCTCCTGTCCTCGCTGCCGCCTGGGGCTGCAGGCAGGGGTCCAGGACACTGCAGAGCCCGCTGGTTCTCATCAGGGCGCTCTGAGTCTCATTTCCTTCGGCATTAATCCCAGGGCACAGAGCGGAGAGTTTATCCTACCCAAGGGTATCTGGGGAGAACAGAAAAGGACAGCCCAAGTCCCAGAAAAGACTCTGCAAGCTCATAAAGTTCAGATAACGATCCGCTCTGCCCAGATGCAGGAACATGCCCCCTGCCACCCCTCCCGGGCCCATATTAACTTAATTTATGGTATAAAAACTTCTGCTCTATCTCAAATGATGATTTCTCTCTTCTTCCTTTAGTGATCTTTGGTCTTCAGAAGTAGGAATAACTAACAAAGGATGCGGAACCAGCCGCTGGGCTCTCGTCCAGGGCTGCTTTTATCACATGGCTCCCAGGACACGCGGCTGCAGTCCCCTCAGACGAGACCTCTGCTACGGAGCAGAGCTGGCCTGGGTCCAGCGCCAACTTCCCTCTGTGGACTTCCTGGATCTGTCTCTATTTAAAAACATAATTCATTGGCATCTTTCAGAGACTTCACTCAGAGACTTCCCTCTGGACCACTAATAAGAGCACTTAGGGCCCTGGCCGGTTAGCTCAGTGGTAGAACGTTGGCCCATTGTGTGGACGTCCTGGGTTCAGTTCCCGGTCAGGGCACACAGGAGAAGCTCCCATCTGCTTCTCTACCCCTGCCCCTCTCCTTCCTCTCTTTATTTCTCTTCTCCTCCTCTCCTGCAGCCATGGCTTGATTAGAGTGAGTTGGCCGCTGGGCGCTGAGGATGGCTCCATAGCAGGGGTCGGGAACCTTTTTGGCTGAGAGAGCCATGAACACCACGTATTTTAAAATGTAATTGCATGAGAGCCATACAACGACCTGTGTATGTTACGCATTATCCAATAAAAATTTGGTGTCGTCCCAGAGGACAGCTGTGATTGGCTCCAGCCACCCGCAACCATGAACATGAATGGTAGTAAATGAATGGATTATAATACATGAGAATGTTTTATATTTTTAACGTTATTATTTTTTTTTAATTAAAGATTTGTCTGCGAGCCAGATGCAGCCATCAAAAGAGCCGTATCTGGCTCGCGAGCCATAGGTTCCCGACCCTTGCTCCATAGCCTCTGACTCAGGCGCTAAAAAATGGCTCCATTTGTAATGGAGCAAGGGCCCCAGATGGGCAGAGCATCACCCCCTAGTGGGCTTGCCAGGTGGATACCAGTCAAGGTGCATGTGGGAGTCTGCCTCTGTCTCCCCTCCTTACTAAAATTATTAATAATAATAATAATAAAAAAAAAGCGCTTAGAAGCCATCGTCTAAGACTCTAAGTGTTCCTACTGGGGTTGCAGAAAAACCACCTGTTTGCAGGATCCAAGGTCAACACTTAAGTCCTGGCTTTCCAAATGATCACCTGTGTCACCTGGGACCAAACAATTTTGGAGCTCTTGTTTTTATTTCTTTAAAATAGATGATGATAAAAGACTCCCTATTTTCATTATAAGGTTGTTTTAAGAGTACAATGCTGTAAACTGTAAAATACTGTTCAACTTTAGGTATCATCATTATTACCCAACATTTCTAGGTCTTATGTAGCTGTTACTTAGTTTTTTCGCCCTATAGCATTTCCTAGATTACAGCATTATTACTCATTGATATTCATGCAGAGGCCAGATGCTGAACAAACTTTATTCTCTGAAACACAGCCTAGAGATTGGAAGTTACCCCTGGGGGCTGCTGCACGGCTGAGAAGGAATCAGGAAGCTTAATTACAAAATCTCATCACGTCTGGTGGCCGAGCAGATTCTGGAGATGCCGTGATGCTCATCCAGTGAGGAAGGGCAGGGGGAAGTGCAAAACAGAGACACCATTGAAAGGATCAAGAATGGCCAGCCTGGGACTACTCAGAACGGGCTTAATGAAACTTCAAATTTCAAGTCTCTGTCATCACCATGAGATAAGTCACTCATCCATTCAACAATAGTTACTGAATATTGATTGAATCCAGCTCCATGCTGGGCTGTGGGAGACAAAGAGGAAAGGATGCTGAGACGGTCCCTGCTTCCCGTGGAGCTTACAGACTTGGAGGGATTAGTCCCCTAGGGCAGCCATACCAGGTACCCAGGCCAGGCGCCTAACACATCAGAAACGCATCTTCTCCCAGTTCTGGGGGCTGAACGTCTGAGATCAAGGTGTCAACAGGTGTTTTCTCCTGAGGCCTCAGTCCTTCACTTGTGGCCATCTTTTCCCTGAGGCTTCCCGGGGTCTCCCCTCTGTGGGAAACTATGTCTTCATCTCCACTTCTTGTCGGTACACCAATCATAGCAGATTAGGGCCCATCCTAATGACCTTATTTTACCTTAATTCATTTCTCTAAAGACCCCATCACGGAATACAGTCACATTCTGAGGTGGTGGGGGTTTGGACTTCAACGTATGAACTCTGGGGGCATAACTCAGTCCATAACGCAGAGTGGGGTCAGTGGACAATCTCCGTAACCAGTGTGGAACTGTGACCCTGACTGAGCTGGGCAGGAGAGGTCCACAGTGACGGCAGGGTCCAGAGAAGGGAGGCCAGCCAAGGAGGTTGTCTGAGAGACGAGGGTCACACTGAGATCTGAGGGGAGACGGGAAGAGTGTGAAGGAAGAGGGAACAGTGTGAGTTAAACCTTACAGTGGGTAGCCTGACAAGGAGGAAGCCCGGGATGTCACCGAAGGATATTTAATATTTGCCCCTGGTTCCTGGCAGAGTGCCTAAAGCCACTGGCATTTCCTGAATTGTAAGAACACCTTTTGTTCTAATGAGGCAATCACGTGGCAGGACTCTAGAAGGCGTCGGGGTGGGGGCTGGCTGCCAGGGAAGCCTAGCCTTGGTGAGAAGCCTGGAACTCTCAGCCCCAGGCAAGAGCTGAGAGGGGCTGCAGCCTGCTCTTTCCCGGCAGACTGTGCTGTCTCCTGCACAACACGTGACATGAGCGGAGCACCTACTGTTTGAGGGACACTGGGCTGAGAATGGAGGAAACCCTTCAGTAGGCGCTATGGAGCTCGGAGACTTAGCGTTTGATAGTCTGTTCTGCCAAAGTGAGTAGGGGTGTTCCAAGATAAATAACAGAGGTATTCTATCCTAAAATGTCTAAAGAACAGTCCCCCCTGGTTGGCTGGGAAAGCTCTGAGGGTCAGTGGCACCTTGAACTGAGCCCTGCAGAGAACAGCTGACGTGAACTTAGTCCCTTCCAGGTACTGTGCTTGCGGCAACTCAATTCTGTAACCAACCTTGCGAGGGTAGTGCACTCAGTCCCATTTGCAGGTAAGGAACCGGAGGCCCAAAGGTGGAACACAACTGGCCCCGTTCTGCAGAGCTAACTAATAAGTGATGGGGCTGGAATCCGAGGGCGACCCCAAAGCTCAGGTGTTGTTTTTCTGGGAATGAAGACACCAGAAGAAGAAGAGAGAGGATTAAAAGATGTTTCCATACCTAATTAGAGATGCACGCGAAAGTGGTCAGCTGCCGAGAACTTACGCACGGACAGTTGGGTTTTATACATGTTCCCTGTCTGCTGGGAGCATCAGCTCACTGCATATTTACAATCAATCAACAGGTAACCAGAAGCTAGGTCAGACTGTTCACAGAATATACATGTCCTGGGAATTGTTTTGGTCTCTGGGTGACAAAACCTGGATAAGACAGGGTCCTCCCCCTCTGAAAGACCATGGTTTCATCAAGGAGACGAAGCACGTGACCAAACAGACAGACCGAAACCGGTGTCATGATCGAGGCACGGTAAGAAACAGCAGAATTCAAGACATTAGAACTCCATATGAATGCAAGGTCTTAAAAATATTCCACCTGGAAAACACCTTAGAAACCATCTAACCCAAACTCTTCGTGGCAGGGCTGTTGGGAGTGAGTGAGTTATGGCAAAGGGAGGTAATGGTCTCACACAGCTGAGCAGAGACCAGACCCTTGGTTCTTAACAAAACTGTGCTTCTCACCACGCAGTGCCAACTCAGAAACAAAGGCGGCTGAAATGACAGCTGGAATGGGGGTAGAAGGATAGACCCTGGCTTCCTGCAGGGCCTGACCAGACTTTTCTCACCTCATACCCCCCAAATGCTGAACAGTAAACACCCCACGTACACGACTGGGGTAGAAGCAGGTGGGGCTCTGCTAGCGAAGCCCCTCTCTCTGAGCCGGCTCACTGCTGTCCTTGGACAGCTCCTCCCTTGGCAAGCCAAGGGCAACACCCCTCTAATAGTCAGTTAATGCTCTGCTCTTGGCAGGGTATTAAATCACCAATAATAGCAATGAACAAGACCTTGTCTTTTGACCGTTGTGATATTCTTTCTGATGGAGATGAACTGGAGGCTTCCAAGTTCAAGGTAGAAAATGATGTGGTCTGGCAAAGTCACGGGGTGGCTGGGAAGTAGTGGGAGCAAGCGAGAGAGGGGGCGCACGTGTGAGTAGCTGACCCCTAACAGTTATTTTTTTAACAGGGAGCCGGAGGCTGTGCATTCCAATCAAAATTTGCTCATCCATTCATCCATTTGTTCGTTCATCCACTCATCCATTCATCCAATAGTTATTTATTGAGTATCGATTATGTGCCAGGTCCTGTTCCAGGCTCTGAGTCATAAACAACAACAACAAAGCCAAGGAACCAAGTCCCTGCCTCATGGCACGTTCATTCCAGGGGGACCGAGACCACAGAGAGAAAAGATGGCCACTGGTGCTGAGAGACACCGTGAAAGTAAAGTACACAAAGAGACAGGAGTGACGGAGGCAGGAATGGGGGCGCTATGACAGAAGAAGAAGGCGGGATGGGAAAGCATAGTTGAGGTGACATTTGAGGAGAAAGGAAATTGTCCCTTGCTCATAGGAATGCCAGGGAAAGAAAAAAAATAAGTGACAGATACATAGAAGGCTGATGCCTCCAGGAAAGGGACATGGGGCAGCTCCTGCACACCTATCCCAGGTGAGCTGGCTGCATAAAAAAGCCATTGTCACAGGCTTGATTTGGAAGAGACCACTGATTTAGAGGCGAATAGCAGAGGGATGTCACCCTAGGCTGACATTTGTTCCTACTTAGGGCTTCAGGCTGCCTATGAAGGAGGTCGGGGGTGGGGGGGGCACGTCTGGCTGAGTGGTGGACAGATCAGAATCTCATTGTGGAGCCATCATAGGCAGGGAAGGATGCCCCTCCCCCCATGGATAGAGCAACAGAACTGCAGAAAGATGACGCATCTCCTTAGCCTTGAGGCTCAGTTCCAGTGACCACCCCTTGAAGACAGCCACAAGCGTTCTCAACTCTGGAGTCTTACTCAACATCACTGCCATCTTGATTTACATACACTACAGCTAACAAAACACTCCCTTCTTTCTATATGACAAATTAACCCTGAAATATCTGCTACTTAGGCCTCCCAGAAGGCCCAGCGGAGGAGTCCCAGCAGTGAGCCAGGGGAGGCAGAGGGGTATGTGCAGGATGCTGTGTGCTTTGGCCGCACCTCCTGGGCCCCCTTCAAGTCCCTTGTCTGGCTTCCAGCTTCCCCTGAGGGAAGGAAACTGGACAGAAGAGCTTTATAAATAACTCTGCCCTGGATTTATTTAATGTAGGGATATTGCTGAGGGCATTGGCCACTGTAGCACTAGCTCAATATTCCCTTAGGTAAGTCTCAAGTGAGAAATCCCTTTCAAAACTAAACAACAGAACTAACTCAAGTCCACTGAAAAGGAATGATAGGTATTATTTTTGAAGCAAGAATTTCTCCCACCCCTACCCCATCTAACTGAGTTGACTTTATTTTGGCTGCCGGGAAGCTCAGAGCTCAACTTTAAAAAATAACTGTCGGCTATAAAGATTCTTGTACATAAATCATTGTATTTCTTCTTATAAGTTGCCTAAAGCCTTTGGTAGAATACAGTACGCTATAACTGAGCAATAAATAAAACCGCGTTGGACGAACACTGGGCCTGTTTCTTTAAACTTCGGTGTAGCCTCTGATTGTGAATTGCTCTATATAAGTTTTTGAAAATTATTTCCCATTTTCCATTTCCCAGTCGTGGACCAGGGACACGCTGACTTCACTGTCACCCTATAAAGGTTTGGAACTCTCTTATAGCTGAGGCTTTGAGATGTCCTTTCACTGACTTCCAAACTTGGACAGGTACTTATGCTCGGTCTGGTCTCCCAGAGAGTAACCACAATCACCCTGCCACGGGGAGAGAGAGTTTATAAGGCCACCACTGAGGCACAGAGACTCAATTACAGTCAAAGAGGGAGGAGCTCCCGTGCTTCAGGGAGGGGCCAGGTCCCACACGTTGACCTTGACCTGGAGCACATCTGACCAGCAGCCTGTGGCCAGGCCGTCCTCATTCGGTCTTGGCCTGTCTTTCGCTCCTGGGTCCAGGATTTCACTGGCTCTGGCTACACTCACGCAGCAGTAACTTTGTTCTGACCTCCACCTTCTTCTATTATCATCTGACGTCCTGTAGCTCCCACAACCTGTCTGGGTTCTGTCAATGTTCTCTCAGAAACCTGAGAAATGGGGAAACCATTCATGTTATCCTTTCTTCACTTCCTTTTGAACATGCATCTGAGGCTCTCTTCAGTGAAGTTCGCCTCATCAATGTCCCGGATGGAGTGCACTGACATAGAGGATGCCTTGCAAAGATCAGCGTGCCCACCTAGTGTCAGGTAATCCCCAGGCGCAGGAGAGGCAGAGAGGAGCCCGGGGCCGCAAGTCCCTCCCCGTCCCTTGTCACACTGAGAAGTGCCCTGGCGCAGATCTACGCGTCCTGTCATCACTCAGGCTGATGGAAGCTATGTCGGCCATGAAATGTCTCCAAGTCACAGAGTTGTGTGATGCTGCCCAGAGAGCCACGCCCCGTGAATCCTATGATTAGGTTTATTTACCATGGAATATCTGTGTGCCCCCACAGTTCATATGTCCAAACCTATTCACCAGTGGGATGGCACTAGAAGGTGGGAGCTTTAGGAGCTGACCAGTTCATGAGGGTGAAGCCCTCACAAATGAGATCACTGCCCTTGTAAAAGGCAAGTCCAGAGAGCTCATACGCCCCTTCCTCCGTGTGAGGACGTGGTGAGGAGATGGCCATCTATGAGCCAGGAAGCAGGTTTCTCAGCAGTTATCAGATCTGTCGGCATCTTGAAGTTGCACGTCCCAGACTCCATAGCCTTGAGAAATAAACGTGTGGTGGACAAGCCAGCTGGTCTATAATGGCTGGTCTGTCATAGCAGCCCAAACTGGCTGAGAGACCGATCGGCCCTGGACAGACCGGGTCCACACTGCTAACACAATCCACAGTCAGAACTCTGCATAGTACGTACTATTAGTGCGTGTGACAGAGAGCTGTCATTTCTGTGACACTTGGCCAGGTCATCTCTCTTTCTTTCCCAGGTCTGTAAAGGGAGGGAATAGGCTGCAATACGTGGAGGGTCTGCCGCCAACCGTTCCTTTCCTTTGCAGGGGTGTTTTTATACTGACGGATGCACATGGTGCACACGACGAAGCTCAGCAGGACCTGTCATCCAGCGGTCTGCACAACCATGTCCACCCACCTGGCCGCACTCTTAGCAAGAGGGGGTTGTGGTTGTGCCCAAACCGGGTCATGCCATGCGTGCCTTGTTGTTTGTCTCAGTGGTCGGTAAACTCATTAGTCAGCAGAGCCAAATATCAACAGTTCAACGATTGAAATTTCTTTTGAGAGCCAAATTCTTTAAACTTAAACTATATAGGTAGGTACATTTCTTGCCGAGGTAGCGCCTGCACATGGTATTTTGAGGAAGAGCCACACTCAAGGGGCCAAAGAGCCTCATGTGGCTTGTGAGCCGCGGTTTGCTGATCAGGGTTTTAAACAGGCAACATAAATGGTATATAAACTAATTATGAGTGTGAAAAGGGAGTTACATCTCTGAAAAACTGGATTCTTGAGCAAGATTTGATAATGCGAGTTGAGGGAAAAAATGCTGAGGGTTTTAGATGACTTAAAAAGGTAGTAAAAATGCAGTCAGATTCTGCAGTTCTGGGCTTGGACAACATCTTTAAATACTAACTCTGCTTCGAGTAACTGAAATGGGGACTAACATGATGGGCCTAGGCTCTGTAAGAAAAATGACATGTAACTCCAATCAGCGGGCTCCAGCTCCAAAGATAAGGTGGTGGCTCAACCATATCTCCCTTCACTTACAGCAATTCGCCGGCCACATGGTGTGATTTCCTTACACTTCTCCCTCTACTGCGACCTGCTTTGTGACAGTCTGAGCAGTTACTACAGACAGTATTAGAAATAAGCAACGAGGGACCTGAGTTCTAGGCAGGGCCCAGCTGTTCTGAGACCGGGACCTCCTCTTGTGAAACATTTCCACAGGATAATCTCAAAGGCCCCGCTGAGTTCTGACGGCTTCGGGTCTGTGGCTGTCAACGATCTCGCGGCTGTTTAAAGCTGGGCACCAATCCATCTGTACCCCAGATCTCCCATGTGATCTAAGGACTCTGACCTACCTCAGGTTTGCTGAATCAATACACCCGATTTCGGGTAGTTTTAATCTTTCTTAGGGAAAGGGAGATTTTGGGCCTATATTGTCTTCACAGTTTCCAAACATCAAGCTTTTGGTTTGCCTGTGACTTCTAAATCTATGCTTAATCAAAGTGCGGATGAGTCCTAAATGCCTTACAAAGTCCTTTGTTTTGCTTTTTGGCTTTGTGCTGACGTTTTCCATTTCAATTAACTTTCTGTCAAAGTGTCGTTGGATGAAAGGCATCAGAGAAATGGCCAAACCCGTTATACGTGCAACCTTTTCGCCCCTGAGAGTTTCTAATTCCATTCTGCTTATGCAATTTTTGACTGATTGTGACACAGTAACTTAGGTATAAGGCTCCTCGTGATGAATCATTTTAAAGAGTTTCCCCAAGGGAGCAGCTGCAGCTCTGAGCCAGTAGGACTCAACTTGCTGTCCAGGCCCCTTCTGTAGATTTGGGACAACCTACAGATGAAAAGAAAGAAGCCAAAAGGGGGCCAGATAGACTGGTACCAGGAGAGCTGATCGAGTCAAAAACTCTCCCACAACTCATAAAACTTAAGTAGACAGAAGATATTTTACTTGCATAACTGCAACCTGGAAACTTTCAGAGGTACTAGCGCAAAAGTTTGTCACCTCTGTCCTTCACTAACAGTCACCTGTAAAGGATCACTAAAGATTTAAGGACCAACACACCTAAGAAGGTACCTTGGAACAACCTTTCTGGATGCAATGTTCATTCTTAAGTTCAATAAATATTTGATGGACATCTATGAAGTGTAATGAGTGGTTCTTATTAAATTTTTTTTAAAAAGGAGTTAAGATATAATTGCTGACTTCAAACACAATACAAATTGAATATAGGAGTCATTTATATGCATAAGGGATACAAGACAATAACAAATGTACCGGAAATAGAAACCATGAAAATATAGCAGAGTGATCCTCTGTGACTGATGGACCCAGAGGAAGGTCCATAGGGAAGGTAGCATTTGTACCAGGTCTTAACGGAGGAATAAGATTTTAGTGGGCAGCGTAGGAAGTGGAAGGCCCTTCAGGGTGAGAAAAGATTTTGGGAGGAGCGGTTGTGATGGAGAGCTGCACGGAGAAGGGCAGGCTGGGTGGGTACTTAAAACAGGCCAGTCCTGTTTTCGATCTGAGCCCCTGGCCACCCACGTGACCTTGTCGAGCCCTTCATCCCGAGCTTCAGTTTGCTCTTTCTCAAATGAGGTTGATAAAACCTATTATAAGTGCCAAGGACAAGATATATAAACTACCTTGCTTAGTGCCTGGTACTTAGAGCTGTTCAGAAATAAACTATGGTTTTCACTGTTATTATCAGGAACTAAATCTGGAAAGCTACAGTGGGGCCAGCATGTGGATACGGAAGCCTGATCTTGACTGGGTTGCAAAGGTGAGTAGGCATCAAATCTGCTTCACAGGAGAAGAACAGGAGAATGCTCCTTGTCCTAATTACTCCTTAGGGTTTTTAAGAAACGGAACAAGCAACAGAAAAAAATAACGAACAGACATATCCAAGAGACACAGGATATTTAAAGTAAGTTGTTTCATTTAAGTTTTCCAGTAACCTTAGAAGATGGATATTATTAGGTTCCATGTAGCAGAAATGGAAACTGAGGCTCAGACAATGGAAGTTCCTAGCCTGTGGTCATGCTGCTAGCAAGTTGTGGAGCTGGGACTCAAACCTAGGTTTTCCTGAATCCAGGGAAGCATATCTCTTGACTGTTTAGCATCTCCTCTCAAATGGATCTAGACATGTGGTCCACTGTGGACGTCTTGTAGAAGCTGGTGAAGGTCAAGTCAAGAAAACCTCTTGTGACATTACAGGGTTTAGTGCAGTTCAGTATCAAAACTGGGGTCCTAGCTTCTGAGAGGTGTCTCCTGTACCAAACCCCCCTTGCCCAGCCGTGTAGCTGAAATTCTTGTACTTTTAGGCCGCACCCATCAGCTCAGACAGCCCAGGCCATGCCCTCAGTAGAACCAGTGGATGATGCAGGTGGGTTCCTGGTTGGTAAAAAGTGACTCCAGGTGACTCGGAGCCCATGAAATGGACAGACAAGTGGAGGGGCATTAACAAGTGCTGAGGAACCCCTCCCACAAGGTGGTTCAAGTCACATGGTCTTGCTACACACTCAGTGAGAAGACGGCTGCTTCTGGACATTCCCAGGGGCCTCGAGACACATGGATCGATGCTGATGTTGGGTGCCTGCATACCATGAAACTAACTGCGGCAGTTAGAGCACGAGAATAAAATTTTTAAAGGGGTAAAAAGTAATTTCCTCCTCTATAAAACTTTCCCCAACTTCTTGGACCATGTCTTCATTATAATAATCTCCTCTTAGCAGTGGCAGGCATCAGGGTCCTCCGGGGAAGATCGTAGAAAATCCATGTACTTGACCTGGTCCCATCTCAGGAGGTTCTAATTTGCTAAGGGTGGGCTGGGCCAGGGAACTTGTGTTTTTAAAGAGTTCCCTAAGTACTTCAGTCTCTGACACCATGGAGAATAGTACAGCTGAAAAGCAAAATAACACCTTGGTAGGAAACACCTAAAAATGCCAGATCAAAACAAAAACGTACATATACACACAGGTGTGCGCGCACATGATAAAAGAGACGAGTAGCTGAGAACAAAAGGCAAAGCCCCCGAGTCCGTAAAGATTGATGCGAAAGCACAGTGAGCAAGCTGAAGGTGGCACCTGAAACAAAGAGCCCGCCTACTGCTAATATCATTAAGCACTAGGCTGAATGAGCCAAACACAGGGAAAAGGAGACAGACTGGGACTGTGCTAAAGCAGCCAGGGGACAAAGCCATAAAGCCAGGATCCCCCAAAATGCACACCCTTGATGAAGTAAATAGTAAAAAGCAGCCCCTCTGTATGAGAGGGTGGGAAAGTTGTGGTATATATATAATGGAATATTATTCAGCCACAAAAAGAGGAAAATCCTGCCATTTGCCACAACATAAACAGACCTTGATATTATTATGCTAAATGAAGTAAGTCAGACAAAGGAAAACAAACATTGTATGGTATCACTTATGTGTGGAATCTGAACAAGATGAACTTTTATAGAAAGAGAGCAGAATGGTGGTTATCAAGGGGTGAGGGGTGGGGGAGATGGGGAGATGCTGATAGAAGAGTATAAACTTTCAGTAATAAGATGAATAAGCTCTGGGATTCTAATGCATAGCACAGTGATGACAGTTAGTAATACTGTATACTATACACTGAAAAGTTGCTAAGAGAGTAGATCTCATATGTTCTTATCACAAAAAAAAACCTGATAAGAATGTGACATGATGTTAGCTAACAGCACCATAGTAATAATTTTGTAATATAAGTGTATCAAATCAACATGCTGGACACCTTAAACTTATACAATAAGTCATCTCTTTCTCAATAAAGTGGAAAAAAAACACAAAAACTAAAATGCCAAGACCATAACACAATAAAATGTCACTTTGTATATATAAACAAAGTTAGTTATCCAGTCCAAGATGCCATCTGGCTCCCAACTTCATGAGAGTTCCCCAGTGAAAACTGCCTAGCGGAGCCTTTCCTGAATTTCCGTCCAACACAAATCATGAGACGTACTAAATCACTTGTTTTAAGCCACTAAATTTTACTGTAATTTGTTACGCACAAACAGCTCTAAAGACTATAAATAGTACGGCAAAAGAACATGCAAACTGCCAAAAATGACCAGGCATATTTGAAAAGGAACTAAAAAATGTAGCAATGAAAAATGACAGGCTGTGGACTTACCAACAGAAACAATGTAAGCCTAAGAGAGAGGAATGAATTTTTCAGGGCCCAAGAGGAAAAACAGCCGTCAACCTCAAATTCTAGACCCAGTGAAATCATCCTTTAACACGGCAACACAGAGACACTTTTCAGGAATCAGAAACAGATTTTACTAGGATCAGACACTCACTAAGGGAAAATTCGGAATATACATTTCGGGAAGAAAGAAAATGGTCCCAGAAGAAATGCTTGAAAGGTGAAAATGAATAGTGAGAAGAGGAAGCAGCAGATTTATAGGTGAGATTTTGTAAACATACCAACTGAAAAATCAACAATGCTCTCTAATTAATGAAATTAGAACAAAATCAAAATAAACAAGAAGGCTTTAAATAGCAGGCATATATAGTTCAAAAGGAGGTGATTACAGATGGAGCTTCCTAAGGTTCTCAAACTGTTAAGAAGAAGAAAGTTACCAATTTCAGACTTTAAATATTCATGTTAAGATTTCTAGTACATAACTTTTAATCTAGTAGAGGTTAAAATCAAAATGAGAAATCTAAACCTATAATCAAGCCAAAGAAGGCAAAAAATAAAAAAGGGAAAAAGAAATGAAGAAATCTAAGAAGGGAGAGAACTAGGAAGCACAGAATCAAATGGCAGAACTAACACGTTTTGGTATGACAATAGCTATCCAGATAAACAGACTGTACTTTTTGGGTGAAAGACAGATTTTTATATGGAAATTTTTAAAAGTCCACAATATGTCATTTGAAAGAAAAAAGTTGGAAAATAAAACAATGAAGAAAAGATACAAAAGGCAAATATGTAATATAACTAATTGAGGTCTACTTATATGATTAGAATCAGTAAGAAAGTTCAGTCGACTTTTGCATATAATATCAATCTACAAAAGTCAACTGCTTTTTCATATACTAGGAGTAGGTAAAAAAAATACACTAAAGTATCATTTGCAATGGCAAAAAAATATATTAGGTACCCAAGAATACATCCAACAAAAGAGGTACAAGACTTTCACGGGGAATATTGCAAAATGTTACTGGAAGATAAAGAAGAAAAAAAAACCCCCAAAGAATATCAAATCATTTTTATAGATAGGAAGGCTTGTTATCCTTTTTTTATTATTTTTTATCCTATAAAAATAACAATTCTCATCAAATTGATTTATAGATATATAAAAATTCCAATCAAAATCCCTGTGTGTATGTGTACATGCAAGGAACTTGGCAAACTTATTCTAAAATACATATATTTAAGAATAGCTAAGACTGATAATTCATTGTGCAATACACTGTGTAGTGTATTTCTTTACAGCTCACCTTTGAGAAGTGTTTAAAAAAGGAAGAGAACAGGTGAGAGGACAAGCACTACCAGCTACCACAACTTACTATCAAGGCATGGTAACACAAAGATAATGCAGAACTGGCACAGAGATACACAAAGAGACCGGTGGAACATAGTCATGTATAGGTAGGAAACCAATCTGTGACAGACAAAGTGACGGATAGGTAATTTAAAAAATGATATAGGAATAAATAATTACTATATGAAAAACAAACTTAACTCATACTTTATATATGATTCAATCCCACATGAATGAGAAGTTAAATGTGAAGGGCAAAATCTAAAATATTAGCATAAAATATGGAGAATATTTTTATGACTCAGGGTATGTGTTATTTTCTTAAAACAAATACAAAAACATTCAAGCCCTAAAGATAAAGCCTGATAAATTTAACTACACTACAGTGAAGAACTTCAGTTTATCAATCAACACGATTAAAAAAAATGGAAAGACATACAACAAACTGAGAGATATTTGTAGCACATAAAATTGGCAAAGGCTTAATATATAGAATATATAAAGAGCAGTTAGGAATCAATAAGAAAAATGTAAGCAACTCAACATAAAATGGGCAAAAGATATGAAAAAATATTTCTAGAATAAAAAATTCAATAAACATATTAAAATGTGTAACCTGATTAGTAACAAATGCAAATTAATATACTAGTGACATATTATTCTTCACCCACTAGATTGGCAAAATTTTAAAAGGGAAAACAATAATGAGTAAATACTAGTGAGGATGGTAAAGAACAGGTCATGGGAACTATTAATCACTAGGTCACATAGTATAAAATCTAACAAGCACTTTGAAAAACCATTGGCAATCACTAATAAAGTTGGGCATCTACATTTTATTACCTAGGCCACTCCTAATTGCAACCCCTCAGCAAACACCCAGGAGATATGTGCCCTAAGAAATACATAAATGCTATTCATAGAAATATTATAGGGAATAACCCCAAATAGTAAACACTCAAGTAATCTGTGACAAAAGAATGGAGGTGTGAGTTATTCATACATAGCAGTGAAAATAAATGAACTTGCCCTGGCCAGGTAGCTCAGTTGGTTAGAGCATTGGTCCAATATACCAAGGTTGTGTTATGAGTTTGTTCTCTGGTCAGAACATATACAAGAATCAGACAATGGATGCATTAATAAACGGAACAACAAATTTATGTCCCTCTTTCTCTATCTCTACCTTTCTCTTTTAAAAATGTTAAGAAGCAAAATAAATGAACTTGATTTACATGCTGTATCATGTATGCATCCCAATAACAGAATGTGAGCAAAAAAGGAAGTCTCAGAAGCATAAGAACAGAATGCTTCCACTTATATCAAGTTAAAAGAGGTAAAATAAATAGGATAGTGCTTGGGAACATGGGTGTGAAACCTATGAAGAAGAGCATAAAGTGGTATGTCAGAAGTCCAGAATAATAATATTCAACAATGGGAGAAAGTGCATAAGGTTTTGAGATGAAGACTTATTTCTCTACCTAGAGGATGGATACACAAATGTCAGATTTGTAATTCTTTAAAGACAACATAAATATTATATATTATTTCCTTTGCATGATGAGTATGTGTCATATATTTTAAATATATAAGCAAAAGTAAAAATAACAACAATTGCTACAAAACAATAAAACCAATGGTTGGTGGCGGTGGGGGGAAAAGGCAGAATAAACTTCCCAGGGGGTTCTGCCAAATCCCTCCAGTGGTGGTCAGTACTTCTTGTTCTCTTAAGTGTTTCTGTACACATCTGTCTCCCGGTTCCAGCTGTGAACCCAATGAGGGCAGGGATTGCATTCCATCCAAGTCCATTTCCCCAGCCCTGTCACAGTGCACAGGTACTGCTGGTGTGTCAGAAACATTTGTTGAAAGGAGGCCTAATGGTGACCACATCCTTGTGTGGCTCAGGCTAGAAAGCTGGAAGTCGATTCTGATGCCTTCTCCCTTGCTAACCACATCCTCGTATCCAAATGTATTTGAGATCTATACACCTGATAGTATAGCAAAAGCTGCTATACTAACTGGCCCTAACTCATCCTAGATGCTCACCCTGCTTCCAAGCTGGTCTCCTCCAATCCACTCTCCACATTGCAAACCAGTTTTGTTGTTGGAATACAAATCAAACAGCACCAGTCCCTTGTGACAATATTATTCAACCATGAGAAGCAAAGTCACCTACAGGTCCCATCCCTACATGCATCGCCTCCATCTCCCGACGCTTCCTGTCACTCTGTTCTCCGGCCACATGGGACTTCCTGCTCCTCCAAGACCATCAGGTCTTCCCCACATCCGGGTCCACACATGCCTACATGCCTCACACTTCCTTACTCCTCTTAGGGTCAGCTCAATGACCCTCTTTCAGCTTAAATTTCTGCTCCTCTGAGAAGACTTCCTTCATGTCCCTCTCTCCAAAGTAGTCCCCTCCTCATTCCCCAATACACTTCTTGCTTACAATCCCCTCACAGCACCCATCATGTCAGTTTCTGTTGCTTATTCTTTGCCTCTCTCTTCTATACTTGGACATAAGCTTCTGAGGGGGTGGGGCATGAGTTGCTATATATCAAGCCCGGCAATATCTGGAATATAGCGAGTGCTTAATAAATATCTGTTGGGAGAAAAAAAAAGCCTGGATTAAATGTGAAGATAGGACTTAGATGAGCCGTGAATCTTAACTCTGTTCCCAGATGTTGCTCCTTCTTTCCTGATCCCCTTGCTTAAATCAAACATTTTTGCAAAGAAAAGGCACTTTCTTGTAGCAATGGGCTGCAGAGTAACCAGTCTTCACCCTGGTTTCATCTGAGCATTCTCTGTTCTCTCAGCGCTGTTATGCGTACACCTTAAAAGCACTTCTCTTGGCCTGACCTGTGGTGGCGCAGTGGATAAAGCGTTGACCTGGAAATGCTGAGGTCGCCGGTTCGAAACCCTGGGCTTGCCTGGTTAAGGCACATATGGGAGTTGATGCTTCCAGCTCCTCCCCCCTTCTCTCTCTCTGTCTCTCTCTCCCTCTCTCTCTCCTCTCTAAAAATGAATAAAAAAATAAAGTAGGAAAAAAAAGAGTGTTTCTCTTGTACAGACCCTATTTTTCATCACTTCTAAAGGAATGACATTCTTCTCTCAATGGTCCATTATGTTCTGCAAGGAAAAGACCACAGACATCCTCCCTTCCCTCAGTCACCCTACTTCGCTCACCCACAGGGTAGCTGTCTCTGAATCTGCACAAACTGTGACACTCAGTACAGTGTACTTAGTATTGACCTGATTTTCCAAAGAACAATTCAAAGGTAATGGTGTTGGCTCATAGACGACACGGTGGTTAACACTAAAAGTCCTTTAATCTCATAAACCGTTTTCCTAATTAACTTTTTTCCCTTTACTGATGCATAGTCCAATTTTTCCTTTTAACAGCTCACTTATAAAGACGCAGAATCCAAAGAGAAGGCCTTCTGAGTTTTGTTCAAAGGATTCAAGTTTAAAAGCAAACAGGTGAAGGATTAACAGAAGGTTCAAGTTTCATTAAGTAGATGTGTTGACGTTCCGGAAAGTAAAGTACAGAGGGCCAAGTCTTTCCATCCCTGGGAACACAGCATCGCCTCTAATGAATTCTGTACAGCAATGCTTTCAACTCTGTGATATTTCATTCATTGATTTTATTGTCAAGTGGAAAAGGCACTGGTTCCAAATGGCATTTAGTAAGACAGACGGGGAGTGACCCGGACTTCATTACTTGGCATTTGCTCTCTGGATAATTTCAATGCTACCGGGGTGCAGAGCAACAGAAGAGCTGGGTGCTCTCATTCCAACATCTGGCACTGCTTTGGCTGAGTTCCAAGCCACCAAAAACCTCGCTCTTCAAGTCCAGCTGTCTATGGAAAACATAGCTCAGCCTACCTGGATACCAGTGAGGTGCCTGGCTCCCCTTCTCTCCTTTCGCTAGGAGGCTCTGAGGGTTGACCCACACGTGGTCAACCTCACTAGCTGTGGCAGATGAGGAATCTGAAGGAGCCCAGAACTTGACAGTAACATCTGGGAGGTGTCGTGTTGAATGGAATTAAACAGCCTGTTTTTCCTAAAATGTGCAATGCTGATGACAGCCCCAAACACAAAGGGTCCCATCTCTGTTTTGATCTTGTCATTTATCAGATAGTTCGTTTTATGCTGAGGACTCTTCCCACCACCGCCTCCAGCGCTACTCATGTGTCATCTGAATCTCCGTGTCCTGTCACCAGCTCTAGAGCAGACACTTCCACCAGGCTGTCAGTCAAATTCCACGTGGCAAAAACCCAATTTTTCTAACATGGTCACCATTGTTAAGTAACAAATCTGCGGCCTCGAATTCAATTAATTATCAAATTCTGATCAATAATTCCTTTGGAAAAAAAAAGACAAGTCATAACATTTATTGACTATTTCCCGGGGACAGGTGCTCTGTGTATATTCTCTACTTCCTCTTCCTCAGGTAGCTCTCTGAGGGATGTGTCTTAAACCCCATTGTTACTGTCAGCTGATGGTAGATGGTTGTTGGCACCAATTCAAGGAAAACAGGAATCTCCTATCTGGGGTGTGGTGAAGAAATTTTATTCAGTGCAAAACAGCTAAATTGTGATTCAGCATGGCTGTGAGGCAGCCCTGGGGCCAGGCCCCTCTCGCTAGACAGCTGTACTCTGCTTCCTGATAATCTGCTCTGTTCTGCTCCCTGCCAGTCTGCTTTGTTCTGTGCTGGTCTGCTCCACTCTGCTCTGGCAGGACATCTTTGGTGTCTCAGCTCAGCCAGAGACACAGCGGAAAGGAAAAGTGCACACTAAGAGCCGGAGGGGAGCTGGTTTGTATGGACAGAAGTCCCCATGCCTGGTTCCTGATTGGTCTATCCTCATACAAGTCCTGTTTGATTGGTCCAAAAGGCACTCTGAATAGAGCTGCTCTGGTTGGTTGGAGCCATGCAGCTCTGATTGGATGGGAAAAGCCTTAGTCCTACTGGTTGAAATGGAATCCCAGGAACTCCTTCATAAGGGCTGGCTCAGATGGCAGAAACACAGGGTGAGCAAGCAGTTCAGTGTTCAGTGCAGAGGCGGGCAGTGCAATGGAGGCTTCTCCCTGAAGCACAGTTTGCATGAGAGGTCCTTGAGTAGAAATGGCTGCTAGGATCTCCCTCCCTCCCTCCCTCCCTCCCTCCCTCCCTCCCTCCCTCCCTCCCTCTCTCCCTCCTTCCCTCCCTCCCTCCCTCCCTCCCATTTTATTTATTTATTTATTTATTTATTTATTTATTTATTTATTTATTTATTAAATGTTTGAGCCCAGTTAGCCACCAGGAGCCCTTCGTAGTAGATACCGTCTTTCTCAGGTTTTACCACATTACATCAGAGGAAACTGAAGTTGAGAGTGCGGCTTCCTGTCTAGGGGCACACAGATAGAAAGTGCCAGGGCTGGGATTCAAACCCAAGTTTGTGTGACTGCAAAGCCCAGTTTATTTCATTATCCAAGCTGCCTCCTAAAATGTCTCATGAAATCCCGTCTCTTTTCTAGCTGACTCCTTGCAGACTCAGACATCCATCAGAACCTGCCTCTGACTCACTCCCTCTTCCAACTTACACCATGGCCAGATCACACTTCTTATAATGCTTCGTTTACCATCCCCCATGAGCTGCGAGATTCACTAACTAAAAACGACAGACTCATTAATGGGGTCAATACAGAAGACAGACCCTCACTTTTTTTTTTTGTATTTTTTCGGAAGTTAGAAGCAGGGAGGCAGTCAGACAGACTCCTGCATGCGCCCTGACTGGGACCTTCCTGGCATGCCCACCAGGGGGCGATGCTCTGCCCATCTGGGGCATTACTCCGTTGCAGACGGAGCTATTCTCCCGCCTGAGGTGGAGGCTATGGAGCCGTCCTCAGCGCCTGGGGACAGGCCCTCTCTTGATGACAGTTAAAGCATAAACTCCTCCGCTTGGCACTGACCTGCTCGCACTCCTTTCCAGTGAACAGTTACTACTTTGTCTCAGACATCTATGATCCAGTCCTCAGAATATAAACATGAATAGACGGTCTTTGCCCTTAAAGACTTCAGAATCTGTTCAGCGTTCCCTTTAGTCAAAACACACACAAGCGCTTACTGGCCCAATAAGTCTGGTCTCATGACTATGCCTCCCAGTTCCCTTGTGGGCATGCACTCTGTCAACCCTCCTAGGAGGAGCCCCTCCTTGCCTTCCATAAATCTTGCCCACATTTCTAGGAGCACTGCCTTGTCTGCAGGGGAGCACTCCCTTCTACGAAGGCCCGCCCTCTGCTCTTCTGGTCTGGCCCACACACCTAACGCTGAATTGTGATTCAGCCCCACAAATGCCCTCTGAGTAAAAGGCAGTGTCGTGTCTCAGAAAGGTATCTGTGGATTCGAGTCAGTTACGGTTGTGGGACCTGGGCCAGATCAACTTATCTTACTGAGCCCCAAGTTAAACTTATGTAGGATAGAGATCTTAAGCGGGTTATTGTGACTATACATAATAGTGACCTCAACCATGGTGAGAGTCAACATTTAAGTGTCATTCTTCCAACAATGAGACACTGATTCTGGAAGGTCCATAACAAACCCATAAAGTACAAAAACAGCAATGATGATATTATTACATATAATATATTGTAATTATACATTTAATTTTATTAATTTAATATGTAATTAATTCAATATTAATGTAATATAATTACATATTAAGTAATAAAATTCATTATAATGTATATACAGTAATATATTATATAGTACTATAAATATAATAAAGTTGATTTAATATATAATATATAATATATATTTCTCTGCAATATATAAATATAATAATGATAGTATCAACACTTCTATGTATAAAGCATCTGCTCAAATTCTCCAGGTGTTTCTCTAATAATTTCTTACTAGCCTTTTTGCTCTAACTTCTCACGCCTTATACATCCCTTGCTTCCCAGCATGGTGCCTCACCCAAAAGAGTGCCAGTGTGTTTCATGCTGAATAACAGTGAAGATCAGCTTGACCAGGTGGTGGCACAGTGGATAGAGCATCAGACTGGGATGCAGAGGAACCAGGCTCGAAACCGAGTCGTTGGCTTGAGCGTAGGCTCACCTGGCTTGAGTGAGGGCTCTTCTGGCTTGAGAGTGGGATCATAGACATGACCCCATGGTTACTGGCTTGAGCTAAGGTTGCTGGCTCGAGCAAGGGGGTCACTCACTCAGCTGCTGCCCTCCAGTCAAGGCACATATGAGAAAGCGATCAATGAACAACTAAGGAGCCACAACAAAGAATTGATGCTTCTTATCTCTCTCCCTTCCTGTCTGTCTGTTCCTATCTGTCCCTCTCTCTCTCTGTCTCCCTCCCTCTGAGACACAAAACAAAACAAAACAGAACAAAAAAACCCAGTGAAGATCAGAAACCAGACTGTCAAGAAAATCCCCTACGCTCGGGAAGGGAGCTGTGGGCCTCTCTCCCACTGCCAGGCCAGAGGACAGCGAGACTGAAAACACTGGGGCGTTAATCATGAACAGAAGCCAAGTGGAGCCTCAGCGGGGAGCCTGGGTCAGTGATGATAGAAAGACCACTCAATCAACTCAGCGGAAAGTGGCAGTGAGCAGCTACTCCTGATCCGGGGCCATGGGCGTGCTGAAGTGGATCCTGTTGTCTGGTGGTCTATGAGCAAGCAAACTTCCAGCCGTTTGGAGAAAACCATGGTTATTATCTCCAGACTTTCCTAAGCACTTTGTAGGATGAGAGTTTCATCCTACAGAGAAAATGTCAACAGTTTTAGTTAACTAAGGAGGAAATAAACAAGAGAAAGAGGATAAAAGAAGCACCCAGCTCCGCCTTATCTCTTCTTAAACATTTATTTCTTCTCCAATAGATCAAACCACCTATAAGTGGTTTCCAATCAGGGCAGGACTGCCTCCCAAGGGGCAGATGGAAAACCCATGCAGGTGCTTTTTGCTGTTGCTGTGATTGGAGGATGCCATTGATTGACTTCAGAAGGTGAAGCCAACAGATAATGAATATTTTGCAGGACACGGGGCAATTCTACACCATAAGGAACTGTCCCAAATATCTCACCAGATAGCCACTTAAGTGACAAGGTATCAATAATCATCTGTGTATAGACTCTAAATCACATTTTACAATTAAACCCCAAGCGTTCCTGTACATGTCAATATCTATTGCGTTCTCTAGCAGTGCAGCTGCTGTGTAAATTTAGGGAAGAATGTCTTTTGCTTTGTTTGGAATTTTACCAAGAGTTCTTCATTATTTTGTAAAATAATACTACCAACAGCAGGTGTCACTTGGAATGTCTGAGTCACCAATGCAACACACTTGAATCCTTGTTCATTTCTGGCTGCTGTACGCACAGGAACGGCACCCGTTGATGCCAGCACATGAGCCCTATAAGTAGTCATTGCTGAGCACTGTGATGACTGTCGTGAGGGGGTTCTTGATGAATTGAACTTGCAACCTTGGTGTATTAGGACAACGCTCTAACCAACTGAGCTACCCTGCCAGAACTGAACATGAACATATCAAAATACACTGCATTTTCAAAAACATGCCACCTATTCTAGATGCCCAGAACATGGAAACTGATGAAAAAAACTACTGAATGAATGGGAGAAGACAAAAAAAAAGAAGAGCTCATTTTCTCAGGGTTACAAAAATTAATTCTACTCCATATTCATGCTCCTTTCTAGAAACATGTGGCTGATATCAAGGCACAACTTCCTGGCACCTTACAATCTGAAGACGCCTCATACTCTTTTTTTTTTTTTTTGTATTTTTCTGAAGCTGGAAACGAGGAGAGACAGTCAGACAGACTCCCGCATGCGCCTGACCGGGATCCACCCGGCACGCCCACTAGGGGCGATGCTCTGCCCACCAGGGGGCGATGCTCTGCCCCTCCGGGGCGTCGCTCTGCCGGGACCAGAGCCACTCTAGCGCCTGGGGCAGAGGCCAAGGAGCCATCCCCAGTACCCGGGCCATCTTTGCTCCAATGGAGCCTTGGCTGCGGGAGGGGCAGAGAGAGACAGAGAGGAAGGAGGGGGGGTGGAGAAGCAAATGGGCGCTTCTCCTGTGTGCCCTGGCCGGGAATCGAACCCGGGTCCCCCGCACGCCAGGCCGACGCTCTACTGCTGAGCCAACCGGCCAGGGCTCATACTCTTAAATTTTCTGCAAAGTAGCTCCCCAACGCTTCTTTGGAGGGAAGGCAGGTTGGCTTGGTTTCTGCAAAGGAATCGTGAATCACGGATTCCAAGGGAACTTCCTGATCATTAAATACAAATAACCTTTATTATCCATAGGGTCTCAGAACATGTATTGTTGGCCAATGTCTTTCATCTGGCTTTTGAAAAAAAGGGAATATAACTTGACAGGTGACACAGTTAAAATTCCTGAGATGTAATACCTACCAACTTACACTTGGGAAACTTTGTGTATTGATGTTATCTGGCTTTTACCTGTCTGCATATAAGTTTAAAACTTTGTTCTATGACTTTAAATAATGTTGAATAACTCAATATATATTTTTAGATTATTTATTGAATTTTAGAGACAGAAGAGAAGAGAGAGAGAAAGAGAGAAAGGGGGAGGGGAAAAGCAGGAAGTATCAACTTATAGTTGTTCTCCATACGTGCCTTGACCGGGCAAGCCCAGGGTTTCAAACCGGCAACCTCAGCATTCCAGGTCAACGCTTTATCCACTGCGCCAGGTCAGGCTGACCTCTATATTTTTGATAAGTTTATCCTGAGCCTCACCTTGAACATCTGCGTTGAGATAATAAGAGGTAACTGGAAAATCATTCCCTTTCAGATTAAGTTGTGGTCACAAGAGGGAACTGACCAAAGCTTCCAGAAAAGTAAGATGTACAGAAAAAGTGTAGGTTGGCTGATGCCCCAGAGAAAACCCAACTGTCAGCAGGATGCCCCTGCTCCTGCGCCCACAGCCCAGCTGCTCGTCTGCAACCCTGAACCAATTTTGTTCAAGGGAGGGCTGGTTGAGAAAGAAGATGGTTGGATGGAAGTGAGAAATTGGGAACCTCTGTTTCTGAAAGTATTGTCAGGACCTCCTGAGACCTAACGTCCTCTTTGGGGAAGCTCTGTGTACCCCCCGCCCACGTCTGCGAACCACAGGGGATACAACCAGGAAGGGCCAGGACAGCTAATTTGGGGACAGGGAACGGTACAGTCTACTCACTGGAATAGAGCTTCGGGGCATAAAAGTGCATTCAGAAGGACTTTTTTGCTGAAATGTTGCCTAGCCCAGTATAGAAGGTGGGTTCAAATCCCTGTTCCATTTCTTTGTATTTGCACATCCTCACCAGTCATGGCCAAGCTGCAGATCTCTGACTCAGCCTCCTCATTCACTAGACAAGGATGATAGTAACAGAATTAACATTAGACAAGTTGCTATGTACACAAATTGAGAAAGATAATTCAGAAAAAAATGTTTGTTCCAGTTCCTAACCCTTTCTGGATACTCATTAGCAGTTAGCTGTTCTTTATTTCTTAACATCTTTATGGAGATATAATTAACATACAAAACAATTAGCCATTTCCTTTAGCCCTCCACATTTCTGCTGCCCATACAGTACTCAGAGCCCACAGTTTGGAAGGGTGTGGTTAGAGTATGCTGTCATTTAAGTAAGGTAACATTTCATTCCCACTCTGTTCTATACCTCCACCCCAAGGTATATAACTGGGTATTAATTATGCCGGCCACAAATTCATAGCAAGGTCATGAGCAAAAGGGCAGATCAGGGACACAAATGATAGTGTCAGGGTTAGATAACACAGGATTTTCTTCATCAGTGCTGACATCAGGCTTTAATGACATTAATCTAGAATGTATTACACTGTGCTGCCCTGCTGTGATGGACTGAATGCTTGGGTCCTCTCAAAAATCCTCACATTGAAGCTCTAACCCCCCCCCCCCCAATGTGATAGCATCTGGAGATGGGAGTTTTGGGAAGCACTTAGGGTTAGATGAGGTCACGAGGGTGGGCCCTGGTTTGATGGATGCCATGAAAATGCCCTTATAACCTTACAGGAAGAATGCCAGAAAACTTGAGTCCCCCCCCCCCCACCTTTCCGAGCTGCACACAAAGAAGAGGCCACACGAGCTCCAGAGAGATAGCAGCCACCCACAAGCCAAGAGAAGAGGCCTTGGAGTGAAAACACCTAGCCAGCACCTTGATCTTCGGTTTCTCGCCTCCGGAACTGCAGGAAGATAAATGATGCTGGAGCCACCCAGTTTACGGCATTTTGTTATGGTAGTGTGAGCAGACTAATACACCCGCTACTGCTCAGCTTAGCTCGCTTTAAATGAAAAGTGGTAGGGAGATTCGGGGCTGCCCAGGACGCAAAGAAACAATTTCTTACTGAGGCTCCTTTAGGAGCCTGTCAAAGGTTCTCTTGTCTCAGCACACATAGAAATAAATTTCCTGGAAAAATGTGTTCAATGAGATTAAAAAGAAGAGCTGAGAGTTGTGCTGAAACACATAGTGGATATTTTTAGAAGAGCCCCACCTGGGACTTGCGAGATCCTGACACTTGAGTGGATAGAGTCTTCCCTCTTATAGGAACTGGGAAGAAACAGGCGGATACTTCAGCATAAAGTAGGCAAGGCAAATGGGGACTTTCCAAGAAAGCATTTGCTTGTCAGTGTAAGGAAAAGGAGACTTTGCAATCCTGAAAGGGCTCTTTGTTGAAAGTTTCTCTGTAATAATTATGCCATCTAAAAAGTCTTTGTCAAAAGTCCCTCTTTGTTTAGAAACCATGCAGGTTTGCTCCCTTGGGTTTAACAAAAGATTGGGGAAATTTTTGTCTATCAGTAATCTGGAGGTAAAAGAAAGGTCCTTATCTTCATGGGACCTTAACATTTTTGTCGAAGAAAAAGCAGGAAAGGGTCCATCAGGAACTCCCAGAAGCCTGTCTGTTGTTATGCACAACTCCCGCTAGTCATGGGTAGACATCATCACCACCAATCCCAGAATGCCAGTGAGCTCCTCCAATCCTAGGGCTCAGCCTCCCAGCAGTAGACTAGAAGCAATATAGCTATAACCTGGGTAATACTAAGAATTTCCATGAATTGAAAATAAATGAAGAATGAAAGCCTTTGACTGCCGTTAGTCCTTGGATGTCCTGCAAAGTCCATTTTATCGCAATAAAAATAGTTCAAATGCCCAGAGAAAGATCTCAGATTGCCACAGGTCTAAAACACTCTCCCTCTGCCTCACTCATGCCTCTTTGTCCATTTCCCCAACATGCAGCATCTCCATTCATGCACTGGAGTCACAGGTCCTGTGACTTCTCTTTCCTAGAAGATCTCTCCTAAGTCCACAACTATTTCATGCACCTTCTTCAGGGTCAAGGTCAAGGCCCTTTTCACTCACCCACAGATTACTGTGTAAGTTGTAAGCATGAAAAGCTTATTGGGCACTGGGGAAAAGGAGATGACTAGGGTCAAATCTCTGCTCACAGAACCGATGGAGGTAAGAGCACAGACCAGAGGTACTATGTTTGGAGAAAAAACTCATCAAACGCTTGTTAAATAAACAACACTTCCCCAAGTGGCTACCACGAGACTCTCGTGCCATGAGACATCACATGTGTGCGCCTGTGCCGCTACAGCCTGCCCTGAGCTTCATGACACAGGCCGGTATGCTGAGTCAATGTACACCTGTTGAACCCGGCACTCCCCCAGGGCACTTATATTGACGGGGGCTTTTCTGGCTAGAACACCTACTTGACATCCTGTGTTCTACAGAGCAGTCTGGGAAACAGCTCTGCATGGCCAAGGAGGGTGAAATCAAGGCCAGGAGAGAGCAAATGAAGTGCCAAGAGGCTAACCCTCCTGCAGGCTGCTCTTCTAACTGCAGAGGGATGAAGAGGTCGGGCAGCTCTGCTCGGGAACTCGGTCTGGAGTTCCCCACCTGTGGGTTCGGCCCAGTCAATTACCCTCTCTGAACCACAATTTCTTTCTGTGAAAATGAAACGAGACAGCTTATGAAAGCAGGTGGCATGATGCCTGGGGGGTGGATATAATAGCTGCTCAGTAAGAGTTTGTTTCTTACTCCTCTTATTTCATGAAAGTCCTGTAACAGGGACAGTCCAAGTCACTGATTTGGCATTTAAAGGTGTTGGTCAGCACCACAGGCTAGCTTCCTCAGGGGATGCTCTTTAGGGCTTGGACCTTGGGTCTTCTGGGACTTAAACCTTCCCTGAAACCCCTGGAGCAGAGCAGGTTGCTCAGTATATGGCTGACATCAAGGATTTTTACCAAAACAGCAGCTATTTCCTCAAGGAAGCTTACTGTTCACCAGCATGTTCCTGGTAGCCAAGTGACGTCTCTGGACTTCTCAATGTGTGATTTCAGGGGCTAACTTTCCTCTCAGAGCAGGTGAGCTATAAAAGCTGGATAACAACAGGTATCCCCGGGGCCAGGAAGAAGTGATCTGCAGCTGGGGTGGTGGTGGGTGGCTCCCATGGCACTTGGAAGTCTGCCTGGCATAGCACTTACTGGATGGTTCTGACCATGTCTCCTTTCCAAACCAGCCCCTATGCTCTTTCAGAATAGAAACAGGGTTTGTTTATTGGTTTCCTCCGATGCCTAGCACAGCACCTGGTACCTAATGAGCACTCAGGAAACGATGGGTAGGTGGATGGGTGGATGGATGGGTTGGTAAATGGATGGATTGATGGATGGTTGGTTGGTTGGGTGGGTGGGTGGGTGGTAGGGTGGCTGGATGGGTGGGTGGGTGGATGGATGGATGGTTGGGTGGGTGAATGGATGGGTGGGTGGATGGATGGATGGTTGGGTGGGTGAATGGATGGGTGGGTGGATGAATGGATGGGTGGGTGGGTGGGTGAATGGATGGGTAAGTGGGTGGAAGAATGGATGGGTGGGTGGGTAGGTGGACAGACAAATGGATGAAAGAAGTAAAGATAGGAAAGAGAGAAGGAAACAATAAGGAAGAAAGATAGGAATGAATGATTCTCAATTCTAATGGAATATGAACTGCAGAAAAACAACACCTTTGTCCCTTGTTAGCTACTGCTGTATCCAATGGGGCCATAACAGAGCCTATCACTAAGGGAAACTACATAAATATTTGCTGAATGAACAGATGAATGGTTAAATAAACTAAGCCATGCTATCATTTAGAAAACTGGCTATAAAATAATTACTAGTCACTGACCAATCAAATTGCTCTCAGATTACTTCCTGATCTGTTTATTGCCCAAAATTATTAGGATATTTTTAACCTTCCTGCAATTCAACATGAGTGGTGAGCAAGATTAACCAAAATGAATGTCTCCTAGGGGCCAACCAATGTACAAAGTTCCGGGAATACATCAAGACACTGTCCCTTCTCTCAGAAGCAACAAATACCTCGACAGTGGCCTAAACTGAACAGTGGGGTGACAGCTGGGGGCAGGCAGGAGCAGCCACCCGCAGCAGCTTCCCTGGCTGCAGAGCAGGGCAGCAAATCCCAGCTGAAGTACACAAAGGCAGAGTGACAGTACCAATTAATCCCTTTGTGATCCTAATGTCAGAAATGTAAGCCTTTTATGATGCAGTAAAACAATTTTTATGGGTTTTTCCATCCCTCTCATGTCTTGGTGTAGTTTTTAATCAAAAGGGATAAGAACAAGAAGTCAAGTGGATATAAATCTCCTGCTCATTTCTCTGGTTCTCTGCCCAGGGAGAAGAGGCGAGCCCGCCGTGCTCACAGCAGACTTTGTAGTAGTTCTGTCCTCCCTGGGTGTATTTCCCAGGGAAAAAAAAAAGTTTTATTCCAGCTGTGGAGAGCGGAGGCCTTGCTCTAAACAGCAGATATGTTCTCGAGGGCTGCATGTAAACACAATCTCAGGAAATCAACTCTCTTGTTTAGATGTGTATTATCTTTATTTCCGACGACAAAATAAAAATGTGTTCCTTGCAGGAAATGTGCAAGACAAACAAAAGCACAAACAAGAAAAATAAAAATTGCATTTTACCACCTCGAGGTAATTTTAGAATGTAATCTTAGACTTTTATTCCATGTTTAGAAATCCAGATATATATTTTAACAAAAGACAGGATAATAGTACTCATTACACATCCCACTTTTCCAGCTGCTCTAGAAATGTGTCCTCAGCATTGACTCATGTCAAGAGTCTACATTGTATTTAATAGCTCCCTGTTATCCTGTTGTACGGATGTGTCAAGCTGAAGGAGTTCTTGTTCATTGACAGTTGGGTTTGTTTTTAAATATTTCTTATCAAAAATAATGATAACAGCTCCTTGTTCTCATCTTCCATAATTTCCTAGAAATGAAACGGCTATATCACATATATGCATATTTTAAAAATTAGATAATTTTATCCAATTGTCTTGAAAAAAGGCTATTGTGATTTATACTCCCTCCAGCAAGAAGTGGTTACATTTTTAAAATCTTTATTATCACTAGTACTATGTATATAAAGCACTACCAGTGTTGAATGCCTGTTTTACTTTTAATTATTTTTTTGATTACTGTCAAGTAGAATTTTTTACATGTGTAAACTGTCTTTATATTTTTCTTCTTCAGCGAAGAACTTCCATCTCATTTGTCTATTCTTTTTTTTTATTATTGATTTCTAAGAACATTTTACATCTTGAAACACTGATCCATTATTTTTCACCTGTAATGCACATGTTCCCTAGAGTAGTTTGTTTCAATGTTTGTTGTTGTGTTTTTTTTAACAGTGTTTTGTTTTCTCTCCTTATCTACCTTCCCAATTTTTCATGTGTGTTTCCCTGGTCTCCTTACTTGTTAAGTAGTAATTGGTAAAGCAGCACTTGGACAGAAGGGAAAACACCGCTGTTTACATAGCTATATTGCTAATTTATCTACTGGATGATCAAAGGACTTTTCTTTCTTTTTTTTTTGGTATTTTTCTGAAGTTGGAAACAGGGAGGCAGTCAGACGGCATACCCACTAGGGGGCGATGCTCTGTTGCATGCAGAGCCATTCTAGCGCCTGAGGCAGAGGCCAGGGAGCCATCCTCGGCGCCTGGGCCAACTTTGCTCCAATGGAGCCTTGGCTGCAGGAAGGGAAGAGAGAGACAGAGAGGAAGGAAAGGGAGAGAGGTGGAGAAGCAGATGGGCACTTCTCCTGTGTGCCCTGGCCAGGAATCGAACCCGGGACTCCTGCACGCCAGGCCGACACTCTACCACTGACCCAACCAGCCAGGGCCTCGAAGGACTTTTCTTAAAGGTGGTAAACCTTGCCGTCTAGAGCAGGGGTCCCCCAACTACGGCCCGCGTGCCGCATGCGGCCCCTTTAGGCCATTTATCCGGCCCCCCGCCGCACTTCCGGAAGGGGCACCTCTTTCATTGGTGGTCAGTGAGAGGAGCATAGTTCCCATTGAAATACTGGTCAGTTTGTTGATTTAAATTTACTTGTTCTTTATTTTAATTATTGTATTATTTCCGTTTTGTTTTCTTACTTTAAAATAAGATATGTGCAGTGTGCATAGGGACTTGTTCATAGTTTTTTTTATAGTCCGGCCCTCCAATGGTCGGAGGGGCAGTGAACTGGCCCCCTGTGTAAAAAGTTTGGGGACCCCTGTTCTACATGACTGCCAGCTTCTGCCTTAGGTCAGTGGTTGCTCTAGAGCAGGGGTCCCCAAACTTTTTACACAGGGGGCCAGTTCACTGTCCCTCCGACCATTGGAGGGCCGGACTATAAAAAAAACTATGAACAAATCCCTATGCACACTGCACATATCTTATTTTAAAGTAAGAAAACAAAACGGAAATAATACAATAATTAAAATAAAGAACAAGTAAATTTAAATCAACAAACTGACCAGTATTTCTTTTTTTTTTATTTTTTTATTTTTTATTTTTTACAGAGACAGAGAGAGAGTCAGAGTGAGGAATAGACAGGGACAGACAGACAGGAACGGAGAGATGAGAAGCATCAATCATTAGTTTTTCATTGCGCATTGCGACACCTTAGTTGTTCATTGATTGCTCTCCCATATGTGCCTTGACCGTGGGCCCTCAGCAGACCGAATAACCCCTTGCTCGAGCCAGCGACCCTGGATCCAAGCTGGCGAGCTTTTTGCTCAAGCCAGATGAGCCCGCACTCAAACTGGCAACCTCGGGGTCTCGAACCTGGGTCCTCCGCATCCCAGTCCGACGCTCTATCCACTGCACCACCGCCTGGTCAGGCCTGACCAGTATTTCAATGGGAACTATGCTCCTCTCACTGACCACCAATGAAAGAGGTGCCCCTTCCGGAAGTGCGGCGGGAGGCTGGATAAATGGCCTCAGGGGGCTGCATGTGGCCCGTGGGCCGTAGTTTGGGGACCCCTGATGTAGAAATTGGCCCCAGAGACACCAGACCAGTTCTTTTATCAAAGTCAAACAGCAGAAGCCTCATTTAGGATAATAAAATTTTAAGTGACATTGAGGTCACCAACAGGGTCAATAATCTGGAGTCCCTCAAGGGGTCTCATTGTTGCTGGATGGGTAAGGTCATTTACTGTTTGTTGAAGGGGGGGGTCTCGCTAGTACTTAGACTTTAATCAATGGTTCACTTCACTAAAGGAAAGCAACTTTTAGAAGAAAAACAAGACTAAAAGGCCCCTGTCTCTATTTGACAGTGGGGAGGCAAATTGAAGCTGGCTGGCTCCATCGTTCTGCCCAGGACCACACTGAGAAGCTGAGTACTGGGGCGGCTCCCAGATTATAGGGTGGGGGCAAGGACATGCCTTTTCCACTAGCCGAGAAATTAGCAAAGCGGAGATTACATGTGAGATAGGCCAGCAGGCCAAACACTGCAGCAACAGAAACCTCCACCATTTATCTACTTTAGGTTGTTGTGCCTCTCGTGTTCTATTTATCGTTTCTACCTTCCTTTCTAATTATAAAATTTCCATATTTTTGAAAGTCTTGGCTGGTCTGCATTAGATTTGTTTTTTTTTATTATTAATTTTAACACAGTGACATTGATAAATCAGGGTACATATGTTCAGAGAAAACATCTCCAGATTATTTTGCCACTTGATTATGTTGCATACCCCTCACCCAAAGTCAAATTGTCTTCTGTCACCTACTATCTGGTTTTCTTTGTGGCCCTCCCCTCCCCCACCCCCTCTCTCCTTCCTCGCCCCTCCCCCACCCCTTACCATCACATTCTTGTCCATGTCTCTGAGTCTCATTTTTATGCCCCATCTATGTATGCATTAGGTTTGGTTCACACTTGAGCCAGAGCACCAGGGTGAGGCAAGAGCCTCCGAGGGCCGACGACAGGGCTGCAAGGAGAATGGAGAAAAACGACCCATGCTGTGGAAGGTCAAAGTCAGAGCCTCCCCCCGCTTTTTAGAAAAGAGCTACCCTGGAGATTCAACATTTTCATTTATTAATGGAAATGGCTTCCTGCACAACCGGCAGTCCAGCACACTGTGGGAACACTGATATAAGGGGCGAGAGGTCATATAAAGCTAGCTATGGCGTTCCCATGTCCAGAGGACTGCGGTGAATGGATGGGGAGAACAAGATGGGTGATAGGAGGATAAGGACAGAAAAGAGGCAGGTTAGAAATTGTGAGACAAACTCTAGGCACTTAAAGAACAACAGAGACAGGTGAGCGGGGGCCAGGGAGGTAGCCATGGGGAACTAAAGAGGGGGGTACTGCACCAGGATAATGGATGCTTATAATGATCACTGATGCCCTTAATTATAACCAGGAGGCACTGAAGTTCCTGCCTCGTTAAAGAACGATTAAATTATCCGCACTCTGTTAAACTGATGGAGGCAGGGCAGTGAATGCTCTTCCGAAACAGGGATGGCGATCTGGAAGGGGTAACATGCTAGGAGAGAAAATCCTGTCCTCTCATTCCTTGCAAAGTTCTGCCTACAGCTGGGCGTGGCCTGCTGGTGGGTGTGGTCATCATGGTGGTTTGGCAAAGCCAGAGCCACAACCAAGATGGCTGCAAGTTGAGATTTATTTTTATTTTTATTTTTGGTGATCTCGAACATGTTGAAGTAGACAGTGGGTACAAACAGTGCGGGTGGTGATCTGGAATGAGGCCCACTGCCTCACGCCTCCAAATACATTTATTGCTCTAGGCTAAATCCGTGACATCTTTCTAAGGTGCTCTACTAGACCAAATACACAAAGAAACTGGGGTAATGGATAACTCGGGATGATTTTGACATCTCTAATGTTTAAAAAATTAGATGCATTTCCATGATTCTTCTCATTTTATCAAACAATCCTTTCTAACAAAATCAATAAATATTTATGGGGCTAAGGATTATGGGTGATACAAAGAAAAATGAGCCATGGTCCCTAACCTTAGGGAGCTTTAACTTAATGACTATTTAAGAGTCATTGTTTTCCCCTACGACCAATGTCATGATTTAAATGCGGGAGCAGGACTTACTCAATAAATCTTACTGTGAATCATACTTGGAAAGGGAATAATGCTCCTGAAAACTCAATGCTAAAAGATTATAAATTCCTCTTTTCTCGTGTTCTCAGAGTCTCTGCATCTAAAGATGGTAGTTATGTTACAGAGTCCGAGGACCTGCACATCTTAACTGTGATGAGAAGGTCACACAGAACGTCTCGGGAGCTTCGAACCCAGGGACAGCAGTGGACGAGCCTGCTTGGCCATACTCTCTTGCTGATTTTAAGGGTTAATCGTAATGGTCGTTTTTACTTTTCTTCTCCTAAATTCTTTCAGTTACACTTGTCAATAGACACAGTGTCGGCCCTGGCCGGTTGGCTCAGTGGTAGAGCGTCGGCCTGGCGTGCATAAGTCCCGGGTTCGATTCCCGGCCAGGGCACCCAGGAGAAGCGCCCATCTGCTTCTCCACCCCTCCCCCTCTCCTTCCTCTCTGTCTCTCTCTTCCCCTCCCGCAGCCAAGGCTCCATTGGAGCAAAGATGGACCGGGCGCTGGGGATGGCTCCTTGGCCTCTGCCCCAGGCGCTAGAGTGGCTCTGGTCACGGCAGCGACGCCCCAGAGAGGCAGAGCATCGCCCCTTGGTGGGCAGAGCGTCGCCCCCTGGTGGGCGCATGCGGGAGTCTGTCTGACTGTCTTTCCCCGTTTCTAGCTTCAGAAAAATACAAAAAAAAAAATTTAAAAAAAAAAGAAGACGCAGTATCAGGAAGAAAAGCCATCCCTGCCCCCTCCCAAAATCTTGCTATTCTTGTCCAATCTCTCTATTTCCCTATACGCCTCACTTCTCATGTCCGTGTTGGCTTGTTATCACTTCATAACAGTGAAATACCTTCACCCAAAGCAATCAATGAGTCTTCTATTATTAGTAGCATTATTACAAAAGCAATCCATATTTCTCATAGAAAATTCAGGAAGTACAAATGTAGAAAGTTAGAAATCATTGTAATCCCATGAATTAGAGATTAGCACTGTTAACATTTTAGAAGGTATTCAATGATTTCCTATCAATTCGATGTGTTTTCTTTTTTTCTAATCTTGTGTTGATTTCTGCCAAATTATTACTTTGAATTTGGTTGTAAGTTGATTCAACCATTAACCATATCCAATGCCACATGATCCTCTGACCCACACCTCCTAGCAACAGCAGCTCCTCTCCCCTGCAGCTCCCCTCCCCTGCATGTGGCGCTCTCCAGCCTCCTGGCGCTGCTCTGGTTTTCACCAGGGCCCCTACCACCATCTAACACACCACAGAGGTACGTGTTTCCCTGGGGGAGGACATCAGCTCTGTCTGTTTGATTTGCTGCTATACCCCTGAGCGTCCATGGACAAGGGAGGCTGAAGAAATAAGAATGAATCATCTCCAGAAAAGCAAATGCTTCTCTTCCAACAAGAATGTTGGGACAGACGTCATAGAAATGGCGCCGTGAGGACACGGACCGAAAAATCTCCCCAAAATTTCAACAAGTTCAACAACCAGAGACAGAAAAACCTATTCTTGGAGCATCCGAGAGTTTCACACCCTGAAGGCGAAGGCAGAGGCAGCGGCAGCCTCATAGCTGGATCATCAGGCTGCTAATTCAGGAAGGAGAGACTAGGAGAGAGGCTCTGGGAAAACGGACTCTCTCATTGTTGGAGCCTGCAAACGCTAACAAGCCTTGACTACCAACGAGACTGAAGCCAAATATACGACATGCCGTAGAATCTCATCAACTGCAAATCCCTACCTAAGCGTGCCACAGGGGCAGAGCCTGGGGTACAGAGTCACCGACTAGGAAGAGGGAGAGGAAAGAAGAAGGAAGAAGAAGTTAACCTCTCAAATTCAAGAAAAATCCACAGACTTTATAATTTGTTCCACTATTTCTTTTGTTTGTTTGTTTGTTTCATCCTCTTGCCTTTATTAGTATTATTTCTATTTCCTCAACCTTGGTCCTGTTATTCTCTGCCCATCTTACTCTTTCCTTTTCTTGAACTACACTACCCATAAGTGTTTCATTTTATTTCTTTTCTTCTTCCTTACTCTCCATGAGGGTTACACGCTAAAACCCTTAACTCTTCCTTTCTTTTTGTTTTTTTTTTCTTCCTTTCCTTTTCCCCTTTTTCTTGTTTCTCCCTTTCTATTAGTTTCTTCTTTTCTCCTTTAATTTTCCTCTCATTCAATCCTCAATCACGAACAAATTATTTAATTTGGGACTCAAGTTTTTTTGAATTTTTTGTGGCATTTTGGGTGCTTTTTACTTCGCTTTTTAACTAGTAGCATTCCTCCCAACCCAGGATCTCCATTCTATTCAGTCTTTGCTCCACTTAATATAATAGTTTGGTTTTTTCCCCCTTTTTCCGGTTTCTCTCTTATCCCTCCCATTATATCTCTTAATCGACCATTACTTACAAGCAAATCATTTTATACTTGACCCAAATTTTTTCCTTTTTTGCATTTTGTGGGTCCCTACTTCCTTTTTTGCCCCTTGAAGAGTTCCCCCCAACTCAGGCCCTCCGTTATAGGCAGTTTTTGTTTCATTTAGCATAATATAATTCACAGTTTATCACAATATTTTCCTAAGGAGGAGGGAAGAGGAGGGGAAGAGAAGAAAGAAAAGGGGAGGGAAATAACAAATTATTATTGAGTTTTTTTGTGGGTTTTTTTCCAAATTTTCTTTAATATTTTATTTTATTTTTTATTTTTTCTACTTTTTATTCTTTATTAATTCTCATTAGTGCTATCAACAAGACCACCTTCAGATGCCATTAAGAAAAAGGAAATCAAATATCATGGATACAAAAGAAAGAGAAGTGACACAGATAGATGTGGAAAAATCTATGGAGAAAAAATTTAATATATTGGAAACCTTGGAGCTAAATGACAGAAAATTTAAAATAGAAATCCTAAAAATACTCAGATATATACAAGAAAACACAGAAAGGCAATTTAGGAAGCTCAGAAAACAACTCAACGAACACAAAAAATATATTAGCAAGGAAATTGAAACTATAAAAACAAATCAAACAGAAATGAAAAACTCAATTCATGAACTGAAAAACGAGGTAACAAGCTTAAATAGAACAGGACAGATAGAAGATAGGATTAGTGACATAGGAGACAAGCAACTTGCACGACAGAGAGAAGAAGAGAGAGACTCAAAAATTAAAAAAAAATGAGAAAGCCCTACAGGAATTGTCTGACTCCATCAAAAAGAATAACATAAGAATAATAGGTATATCAGAGGGAGAAGAGAGAGAAAATGGAATGGAGAATTTATTCAAACAAATAATAGACGAGAACTTCCCAAGCCTGTGGAAAGAACTAAAGCTTCAAATTCAAGAAGCAAACAGAACACCGAGTTCTCTTAACCACAACAAACCTACTCCAAGGCACATCATAATGAAAATGGCACAAACCAACGACAAAGAAAAAATTCTCAAGACAGCCAGGGAAAAGAAGAATACAACATATAAAGGAAGGCCTATTAGATTATCATCAGATTTTTCAGCAGAAACTCTACAAGCTAGAAGAGAATGGACCCCAATATTTAAAGTCCTGAAAGAGAGTAACTTTCAGCCAAGAATACTATACCCATCAAAGTTATCCTTCAAGTAAGAAGGAGAAATAAAAACATTCACAAATACAGAAAAGATGAGGAAATTTATCATCAGAAAACCCCCACTCCAGGCCCTGGCCGGTTGGCTCAGCGGTAGAGCGTTGGCCTGGCGTGCGGGGGACCCAGGTTCGATTCCCAGCAAAGGCACATAGGAGAAGTGCCCATTTGCTTCTCCACCCCCGCCTCCTTCCTCTCTGTCTCTCTCTTCCCCTCCCGCAGCCAAGGCTCCATTGGAGCAAAGATGGCCCAGGTGCTGGGGATGGCTCGTTGGCCACTGCCCCAGGCGCTAGAGTGGCTCTGGTTGCAGCAGAGCGATGCCCCAGAGGGGCAGAGCATCGCCCCCTGGTGGGCAGAGCATCGCCCCTGATGGGCGTGCTGGGTGGATGCCAGTCGGCCGCATGCGGGAGTCTGTCTGACTATCTCTCCTAGTTTCCAGCTTCAGAAAAATACAAAAAAAAAAAAAAAAAAAAAAGGAAAGAAAACCCCTACTCCAGGAAATACTAAAGGGGATTTTCTAACCAGAGCCAAAGAACAAAACAAAACAAAACCACAAGTAACAGCTCCACCAAGAACACAATAAAACCAAATTTAAACTGTGACAACAAAAGCAAAAAAAAAAAGGGGAGAGGACAGAGATTAACAGTAGCAAAAGACAATGAAGTGCAGAAACACTCGCAAGATAGGGTACTACAATGAATATGGTAGGTACCCTTTTCATTACTTAATGGTAACCACCCTTGAAAAAACCACCACAAAAGCACATGACTTAAAAAAGGTAGCAATAGAGGAAAGAAGTATGGAATACAAACAAAAACAAGTGATAGAAAAACAAAAGAGAAGAATCAAACAAGATACAAAACTAACAGAAAGCAATTTATAAAATGGCAATAGGGAATCCACAAGTGTCAATAATTACACTAAATGTAAATGGATTAAACTCACCAATAAAAAGACACAGAGTAGCAGAATGGATTAAAAAAGAAAATCCAACTGTATGCTGCCTACAAGAAACACATCTAAGCAACAAGGATAAAAACAAATTCAAAGTGAAAGGCTAGAAAACAATACTCCAAGCAAATAACATCCAAAAAAAAGCAGGCGTAGCAATACTCATATCTAATAATGCTGACTACAAGACAGCAAAAGTACTCAGAGACAAAAATGGTCATTTCATAATGATTAAGGGGAAGTTGAATCAAGAAGACATAACAATCCTTAATATATATGCACCAAACCAAGGAGCACCAAAATATATAAGACAGCTACTTATTGACCTAAAAACAAAACCTGACAAAAATACAATCATACTTGGAGACCTCAATACACCGCTGACGGCTCTAGATCGGTCATCCAAACACAAAGTCAATAAAGATATAGTGGCCTTAAACGAAACACTAGAGAACCTGGATATGACAGACATCTACAGGACACTTCATCCCAACGCAACAGAGTATACATTTTTCTCTAGTGTACATGGAACATTCTCAAGAATTGACCATATGTTGGGCCATAAAAATAATATCAGCAAATTCAGAAAAACTGAAATTGTACCAAGCTTATTTTCTGATCATAAAGCCTTGAAACTAGAATTCAACTGCAAAAAAGAAGAAAAAAACCCCACAAAAATATGGAAACTAAACAATATACTTTTAAAAAATGAATAAGTCAAAGAAGAAATAAGCCCAGAGATCAAAAGATATATACAGACAAATAAAAATGACAATACGACATATCAGAATCTCTGGGATGCAGCAAAAGCAGTGATAAGAGGGAAGTTCGTATCACTTCAGGCCTATATGAACAAACAAGAGAGAGCCCAAGTGAACCCCTTAACTTTACACCTTAAGGAACTGGAAAAAGAAGAACAAAAACAACCCAAAAGCAGCCGAAGAAAGGAGATAATAAAAATCAGAGCAGAAATAAATGAAATAGAGACCAGAAAAACTATAGAAAAAATTAATAGAACAAGGAGCTGGTTCTTTGAAAAGATCAACAAAATTGACAAACCCCTAGCAAGACTTACCAAGGAAAAAAGAGAAGAACTCATATAAACAAAATCCAAAATGAAAGAGGAGAAATCACCAAGGACATCGTAGATATACAAAGAATTATTGTAGATTACTATGAAAAACTTTATGTCACTAAATTCAACAACCTAGAAGAAATGGATAAATTCCTAGAACAATACAACCTTCCTAGACTGAGTCATGAAGAAGCAGAAAGCCTAAACAGACCTATTAGTAGAGAAGAAATAGAAAAAACCATTAAAAACCTCCCCAAAAATAAAAGTCCAGGCCCAGACGGCTATACTAGTGAATTCTATCAAACATTCAAAGAAGACTTGGTCCCTATTCTACAGAAGATCTTACAAAAAATTGAAGAAGAAGCAATACTTCCAAACACATTTTATGAGGCCAACATAACCCTCATACCAAAACCTGGTAAGGATGGCACAAAAAAAGAAAACTACAGAACAATATCTCTAATGAATACAGATGCTAAAATACTAAACAAAATACCGGCAAATCGAATACAACAACATATTAAAAAAAAAATACATCATGATCAAGTGGGATTCATCCCAGAATCTCAAGGATGGTTCAACATACGTAAAACGGTTAACGTAATACACCATATCAACAAAACAAAGAACAAAAACCACATGATCTTATCAATAGATGCAGAAAAGGCATTTGATAAAATACAACACAACTTTATGTTTAAGACACTCAACAAAATGGGTATAGAAAGAAAATATCTCAACATGAAAAAGGCCATATATGATAAACCATCAGCCAACATCATATTAAATGGCATAAAACTGAGGACTTTCCACCTTAAATCAGGAACAAGACAGGGTTGTCCAATTTCTCCACTCTTATTTAACGTGGTGCTAGAAGTTCTGGCCAGAGCAATCAGACAAGAGAAAGAAATAAAAGGCATCTATATTGGAAAAGAAGAAGTAAAGGTATCACTTTTTGCAGATGATATGATCCTATACATCGAAAACCCCAAAGACTCCACAAAGAGATTACTAGAAATAAACCAATACAGTAAGGTCGCAGGATACAAAATTAACATACAAAAGTCCATAGCCTTTCTCTATGCCAACAATGAAATATTAGAAAACGAACTCAAAAAAAATAATCCCCTTCCTGATTGCAACAACAACAAAAAAAATACCTAGGAATAAACATAACAAAGAATATAAAGGACCTATATAACGAAAACTACAAAGCATTGTTAAGGGAAATAGAAAAAGATACAATGAGATGGAAAAATATTCCTTGTTCGTGGGTAGGAAGAATAAATATAATCAAAATGGCCATATTACCCAAAGCAATATATAAATTTAATGCAATTTTCATCAAAATTCCTATGACATTCTTTAAAGAAATGGAACAAAAAATCATCAGATTTATATGGAACTATAAAAAACCCCGATTAGCCAAAGCAATCCTAAGGAAAAAGAATGAAGCTGGGGGCATTACAATACCTGACTTCAAATTATATTATAGGGCCACGATAATCAAAACAGTATGGTATTGGCAGAAAAACAGACACTCAGACCAATGGAACAGAATAGAAAGTCCAGAAATAAAACCACATATATATAGTCAAATAATTTTTGATAAAGGGGCCAACAACACACAATGGAGAAAAGAAAGTCTCTTCAACAAATGGGAAGCCTGGAAAAACTGGAAAGCCACATGCAAAAGAATGAAACTCGACTACAACTTGTCCCCTTGTACGAAAATTAATTAAAAATGGATCAAGGAGGCCCTGGCCAGTTGGCTCAGTGGTAGAGCGTCGGCCTGGTGTGCAGAAGTCCCGGGTTCGATTCCCGGCCAGGGCACACAGTAGAGGTGCCCATCTGCTTCTCCACCCCTCCCCCTCTCCTTCCTCTCTGTCTCTCTCTTCCCCTCCCGCAGCCGAAGCTCCATTGGAGCAAAGATGGCCCGGGCGCTGGGGATGGCTCCTTGGCCTCTGCCCCAGGCACTAGAATGGCTCTGGTCGCGACAGAGCGACATCCCGGATGGGCAGAGCATCGCCCCCTGGTGGGCGTGCCGGGTGGATCCCGGTCGGGCGCATGCAGGAGTCTGTCTGACTGCCTCCCCGTTTCCAACTTCAGAAAAATACAAAAAAAAAAAAAAAATGGATCAAAGACCTAAATATAAGACCTGAAACAATAAAGTACATAGAAGAAGACATAGGTACTAAAATCATGGACCTGGGTTTTAAAGAGCATTTTATGAATTTGACTCCAAAGGCAAGAGAAGTGAAGGCAAAAATTAATGAATGGGACTACATCAGACTAAGAAGTTTTTGCTCAGCAAGAGAAACTGATAACAAAATAAACAGACAGCCAACTAAATGGGAAATGATATTTTCAAACAACAGCTCAGATAAGGGCCTAATATCCAAAATTTAGAAAGAACTTATAAAACTCAACAACAAACGAACAAACAATCCAATAAAAAAATGGGAAGAGGACATGAACAGACACTTCTCCCAGGAAAAAATACAAATGGCCAACAGATATATGAAGAGATGCTCATCTTCATTAGTTATTAGAGAAATGCAAATCAAAACGGCAATGAGATACTACCTCACACCTGTTAGATTAGCTATTATTAACAAGACAGGTAATAGCAAATGCTGGAGAGGCTGTGGAGAAAAAGGAACCCTCATTCACTGTTGGTGGGACTGTAAAGTAGTGCAACCATTATGGAAGAAAGTATGGTGGTTCCTCAAAAAACTAAAAATAGAACTACCTTATGACCCAGCAATCCCTCTACTGGGTATATACCCCCAAAACTCAGAAACATTGATACGTAAAGACACATGCAGCCCCATGTTCATTGCAGCATTGTTCACAGTGGCCAAAACATGGAAACAACCAAAAATCCCTTCAATAGAAGACTGGATAAAGAATATGTGGCACATATACATTATGGAATACTACTCAGCCATAAGAAATGATGACATCAGATCATTTACAACAAAATGGTGGGAGATCTTGATAACATTATACAGAGTGAAATTAGTAAATCAGAAAAAACCAAGAACTACATGATTCCATACATTGGTGGGACATAAAAATGAGACCAAGAGACATGGACAAGAGTGTGGTGGTTACCAGGGGTGGGCGGGAGGGGGGGCGCGGGAGGGAAAGGAGGAGAGGGGGAGGGGCAGAAAGAAAACTAGATAAAAGGTGAGGGAGGACAATCTGACTTTGGGTGATGGGTATGCAACATAAGTGAATGACAAGATAATCTGGACATGTTTTCTTTGAGTATATGTACCCTGATTTATTGATGTCACCCCATTAACATTAATACAAATTTATAAAAAAAAAAAAAAGAATGTTGGGAACCAGGACCGCTGCTCTGGACAGCGGGGCGTGGATCGGCCAGGTTGGAGGGAAAGAAGGAGAGAGACCCGGAGACCCACTGCCTGTGTCAGCTCCGCTGCTCACTTTCCGGTTGAACTTAAGCTTGTCCACTCTGAGCCTCAGCTTCCTCTCACCCATGTAAAGGAGAGGGCTGGATGCCTATGGTGCCCAAAGAAGCAAAGGAAGCAGGTGGATGTCTAACTACTGCCACGGCCACCCCACTCGGGCCTCCTGCTCCCACAGGCACAGCGCTTGACAGTTTACAAAGTGCTTTCATTAAGAGTAGCTCATTTATTTCATCTGCTGGCTGATCAGCACGCGCACCTCCAACAGAACATCAACATCAAGCGTGGCAATTGCCCAAGATGTCACGGTGAAGTTGGCAGGGCCAAACAGAAGAAACGAGGGGAGGCAGCCCGAGAGATGGAGCGGTTCCATTGGTGAGGTGAACCCTACCTTCAGAGGGGGCGTGAATAAAAGCATCCGAAGGCAGGGAAGCTAACGTTCCCATGATTCATCCAAATCTTACTTACAGGCTCCTTCGGCAACAGTCCCACTGGGCCAGTCCCGTGGGGATTACACAAACTGGTGCCAACCGCGCTGCACTCACTTTACTCCTGGCTCATCCACCCTCACCCCTCCGATGGCGAGAGGGAAACAAGGGAGACCGCTGGGTCTCTCCTGCCCGCTCCCCAAACATGCCTTGAGGGTTGCAAAATCCTCAAGAAAAGCTGCTGCTGAAACCCCTGAGACTTCCTTAGGCGATACATCTAGAGTCCTACCGAATCTGCTGACTGAGTTGTGTAACTGTGCTCTGACTGTAATTCTGCGACTTCTATCAAAAGGCTAGATCTGAAGTGCAGACCCAAAGACTCCTTTCTTACCTTCCCTGCGGGTGATGGACTGCAGCCCCAGACTGTTCTCCAGTTCTGGATTGCCAGAAGCTTGCAAGAGCAAACGCCTTGTTTTTTAGGAGTGTTTTAGGGCAGCAGTAAACTTCAGTCTCATCGCACTTTCACTTACTCACCGGTTCACCCACCCATCTCCTAACCACGAGACATTGCTCCAACAACGGTGATAAAGTATCTCATTCAAACTGGAAAGAAAGATGCAATTCACATGCACCAGGAGGGAGGAGGCTGCCTCCTGCCTTCATCCCCTCACTGCCGGACTGCTGGATTCCCTGGGGGCCCCCACTCCACATCGTGAAAGGAGGTCATCAACTCCTCGGGCTCTGACTTACATCATTCTAATGGGTGTCTCTGCTGTAGCTTCCTTTTCCTCCTCTTCCCTTCCTTTCCTCTTATACACAACCCTCTGCTCTTTCTCTGGCTCATGAGTTTCTCAAAGTCAGGGCCTTAGGAGTAGAGGGCATGGTCAATCATAAAGGCTTTTCCCTGCAGCCGCCATGCTGAGTAACCACAGGAAGGGCCTGTCCGTCTCACAGGGCCAGCACACGTGTGGAGTAAAGGGGACAGGAGACATGCTGGACCAGACATGCTGTGCTGTTGTTAAGAGGTGACCTTCGGCCCTGGCCGGTTTGCTCAGTGGTAGAGCGTCGGTCTGGCATGCAGGAGTCCCGGGTTCGATTCCCAGCCAGGGCACACAGGAGAAGCACCCATCTGCTTCTCCACCCCTCCCCCTCTCCTTCCTCTCTGTCTCTCTCTTCCCCTCCCGCAGCCAAGGCTCCATTGGAGCAGAGATGGCCCGGGCGCTGGGGATGGCTCCGTGGCCTCTGCCCCAGGCACTAGAGTGGCTCTGGTTGCAACAGAGTGACGCCCAGGATGGGCAGAGCATCGCCCCCTGGTGGGCGTGCCAGGTGGATCCCAGTTAGGTGCATGCGGGAGTCTGTCTGACTGCCTCTCCGTTTCCAGTTTCAGAAAAATACAAAAAAAAAAAAGAAAGAAAAAAGAGGTGACTTCTGTTTAACAGAGTTAAGGGGATAAAACTCACTGAAATCTGGAAAGTGAGGTTGCCTCTTGGCCGAGCATACAGGAAAGCACGGATAGGCCTGAATAAGGGAACTGTTCTGTTACTGGTTGCAAAACCATTTTGGGCACTTGATTTAAAACGGTCTCAGTTGTCCTACCTGCAAAAGGGAGGTAATGACAGCTCTTCCTTAGGGCTACTACAAGGATTAGGTAAATACTGCCTTTACTGAGCATTTACTATGTATGAGTCAGGCAGCCTGTACAGCAGTCCTGCAAATGGATCTGGTTTAATCCAATCACTCTAACTCAAGTTAGCCTCCGATCAAGTACTACCACAAGTACTGGTGAGGGATTTTGTTATTTCTACTTCCTAGAAAGAGGACTTTGTTCTTTTCTCTCCCTCTGACCCCCTGAGTAACGAGGCTCTTCAAAGGTACACAAAAGATGTGTGGAGATTTCAGACTGAGTGGATTCCAATGTCTAGTGTTGTGCTGTCTAATATGGTAGACACTAGCCACAGGTGGCTACTTAATTTAAAGTAATCAAAATCAGATTAGATTAAAATTCAGTTCCTTAGTGACACTACCCACATCTCAAGTGCTTAATGACTGATGGGGCTAGTGACTACAGTATGAAACAATGCTAATAAAAAATCTTTTCATCAGTGCAAAAAGTTCAACTGGACAGAGCTAGGAGATAGAGAATAAGTTATAGGAGGAAGCATCAAAGTCAACACAAGGCCACAAGGGTCAGTTCCACAGAGGCTCATAGAATTTGGGCATCTTTTCAATAATTTATCAGAGTTAAGAGGCCAGATTGTCCTGACGATGTATGCCGGGGGCATTTCGATGGCTTCATAGGGCAGCTTTTATAGCTGTGGTTACTAAAAGTTCAGTGCCATTCCAAAGTGTTACATTTTCAGATGTAACTTTACTAACCAGCAAAGATAAAATAAAGATGTAAAAAGTCAGACAGAATCTACTCCCACAAGCCAAATGGCTCCCCTACCATTTGCCCTGACAATGTTGATTCTGATACCCTAGCACTAAGGAGCTGTTGCCCAAAAATAAGTTGTGTGCTAATCATCATGACCTGGGGAAATGCTTTGCAATGTTCCCAGAAACAAGGAGGCCTCAGTCTAGGTATAACCTTGTCTATGCAGGGGCTTTAACTCTTTCCCAGTCTCCTCTGGTGCCACACTTTCTGCTCCTTGTAAAATGGAAACGAAATCACATCACCTAGCTTCACAGTTTTCAAGAAGCACTCCACTCCCTAGCCTGCCTATCAAAGGCCCTGGGCTCTGATACACTCCCCTTCACACCCACGGCCATTACCCTTTGTTCAGTCATTCTCCTGTTCACCACTATTTATCAAACACTGCTCTGTGCCAAACACCATGCCAGGTTCTAGAGATATAGCAGTGATGAAAACAGAAAACAAGATCAGATCCCTGTCCTCCTGGAGCCTACCTTATAGTAGGGGAAGATGGACAGCAGATAAACAGATATACTAAGATAAACAGAATGCCAAGTGACGATAGGTACTGCGGAGACCCAAAGTGGGTGGTGCTGGTGGTGGTGGTGGTGGTGAAGGGTCCTTTCCTATAATCAAGACATTATGTTCATTATTTTCTTGAATCCTTTGAAATTGTCATTTGTTTCTTCATTTGCTCAAGAAATATTTAGAGAACACTGACCCTGGGTGGGGAGGAGCTCTGACCCCGGGGTGTACAAAACAGACCTGACCTGACAGAGCTCATGGTCTAGCGGCAGAGACGGTAAACAAAACGACAGCATCTGAGCTCAGCGGAAGGGAAGTACTGGGAGGACAGGCAGGGGCGGGGGGGGGGGGGGCGGCGGGGAGTGCACGGTGGGACTGGGAGGCAGTGCTCCGGTCGGGACAGAAGGTCACTGGTGGGACTGGGAGGCAGTGCTCCGGTCGGGACAGAAGGTCACTGGTGGGACTGGGAGGCAGTGCTCCGGTCGGGACAGAAGGTCACTGGTGGGACTGGGAGGCAGTGCTCCGGTCGGGACAGAAGGTCACTGGTGGGACTGGGAGGCAGTGCTCCGGTCGGGACAGAAGGTCACTGGTGGGACTGGGAGGCAGTGCTCCGGTCGGGACAGAAGGTCACTGGTGGGACTGGGAGGCAGTGCTCCGGTCGGGACAGAAGGTCACTGGTGGGACTGGGAGGCAGTGCTCTGGTCGGGACAGAAGGTCACTGCAGCTGGACACTCCAGGGTTGCACGCACATGCTTTGCTCTTTGTGGGAATGCGCTCTCCTCACCTGGCACTTGTGGCCACTTCCCCCCCCCCCCCCCAAGCCCTGGCTGCAGTGGCTCTTTCTGGGGCTTCTGTGATTCTCCCACAAAGGGTGCTTCCTGTGCACTATAAACACCTTGATTTATTTAATAAACGGCCCTATTACATGATCTTCATGTGTTTAGATATATATATATCAACCCCACTGGGTTCAAACTGCTAAAGGTCAGGGACTATGTCTTATTCATCTTCATTTATTCATTCTAGAAGCTTCCATGGAATACCACCAGCTGTGAGGCTGGTCCTGCTTCTCTACCTTAGGGAAGAAAAGAAGAACCCCTGCCATTTTGCCCTTATTGAACAGACCAGCTTTTCTTTCCACTTCACCCACTGACAACAAAGGACAAATGTGCCATTTAAATTAAGAAAAAAAAGAAAAGAAAAGCACGCATAAGTATTTAGAGGAAACACACAAACTGCTCAGCAAATGTAAGTCGCTGCTGTAATTATTATTAATCTAAATTAATTTGTATATGTTTACTGTAATATATGCACTTTTCGGAAGTAGGTTATTGAAATGCTTCTAATTTAAGTCTGACTAGAATAAGGTGAAATGCTAGCATGCCCTCTCTGTACACCTGACGTGGGTGCTACACAGCCTGGGACTCCTGCTCAGCTTATCTGCTCAGTTAAAAGGACAGCGCCTATTTCAAGGCATTGCACTGACTTAGAGCTGCTCACTAACCCTCATGTCCAACACTCTCAATATTCAAATACAGTAGAGATCCTCTGCTTTCAGAGCCCACAGAACTGACCTCTGGCAGCTCTTTGCACTGCCCCCTCAGAGGTGCAGAGCTCCACCCCTCATGCCCCCCCCCCCCCCGTGAGTCTTCTCTGCTCTCACCTCTTCAAACCACTGCTGCCTACTCCCTGGATGCTCTGCCCTAGTTACTCCTCTCATGTTGCCTATATATTGTCTGTGAGGACACAGGAAACCACAGCAGCTCAGCCAGACCACACTGAGCCTTGTACCCACAGGTCCCGTCTAAGTGGCATTGGGGTCACCTCAAGTAGACATGTCTCTGGGTCTCAGAATATTCTCTTGCAAAGAGCAGACCACGTGGGCTTTTAAGGCAGTTGAGCAGATATATAAATACATATCTTCCTACAATTCACACAGTCTCCAGAGTTTTTATTAGAGCTGAGTTTGTTCTGGGTCTAAGCTTTCAGACAGTCTGGAAGCTTGAGAGCACGATAATGCTCTTTTATGAATAGTTGGCCAGCTACTACAGGTGGGACATAAGACACAGATCAAGGACTATTAATTGGGCATGAGCAGAAACCATGTGTTTACAGATGGCCACACATGGGTAGCAAGAGACAGATGTCATTAGATCTGCAACCCTGGAGGGTCAGAGAGAATCTCTGATCAAGGTCATTAAAAAGATGAATGCATATTCTTGGTGGAGCTATCCCAGCTGGCCAGGACTCAATAATTTAAAAGACAATGCTGGATGGCTCATTTCAAGGTGAGTGAAATTTCTGAAGATGAAAGAGTCTTCTCAAAACTTCCTTTTTTCCCCCCCCCAAAACTTCCTTTTAATTATAGTGTTGGTTGGCTGCATCTCCCCTGAGCTCAGGTCTTTGTCTAGGGAGGGGAAATCCTACGGGCTTTACTGAAAAAACAAACTACCTTAACCTGAAACTAGAACTCCATCCCAAGTTTTAAAGCCCCATTCTTGTGCTCGGCATTGGGTAGATCTGAGAAGCATTGGAATAGTATGTATTCATCAGTCTTTTTTTGGCTAGAGCTGCCTGCATAGCTGAAACTAAGCACAGATGTCAAAGTGACACAGAAAAGAGGAGGAATTCAAGACAAGGCTGAATTACTATGCAACGCAGACAGGGTCAGGGGCCAAAGAAAACCATTCCAGAGCCAGCTGAAATGCAGCATGTCTGCTGAGACGGGGGCTGACCTACGGACGGGGCTGTAGGACTTCATCAACGATAAGCATTTCACATCATATTTGAAAACTAACGAGATGCAAAAGACGCTGTGTTCTGTGCAGAGCGGGCGCCAGGGAAGTGCTGCATTCCTAGACGGGGGATGACGGAAAGGAGAAAAAGCAGGCAGATGAATAGGGAACAGCAAGATGGATGAGGACCGGTCAGCCACTGGCAGGTGACGGAGGAGCCAATGCATCACACCGAGGGAGACGAGATGACAAGGCATCAAAATACTCCAAGCTCCAAGACGAAGCCTCTTTAGCTGACAGGTGCAGAGAGCCAAGGAGCGTGGGCTGCAGATTCCCAGGCCCAGGGAACAGAGTGGGCCCACCTTGATCCCTAGATGCCAGGTAAAGCCACAGGAGGGCGGCAGGTAATACTGGGTGTGCGCCACCTGCTAGACCCTGTACTCTTACCGTACTCACGTTATCTCCTTTGATTCTCCCCCTCACCTACTGATGTGGAAAGCAGTCTCACCTTAATTTTATAGCAGAGGAAACTGAGAGTCTTTGAGTCACCCACTCAGGTCACACAGCATGCAGGGAAGAGAGCAGGCACTCAACGGCTGATCTGTCTGCAAACCAGACAGGCTGTGAACCCCCAGAGCTCTGCAGCCCACATACTCTCACGCACGTTATTCCCGAAAACCCCGGAGAGTGACTGCACAGCCCAAATTAGCCTGGCATAAAGCGAGGGATTTCTTTGAAGTCTCAATTTTTATCTTAATCATTTGTGCACATACAAATTTTTTTTTTATCTCATAATGTGCTTGCTTGTGTTTTAACTGAAAAATAACGTGTGATGTTTTAAATTACTTACCATATGAAAGGATGTCCTGTCCTTGTCCTGGGGACTTGGAACCGTGCCTGGCAGAATAGCAAGTACCCAAGGGGCGAGGGGAAGGCAATGGGGTAGGCGATGTGCACTCTGTTCTGAAAGGCAACATATTCTGCTATGCTGCTAACAACCCTTTCCCAGGGCAAAAAAGGAAGTGCAGAGTACCCCGTTAAAGGCAAACTGATGCTTAATGGCTGGGTGTGTGAGGAGGCTCGCAGTGCCCTGGCAAATAACTTGCAGGACTCTCCAAATGAGAAACAACCTACCCCTGCTACCTTCCTGATAAACATTGTCTCTGTCCAAAGGGGTGTCCCCATGGGCAGGGTGTTATCTCATATGGCCACATCTGTTAGTGTCCTTTGTGGGGGTGACATGATTGCTCACCCTAATGCTAATGACACTTGACTCTGATTGCTGCTCCAAGCACTGGTCTCAGGGCTTTACAAGGTTGCCATTAATTAACCCCGCTCAACAACCTTACGAAGGAGGCGGCACCATCCCGCCCACTGGGCTGATGCAGAGACTGAGGACAGAGAGGTTGAGCCACTTGCCCAGGGTGACCCAAGCTAGGCTGAAGGTGACATCTTAGGGTTGGGATTCATGTCCACATCATTGGACTCAAGAGCCTTCATTTTAGCCATTGGCCCCGGGTAGCCTGGCTCCTTGGTCCACATTTGCACCGTACAAAGCTAGTGAGTAGCAGTGTGCCCATTCTCTTGACACAACTAAGAAGCTCCCCAACTCTTCTGCTAACTAGGGTGCTCTATCTTCTGACTGGGTAGTGGTCCTGAGCTCCTTTCTATTTGTAAAAGGAACACAAGTCACTCAAGGTGCGCATCTCAAAGATGAGCCTGGCCACGCCCACTCCCAGTTTAACACAGGAACAGGTAAGCGCCCAAGGGAAATTTGCTTTTTCAGCTCCTCAGCCCAGAAATCAAGTTTGAGCACTGGTTAATTTATAAATACCAATGATGCTTACTGCTGATATTAGTTATGTAAACATATAATACATAATTTTATATCATAAGTATACTCCATATACATGAAAAAATATATATATAATGTATATATGTAAGATGATATGCAAATCTGCTGATAGGTTTCTGTCTTCTACACAGAAGCTTCTCAGAGTACAGAGTAAGAAAGTAGTTAGTTCTCCTCGACCACTGAGCCAGCCCCTGGTACTCAGCACAAAGCTTTGTCAACGTCTAGGTGCTAAGTGGGAGATGTGTCTCTCCAACCCCATTAAAGTTAAGCTTTGAAACACCCTTAGGCAGCAAAGGAATTAGCAAGGCACTTACTTCATCTCAATCTCCCCAAACCCCAAATCTTAGCTGTCCAATTACAGGTGCAAACACCCTGGCACGATATTGAGGACCACGATATTGACAGTTACAGCAAGGGGAAAACGCCCTTCAGGTGCAGAGTCTGTGGCAGGACACCAACTGGATATAAACATTCTAGTGGTTTTTTATTAAAAATTAGTCTCTAAGCTCCTTTGTTTAAAAGGTGACTAAATGCATTACTCTAACTGATTCTCACCACCAACTCTCTGTTTGCTAGGTAAGGTTGGGCAAGCGACTTCGCCTCTGTAAGTGTCTGTGTCCTCATCCGCAAAATGGGGCAATAAAAGCACCTTCCCTTCCACGAGAGCCGGGAGATTAAGTAAGGCAAGAGGCATGAAGTCGTCAGTCTAAGCAGTATCAATAAATGGAAGGTATTGTTGTTTCTAATGTTATTGCTATTATAATTATTACCTCAGCACTTGCTAACACAGAAGCCCATCCAAGCAGTGTCTTAATGGAAATTCACAGGGAAATGGAAGGAAGCATCACTGTTCCCAGAAAGAATGGAGGAGGAGCATCTGTCCTGAAGCACCGGTGTGAGCTCAGAGGAGAGGCAGACCATCGTTGCTCGATCAGAGGAAAGATGGAGGCTTCTGGGGGAACCCAGTGGAAGCTTCTGGCCCTGCCCCAGACCCTCCACAGACAAGCCTGGAACAGAAGAGGAACCCAGAGAGTGGGGGGTGGGGGGGGAGGCCATGACACTTCAGAGAAGCCCGGGGCTATACTTGAGAGGTACAGGGTTGAAAATGAGACATTAAAGAGCCAGCCTGGAAGGCGAGTGGATTACAGCCACTTCTCACGTCAGGGACGGAGCTAATGAGGCTTTTCTTGTCACCATCTGTAAAAGTTTATTACTTAGACTTCAAAGGCAGCGAGCAGCAGAGAGCCTGGGGAGAGGAGCGGCTTCTCACAAGAACAGGAGATGCTGACTTGGGGAGAGGCTGGGAGGTGGCCCAAGCCCCAGGGGGCATTAATCTTGATGCCTGCACCTGTGATGATCAGAGGCTGACCGTGGTCCCCGGGTGGGAGGGGGCAGGATTACAGGGAGGATTAATTAACTTTATTATGAAGCCAGAGACGGGCTGGGTCCCCTGAAATAGCCTGCTGGCAGCCCTCGCTTCTGATCTCCCACGCTCCGGGTTTCTTTCCTAGAACTACTGGCAAGTGCTCAAAGTCTTTTTTAATCTCAGCCTCCTTAATACCTGGCTGTCCATCAACATCACGTGAATGCGGTGACTATTCACTCACCCAGGAGTGATGTGGATGTTGCAAGTGGCTTTCGACAGTTTGAAATTTCAGGGAAAGAAATAATATTCGTGTCACCATAGCATGTTTATTGAGTGCTCCTACTATGCTCCAGGTACAGGGGATACACTAGTGAGCCATGATAGCCCTGGCCCTGCCCTCCTGAAGCTTAGAGTCTAGTGTGGGGATGTGAACATTAATTCTCTAAACGGAAGAACATGCAGGACAACCTAGAAAAGGTGGGGAGGTTGGCCTAGAACACGGGGAAGTGAGTTCCAGTATAAGGGAAGAGTGTGTGTAAAGGTCCTGGCATCGGGGAGAGAACGATTCACAGAACATCAATCTTCCCAGAGTGAGCCAGGGAGAGGAAGGTGTGCAGATGTGAAGCTGACCAGACAGGCAGGCATGGACTTATGTCTGTACTCTTCACGGCTTACCTCTACAGCTCCTGCTACGTGCCTTTATAGCTCACAGAAAGAGTTCATGTATAAACACTGAGTGAACAAAAGCTTCCCTACTGTGCTCTAGGCCCCGTGCCAGACTTTCATATACTGTATCCTATGGAATCCTTCAATTCACTTGATTCTCACTGAGTCAACTCATTTTGCTGATAGAGAAAGAATGGTTGATAAACCCAAGGTTACAGAGGTAGGAAGTCCCAAAGCTGAAATCCCAATCAGGTATGCTTCAGAAACCGGATAGCCAGGCTGCTTTGTGCAATGGAGTGAAAAATTCACCAGGTGAGTTATTGAGCTAGAATAACGAGGTGGGGGCGTTGTCCGCAGAATACCTAAGACGCGATTCCTGCACTCAAAAAAGCACTCAAGTCCGGTGACTGAGAAATGATGCAGCCACTTTGGGGAAGGGCTCGGCGGCTCCTCTGAATTCCACATGCAGAGTTACGGTGCGACCCGGAAACTCCACTCCTAGGAGGACACCAAGAACAATAAAAACACACGTCTATGCAACAAGTACACAAACGTCCACAGTAGCATTATTCCTCATAGTCAAAAAGTGGTATCAACCTAAATCAATGTCCGTCAACCGACAGATGAATGAATAAAACATGGCATATCCGCAAAATAGAACCCTGTGTAGCCACAGAAAAGAATGGCATGCCGACACAGGCTATGGGAGAACCTTGAAAACATTATGCTAAGTCAAAGAAGCCGGTCACGAAAAGCAATGTATTGCATAATTGCATTGAAATGCTCGGAACGGGCAAACCCATAGAGACAGGAAGCAGATTAGCAGTCACATAGGGCTGGAAGGATGAAGGAGTGGAGAGACAGCTGATGGGTACAAGGTTCTTCTTGGAATGTAGAAAATGTTCCAAAATCACATTCTGGTGAAGGTCACACAGCTCTGTGAATGTACTAAAAACTCCTGAACCGTACACTCTAAATGGGTGAATTTTACGGGTATGTGGGGAAAAAAAGAACAGTGACTGAGAATTCAAACATTAGAGCCCCAGAGCAGGGGCTTGGATCCCAGCCCTGCTGGTCGCTGGGCCACGTGAAGTGGGGAGGGTGGAATTCGTTTCCACATCTGGGCAAGATGCATCACACCACTGCATGGGGCTGCTGCTGCGACAACAAAATGAAACATTTCCCGTGGTGTGTTGGCATCGTGTTTGCCGCCCGATACCCACCTTGAACAAAACAGAACGCCTCGTGTGGATGCTGTGATTACTGACACAACCCATAGCATTCAAGAGCTCAATTAATCATATTTCCAGGCAAGAGCTTCATTGCCCAAATGTCTGCCATCTCGCCTAGTTTGGCTGCAGAGAGACAGAGCTCAGGTGGCTGCCCCTGGCGAGACGGTCACCTGTGGCCATCACGTAGTGATGGCGGGCTGCCAGAACCAGGCAGGGCTGCTCCACTCCTCACAGCTTCAGGCGAACTGCTGAGGAGGCTGCGAACACAGCGTGTTCCCATAGAGCCTTTCTTTGTCAGCCTTGTCAGGAAGGAACAGGCACACAGCGCCAAGAGCCCAGCGGTGTCCTCTCCTGCGTCCTGCGATGCACAGAGGGGCACGGGGCTCCAGGCGGGGATGACGACGAAGTGAACGAGCAGCCTGCCCGGCACCACGTGGCCTGTGTGGGCGCCCAGCTTTGGGCTGTCAAGGCTGCAGAGGCATCCCTGACTTCCATCTGGAGCTGTTGCTAATACGATTAGCATCAGAGAGACAGGAGGACCCAAACGGGCTCTGCTAATCCTGCGCCAGTTCTCGCGTCGTCCCCGCCCTGCGGAGGACTGTGGGGACTGAGGGTGGTTTTCCTGGAAAAAGAAAAGGCTCACCAGGTTCATTATACAGACAGCTGCATGGCCGTGCTGGGACGAGGGGTTTACTCTGCATGGTGAGGGATAAAACCACCATGGGGGAGAAGTCCTAAGAGGTTTGGGGCTGAATAAGAACTTTCAAAGGCTAGAGGTCTTTGGAGGCACAACTGGCTGTGCTGACAGGTAATGAGTTCCCCCTCATTGGGGGTGTGAGCCCAGGCTGCGTGACGACTTGGGTAAGGTCAGCAAGTATCCTAGGCCTCCAGGACTCTTGTCACGCTGAGACTGTGTGGTTTTTATTTTATTTTTTTATTTATTCATTTTAGAGAGGAGAGGGAGAGACAGAGAGAGAGAGAGAGAGAGAAAGAGAGAGAGGAGAGACAGAGAGAGAGAAGGGGGGGGAGGAGCTGGAAGCATCAACTTCCATATGTGCCTTGACCAGGCAAGCCCAGGGTTTCGAACCAGCGACCTCAGTGTTCCAGGTCTATGCCTTTATCCACTGCGCCACCACAGGTCAGGCGAGACTGTGTGGTTTTTAGGCATCATTTCCCCTTTTCTTCCCTCACCAATAAATAATGGATCTGACAACTTTACTCCCAGAACAACCTGCATTCTTCTCTACAAACCCTGGCCAGTCCACAGTGGACAGAACTGCCGTGCCAGGGGCTGCCCTGTCGTCCCCGACACCGGGGCCCTGAAGCACAGTCAGGGCTGAGTGTGCAGGTCAAGGCAGCAGCATCCCCGTGCTTTACAATCACCAGCTGTTCTCACTCAATTATAAGACTCACCACAACGCAATCTCCTGGACACCTGCCTGACTCCCTCTGAAAGGAGAGGGGTCAGAGAAAGGCATATTCTTATATTCTTTTTACTCTGGGCTGGGGAGGCAGTTGCTGCTTCTGGAGCCATTTTCCATTTAAATCCAGCAATAAATGGCAATTCTGGGTTAGGTATAGAAACCAGAGATCAAAACCCCTGGAGCAGGGCTTTAGCATGCGGGCCGGACGACTGCAGATGTGTTCTGCAGGGACCCCCTTCTCCTCTTGGCCTATACTGACCCCAACTTGCAAAATCCCACTTCGAGGAGGAGCTGAGATAGTGATGGGGCTAGACACAGACTCTGTTCAGCCTCGGAGGGAGCTCCTCCTTTAGTAAGAATTCTAGTAGAATTTCCGGGTTTCGGGTCTCTGTTTCGCAATTTGCTCAGGATGATCTTTCTGAGCCGCAAAGGTTACTGAGTGCAGAGCGTGCACCAGGGAGTTACGCCGGATGTCTGGGAGACACCAGAGCAAGAGTCTCTGCTCTCAGGATGCTCACAGGCTGAAGGGACCAAGTGAGAAGTCAGGAATATAAGAGGATCTTATATTCTTATGACTGTGCCACATACCATGATCTTTATAAACACAGAGGGCTGTGAGTCCCTAGCTCATGGGGACAGTGAAGCAATCCTTAATGAAGTAGGAGCTGATGAAATGGACATTTCGGGCACAGAGACTAGCTCTCGCAAAAGCATAGAGGCCTGAGAGCCGTCGGGTCTAGTAAACTGCAACTACTGTAGCTCAGTGTGGCTGAGATAAAAGGTCCGTGTGGGCGCCCCCGGGCTGGAAGCTGATCCTACAGAGGAGCCTGAAGTCCACAGGGAAGGATGACAGTCCACAGGTCTCTGCCCGCAGGAATGACGCCCAGAGGAATGGAGCTGTGAACATGCTACTACACGGTGAGCCCTGAGGAGCGTCTATGTGTCATAATCCAGACCAGAAGGACACACGCTTGTATAACTCCATTTGTAGGAGGTCCCTGGAATAGTGGAATTCATACAGAGGGAGAGTAGAACGGTGGGTGCCAGGGACTGGGGGTGGGGTGGGGGGCAGTGTTTAATGGACACAGAGTTTCAGTTTGGGAAGATAAAGAAGTTCTGAAGATAGATGGCGGGCTTGCTTGCACAACAGTGTGAAGGTGACTGAAGGTCACTGAACTGCATAAAAGTGACCACTTAAAAGTGGTCACAGTGGAGAATTTTGTTGTGTATGTTTTGCCATAATGAATTTAAAAGAAGAAAGGAAACGGCGTAGGAAGCACGGTGTCCCGGGAGACCCACGTTCAGGACCGCCCGTCACTAGCTGGTGACAGTTCCGGAACCTCGGATGTTCGGCACTGATGTGGCACAGGAACCACACCCCTGTGGCCACCGTTTCAGACCAGCTCTTCACAAGTAACCTAGTCATTCTAAACGGCTGTCATCTCTCAAAAGCGGCAAACCTTTGAATCACCCAATTTCGTGCATCTAAGTTTTTAATAAACATCTCTAATTTTATCCCTCTGGATCGAGGGGAGAAAGGAAACAGCTGACAGAGCTGGGCTTCCCTTTGCTAGCTTGCTCCCTCTCCTAATTAACAAGACCGCACACAACTGAACATATGCCAGCCAGCCAGTCAGCCAGCCTCAGAAACCTTCACAGGGATGAGCTTTGACCATGGCGGAGCACAGGGTATCTGTAACAGAATGAGAGAATTCCCCACAAGCCGAAATCAGACACCATTTAATGCAACTCCGTTCAACTCGATCCAACCATCTGAAGGCCGGCTGGAGAGTCGACCCCGGGCAAGGCGCGGGGGGCGTGGCAGATACGATCCTTGCCAACTTGAAGCAGCATGATGGGTGCTGAGGTAGTGTGTGGCTTCTTCTGACACACATGGTATCCACAGACAAGCAGAAGGGATGGGTGTGTTAAATCTATCCTTCAACCGTTTCTAAAAAGAGCTTTCTAAAAAACCTACGTTTGGTAACTCAACACGGAAGTTAACATGTTTGACTTACTATTTAAAAATTACTCTTTCTTGGTTTCCTTTCTTTCTCTCTGATTCTAGCCTCTCAAATTTCAGAGAGAACTGTCATTTGGTGAGCTTATCCCACAATGTCTGTCATGCCTATAAATCATTTTATGCTTCCCAGGGAAAGTTACAGTGTACATCCTGACTTTGCTATAGGAATTAGACAGGTGGATCCAACTTCACAGACACCCCCTCCCCCAACTGAATCAGCTCATCCTGGCAAGCTCTATAAAACACCAGTGCACGTTATGACTTCAGGTGATCTCTTCTCCAGAGAAGCATTTATCCAACTACAATGCTGCTTTTAGGCAAAAGACAAACAGGCAGGAAAATGCTGGGAAACTCAGAGTGAATTCAAATGGTGGGGATGTCTTTGAACCACAACTGTTTTCCTCTCTAGAGTCATTAGTGATAATTACTAACAACTACCCGGTGACAAGTGCTGGCAGTTACTTAAGCTGCTTGCTAATTAGCTTCAGTTTACCGCTCTGACCCTGTGGTCTCAGGTAGTGTTTTCCTTTGGGAGTGGGGAAAAAGAGCAGGTCCACAGTGCCTTGGGTGGTCCTTACAAAAGGTATCACCTGCCCGAAGTGCTGCACCTAACCCAAGGTCTCTCAAACTTTCCCGTGTGTGTCAGAATTACCTGGGGGGTTATTGAGTCAGAATTACCTGGGGGGTTATTGAAGCGAGACCGCCGGACCCCACTCCCAGAGATTCTGATCTCAATAGGTCTGCTGTGGAGTCCAAGAAGCTGAACATCGAACAAGTTTCCAGGTGATGCGGATGTGGCTGGTCCCAGGGCCACCTGTTGAGAACTACTGGCCTCAGTAACCTCAGACTAGAGGCAGATCCTGCCTGTCCTACCTCAGGTGTCCCATCTGCCACACGGAGGCAGTGCAGAAAGACAAATACCACATAGGTCTCAGGGAGCGCCACACTGCACAGGCGCCATGTTTAACAGGAGGACATCTACTAACAATGGAGGTTTTAGAAATGAATCATTTGGTTCCCTCCACCAAACAAACAAACAAACAAACAAACAAACAAACAAACAACAGAAGTGTGGTAACAGCACCTACTATGTACTGTACGAAGGCCCGCCTTACACCTAGCAGCATCAAGGTATCAGCCCTAAACCTCGAGGAGCCCTCGGAGGGGAGTGGCTATGGTGGTGAAGTCAGCCAATGAGCACAGAGTCCTTTCAGGTCCCACTTTTCCCCAAAGCACTCTGCACATTATTTACCTGTTGAATCACCATAACAACCCTGTGAATTAGCAACTTTACAGATGCAGAAACTAAGCCACAGAGATTAAATAGCAGGGCCAAAGCCAGGCCACTCTACGAATACAGGGTTGGGCACAAGGAGGCTTACAGTTGTGAGTTTGCTAAACACGTTTTATTCTTATACTGTTAGTTATTAATATTGTATTGTTTATATGTTTTGCAACTGTAAACCTATTTTTGTCCACCCCTGTAGAAGGCGGAGGCACAATGTGCACTCACATCACCTCACTGCAGAGAAGGTACCAATCAATGATTGTGCTATACTCCTCTGCTTCTGCTGGGGAGTGACATCATCCACATGACAACACGTAAGAAAACGAAAGCCCATGGAGTTTACAAACTGATTCAGCCTTTTCCCCTGCTTTTTTAATATTGAATTTGTTGGGGTAACATTGGTTCACAAAACCATACAGGTTTCAAGTGTACAACTCAATGAAACATCACTTGCACACCATGTTGTGTGCCCTTCATCCCAAGCGAAGTCTCTTTCCATTCCCCTTGACCCACCTCCACCCACCCTCCTTTCCCTCTATCACCACACTGCTGTCTGTGTCTATGTGTTGTGTGTGTGTGTGTATATATTTAATCCCTTCACCTTTCACCCAGCCCCCCAAACCTCTCCCCTCTGACAGCTGTCAGTCTGTTCCACCAGAATAAAACAGAAACTGACTTAGCTTTTGATCCTGACATTTGTGCTCCATGCCCTGGGCTCCCTGATGACTGGTGTGTGGGCCCTGCTTAAGCGAAGGCAGGAACAAAACAAATGAACACAGCTCAAGGTGGTGGGTGCCAGGAGAGTGCTATAATGTCAGCAATCCATCACACACAAAGTGACTTTCTTTCTGATCTACTGATGGGCTATTAAATGACTAATGAGACTAATCTGGGGCAGCCAGAGGTTGCTCCCATTTGGACAGATGTTGCCACATGTGGCAGCTGTACTCGGTATCTTCACACACGAGCTTTTATTGCTGCTACTTTGTTATGTTGCCAGTGTCACCTGCACGAGTTGTACCTGAGCCTGTGCATCCGATGCCTTTATGTGGATCATCTGGAAGCTTAATACCCTGTGTGGTGACATTTCTTGAGCATTCTTTAAACTATTACAGACTGGAAGGTTTTGACACAAACAGCATGGGGTGGTGTTTCCCTGACATTTGAAGAGGTTTCTGACATGTTATCCATGTTGCCGCTACAGACTGCAAAGCAGGAATCCGCTTTGCATCGTAAGTCCCAGAGCATTTCCGACTCTGTTATCGTCGTTCCCAAATGTTCTGAAGATTTAGGTGAACCACGCAGTCTCACCACTGAGATGAATTCAGACAGGATGACTCTAGCCTAGACAATAAACTTCCCCAAAGCTGGGACTTCACAGGCTGTTATGACAGACAGGGTTGGATTCAGGCTACACTCCGGAGAAGGACCTGGGAGAAGAAACGTGCTTACAATGAGGAGTGTGTCTTCTCGCCTCCAACTGCCTCTACAGCACCCAGCATCTCTGAGAGGCAGACTTTCAACCTATCTTGGTAAGACAAACTTGAGTCCTATCAAGGTTGTTTTGCTTCCCATGAACACAATGTCCTTTTTCTACTGGGTGGTCCACCTTTCCTCCTCCAACCCCACCAGAAGAGATGTCTTTGGTCAGACTGTCCCACTGTAACAGACACCCATGCACGTGGATGAGCCACAGGGCAGCATCTCACCTGATCTCTCAATCTCACAGGTAGGCCCAGGAGAGGGAACCATTTCCCTGTGGGTCTGTGGGCAAGTCATACAACTAAAATAATGACTCAAAAACATCCTATGCAAGGAAAATTAGAGCCCTGGGCAGAACTTCATTATGAGCTGAAACACCACAGTTTCCTCTGCCGGGCCCTCTCTGACATCGTGGGCCACGCTGTAAAGAGAAACACACATTTTAAGAAGAAAACTGACCAGGGAAATCGAGAATCTTAGGAAAATTCAAACCCTTTGACCCAGAGATCATACCCTATTGATTTACATTAGGTAATGAATCTGAGAGAGAAAATACTATATGCTCAAGAAATACAACCAAATCTTAATTAAATCTTCCAAAAAAAAAAAAAATCAGAAACATCCTAATTGGCCAAAAATTAGACTGTCTTAATAAAATAATGATGATATATTATTAGATGGAACCTGGAACGTTCTCTATCCGTGAAAGTGATACTTCTGAAGATCAATAATGTTAAATGCAAATACAAAGCAGGCAACAGAACTGCACTTAGAAGGAAGACAAATGTCTTTAAAAATGTAACAGAAAATAAGTTGGAAGTAACTAATCAAATACTGATAATCTCTAGGTAGCAGGAGACGGATGACTTTTGTCTCCTCCTACTTTTCTCTAGTCCCCAACATGGTCTATGAAGCATGTGCATTATTCTATAATGAGGAAGCACACTTGCTGTGATTTTTTTTTATAACGTTTTATATGCCTGACCAAGGTTCTTGCAAAAAAAAAAAAAAAAAAAGTGCCCAATACCTGAGCGTCCTAAAAGATACCAATGTTGCATCCAGATGGCTTCATTGGCAAAACTCAGGCAAAAACACAGCTGTCAGGATGTGCTCCAGTGTGACCATTAATCAAATGCTCAGATAAAAGTAAGGAATAAAAAAAAAAATGGCATTGTGAGCAAAGAGCCTTTCTGCAGAAAAAGAGATCACGTACTGGCGAGGGAAAAAAGATCTGTAACAAATGCGGCCAGTTAGTAAGATTAATGAAAGGAGAAACCACTTTGCATGGTGGTCAATCCGCAATAATTTAAGGGTAATTGAGACTAATTCTGAGATAACAGGAAAAGCTACCCATGTCTAAATTTTGGCTGAGATGCCTTTGTGCATTAAATGGGCTGACCTTTGCGAAATCAGAGTACTACCAAGCACAGAGCAAGTCGAGCTCTCTTTGGTTTCTATTCCAGACTGCTCCAGGACCAGGGCCCGGCTTCTCACACACAGCACGAGAGGCTGGGGACCGGCAGCAGGGAAACGCTGCTGCCCAAGGAAAGGCGTCCGTGCCACGTGTGGTGATGAGTGCCAGGAGGAAGGGAGAGGCGACTCTCAAATAACAGAGGATAAAACAGACTCAGTGCAAAAAGGGAAATGAAGTAAAATCTCCCTGAACTGCAAAAGGACTGATAGAATCCTTGTAGTGGAAGGGGCAGGAATTCGTTTTTCTGACCTTAGAGCACTCCCACAAACTGGAAAAAGCAGCATGTCTCAGGGGGTGGGACACTGGCTGAAAGATTGCAATGCCAGATGCAGAAAGCCCGAGAGATGTAAAAGCTGATGCCCACTCGTTCATTCATATGCACAAATGGCGGTTGAGTGCACACCTATACAGTACATGCATACACTCGTGTCACACATATATCTGTAACGGTGTAAATGGAGTGATTTCTCATATAGCCACATTTCAGTCAGTGGAGAAGAGACAATGATCCGGGTTCTAATACCACTGAAACTGAGCCAGAAACGCAGACCTTTATGGAACTGACACAGCACTTCACTTTACAGAAGGGGGCAGCGATGGTCCAAAGAAAGGGACTTGCCTAAGTTCACTGAAGGTGCAAATAACATGAGCATGAGCAGTGTGAACCAGGCACGGGCCAAGTGCTTTGTGTGCCGTATCTCCTGTCTCTAGCCTATGGGGAAAGAAATACAAAGACAGAGAGTTTATTTGCTCCAGACCTCCGCAAACTGTGAGCCCGAGGTTGGCCCCTGCGTTGTGTGACCTCAGGACCCAAAACCCCCCGTGCTGGTGAGGGCTGGATGTTTCATCCAGGTCCACAGACTTTGGGTCCAATGCTCCTTCTTTCACACCCTCACCAGTGGCTTCTCCAGGGCTGACTGATGCAGTGAGACTGCGACAGACAGCAAGTTCGCCCCCGCCAGGGGTTCTCCCGGACACCTATGAAGAGGTGAGCTCCAGAGGGCGGAGGTCTGGTTGGTGTGTTCTCACTGCTGTATTCTGAGGGCCTCGGGATAGGCACTCTATACATATTTGTACAAACAAGTTAATTTTGACAGGGAAGGGCAGCAAAGAAACCCAGGGCTGTCTTTTGCAGAATAGGGGAGCTTGACAGGAAGTCGGGGCTCAGCAGCACACATTGGACAGCACAGCTACAGAATGAAGAACCCACGAGAGGGCCGGCGGTCGGTCCCTAGTCTCCATCTGCCCAGCAGCCTCCTGATGCCAGGCCAGGCCAGGTCGTGTGCCCAGTGCCCGGGTTTCCCAGGGTAACTTTCACAGGTGAACCGTGCCCAGGTGAGTCACAGGTTCCTGTGGCCCCAATAAATGAGACTCAGTGCGCATGAGCATGCGGAAGGCTCTGAGCAGTCTGGAAGTCAGGGAACGAGGGGACCTTGTTCAGCCCCCACCCCAGCCTGTTCACCCTCAGAAGCCTCCGACACAACAGCTGGTTAACAGCTTTGAAAGGGGGTGCATGTTAGCACATGCCCGAATGCTGGTGATACATTTGCACACCGAAGCCCTTGGCTTTGTGGTCGGGTCCCGAATCTTACCAATAATGGCTAGAATGATGGTGACCAAGAGGAAGAGTGCCCAGGCTGTGCTGTGCTGAGGGCCGGCCCTCCACCTTCCCTGAACACCCACCTGCCTTCGGTAGAGCACTGAGTGTATCCACCCCGCGTGCTTGCACCGTCAGCAGCCCCGTGTGCCCGGCCTGTGCTGGCCCAGAGGGTGCGGTGAGTGACGCCTGCTGAGCCCCAGCCCCCTGCACTTACACTTCCCCAGGGCCAGGAGGGCAATAAACAATTAAAAAAAAAAAAATAGAGCCTGACCTGTGGTGGCGCAGTGGATAAAGCATCTACCTGGAATGCTGAGGTCGCCGGTTCAAAACCCTGGGCTTGCCTGGTCAAGGCACATATGGGAGTTGATGCTTCCTACTCCTCCCCCTGTTCTCTCTCTATCTCTCCCTCTCTCTCTCTCCCCCCTCTCTCTGTAATAAAAATGAATAAATAAATAAAAAAATAGAGTGAGAATAGAGTGAAATGGCGTCTTTGCCACAAAGGGAGCAGGGAAAGTGAAGGCTGAGCTCTTGGAAAGAGGAAGGTCCAGGCAGCCCCGCTGCTAAGGCGACCTCGGAGTGGAAACCCGATGCACAGAAGAGGAACTCCTGGTGATCCGACACAGACTCGCAGGCACAGGCACCACAGCAAGACGCCCTGTGGAGAGCAGTGCAGCGAGGCGGGGGAGAGACCCCACCTCCTGGCATCCCTGCCTTGGCAGGCTTCCTGGGCCGGTGACCTGGGCAGTCCCACAGGGCCCCCTGCTGAGAAGAACCCTCCCCTTAGTCTAATGCTCTGTAGTGGCTTTTATGAAATTCCTAACAATTTTTATAAAAGGGGCCCGAGGCTTAATTTTGCACTGGGCTCCACAGATGACACAGTCAGCCTGCTCCCCCCGCCCTCCCATTCAGGGAGCCCTGGCCCAGATCATCCTCAAGAACACTGCTGGGGAAGCACCCCCACTTCCTCCTATTTAAGCACCTCCACCCCCCATTTACTAGACAGTGATGTCAAGAATCTCAAAGAAGTGCCCATGGGGGTGCCTTCATTATCTTTTTAAACCTTTATTGAGCTTTAAGAAGAAAACAAGCATGCCTGTGTTGGGTCCTGGGCCTCACAATGCCACCCACTCTCTATTCTCTACATTAACAAAGAGAACGGGAGTATGACTACTTCAAAAGAGCTGATGGAAATCCCCAGCTCAGGAAGGCACCATGTGGCTTTTAATTCCTGCATATCCCCCTTCACTGTAAATAATTATTGACAGATAATCCTGAGGCTCCACACCCTGAGCCATGGGAAAGCAATCCCTACCTAGATTACTTAGGAAAACCACTGTGGGATGAAATGCGAGGCCCTGGCTGCAAGCTTCCTTCCCTCACCAACGACTCCCCTCCCCTATCAAGTGCTAAGGGACATGCTCTGACCTCTAGGACAGTCTCCCTCTAAGAAAATGGGGGCTTCCATGGAGTTGTTCCATACGAAAAGTAAAAAAACCAAATACACAGACTTTTGTACACAGCTGCTGAGGGGGTCAGAGAACTGCTATGATCTTTGGGCCCAAAGTAAGAACACCTGACTTAGAAGTGGGGGTGCTTTGTGTTGCCTCTGACAGACAAAGCGCACCCTGAGGAGGAAGGGGTAGATGTGGGCCAATAATAGTGGCTTTTTTTGGAAAGATGAGGTCACAAACTTGGACCCCCAAAAGCAGGGTCATTCAATAGAATTAAATGATACCAAAAGTGTCTTTCCTCACTGTTTTTTTTTTTTTGTATTTTTCTGAAGTTGGAAACGGGGAGGCAGTCAGACAGACTCCCGCATGCGCCCAACCAGGATCCACCCAGCATGCCTACCAGGGGGCGATGCTCTGCCCATCTGGGGCGTAGCTCTGTTGCAACCAGAGCCACTCTAGCGCCTGAGGCAGAGGCCACAGAGCCATCCTCAGTGCTCGGGCCAACTTTGCTCCACTGGAGCCTCGGCTACAGGAGGGGAAGAGAGAGACAGAGAGGAAGGAAAGGGGTAGGGGTGGAGAAGCAGATGGGTGCTTCTCCTGTGTGCCCTGGCCGGGAATCAAACCTGGGACTCCTGCATGCCAGGCCAACGCTCTACCACTGAGCCAACCGGCCAGGGCTCCTCACTGTCTTTAAGTAATTCCACCCCCTACATATTTTTCTCCCTCTTTCCAAGGCAATGGGATCCAGGAGGAGACATGAGGGAATACAGATGACAGTGACTTTAAGCTTTAAATGAATGAGCTAGACAGGCTCTGGCCGGGAAGTCAACTGGTTAGAGCATCCTTTTCATATGCCAAGATTGCAGGTTCAATCCCTGGTCAAGATACATACAGGAGTCAATCAACAAATGCATAAATAAGTGGAACAACAAAATCGATGTTTTCCTCTCTTTCCTCCTTTCTTTAAAGTCAATAAATAAACAAAAATGAAACTAAGGAGCTAGAATAACAGCAAACATATAACTTATGCTGATTGCCATTCTAAACATGTAACATATATCAACTCAGTTGAATCTCACACTAGTGCTGAGTGTTAGATACTGTTATCATCCTTATTTTACACATGAGGAAACTGAGGCCCCAACAAGTTAAATCACCTGCCCAAAGTCACACAGCCAGTAAGTAGCAAACTTGGGATTTGAACCCAGGCAGATTGACTCAGCAGTCCAGGCCCTTCTCCACCAGAGTGTTTTATTTTTTTTTCATTGAATTTATTGGGGTAACATTGGTTAATAAAATTATATAAGTTTCAGTTGTACAATTCTTTTTTTTAAATTTTTGTTTATTTTTTTTCCCTTTTGTATTTTTCTGAAGTTAGAAGCGGGGAGGCAGTCAGACAGACTCCCGCATGCACCCAACCGATATCCACCCAGCACACCCACCAGGGGGCGATGCTCTGCCCATCTGGGGTGTTGCTTTACTGCGGCCGGAGCCATTCTAGCAGCTGAGGTGGAGGCCACGGATCCATCCTCAGCGCCCGGGCCAACTTTGCTCCAATGGAGCCTTGGCTGCGGGAGGGGAAGAGTGAGACAGAGAGGAAGGAGGGGGGAGGAGTGGAGAAGCAGATGGGCGCTTCTCCTGTATGCCCTGGCCAGGAATCGAACCCAGGACTTCCACACACCTGGCCGACGCTCTACCGCTGAGCCAAGCAGCCAGGCCTGGGCCAACAATGTATAATTCTATAATATATCATTTGTATAGTGTACCGTGTGTTCACTCCCCCTTCCAGTCAAGTCTCCTTCCATCACCATTTACCCCCTTCTTCCCTCTTCTACCTCCCTCTACCCTCCTTCCCTCTGCTAACACCATACTGTTGTCTATGTCTATGAAGTTTTTTTTTAACTAAATTTTTTTTTTGCTTAATCCTTTCACCTCCACCAGCTGACCATTACAGAATCCCATATACTGTCATCCAAAGTGGCCCGCCCAGGTTACCAGGCCACGAACATGCAAGATGCTGTGTGAGGAGTGAGGCCCCCAGCCCACAGTGAAGAGTCCAGATCTCTCCTCGAGAGACCTGTGGGGGGGCCGGTGCACAGAAAGGGATGTGGTGATCACCTATAAAGATTTAGATCACATTTTGACTGATACACCTAGCAAAAAATACACAGACACGTCCACAGAAATGGCCATTCAGTGAACTAGTTATAAAGCGTTTTTAGGAAAGAGAAAATAAAAGGGTTCCCTTGCTACAGCTGGGTACCACAGTCAAAGGGTTTCCTGCATGAAGAAAGGAATTCCACGGGTACGCTGAAGCTGCTGAGTGCAAACCCGAGGCCGAGAACGCCCCACCCGGTGACCTCCGGAACCCCTCGAAGGCCCCCCTGAATTGCCCACATGTCAAGAGGACACAAATGCCCCAGAGAGGAGCTCATCCCAAAAGAGACAGTGGAGTGGGGTGGGGCAGGCTACATGAAGGAGACCAGATAAGGCACAGATTCTGCTGTAGACAAGGAAGTACACCACTTAGCTCAGGATTTACAAGTTACACTTGAAAAACCTCTTGCCCCAGAAGGGGGCACTGTTACCTATAAAACTCACCTTACGCTACTGGTCCTGAGACAGGTTACCTGAGCTGATTGAAAAAAGCACTACACCTCCCAGGTCCCACCTTAGACTCCAGGCTGCCACCTGCCCACCCCTGAGGCATGTGCTTCCAAAAAAAAATAAATAAATAAGATTCCTTCCCGTATTTCTTCTAAATCATGACTATTTTTACATCCTCTATTGAAAGAAGTCTGCTATTTAATTAAAAGAAGCAAGTGAGCATTTTAGAAGTGAACAAGGGAGAAAACAAAACTCTTGGAGGTCTGATCTGGATGGCTACGTCACCAGCCCGCATTCTGCTTTTATTTTAATTTTAATTTTTATTATTTTTTTTATTTTTAATTTTTTTTTGTATTTCTCTGAAGCTGGAAACGGGGAGAGACAGTCAGACAGACTCCCGCATGCGCCTGACCGGGATCCACCCGGCACGCCCACCAGGGGCGACGCTCTGCCCACCAGGGGACGATGCTCTGCCCATCCGGGGTGTCGCTCTGTCGTGACCAGAGCCACTCTAGCGTCTGGGGCAGAGGCCAAGGAGCCATCCCCAGCGCCCGGGCCATCTTTGCTCCAATGGAGCCTTGGCTGCAGGAGGGGAAGAGAGAGACAGAGAGGAAGGAGAGGGGGAGGGGTGGAGAAGCAGATGAGCACTTCTCCTGTGTGCCCTGGCCAGGAATCAAACCTGGGACTTCTGCACGCCAGGCCGACGCTCTACCACTGAGCCAACCGGCCAGGGCCTCTGCTTTTATTTTAAAGCTGGACACAAAGGAGAACATTGACAAGTCATGGTTTTAGGGAAAGGGGCATTTGTTTCTTTTTGATATCCATGTTCTTTTCTATGGGGTTCAAAAGCAGCTCTGGCTGGCGTCCTGCTGTAGCCAGGCCTGTCTATGTACTCCGCCGACGCCTGGACCTACCATGAGGATGCTCCCTAGACCCTACAACTGTGCAGCAGGGAGCCTCCAGACTCTGTTTTGAAAAACCTCTCCGGTAACTCAGTCTCTCTCTGCCTAACACTCGCAGTTCTGAATTGTGCTATCACAAATACAGACCCCCTAACACCTGCCCAACTCCCCTGCCCCCGGGCGTGAGGCTGAACCAGGGTCGGGTCCTCCCCTGCTTCCCTAGGCCACCTCTGAATTCCAATCCCAGGAGGGCCTCCTTGAATCCCCACAGTCTTCTGCAACTGTCTGTCCTGCTCTCGATAATGCTCTGTGAAACAGGGCCTGAAAGATTCTCGGGATCATGGTGCAGAACATGAGCGACTGCTTTGCGACTTGTTTTGTGTGGGCCTGTCTCCCTTTGTTTATAAAAAGTGAGTGTTGAGTTGCTGTCCTATTTCCTTCCTTGTTAATTTAGGTAAGGCACACCAACCTTCCCACTTTATCCTCATCACTGTTCTTATGGTGCCTGAAATAAATGTTTCTATTTATCTCTCGTGTTGTTCACATGCATCCCCCTTTGTCGGAGGGTAAGTTCCTTGAGGCCAGGGTCACTTGCAGTCCCGGAAGTTGGCAAAGTGGAGTCTTGATGAGGATTTGTTGATACAGCCCGCCTGTTGGAGAAATAAGATATTCCCCCGGCACTGAACTCTTATCTCAGGAAAGACTACGGCATGCTGAAAAGAAAGCATGGAGAGGACACATGTAGTTCTTAGAAATCTTGCTCCAGAAGTAGCACACTCTAGCACAGGGGTCGGGAACCTTTTTGGCTGAGAGAGCCATGAACGCCACATATTTTTAAATGTAATTCCGTGAGAGCCATACAATATGTTTAACACTAAATACAAGTAAATGTGTGCATTTTATGTAAGACCAACACTTTTAAGGTACAATAAGTCTCTGAATTGTTTTTAATAATGTTGTTATGCTGTTGCTAACCAATAATGAATAAAGTACTTCTTACCATTAATGCGACTTCTGGTGCTGCATGGTTTTGCTGATGGCTTTGTAGTCTGGTTGATATCTGGTGAGGTTAAGCTTCATGCAGGCGTTGAGACTTCCATCCGTTAAATGTGATCGTAGGTTGGTCTTAATGTTCTTTAGATGTGAGAAAGACTGCTCACATGCATACGTAGAGCCAAACATTGTCAGTACAGCAATACTAACATGCTGCAGTGTGTGGTATGTGACTGGAAGCGCTTTCCAAGTTTTGACAATCAGCTGGTCCGCGGGTTGAAGTTTTTCAATTTCTCCCCACCTGTGTTTGCTCGCCAACTCTGCTTGCTGTCATGCAAGTCTTTCCAAATCTTCATTCAGTGACTTGAACTTATTCACCCACATGTCTGAAGCCTTCAGATCAGCAGCTTGTAGCTCAAAATCTCTGACAGAGACACTGGGGATGTAACTCAGGTCGGTGCTGTCCACTGCACACTCACGTGGATGGGTGATGAACTTAAAAAGACGAGTGCACTCACGAAATTCTCCAAAGCGTGCTTTGAATGACTGCAGGAGATTAGATGTGAAGCCCGCTAGCTGCTGGAGATCAAGATGTTGAGCAGGGTCACTTGCTGTGCATGCATCTTTAAACTCCCCCAGTTTTTCAAAGTGTAGTAAATGACCTGTTTCAATGTTGGTGATGAAGAGTTCCAGCTTGTTTTCAAATGCAAACACTGCTTGTTGAAGGGATAAGACTGTATTTCCAATGCCTTGCATTTTCACATTGAGCTGGTTCAGATGTTCAGTCATGTCCACGAGATAGAACTTCAGAAGCCACTCAATGTTAGCTAACTCAGGATGCTCGACGTTTTTTCATTTCAAGAAAAGTCCAGATTTCGCTCAGACAAGCCGCAAAACGGCTGAGAACCTTCCTTCTTGACAATCAACGCACATTGCTGTGCAGAAGCAGACCAGGATAATTATTCCGAACTTCATCCAGCAGTGTTTTAAACTGGCGATCATTTAAAGCTTGGGCAACAATAAAGTTGACCACCGGAATGACCAGCGACATCAGCTCACCAAGCTGCTCGCCACACATCTGAGCATAAAGCACCTCCAGATGTAGGATGCAGTGAAAACTTAGGATGGGTCTCCTTTCATGTTCATGAAGAAGCCCTACGAATCCTGTTTTTCCCCACCATGCACGGAGCACCATCAGTACACACTGAAACAAGTTTATCCATCGGTAGATTTTTTTCTTTAGCGAACTCAGTGAAAGACTGGAATAAATCCTCCCCTCTTGTTGTCTCTTTCATAGGCAAAACAGCAAGACTTTCCTCATGTAGTGTGTCACCGACAGCATACCTTGCAATCACGCTGATAAAAGGCTTACGCCTGTTGACCCATCCAAAGTGAGAGAAAAGAACGGTGCTGCATTTACGTCCTTCTCTTTTGTTGCCTCAGTTTGATTTGCCATCATGATGGTACAATCATGAACAGTTCTTGCCGATAGAGGCATGTCTTTTATTCGTTTGATTATCTTGTCTTTATCCGAAAAGTCGTCAAAAAGTTCATTGGCAACATCAAGCATGAATGTTTTGGCATACTCCGATTCTGTGAATGGCTTTCCATTTCTCACAATTGCTAAAGCACCAGCAAAGCTAGCCGAATTCCAGTCACCTTGTTGGAGTTGCTGCTGACTAGCTTGCACTCTGCACAGTAGCTCTTGACATACTTTCTTCCTGCTGTCCCCCGCTGGATATTTCGATGCAAATGTAGTATGGCATGTGTCGAAGTGCTGCTTTATATTTGACCGTTACATCGATGCAATTTTATTATTGCATATTAGACACACTGCAGAACCTGCTCTCTCCACAAAAGTGAATTCCTCTGTCCATTCCTGCTGAAAAGTACAATACTCCTCATCTTTTTTTCTTTTAGCCATCTTCTTCGTCAAATGAGTTTCTGCAATTGGCTAGCTGACTACTTGATTAAAAGGATAGAAGTTTACTTCCTGACCTCACAATGACCCGTATACGTTATGCATTATCCAATAAAAATTTGGTGTTGTCCTGGAGGATAGCTGTGATTGGCTCCAGCCACCCGCAACCATAAACATGAGAGGTAGGAAATGAGTGGATTGTAATACATGAGAATGTTTTATATTTTTAACGTTGTTATTTTTTTTATTAAAGATTTGTCTGCAAGCCAGATGCACTCAACAAAAGAGCCACATCTGGCTCGCAAGCCATAAGTGCCCAACCCCTGCTCTAGCAGTTAGCTTTGCTGTGTAGCAAATCATCCTGGAATGCAGTGGCTTAACAGTGCAGGTGAGCAATCTAGCCTGACCCTGCTGGGCTGTTTGGCATCTGTAATCAGCTGGTGGGCCAGCTGGGGATGGCTACAACAGGATGGCTCTGACAGCTCTCAGATGACAGCTCGGATGACAGGGGTTTTTCTCTGACTGGTCCCATCCTCTGGCAGGCTAGCTAATGCTTGTTCACATCATGGCAGAAAGCTTCCAAGAACAGCAGGAGGGTGAACCCCAATGACCAAGCACTTTCAGGTCTCTGTTTGTGGCATGTTTGTAATTGTCCCATTGACCAAAAGGAGTGACAAGGGCAGTTCAGATTCCAGAAGTTAATACAGACTTGATGGGAAGTGCTGCAAAGTCACGGTGGAGATCATGGGCAGAGGGAGGGAAAACTCATGGCCATTTTTGAAGATACATACATGCACACACATGTATCTGTAGTCATGTATGTACATGCTTGCACTTTCCTCTACTCACGCCTGCTGCACAGTATTCACACGTGTGCAGGAGGGAGGGGCTGGGCACGGTGACCACACTCCGCTGTAACTGCATTACTGTGAAAGGGGAAACCGGATTTGTGAACAGTCGGCCACCTTCGTTTCGGAACATTTGTCAGTACTGCCCAGTCCCCACCTACAGGGGCTCCATCTACATCTGTGCTCCCACCAGCAAAGCTGGAGGGGGCCTCTTCCACGGTATCACCAACACAATGTGTGGCCAAACTCACAGATGTTCACCAAGAGTTTAAAAAATGGTATCTTGGTATATTTTTTATATGCATGTTTTTTAAAATTTATTTTTGAAAGGGGGAAGTCTCTGTTTTACGTTTAAGAACAATCTGTATTTACTTCTCTGCGAACTACACAAACTCTCTGACCACAGCTACTGGGCTTTTTCATATTAATCTCTAGGAGATGTTTATATCTAATTTTGAGATTAGTGAGATTAGCCTATTGTCAGTGACAGGAGTCAGAAACATTTCCGTCTTGGAAAACCTGAAGCCCACAGCACAGGCCGTGGTGTGGCTGCCCTCCTGGTTTCAACGTCACCGTTGGCCAGGAGCCTATTCGAGGTTACACCTACTCAGATGCTATGTCTTGATTTGCACTATCATGTCATTTACTGTTCTTCTGTATGTATTACTATTTCCATTTTTTTTCCTTCCAGGTAAAAAAAATAACTTTTAATTTTCAAATAATTATAGAGACACAGGAAGCTGCACAACAGTGAGGGAAGCCCCACATCTGCTTCCTCCAGTTTCCCCCAAGGGTGTCATCAGAGGTGACTGCCGTACATTAGCCAAGCCAGGAAACTGACCCCGGAACAATGTGTGCGTAGTCCCATACCACTGCATCGCGTACGCCGACTCACACGACCACTGCAGCAGCCAAGCTACAGAAGTGTGCCTCCTAGCAATGAGCTCCCCCATGCTGTCCATTTAATAATCAGAGCAGCTCGCTGTGCCCCCCTACCCCGCCACCCCTAGCTCCTGGCAACTGCTAATACTGTTTCCCTTCTAATCTATTTGTTTTTCCTTCATATTCTCGTCATCTAATAAAATCTACTCTAACACTCCAAGTATAGACCTGGATGCAAAATTTGCTTACTTGAGCAGGGAAAACTTCTGACTCAACCCTGGGGCCACGGAGCATCTCTTCCATTGTCACTTTCCTCCAACCACTCCTTTCCCGAATTATCTCCGGTGCCAGACAACTGTCTCCCATCCCTGCGCATCTCTGAAGTGGAAGCAGTGGAGCCCCTGGAGGTCTGAGAGCGCCGCTTCCCTCCCCCTGACTGGCTGGAGTCACTGGTCTACCAAAACTTGCAAGGGAGAGCTCAAGCACACCTCACGTCAAACAGAAGCCCTGAGTCAAGCTCAGTCCCCGGGGAGAAGGTACAGTCCGGGGGTGTAGGGGGGTGGGGAGGGCACTATCTTTCCAGGTGTATATCCACTGTATTTATCTCTGGTTGGCAGAGGAAATTTGCTGTGGTAAAGAAAGCAGGTAGGAGATGACGTCAGAGTAATGGCGGAGTAGGAAGCCATACCGATAAATCTCCCCCAAAACTCAACAAGATCTTCAACCAGAAACAGAAAAACCTATACTTGGAGCTTCCAGATTCTTCGCAATACACCCAAAGGTATGATTGAGTGAAAAATGGGCTAAATATATAACCAAACCCCGAAGGAAATAGGGAGTAAGAAATGCTCCGCCTTCCTCACTAACCTAAACAGGGCGGCTTTCTCTGGTAACTGTGAATATAGAAACTGAGGCGGGCAAAGGGGGTGAATAGATCCAGGCCGCCGCAGCAAAAACGGCCGAACCAGGCTGTGGCTCAGAGATCCAAGCCGAGGAAAATCTGATCCTGTGGCAACCCGGGCAATACAAGCTAACACTCGCGCCAAACCCAAACAAAGAAAGACAAACGGAGCGGCCATTTTACCCGGTCTCCTGGTCGGTGCGCAGTTAGTGGAAGAGAGATTTCTTCCTAAGCCGCGGAAGTGGGTGCCCGTGTTGCCCCACGGAGAGGCAGGGTCAGAGGCCTTTCTGTGGGCTGAGGGCAGAGTCTCTGGGCAGCCCCAGCGCCCTGGGAAAGCCACGCACGGGAGGGAGAGAGAACTAATCCCAACGGTGGAGATTTTCCGTGCTGGAGGCTGCTTCACTCAGAGGGAACCGCGGCCGGCCTCATATCCTGGTTTGCGCGCGCAGATAAGGAGTGAGCGATTCCTCCGAGTGCCTCGGCAGTGCGCGCCCGTGTTATCGCACAGAGGGGCAGAGTCAGGGGCCTTTGTGTGGGCCAAAGCGGAATCTCGGGCCGCCCCAGCGCCTTGCAAAAGCCGCACACGGGGACGGAGCGAGACTCAATTCCAACGCTGCAACTTTTCCCTGCGGTTGGGGGTTTCACTCAGAGCGTGAGACTGCTGGCCGGATATCCTGGTTGCAGACAGTGAGTGAGAGTTTCCTCCAAGCGCCCCGGAAGTGGGCGCCCGCTTGTGTTACCGGATAGAGTGGCAGAGCCAGAGGTCTTCGAGTGGGCGGAAAGCCCGCCTGATTATGCTAGCAGCTCTGACTGACTGAGCCTTACCCAGAGCCCTGTGCTGAGTGGAAATAGAGTGGGGAGTTGCCAGCAATTTGAGCCTCTTACTATCCAGGCAGAGGCAGCAGCAACCCCATACCTGGACTATCAGGCTACTAATTGAGGAAGGAAAGACTAGGAGAAAGGCTCCAGGAACACGGACTCTCTCACTGTCGGAGCCTATAAATGCTAATGAGACTCGACTCCCAACGAGAATAAAGCACAATACATGACATTGCCATAGAGACTTATCAACTGCAAACCTCTACCTGAGCGTGCCAAAGGGGCAGAACCCGGGGTACAGAGTCACCGACCAGGAAGAGGGAGAGAAAAGAAAAAGCAAGAAGATAACCTCTCAAAATCAAGAATAATCTGCAGACTTTATAACCTATCCCATTTTATTATATTTGTTCGTTTGTTTCTCTTATCTTCATTCTTGAGACTTTTTTTCCTCCTCCAATTTGGCCGATTAACTCTCTACCGGTCTTACTCTCTCCTCTCCTTGAACTACACTACCCATAAGTGTTACATCTCCCATTATCATTTCTCTTCTCTTCCTTTCTCTCTATGAGGGTTGCACTCCAAAACCCTTAACTCTCTCTCTCTCCTTTCTTTTTTCTTCTTTTAGTGGTTCCCTCTTTTTTTCTCTCTCTCTCTTTCTTTTCTCCCTCTATATTAGTTTCTTCCTTTCTCCTTTACATCTCCTCTCATTCAAACCTCAATAACAAACAAATTATCTTATCTGGGACTCAAACCTATGTTTGTGGCATTTTGGGGGGTTTTTACTTCACCTTTTTAACTCACTAGCAGTGCTCCCATCCCTGGCTCTCCATATTATCTAGTTCTTGTTCCACTAAATACAATAGTAAGTTTTTAATTTGTCCCCCCCATTTTTCCATTTTCCTCTTATTCCTCTCATCATAACTCTTAGACAACCAACACCTAAAAGCAAATCATTTTATTCTTGACCCAAATTTTTTCCTTATTTGCTTTTTGTGGGTCCATACGCTCTTTTTTTTTTTCTTTTTTTCTTTTTTTTTTTTTTTTTTTTTTTTTTTTTTTTTTTTTTTTTTTTCTTTTTTTTTCTTTTTTTTTTTTTTTTTCTTTTTCTTTTTTGCCCCTTTATTACTTTTCCCCAATTCAGGCCCTCCATCACAGGCATTGTTTGTTATAATTCACAGTCCACCACAAGATTTTCTCAAGAAAGAGGGGAGAGGAGAGGAGAGGAAAAAAAGGAGGGGGGGAATAATTTCCTTTTTTAAAAAATTTTTATTTTATTTTATTTTTCTTTATTTCATTATTAATTTTTTTTAAAAAAAAAAACAACTCTTTTCGATTTGTTATTTTTTTATTTTTTTTAACTTTTTATTCTTTATTAAATCTCATTAATACTATCAACAAAACCACCCTCAGATGCCATTAAGGAAGAGAAAATCGAATATCATGGATACAAAAGAAAGAGAGGTAACACAGCTAGATGAGGAAAAATCTATGGAGAAAAAATTTAATATATTGGAAACCTTGGAGCTAAATGACAGAGAATTCAAGATAGAAATCCTAAAAATCCTCCGAGATATACAAGAAAACACAGAAAGGCAATATAGGGAGATCAGAAAACAACTCAATGAACACAAAGAATATATGTCCAAGGAAATTGAAACTATAAAAACAAATCAAACAGAGATGAAAAACTCAATTCACGAGCTGAAAAACGAAGTAACAAGCTTAGCTAATAGAACAGGTCAGATAGAAGAGAGGATTAGTGAAATAGAAGACAAGCAACTTGAGGCACAACAGAGAGAAGAAGAAAGAGACTCAAAAATTAAAAAAAATGAGATAGCCCTACAAGAATTATCTGACTCCATCAAAAAGAATAACATAAGAATAATAGGTATATCAGAGGGAGAAGAGAGAGAAAATGGAATGGAGAACATACTTAAACAAATAATTGATGAGAACTTCCCAAGCCTGTGGAAAGAACTAAAGCCTCAAGTTCAAGAAGCAAACAGAACTCCAAGTTTTCTTAACCCCAACAAACCTACTCCAAGGCATATCATAATGAAATTGACACAAACCAACAGCAAAGAAAAAATTCTCAAGGCAGCCAGGGAAAAGAAGAATACAACATATAAAGGAAGGCCCATTAGATTATCATCAGATTTCTCAGCAGAAACTCTACAAGCTAGAAGAGAGTGGACCCCAATATTTAAAGTCCTGAAAGAGAGGAACTTTCAGCCACGAATACTATACCCATCAAAGCTATCCTTCAAATACGAAGGAGAAATAAAAACATTCACAGATACAGAAAAGATGAGGGAATTTATCATCAGAAAACCCCCACTCCAGGAATTACTAAAGGGGGTTCTCCAATCAGATACAAAGAACAAAAAAAAAACAGAGCCACAAGTAAAAGCTCCAAGAAGAACACAATAAAACCAAATTTAAACTGTGACAACAACAAAAAGAAAGAGGGGGAGAAGACGGAGATTAACAGTAGCAAAGGACGATGGAGTGCAAAAGTACTCACAAAATAGTTCGCTACAATGAACAGGGTAGGGACCCTTTTCATTACTCAAAGGTAACCACCATTGAAAAAACCACCACAGAAGCACATGAGATAAAAAAGATAGCAACAGAGGAAAGATGTATGGAATACAACCAAATAAAAACAAAAGATAGAAAAACGAAAGAGAAGGATCAAACAAGACACAAAACTAACAGAAAGCAAGATATAAAATGGCAATAGGGAACTCACAAGTATCAATAATTACACTAAATGTAACTGGATTAAACTCACCAATAAAAAGGCACAGAGTAGCAGAATGGATTAAAAAAGAAAATCCAACTGTATGCTGCCTACAGGAAACTCATCTAAGTAACAAGGATAAAAACAAATTCAAAGTGAAAGGCTGGAAAACAATACTCCAAGCAAATAACATCCAAAAAAAAGCAGGTGTAGCAATACTCATATCGGATAATGCTGACTACAAGACAGGAAAAGTACTTAGAGACAAAAATGGCCATTTCATAATGGCTAAGGGGACACTGAATCAAGAAGACATAACAATTCTTAATATATATGCACCAAACCAAGGAGCACCAAAATATATAAGACAGCTACTTATTGATCTTAAAACAAAAACTGACAAAAATACAATCATACTTGGAGACCTCAATACACCGCTGACGGCTCTAGATCGGTCATCCAAACAGAGAATCAACAAAGACATAGTGGCCTTAAACAAAACACTAGAGCACCTGGATATGATAGACATCTACAGGACATTTCATCCCAAAGTGACTGAGTATACATTTTTCTCCAGTGTACATGGATCATTCTCAAGAATTGACCATATGTTGGGCCACAAAAACAATATCAGCAAATTCAGAAAAATTGAAGTTGTACCAAGCATATTTTCTGATCATAAAGCCTTGAAACTAGAATTCAACTGCAAAAAAGAGGAAAAAAATCCCACAAAAATGTGGAAACTAAACAACATACTTTTAAAAAATGAATGGGTCAAAGAAGAAATAAGTGCAGAGATCAAAAGATATATACAGACTAATGAAAATGACAATACGACATATCAGAATCTATGGGATGCAGCAAAAGCAGTGATAAGAGGGAAGTTCATATCGCTTCAGGCATATATGAACAAACAAGAGAGAGCCCAAGTGAACCACTTAACTTCCCACCTTAAGGAACTAGAAAAAGAAGAACAAAGACAACCCAAAACCAGCCGAAGAAAGGAGATAATAAAAATCAGAGCAGAAATAAATGAATTAGAGAACAGAAAAACTATAGAAAAAATTAATAGAACAAGGAGCTGGTTCTTTGAAAAGATCAACAAAATTGACAAACCCTTGGCAAGACTTACCAAGGAAAAAAGAGAAAGAACTCATATAAACAAAATCCAAAATGAAAGAGGAGAAATCACCACGGACACCGTAGATATACAAAGAATTATTGTAGAATACTATGAAAAACTTTATGCCACTAAATTCAACAACCTAGAAGAAATGGATAAATTCCTAGAACAATACAACCTTCCTAGACTGAGTCAAGAAGAAGCAGAAAGCCTAAACAGACCTATCAGTAGAGAAGAAATAGAAAAAACCATTAAAAACCTCCCCAAAAATAAAAGTCCAGGCCCTGACGGCTATACCAGCGAATTTTATCAAACATTCAAAGAAGACTTGGTTCCTATTCTACTCAAAGTCTTCCAAAAAATTGAAGAAGAAGCAATACTTCCAAACACATTTTATGAGGCCAACATAACCCTCATACCAAAACCAGGCAAGGATGGCACAAAAAAAGAAAACTACAGACCAATATCTCTAATGAATACAGATGCTAAAATACTAAACAAAATACTAGCAAATCGAATACAACAACATATTAAAAAAATAATACATCATGATCAAGTGGGATTCATCCCAGAATCTCAAGGATGGTTCAACATACGTAAAACGGTTAATGTAATACACCATATCAACAAAACAAAGAACAAAAACCACATGATCTTATCAATAGACGCAGAAAAGGCTTTCGATAAAATACAACACAATTTTATGTTTAAGACTCTCAACAAAATGGGTATAGAAGGAAAATATCTCAACATGATAAAGGCCATATATGATAAACCATCAGCTAACATCATATTAAATGGCACTAAACTGAAGGCTTTCCCCCTTAAATCAGGAACAAGACAGGGTTGTCCACTCTCTCCACTCTTATTTAATGTGGTACTAGAGGTTCTAGCCAGAGCAATCAGACAAGACAAAGAAATAAAAGGCATCCATATCGGAAAAGAAGAAGTAAAGGTATCACTTTTTGCAGATGATATGATCCTATACATCGAAAACCCCAAAGAATCCACAAAAAGACTACTAGAAACAATAAGCCAATACAGTAAGGTCGCAGGATACAAAATTAACATACAGAAGTCAATAGCCTTTCTATATGCCAACAATGAAACAACTGAGAAGGAACTCAAAAGAATAATCCCCTTCACGATTGCAACAAAAAAAATAAAATACTTAGGAATAAACATAACAAAGAATGTAAAGGACTTATATAATGAAAACTATAAACCATTGTTAAGGGAAATCGAAAAAGATATAATGAGATGGAAGAATATACCTTGTTCTTGGCTAGGAAGAATAAATATAATCAAGATGGCTATATTACCCAAAGCAATATACAAATTTAATGCAATTCCCATCAAAATTCCAATGACATTTTTTAAAGAAATAGAGCAAAAAATCATCAGATTTATATGGAACTATAAAAAACCCCGAATAGCCAAAGCAATCCTAAAGAAAAAGAATGAAGCTGGGGGCATAACAATACCTGACTTCAAACTGTATTATAGGGCCACGACAATCAAAACAGCATGGTATTGGCAGAAAAATAGACACTCAGACCAATGGAACAGAATAGAAAGTCCAGAAATAAAACCACATATATATAGTCAAATAATTTTTGATAAAGGGGCCAACAACACACAATGGAGAAAAGAAAGCCTCTTCAATAAATGGTGCTGGGAAAACTGGAAAGCCACATGCAAAAGAATGAAACTGGACTACAGTCTCTCTCCCTGTACAAAAATTAACTCAAAATGGATCAAAGATCTAAACATAAGACCTGAAACAATTAAGTACATAGAAGAAGACATAGGTACTCAACTCATGGACCTGGGTTTTAAAGAGCATTTTATGAATTTGACTCCAATGGCAAGAGAAGTGAAGGCAAAAATTAATGAATGGGACTACATCAGACTAAGAAGTTTTTGCTCAGCAAGAGAAACTGATAACAAAATAAACAGAAAGCCAACTAAATGGGAAATGATATTTTCAAACAACAGCTCAGATAAGGGCCTAATATCCAAAATATACAAAGAACTCATAAAACTCAACAACAAACAAACAAACAATCCAATAAAAAAATGGGAAGAGGATATGAATAGACACTTCTCCCAGGAAGAAATACAAATGGCCAACAGATATATGAAAAGATGCTCATCTTCTTTAGCTATTAGAGAAATGCAAATCAAAACGGCAATGAGATACCACCTCACACCTGTTCGATTAGCTGTTATTAGCAAGTCAGGTAATAGCAAATGTTGGAGAGGTTGTGGAGAAAAAGGAACCCTCATACACTGTTGGTGGGAATGTAAAGTAGTACAACCATTATGGAAGAAAGTATGGTGGTTCTTCAAAAAACTGAAAATAGAACTACCTTATGACCCAGCAATCCCTCTACTGGGTATATATCCCCAAAACTCAGAAACATTGATACGTAAAGACACATGCAGCCCCATGTTTATTGCAGCATTGTTCACAGTGGCCAGGACATGGAAACAACCAAAAAGCCCATCAATAGATGACTGGATAAAGAAGATGTGGCACATATACACTATGGAATACTACTCAGCCATAAGAAATGATGACATCGGAACATTTATAGCAAAATGGTGGGATCTTGATAACATGATACGAAGCGAAATAAGTAAATCAGAAAAAAACAGGAACTGTATTATTCCATACGTAGGTGGGACATAATAGTGAAACTAAGAGACATTGATAAGAGTGTGGTGGTTACGGGGGGGAGGGGGGAATGGGAGAGGGATAGGGGGTGGGAGGGGCACAAAGAAAACAAGATAGAAGGTGACAGAGGACAATCTGACTTTGGGTGGTGAGTATGCAACATAATTGAAAGACAAGATAACCTGGACTTGTTATCTTTGAATATATGTATCCTGATTTATTGATGTCACCCCATTAAAAAAATAAAATTATAAAAAAAAAAAAAAAAAAAAAAAGAAAGCAGGTAAAAGGGACTCCAGGAAATTCTGTTTAAAACGCAACAAGGTTGCTACCAGAGATGGTTTTGCACTTATTAATTTAGTGCAAAGGTCTTCTGGTTTTGCAAGGGCCTAAATGTTTAATCTTTTGTTTAGAATCTTCCCAGTAGGCAATGTGTTGCTGTCCCAAATAATAATTAGGACAGGAAAGAAGGAAAACGATAGTCAAACCTGACCCCATTCTGCCGAAGGTCTCATTACAGGCTCTGCTGTTAAGAACAGAGGGGCCCTTGACCTTCCGGCAATAATACGCCCGGCTTGATCCTTGAAGCCCGGGGCCCGCAGAAACACGTCTCCAATGAAAATGTCTCCTCTGTAAACTCTACATCGCCCCAGAGACACGGTACCAGCATGATCTGCAGCAACAGAAGGGGTGACCTCCTACAAGAGATTGCAGGTATTAAGAATCTTGATTGTGACTACTGTGCCAAGTTAAGGAAAGAGACAGAAACAAGCTGAAAGCAGCAAGGCATCGCCTTTCAAATCCATCAGCCCGTCATTGAAAGTAAAGAGAAACAAATGCAAGTGATACACAATGTATGATTAGGATGCAGGCCCCAGACATGAAGGTTCAGCTATTAAATAGCATCCTGCCTTTGCTTCACGATTAAAGAACGTGATCTGTTCCTAAGTGACCACCTAAACCAGGGGTCCCCAAACCTTTTACACAGGGTCCAGTTCACTGTCCCTCAGACTGTTGGAGGGCCGGACTATAAAAAAAAACTATGAAGAAATTCCTATGCACACTGCACATATCTTATTTTAAAGTAAAAAAACAAAACGGGAACAAATACAATATTTAAAATAAAGAACAAGTAAATTTAAATCAACAAACTGACCAGTATTTCAATGGGAACTATGCTCCTCTCACTGACCACCAATGAAAGCGGTGCCCCTTCCGGAAGTGCGGCGGGGGCCGGATAAATGGCCTCAGGGGGCCGCATGTGGCCCGCGGGCCGTAGTTTGGGGACCCCTGACCTAAACCCTGGATGCTCGTTGTCTTTTTTTTTTTTAAACTTTTATTTATTGACTTTAGTGAGAAAGAAAGGGAGGGGGAGAGAGAGAGAGAGAAACAGAAACATAGATCTGTTCCTGTATGTGCCCTGACCAGGAATCGAACTGTGCTTTGGGACGACACTCCAACCAACTGAACCATCCAGCCAGGGCTCTATGTCTTTACCCAGCACACCGAACCCACTGGTTTCATCTGAGCTGGTGCCCAGAGAGGCTGCAGTCCTGAGGAGACCCTGCAGTTCTTAGCTGTGCACCCATCACCTGTGTCTCACCTGCCCTATTAGTTGGCTGTCAGTGAAGGCACACGGTGTTGGTAATCTTAGCACCCGAACAACCAAATCAAAGATACAAGCTTGCCAATGGTGTAGTCATTTTGGAAAAACAGTCTGGCAGTTCCTCAAGATGTGAAACATGGAGTCGCCATATGACTTTGCGATTCTGCTTCTAAGTAGACTGCCGAGAGAACTGAAAATATGTCTACACAAAAACTATTTATGCAAATACTCGTGCAGCATTATTCATAATAGCCAAAAAAAAAGTGAAAACAACCCAAATGTCTATCAGCTGCCGAACGCATGAACAAATATGCTGTATCCATGTAATGGAATACGACTGGGCCGTTGAGGGGAGATAACACAGACACACTCTGCAACACGGATGCAGCCTGAACAGAGTGCCTGCAGAAAGGAGCCACCAAAGGCCAGATGCTGTATGATTTTAGTTACAGGAAATATCCAGATCAGGCAAACTCTAGAGGTAGAAAGTATCAGTTACTGACATGAGCTGATGGGGACAGTGACTGTTAATGAGGAAGAGGAATCTACTTTGGGGTGATTAAAATGTTCTACACTTAAGACAGCGGTGAGAGTCGCACAACTCAGACTATATGAATGCACTAAATATCCACGAACTGCATACTTTAAAAGGGTTTACCTAGTAAAATATTTGAAGAAAGATCCAGTAAATGAATGCCTACTAAAAAATTAGTGTTGGTGAGGAAAAAAAAAGTGCACTAAAATCTTTACAACTTTGGCAGAGGAGCTGAAGTAATTGCTCTCCATGGGACATGCTGTAAACGGTAATCAAGACCCTCCCGCCCACCTTCTTGTGTCTCCTTCATTCACTGCCTGATCCACCACTGAACATTCATTTTTTTTTTTTTTTTTGACATTCATGGAAATCAGATGCAGGAGATAAAGTCCGTTTCTAGAAAGCAGAGCTGACATCAGCATCTGGTCACTCCATCCACCATTTGATCCAGAAAGATGGATATGCCTCTTAGAGACACAACACTTGATCATTCTGTCTTCAAGAGCTCCCGCTCTAATGAGGGAGAGATGCATGCAAACATCTGCCGTGAGGGCAGGGCAAGGCCCGGACACGGGTCCGCTGAGGAGGCCGATGACGCTCAGATACAGGAGAGACGCACCCTGCTTGGCTTGAGGAAAGGACGATGGGCCTCAGAGAGAGGAGGTGGTGCTTAACCTGGACTTGGGGCCTTTGGAGGTGTTTACCCAGCCTGAGCATCTGTTCACATTTCAGTTAGGTTCCCTGTCTAAGGGTCTGGCTTGAGATGAAAATTCCACGGAGTACGTAAGATCCACAAGTGCGGTCACACAGTGTGATGGATGGCGCAGAAGAGCGCCTGGGCGGGGCCCTGGGAGGAGCTTGCTCAGAGAGCCCTGAATACAGGACCTTAGGCCCCAGACCATTCTGACCTCGCAGGGCAACTTTGATTTATTCTCTTTTCCTTTACCCTTAAGGAAACTAAACCTTTCCATTTCCTGGATGTCCCCCTGTTCTCTCTGTATACTAATTAATCAAATACCCAATTACCCACCACTTAATTAAAAAAAAATACACCCGGCAAGTTGCTGATGACGTGAGGCTTGCTCCCATGCACGTCACGGTGGAGTGCGGTGTTTCTCAAAGCGAGGGCCCAAGACCGCCTCCGTATCACCAAAGAACCTGCTTAACGACACGGACCCCAAGGACAAACCCAAGAAGGTCTAGGGAGCTAGACCTGGAAATTTGATTCCCCAAGGAGGCCAGGGATACTCTCAGAGCCCACTTGGAGAAACATGGCACAGGGACAGGGACACCATCACATGGCAGGGTCTCCAAAGGGCCAGGCAGGTGATGTGGTGGGAGTGCAGAGCAAGGGCAGTAATATCTTCCCCAGGGAGAGCAATGCTTAGCTGACTCTTCATGGGTGGTCTTGGGATAGAGATCAATTCTGAGACCCCCTTCGAAGAGCAGTGCCAACTTTAACCAGGATTGTCATCTCTCTCCATCAAGATGACTTACCCTGTCCCTGGATCACAGGTGATACCTTCTGACCCACACTCTGAATGTTACAGTGTCTCAGGTTCCCTGGCTCCTTTTGGGAAGCTACCGCCATTTTCCCAGATGCTGAGCCCATTAAAGGAAGGGGACAGCACAGAAAGAAAATGACTGGCCACTTGGCCAAAAGAAAGTATAATAGCAGCAGAAGGAAAAAAATAACGGGAGAGAGAAGGCCCAGTAGGAAGAATGATCTGTGTTTCTAAGTGACAAATTTCCTCCACCGGGGGCAGGTCTAAGCCTTCACGTAGGCAGAGCTGGGCTTCCTGTGTGGAAGGAAGAGAACATACACCAGCTTTGGTGTCCACATACTTCTGGACTTGAACAAGGAGCTTAATCTTTTTGAGTCTTCCAAATTTTCTGTTCTATAAATTCAGAACATTAATATCCATCTCTCAGGTTGTTGGAAAGAGTACATAAGAAAAAAGAAGTTCTAGCAACATATCCTGGCACAAAGTAATGTACACACTTTCTTCAGATGATGAGTTCTAGAAGGTCAAATCTTGCAAAATTTCCAACACTGACAAGCACTGTAGTTAATACTTATTGACTGTCTCCTAAGCGCCAGGCATTGTTGTAAGCATTTTGCATATTGTAGGGTCATCTGTCTTTAGAACAATCCTGAGAGGAGGTTACTATTACTAACCCCATTTATCTAGGTGGAGAAAATATAACAACTATTGTCTACCCACCAAGAACAAGCTGTAATGTTTCACTTCCCTTACCCCTCTCCCTAAAAATGAAATGGCGTTTTTTTCTTTAATAATTTTCTTTTTTTCTCTCTTAGTATCTGTTTGATCAGTCATGCTTTACCATAAAAGAATTCTCCAAAGAAGTAGAGGAAGAGAAACTGCAAACGTTACCTGCATATTTTTCAGGGGAGGAGATGGTGCTCCCCTCTAATCTGTGGCGCATCGCCGTGGAGTGTCGTGACAGCCTCTGGCCTTGGCAACCCAACCCCTTTTCACTTCACTTTCCCTAATGCTCGTAGGTTCCTCACGTTGAACCAGCATGGAATAAACACAATTCCACCATGGAGGTCCATCGAAATGCAATGGCTAATACAATCTTCCTAATTTTTGGTGGACAACCAATTGCTGACCAGAAATTCAGTCCCGAGCATTTATCGAGTGGGCAGTAGGAACAATAAAGTACACACAAAACCAAAGGTAGCCCCAATGTGCACAACTGTGGTCAGGCCAGAAAGCACTTAAATAACAAAGGAAAAATGGTGTGGCTTACAGCCCAACATGTATACTGCTCACAAAAAATCTGGGGATATTACAAAATGAATATGAAGCTATAAAAAAAAAGCATTTGGATTTTTTTATTAAACAAGAACATCAGAAAAGCAAATGACAAGTCAAAGAAAGTTGTTTGATTATACAAATGAGATGCAAAACCAACTTTTATTTCATTGGTGAAAATGCACTATAAAAAAGGCTGGAATACTGGAGTATCTGATCCCCTAATCCCCTAATCCCCTGACCCCTGATCAGTTCCCTGATCCCCTGACCCCTGACCAGTTCCCTGATCCCCTAACTTTTGTAAGCAGTGTAGTTGATGGAATTTAAATTGTTTCCCTGATGTTGGGCCTTAAATTTTCCATCTGTGAAATGTGGACAGTGTATTAGGTTATTTCTAAGGTTTGCTGAAACAAAAGCATCTCTGGTTTATTACAAGAGTGTGTGGTGTGAGGTGCAGGACACTGGTAGCCTTCCTCCTATTCTCCTGCTAACACAACCAAGCTTTGTGGTGAATAGCAGGTGGGGATTCCTAACTCCAAGGCAGGCAGGCCTTGCTTTCTTCTCTACGGATGACTAATAATCTGTATAAACTGGTCATGTTAATACTCTCCCCTACTAGCAGAGATAGAGTCTAGGACTCACTTTGTAACCAATTTCAAAACCATAAGAGGTAAAGGGAAGTCTGCTTGTGGAGGTGCTTATTCTGAACACAAAGGTACTTGAGTCCCTGGAGTGAAGGTAAGATGTCTGGGGCTATGGCAGCCATCTTATCACCACGAGGCAAGAAGCATGGTGATTAAAAGCCAATGCTAAGAATGGAGAAAGGTGGAAAGTAGCTAGGGGCTTAATGACACCGATGAGCTTCTGCATAGGCACTGGACTCCCTCTACCTTTTGCTGGAAGCACTGTTACCTGTAGCCAAAAGCTTTCCTAACTGAAATGAACTGGCCCAGGACTAGTCAATCCGAAGATGCTCATTTCCTACTAGGAAAGACTGTTTTGCTGAGGCATTTTTAAAGCTATCAGATAAGCTTCCTAATGACATTGATTTTATATTTTTCCTATTAAACCAGAAATGAAAACAAAACAACAGGGTGGAAATTTTCCTTCCTTTCCAGGGACTTTGTCTTCTCTGGTCTTATACAATTTGACTCACTCAGGCATTGTGAAGCTAGGCATCGTTGTTTTCTTGTGTCCCCAGAAGACAACTGCATCAGTTTTATAAGAACACAGGTCCCAGTCCAGAACCTGCAGGATCTGAATCTTCAAGGATGGGGACCATGATCTGAGGGTTCCCAGGGGACAGACTTCAATGGACATTTAAATTTGAGAGGTACCAGCCTACGTGGTGGACTCAGGATTCTGAGGCAATCACTTGGTTAACTGGTCTTTTTCTTTACTATTAGAAGGACAGAATCTTACTGATTGGCCATCAGGTACCACAGTGTGTATACCAAGTGTTCGGACACCGCAGAATGCGACTGTCCACCTAGTTATTCAGTGGGGACAGGACATGGATATCTCACAGATGCACCACTCTGGGAGACTCGTTCACCCCGATTGTACTCCAGCCTACTCATCTATAACCTCACACCTGACCAGCAGCACTGCCCTTATGGACAAACGGGATCCCTATTCTATACTCAGCACTTCTAGGTAAAATTTCATCAATTAATCCTCCAACTACCTGGGGCTACACAGCAGTGTGATTCCACTTCCTTCTGAAGAGCCCGCAGGAGATCAAGTTACTGGCTCAAGGTCACACAGCTAGAAGGCAGGAGGGAACTTTTCCCTAGCTGGTTTTGTGACTGTGTGACACTGTTCCCAGGCAGAGATCCTGGTGACCTGGGCCCTTTTCCCCTAGAGGAAATCTGACTATTTGGCCTAGAAGAGAAAAGCCTGTCAGGCAGCTGTGAAAGCAACTGTAATTACCTTAAAGGATGGTCATCGATGAATCAACCAGCCTCGGCAGTAGCGTCTCAAGGACACAGAAGTTAGTTCAGGGAGGGGCAGTTGGACAGATGCTGGTTTGGGCTTAGACAAGGCTTGCTCAAGGAGCGCAGAAAAAGGACTGTCTGGCCAGTGGGCTTCCTCCCAGTGCATGCATGCAACAGAGGCTGCACAACCTGAAAGGCTGGGACTGCACGGAGGGCTTGGAGCCTTAGGAGTGCCAGGATGATTCCAAAAGCCGTTCTAGCCCAATTTTGCAGTGAACTCTGATGCAGCAGTGGCATACAACTCTGATATGCTTGGCACGTGGTAGGCATTTAATTAACACTTGCTAAATAAATGAATGAATGACTATAAGAGAGAAGGGGAGGACCAGATAGGTCCATAATTTTATCTCCATCATGTGCTAACTGTGTCCCACTCTCTAAGCCTTTCCTTTCTTGTACAGTAAAACCCACAGGCTTCCTAATCTCACCATGTCCCATTTCCCCCACCTATAACACCTGTTACACTTGTCTCTGTCTCCACAGGCTCTAGGATGGGTCTACGCATATGTATGCTAGGTGACTGCACAGATGTACAAGTCCTGAACAGAGGGAGACCAGGGAACCACATTCACTGAGCCAGGTGCCCATCTGTGTATTTCACATGAATTATCTCAGATCATCCAGATGCCAACACCCTAAGGCAGAGCTTTTTCAGCCCCAATGTTACAGATATAACAGCCGAGGCTAAGAGAGGCCGTCACTGACTCAACAGAAGACAGCTAGGAGGCAGTACCGTTCTTGTTTGCAAATGCTTGTTGTCATCGTCATTAACTGTTGCTTAACTTCAAGGCTTCTTGGGTCCTCCTGGTATTTCTAAGATCCAACATTTGAACTGTGCGGACTCATCAGAATGAAAGAGAGAATTCAGTGCTAAGACCGCTTTCCCTTATACACACAACAAGAACAAGTTCATTCCTCTGTGAGTCCCAAACACAGTGTTGGGCACAATTGGCCTAGAAATGACAAGAGATAATGTCCAGTTATTAAGTGACTAGAGATGGCCTCAAAGAGTATGAATGAGTGTACCAATGGGTCAGCACAGAGCAAGACAGCATCGCTTAGAACTCAAGGCACGCTTGTTGGAGCTGATGCTTGATTTCAAGATCTTTCAGTGGGGATAATAAAAAAACGAGGTAAAAATATTGAGAACAAAGAACCATCAAGTAGATCCTTATAGGGGTCATTTTATTTATTTATTTTAAGATTTTATTTATTCATTTTTAAAGAGGAGGGTGGGGGGCGGGGAGAGAAGGAAGGAGCAGGAAGCATCAACTCCTATATGTGCCTTGACCGGGCAAGCCCAGGGTTTCGAACCAGTGACCTCAGCATTCTAGATTGATGCTTTATCCACTGTGCCACCACAGGTCAGGCAAGTAGGGGCCATTTTATTTTATTTTATTTTTTTTCATTTTTCCGAAGCTGGAAATGGGGAGGCAGTCAGACAGACTCCCGCATGCACCCGACCGGGATCCACCCGGCATGCCCACCAGGGGGCGATGCTCTGCCCATCTGGGGCGTTGCTCTGTTGCAACCAGAGCCATTCTAGCGCCTGAGGCAGAGGCCACAGAGCCATCCTCAGTGCCCGGGCCAACTTTGCTCCAGTGGAGCCTTGGCTGCGGGAGGGGAAGAGAGAGACAGAGAGAAGGAGAGGGGGCGGAGTGGAGAAGCAGACGGGCGCTTCTCCTGTGTGCCCTGGCTGGGAATCAAACCTGGGACTCCTGCATGCCAGGCCGATGCTCTACCACTGAGCCAACCGGCCAGGGCTAAGTAGGGGCCATTTTAAAGAAAAGAGTAAAAACCCAATATCAAGCTAATTATCTTAGGAGGAGCAAGGGACTGCAGTCCATCCAGGAATCATGGATACCAGAGTTTCAGGAGCTAACAGATGTTCATTTTATGAGCAAGGACATTTAGGAACCTATAAAAATTTGGATAATTTTAAGCTATTCTGATAATTTCATTAATATTGTCAGCCACTGGGTGGCCTTGTCAATGCCTAAAAGAATGAGTCTTCACTTGAGACTATTTCTATCAGCCAAGATCTATTTGGGACACCTTCCTGTTTTTAAACTAGCTGGACAGCGAGGAGGCTGTGTGCCCACATGGCCGTCGGAAACTCTGCAGATGGCTGCCTTTGCCGACAACGCACTTCCCCTTCTTGGAGGGAAAGTGGCCGACGGGAGCTCTGAAATCAGGCAGCGCTCTCTGAGCCACGGTTTTACACTAACATGAACTGAGACACTCGGGCTTTGTGGATGTTTACCAGTAAGAAGTGAAATAAAATAACATAGAGAAAAGTTAGTCCAGTGACTGGAACTTGGTGTTGAATAAATGTTTGTGTTTCTTTCCCAGGAGGCTAAAGACCTTAGAAAGGACCTAGAGGCTGAGGCTCTATTGTAAACAGTGACATGAAGCTAATGAATTTTCCGGGTAACAATGCTATTTGTTATTGTTACAAAATGTTTACGTGCTACTGTGTCAAGACCTATATTGGATGTTTTACTTTATAATTTAAACTCACATCAATTCTACAAGGCACTAAATATTGTCACCTGAATTTTACTTATAAAAGAAGACAGAATCCTAGAACTATTTTATTTTAGTAAATTTCTTAAGCCTAAAAGTTAATTAATGCCAGGGTCAGAATTTATCAACCAAGGATAGACTTTGGTGTTTTAAAATTGTTCATCGTGCTGAACACTTGGTGAGTCCATTCAGTCTAGAAATGCATGCTTTACAAAAAAAATCAAGATTTCTTAATTTCCTATTAATGAGGTGTGGGAACCCCTAATTGATCCTCTATCTTCCATCTCTTATTTTCTAGACCTTTTGTCTTTCTGTATCACTTTAAGGAGAATGCTCAACCTTGTCTTCTAACTATTGACCTTCGTCTTCAGTGTCAGCTTTTATAGCTTTAATTTCCTAGAGTTCTACCCTCGTTGTTCTGAATGTTTCTTTAGGTAGGATCCTGTTTATGTTTTATGACTGAAATAGCTGTTTTGTCTCTCTGAGGGTATCATCTTCAGCTTTTTGAAGTTCTCTGCTCCTCTTTGCCTTATCTCAGTTTCTCACTCCCTCATTTTTTCAATTTGTCAAAACTGACCTCTGACTTTTATATTCGAGTTTTTTTCTCCAGTGTCTACTGACTCTTCACAGTACATTTGAGTGAGACACTAAAAATGGCTTAGCGGCTTTGAGTTTTGGATGAGATCTTTTTTAAAAAATAATCTTCCCCCACTCCCACCTTTACTGAGATACAATCGACAGATAACATTGTGTAAGTTGAATGTGTTGATTTGATACATTTGTAAATTGGAAAAACAATTACCATCATAGTATTAACTACCATCTCCATCCCATCACACAGTTACTGTGTCTTTTCTAAGATCTACTCTTTCAGCAACATTCAAGTATATGATGCAGCATTATTAGCTAGGATCACCATGCTATACATTAGATTTCCAAACCTGTTCATCTTGTAACTAGATGTCTATACCCTTTGACCAGTACTTCCTGTGAGTGCACTTCTTGGATATTTATTGGCTTTCACTAAAGGGTCATGGCCTTTTACTGAGTCCATCCATCAGGGTCCAGTCAAGAAAAAAGAACCACACACAGAGGGACCTTACTTGATAAAGGGCTGCTAACCTGGTACAGGGCACTGCAAAAGCAAAATGGGAGCACTGGCCGATCATAAAGCTTATACCTTTAAGGGACAACTCCCATTCCTAGGATTGGGACAACACAGAGAAGAAAAGAATGACTAGACTTTCCGAGCCTGGAAGCCCCCCCTCCCAACCTGGGGCCCAGGCCTCTGAGAAAGGGGCACCCCCAAGTGGGTATGAGAAAGGGATAGTCTGAACCTGGAGTGAACTGACTACAGGCGAGGAAGCCCTACTGGGATGTTTGTGCCAAACACAGAAAGCAGACTAGCAGGAGCAAGTCCCTTTCTCCCCCAGCCTCAGTTTCCCTCTGATGCCCCTATCGGTAGGACCTCTCACAGCAGCCACTGGCAATACTGATTGTCAGCCAAGTCCCAGCCCCAGGGACTCAGAGCAGAGTCCAGTGCAGGGGTGGGGGCAGTGAAGGCTGAGAGTAGTAACTTAAAATGACTTTACAGGAGTGCAGTTGGGTTTCTCACCATCAGTACCGGACTTTTGGGCTGGGCTACTTCCCAGGGGCATCATACAATCTCTGGTCTGGAATATACAAAACTGGCTTTAAGTCTTCTGAGCCCTGAGTAGAGGAGGGGGCTGAGGGGTCATCCCTTTCAGGACACACACTTGCATACAATCTCCCTATTTTTACTCTGGATGCCCCAACCCCAGCTGTGCATGATGAGCTATATATTCAGGCCATGTGGGTACAATGTGTCCCAAGAGAAAGCTCCAGCACTGTGTGGGTGAGGCTGCATGGGCTGTATGTAGGAAGGGTTGGGGTTCCAGTTGTTTCTTATACAGACCATTGACCAACCGGCTCTTACACCTATTCCATACTACCTTTGGGGGTGCCTGGAGCCTCTCCTGAATGACTGTGTCTGGGGTCAGCAGAGTCAGCAGCCCATTTGCTGTCTGTTGCCAACTGAATGGCTGCTCGTGACTCCAGTTCCAGTACCTCCATCTGTACCCTAGCTCCAAAGCTCACTGATGTCCCTCGTCTGCTGTTCTGTGGTCCCATTAGCCTTGTCCTTGTGAATGTATTTTTATCATTATTCCCTTCCTCCCATTCTAGTGGACTTTGGGAAGGCATGGACATAAGCCCATGTGTTCAATCTGCCATGCTATATAAATCACATTAAAGAAAAAAAAAAGCACCGCAGGATATGTGGGTCACTTAAACACACGTGTGCAAGCCAAATCCATCATCTGGGCCATTGCCCACCACATCTGCAAGGCATTAAAATCCCGTACTCCAAGCAACAGAACACCAGAACACCCTGGATCGTTTTGCTTGGAGAGAGAAGGCTGAGGACAAATTAATGGCAGAGGAGAGACCGTTGGAGGACAGTTTGCAGCTGTTCTCTTGCTCCGAGAACAGAATGAAAGGGCATGAGCACAGAAGTGCAATGTGAGGGATTTTCACCAGAACCCTCTCGCCTGGATCACTGTGGTGGCCATGCTGGGCTCCACACCTGTAATCTCTCCCTCTACAAACAGTCTCCTGTGGTGTTCATTGTCGCTTCCTGATTTAGAGCCTCTAAATACAACATTCCATTGATTATCAATTAATTACAGATGCTAAGTGTGTGGGGGTCTGTGCTATATACATGGAGAGACTGGTGATGAACCTGAGGACAGGTGTGGTTTCTTGCCCTCAGGGCTTATAGCAGCATCAATAAAACAGGAATCTGATCTGTGACTACCTCTCCTGTCTCATCTTTTCTTGCTCCCATACACAAATCTGGCCTTACGATGTGCCAGGGAGTTGTCTAAACCCCACGTTCAGGTGTCCATACACAATCCTCACTGTACGACTTCAAAGTTGCTACCTCAGGGATGATTATCCCCAGTTTTTTACACAAGAGGCTTAAAGAAGTGAAGTAAATTCCAAAGGCTATTTAGGTATTAGTTTCCTAATCGCTGTGACAAATTACCGCAAACTCTGTGGCTTAAAACCACACAAGCTTATGATCTTACAGTTCTGGTGGGAAGTATGAGATCTTCCTAGGCTGAAGTTGAGGTGTTAGCAGGGCGGTGTTCTGGAGGTTCTGTGGGGGGAATTTGCTTCCTTGCCCTTTTTAGCTTCTAGGCGCTGCCTGCATTCCTTGGCTTGTGGCCACTTCCTCTGTCTTCAAGTGCAACACTCCAGTCTCTGCTTCCATCATCACAGTCAAATCTCCCTCTGTCTTTCTCCTATAAGGACTCCCTACATTGTTTTTACCCACAATACCTTTGACACCAAATTTGTAGGATTTTTCCTCACACTATACAATTCTCCAACTCTCCAGACACCAACTGGGTATCCTACAAGGCCATTCAATTCTGACGCTAACTACCTGGAGTTGGCCCAGACCCTGTAGCTTTAAGGGCTCAGTTCCACAAGATTGTCTTCACTTCAGACACCAGCTGCAAGTAATGGGTCCTCTGGTGACCCCCCACTTCTGTCCAACTTGGAATCAAAGTCAGGGGTTCCTGCAGCCTTCACCTTTCAGGTTGATAATCTGCTAGAACAACTCACAGAACTCAGGAGGGCCCTTCACTTACTATCACCAGTTGATTATGAAAGGTTCAATTCATAGAAAGCTAAATGGAAGAGTTACCTAGAATAAGGTGTGTGTGAAAGGGTCACGAGCATTCATGTCCTCTGGCTGTGACACCCGCCAGCACCTCTCTCTCTATATATTAACCAATCCGGAAGCCCATTGATTCCCATCACTTAGGGTTTTTTCTAGAAACTTTAGGTAAACACAATTAAATTACTGGCCACTGGCGGCCCTGGCCGGTTGGCTCAGTGGTAGAGCGTCGGTCTGGCGTGCAGAAGTCCCGGGTTCGATTCCCGGCCAGGGCACACAGGAGAGGCGCCCATCTGCTTCTCCACCCCTCCCCCTCTCCTTCCTCTCTGTCTCTCTCTTCCCCTCCTGCAGCCAAGGCTCCATTGGAGCAAAGATGGCCTGGGCGCTGGGGATGGCTCCTTGGCCTCTGCCCCAGGCGCTAGAGTGGCTCTGGTCACAACAGAGCGACGCCTTGGAGGGGCAGAGCATCACCCCCTGGTGGGCAGAGTGTCGCCCCCTGGTGGGCGTGCTGGGTGGATCCTGGTCAGGCGCATGCGGGAGTCTGTCCGACTGTTTCTCCCCATTTTCAGCTTCAGAAAAATACAAAATAAATAAATAAATAAATAAATTGATTAATTAATTACTGGTCACTGGCGAATAGCTCTGGCGCTAGCCCCGCCCCCCTTCCTGGAGTGGGGTGGGTATAAAGGGACCCTCCAACAGCAGCCTCACGACGACAGAAGACAGTCCTACTATGCAAGCCGTTCCAAGGAGTTCAGAGGCTCTGTGTTGGGAATCAGGGACAAAGGTCATATATATATATTTTTGATTATATCTGAGACCTTCTTTACATTTAGGGCTCACCCATGTAGTCCAGGATAAGGCCTGATTCTTGGGCCTCTGCTTACCTTCTCCCCCATGAACCAAGCTTTGGACACATCTGTGATCACCGTGCCCCAAATCTACCCTGCGGGCTTGTTCCTCCATGCCTTTTCCAAGGTGCTCCTTTTGCCTAGAATCCCTCCTACTTGGCCCCCTCAGAAGCTCCTACGTAACCTCGATGCCCAGATCCTGTGCTTCCCTCTGCAATCCTCTCCTGTCTCTCCTGAGCAGAATCGGGTCTCTGCTTTCAATGCCTCCACTGCATTTTGGTAAATTACGTTCTCTGCACAAGTAATGACCACATGATTTGCAGTGGTTTCTGCCTCTTCCTCCCCCTTCTCCGTTCACACAGGAATTCCCTAAGGACAAGAATCCCTTTCCTTTCACGCACATTGCGTCCTATCTGCCATGTCCAGCCTTACACCTGGCACACAGTAGGCATTCAATATGCATTTCAGAGTTGAAACTAGTTAAAAATAAATGAATCGCATTACCATGAGAGACTGTGCAATCTTCTTGAAAGGTTAAAGAGAGAGAGAGAGAGAGAGAATAAAGTCACATATTTTTTCCCCATTTTCCCCCCATCAAGTTACTGAGCCCGATGCTGAACATTGTACCAGCAGCTAGGAACACAGAGATGGAAAAAACAGGATGCTACCTGGGGAGACCGGAAAAGGAGACAGGCGTATGCAGTCCCCTTCTGCGTGCCAGCCACGGTGCCTGACCCTGCCACACACAGGAGCCCGTTTAAGCGGAGGTCTGCCAGGAGAGAGGGGAGCAGCCTAAGTGTGATCCCCGTGGCCCACCCTGTCCGGCACACGGATTCTAGAAAACGAGCTTATGATCTCTCTGATTACTGGCAGCTTTGCTAAATGTTCAGAATGCTGGTACACAGTCAACAGACACCTTAAGAGACCTTTCAATCCAATGGTTTTGAAACTAGAGTGTGCAATCCATTAAAGGGTCATGAAAATAATTTAGTGGATTCTGGAATGCATTTTAAACATTAAAATACGCCGATCAGATTAAAAGAGAACTATAAACATCCAATGCACATGGTAAGGTTAAGTGCTGTTTTATGAAGATACTTGGTGGCAAACCGACATAATGGGTCTGCAAAGATGCATGTAGAGACGTACAGACAGATGTGTATGTACTCAGACACATATCTGTATTTGGATCGTGATATCAAATGCAGTTCTTACTACGGGATACAGTTAAAAGGCGTGAAAAGAACTGATGGTCCCACATCTACACGTAGATACAGAGCAAGACCTGGCAAGGGACTCCTGCCAGCTCTTTTAATAAGAAGCCTGGCAGGAGAACCCCTCAAACCCACGGGTATCTTCACTGTATACTCACTCCACTGCCACCCCTGAGGGTCAGGATGCTCTTTTATTAAAGGAGTCAGTGGGGGTCCCCATGTGGGCCCCCCCGGGGAAAGTGACCTGCTCAGGTGTACTTTCTTCTATTACCTAGGCTGACCCGACAAACTTATGCGGAAAAGTTCCTTTAAATAGCCTATAATGGGATTTCTTCCTGATTGTCAAAATCAAGAGCTGATTATCCAGAAACGGTCTAATTAAATCCCTTTAACTCTTCAGATGTGTAGTCCTCAGGAAAAAAAAATACAGGCTTTGAAGTTCTGCTGATTAGGACAAAACTTCCATCTCTGCCACTTGCTGGCTGTGTGACCTCAGGCCTCGCAGCTGCGCTGTGGGCCACGAGCCTGGTGTGAGGGGGCTAGTCCTTCCATCCTGGGAAGTCTGTACAGAATTCGAGCTCAGTTAACATTAACGCCTTCCGCTTACCACTCCCCTACCCTTTCTACAATATTTGTGGAGTTGTTACAGAATTACCGCATGCCGGCTACACTAATGAGTCAATGAGAACATTGCAGAGAAGTTACAGAATAACCACATGCCAACTCTACTAAATGAGTCAAGAAGGACCACTGAGAAAATGGCACTTCCTCAGCAAAAGCAACAGAGCCACACGAGCTGCTGTTCTGTGACTGGGGCACCGGGTGCCAGGGCCTTGCTTAGTGCCCCTGCAACTGTGCCCAATGCCAGCTAAAAGCTGGAGCTGACCAAGTACCAACCCCAGCTTGGCTGCGGGAGTTTGACCTCATGACTAGCCCAGTCCTGACCTTTTCTGGTATTTATGATGTCGGGTTGGATTTCGATCATTGTTTCAGCTCTTGACACAAAATAACAAGGCTGGTACTTTTCCCTGGGAGGCTCATGTGCCAGGATTTTAATTTCGTCTCCAAATACTTCTTCCCAAATACCATCCTGCCCACCAGCCCTGTAAAGAGAGCAGCCATGACCCGGGGGCTCTTTTATTGCAGGAGCTGGGAAGTGAGCCTCCACCTGGACGCACTCGGCACTGTGTAAGGAGCTGGTACAACCATGGACGTCCAGTACTGGACCAGGGATTCTGATCTGGCTGGTAAGGGGTAGGCCTGGGCATCGTGCCTCTTAAAGAGCTCCCAGATGATTCTAACTTTGAAGACAACTGCATTTGAGAGATGTGAGGAGAACAGAGAAGCAGCTAGTGTGGACCGTCCTCAGGCCCGCCTGGGAAGTGGCAGAGAAGGTGCCTGGTTCTCGTGTGAGGAATGTCCGGTAGGGAGAGCCTAACTGGGTCCTCCAAGGTCACACAGCCAGGTGGGCACTGGAACATGGGGCCTTCAGATTCTTTCTGTAGCCAAAACACTGCACTGTTGAGCTCGGGGCACTACAGATACCTGTATGTGTGTAGCCTGGGGCCGCAGCCTCACAGTTCACAGGAGAGGACTAGCACTTTGCTTTATTTTTTAGAGTATCCGTTAGGCCACTGAGTCACCACTTTTTTTGAGAATATCAAAACAGCTGGAAACAACCCAAGACTGTAATACAAAAGGTCTGAATAGACAAACAATAATACAGCCATACCATGGAATACCAAAAAGCGCCAAATGACGCAGTGCTAAGAAAAAACAGTTGCAATTTATAGTTAAGAAAAAAACTTAGTGGCCCTGGCCAGGTATCTCAGGTGGTTAGATCGTCATCCTGACATGCTGAAGTTTGATCCCCAGTCAGGACACATGCAAAAATCACCCAGTAAGCCCTAGCCGGCTAGCTCAGTGGTAGAGCGTCAGCCCGGTGTAGGGAAGTCCCAGGTTCAACTCCCAGCCAGGGCACACAGGAGAAGCGCCCATCTGCTTCTCCACCCCTCTCCTTCTACTTTCTCTCTCTCTCTCTTCCCCTCCTGCAGCCAAGGCTCCATTGGAGCAAAGTTGGCCCAGGCACTGTGGATGGCCCCATGGCCTCTGCCTTAGGCACTAGAATGGCTCCAATTGCAATGAAGCAATGGCCCAGATGGGTACAGCACCGCCCCCTGGTGGGCATGCTGGTGGATCCTGGTTGGGTGCATGCGGAAGTCTGTCTTTCTGGCTCCCTGTTTCTCAATTCAGAAAAAAAAATACAAAAAAAAAAAAAAAATCACCCAGTGACGGCATAAGTAGGTAGAATGACAGATTGATGTTTTTCTCTCTTTCTAAAAAAAAAACAAAAAAAAAACAAAACCCACAAAACAACAACAACAACAAAAGCCCAGCCTGACCGGTGGTGGTTCAGTGGATAGAGCATCAGCTTGGAAAACTGAGGTCACCAGTTCGAAACCCTAGGCTTGTCCAGTCAAGGCACATACCACAAGCAGCTAATAAAAAACTAAAGTGAGGCAACTATAAGTTGATACTTCTCGAGTCCCGTTCCCCTTCCTCTCTCAGTAAAATCAATAAAAAAAAACCCAGTATTATGACATGATCTTAATTTTACATTAAAAAGAAAACAATTTTATATGCACAAAAATGTGCCTGAAAGGACATACATTAGTATGTTAATAATACTCAGTTAATAACATTCAACTCTAGGCAGTAGAAATACAGGAGTTAATCTTCTTTTTGCTGATATGATACATTGTTTTATGCACGACACACGTATCAAGTGCACCAGCCTTCCGAACCTTAATGACGCCAGCGACACAGCAGTCTGTTCTTGACAGGGTCTAATAAATTCATGTTTTTGTCTCTGGAGATGAAATTCTTTTAACTATTACAATAAAGCCTAGTAGGCATCTTTATGCTGCCCTTTTCCTGTCTAGAATTTTCTTCTTATGGTTCTCTCAAGAAAACATTTTCTTTCCCCAAATTAAAACAAACAAACAAAAAAACACCACAGAGCTGATGTCATGAGCTATCTGTGCATCTCTAAAAACCCATCAGAGAAACAAACATTGAGGATGAGCACCTACTGTGTGTTTCTATGAAAAGCATCAAGGGGCATTTTGAAGCCCACCTCCCAATGCAACTACATACACACCTCTCTCTGGAGACAGAGGCTAGAAGCTGGCATGGGTTTGGAAGCCAAACGTTATGTTTTGAGATTCTGGCTGGCCTGGGCCAGCAAGTCACTGTTCACTCTTAGATACAAATTCTCTTGGGAGCCCATTTTGGGGGTTGACTTTCATCATTCACCTGTATTCTGTCTCCATTCCTGTCTTAGGCACTGTCTCATGCCTGGACATAACCTTAGTGTCCAACTCCCTCGGTGATTTCAGGGCATCTGTGATTTGCTACTTTACAGGAACAGAAAGGGGTAAAAAGAGGATTATAGAATCCAGGGCGACGGAGGCTGACAACCTCATTTCGTTTACTTAATAACTCATTTTTAGCATCTGCTAGGCTTGGACTGGGATCTACGTTGAAGCCAGAGTCGGCAGGATTTGCTGGCAGATTAATGCAGGGTGTGAGGGCAACATGGCATCAAAGGGACTCTTACTTTATACGGGCCTGGCTCTGCCTCCCGACAGTGTATGCTTGTGTGAATTTCAGAACCCTGAAAGGAACACCCAGATCACCCGGTCAAGGCCATTTATTTTACAGAGTCCTTCATCCCTTCACCAATCATTCAATTAATAGTCATTGACCAGAGAGCCTTGGATTAAAAAGGTAGAGTGACTTGCTTAAGGCCACTGATGACAAAAAATACCTGTTATCACACAAACTATAAAGATCTTCTGGACCTTTCTTTACCTTGGCAACAAAAAGCACCAAGTTCACAATCTCTAAGATCCCTCCCAGGTCCTCTGCCCTGGGCTGTGCATGTCAGTGAAGCTTCCGTATAAGGTGACAGAGAGTATTTAGCTTTCAATGTGTCATCTTTCTACGTTGACAAACACTGATTTATGTTTTTAATTGATGTCCCAGGAAGGCACACACCTCATCTGCTTGAATGATGGCACAGTTAATTAGGCCAAACAAAGAAGGAAGCCCAGGACAGAGCCTGAGCTGGAGGCGCTACTTAGCACACACAAGCAGAAGCCAAGTTCTCAGGGAAGAGTCATTTGTTAAAGGGGACATCAAGGAGACATTCAGCTAGGTCAACTTTTTATTTAGGTCACACTCATGGATAAACAGGCTCCCAAACCTACCCTTTCCATCTAGACAGAATAATCCTCTAAACTGCTAAAGACAATTTAGCTATGTACCAAAATTTGACAAATGTCTATGAGAAGCCAGTCCTAGTCACTGAGGAGGACCCCCTCTGAGGGAATGTGGGAAAGAAGTTAAAAGAGGACACTTTATTTAGAATGGGTCTTATTAGTTAGTGTGCTTCTTAAGGTTGTGACAGAAATTTAAACTGACTTAAGACATTTAAAAAAAAAAAGAAACTTGCTTCAAGCATGGCTGGAACTAGGGACTACGCTATAACTACAATAGTATCTGGAACCTGGGTCCCTTGTCAGACTCTCAGATTTGTGTGTTCCCTCTCAGACGGTGAGGCTGTGCAGGACAGGGGCCTGAGACCGCTGTCCTTACAAAGGCCTGCTTGCCACGTTGGCCCCCGGCTGGCAGGTGTGACGTGGGCTCCACGAAGGCTCCCATTGCTCCCTGGTAATCACGGCCCACTGCGTCAAACGCGTCTGTGCAAACATTACGGTTTATGAAGAACGCCTGCCTCCCTCTGGGAGTCTGCACTGTTGGAGCATGCTATGTAGTGGGTGCCTATGTATCCAGCCCCCAGTAAAAATCCTGGGTGTGAGGTTCTAATGAGTGTCCCTGATGGACAGCATACTGCACATGTTGCCACAACTCATTGCGTGTCCTGAGTGACTCCCCTGGGTGAGGACTCTGGAGCTTATGAGTGACTTCTTCTGGGCTTCATCCTTTGCTGATTTTCCTTGGCTGATTTTGCTTTATGTTCCTTTGCTGTAATAAGCCATAGCCATGAGCTGAGGCTGCCTACTGAACCACTGAGTCTAGGGGTAGTCATGGGGGCCTTTGACACAGTGACAAAAGTCCTAATGGAGGTTCCAGTATCACCTCCTCACAGTTTAGAAACTGAACTAAAAAACCATTCCCAGAAGTTCCAGAAAAAAAAAAAAATGCCGGCTTGATGCTCATTCTGATTGGCTCAGCTTGGGTCACATGACACCCCCGTCCACCCCCCCGTCCACCCCTAACCAATCACCACAGTCATAGAGATGGCTGTGAAACTGTTGCTGGCCAGGGCTGGATCATGCCTTTTTATCCCTACACCCCTTACATACACTAAAAACCCACTAAGACACGAAGAGGCATGGTTTTCAAAAGAAAAAGAGCTATTTTGCTGATGCCTGTGGAAGGGGGACATGAAGGCCCAGCAGGCAAAACAGAACTTCTACCAGAGTGGAGGACGAATGTTTGCTACAGTTAAATGTCCACCACCACCACCATCAGCCCTCCCAACAACAGCAATAGTTAGTGTGAGCATTTTCTCAGACTAAATCTATGCTTCCTCTTGTATTCCCTAGTCAAGTTGTAAAATTGAGAAATAAGGGTCATCTACAAATCTTCCTCTCTTGTACCGCATACTGCATGTTATCCGAACACCCATTTCTAATCGATCCCATGGTGGCATCCTAGCTCTACCTTAGTTCAGGCAGAGACCATTTCTTTCCTGGATCACTGACACGGCTGCCTACCTAGACTCTGTTCTGGGTTTTACATCATCCAACCCATTCCCTCACCACACTGCAAACAGCAAACACATTTCTACATAGAGGATTGGTCTGATCTGCCTGGAGCACTCCTCTCCTTAGTGATTGTCAATGCATTTTCACCAACTTCTGGAAAAGCCCAATTCCTTGGCATGGCATGGCGGACCCTCCCTCATCCAGCTCCTGGCTACTTTCCAATCTCCCATCATCTTCCCAACCCCCACCCATATGCAATCCTTTGTATGAGATACGCGGTCATAGGGAACCCCCTGGAGTCTGGGCAACATGCCATGCTGCATGCCTCCATGACTCTGGCCCTTTCTCTTTTCCTGCCTGGAATGGCCCATTCCCCTTTTCTCCACGTCTCCAGCCAGTCCACAAGATGAATTTACCTTATGTTGCGGTTGATGTCCTTCCCAGCCCCCAAAGCTAATAAATGACTCCATGGCGATACCACTGTGCTTGGTACATGTGTCCTATTTCTCACAACATCCCTTCTTAGTGTTGCCCTTCTGAATTCTCAATTACTGTGTCACCTCCATGAGGACAGGTGTACCATCTCATCCATCCCTACAGCTCAGTACAGCTCGGAGACTGACAATGAAGAGCCGCTAAAAGCCTGTGGACTGAATCAACAAAGGGAAGAAGGCTGTGGTCCTGGCTTGGCCACTATTAGTTACTGATTTGGGTAAATTATTCAACCTGTTTAAGCATCAGATTTTCTCTCTTGGCCTGACCAGGTGATGGCGCAGTGGATAGAGCGTCGGACTGAGATGCGGAAGGACCCAGGTTCGAGACCCCGAGGTCGCCGGCTTGAGCGCGGGCTCATCTGGCTTGAGCAAAAAAGCTCACCAGCTTGGACCCAAGGTCGCTGGCTCCAGCAAGGGGGTTACTCGGTCTGCTGAAGGCCCATGGTCAAGGCACATATGAGAAAGCAATCAATGAACAACTAAGAAGTTGCAATGCGCAACAAAAAACGAATGATTGATGCTTCTCATCTCTCTCCGTTTCTGTCTGTCTGTCCCTGTCTATCTCTGCCTCTGTAAAAAAAAAAAAAAAAAAAAAAAGAAAGATTTTCTCTCTTGTAAAACAGGATTGACTCTTTGCAGGTTTGTTGTGAGGATGCAGGGAGCTAATTCACGTAGACCAGCTAGACTACATGCACAGTCTGGGCTGTACCGGCATCTTGTAAGTGCAAGTTCCCCCAAATGGCCATGATAATGTAATAATAAGAAAAGAGGGTGCAAGGTATATGGAAACTCTGTACTATTTTTATAATTTTTCTGTAAATCAAAACTGTTCCAGACTTTTAAAATTCACTTAAAAAAAATAAAAAGAAAAGTAAGTTCCATCCCAGCCAACCCACTGTCGCGTCCCTCTGTCCCACTGCCCCAAGGCCTTCCATGCTGCCTCCTCCTCCTCTTCCAGTCTAGTATTTCACAAAGAAAATGAGGATTACTGGTTGGAACTGAGGAATCTTCTTTTCAAGCTCATGAAATCTTTTACCCTTGTGGGACATGAGCTGGAGTCTCTCCCGACATCTGAACAGCGGGGAAGAGAGGCCCCAGGTGACATGCTTTCTCTGTCCCTGAAACTCATCAAACGCAAACAGGAAAACAGTAACCAAAGCTTCCTTTTCTAATGGAGATAACTATCAATAAAAAAAAATCCTTCTGCTTCTAGGGAAGCTGGTTTTCACTGCGTCCTATGCCGGCGGCCAGTGCTCCCTCCGACGACCCCTCCATCCATCTCCGTGAGGACCCTGCGCACGCAGCTCGGCCCATTGCGCCTGTCCAGATGGGCAAGCCCAGCGCGCGGCACGGGAAGAGAGCAGCTATTTATCTTCCTCGACAGGCCACATCCGTCCTTGTCATGTGTTAGATGCTGGTAATAACCTATCCATGGGCACTTAGGAAATAAGAAAACACTGTGTCCTTCTGCCAGTCACAGAAAGACACGTGCTGATGTCCTCCCTTCAGGACAGTACAGGTGAGCGGCAAATTGGTCCCTCTAGTCATTTCGAGGAAAGCTCACACATTCCAGTGGGTTCTCTCTGAACCCTTGGCCTTCTGTGGATGTGAATGCTTTCTAGTCTGGTTAATTCAATCACACACATTCCCTTGGTATCATGGATCTTTCCAGGTACAGGGCAACAAATGCATTTATTTATCATCTGAGCGAGGAATGTTACTACTGGCTATTCAACTATCTGTGGCTCTACAAGAAAGAGTTCACCGTTCGAGCATCTGTGAGGAGCATGTGGAGTACAAGCGAGAAGAACAAGGATGCCTGCAGCATGCCCGGTAGGAGCCTGAACCCAGGGCCGACCCAGAAAGGCATGCACACAGCACATGGCTAGGGGTTCTCCAAGTTCTGAAAGGATACACAGGCTGTAGAATGCTCTGATTTCATTATGCTGTCAACCACTTAAAACCACACCACCGCCTGACGATCAGGATGGATTTCCATGCGTGACAAGGGGCCACTAAGGAAGTGGTTCTCAACAGAGAAGGTCTGTGCCCACAGGGGATACATACTGTTGCCTTGACATAGTTTTGGCTATCACAACTGGGGAAGGGGGTGCTACTGAGTAGAGGCCAGGGACATGGCTAAGCATCCTACCATGTATAGGACAGCCACCCACAGTGAAGAACCACACAGCTCCAAACGTCAACAGTGCCATGGTGGAGAAACCCTGCACTAAGGCACTGCTTCTCAAGTCACTGTTGGTGTCCAGGTTGTTGTGTGGAAATGGGAGTGGGCCCTTTGCACCTTGGCAACTTGGAAAGACCTAACAGGTAATTCTGATGCTGAAAGCCAACTTCCACCTTGCAACTGAAGGTTACTGCTCGAAGAACACAGTTGTAAACGTCATCAGGTTACTGCTTGGCTCTCACATGCCCATTAATCCAATTAGATATGAGGCTAATGTAGACCACAAGCAGAATTAACTTGTATGCAAGGCCCCTTTGGCCGAGATACCAAGATACTTGTACAGCAAGCAAACAACAACAACAAAAAAATTGGCTTATCTACTGAGCACACCGAGTCTAAAGATGGGCTTTGTCTTTGTCTCCATAAATTCACTTAACAGGTGTTTGCTTCTTCCCTGCTCCCACTACCTGTTCTGCACCTGTCTCTCATGTCACCCCCCATTAAGTCCCCATGCCTTTATTTGGCCCCATGTGCTCTCTGACCACCCTTCCCTCCGAAGGACATAGGATAGCTCTGTCCCCTCCATGGGCATCCACAATAGCTATGTTCACAATCAACGTCTCCTTGACTCAGGGTATCTGATATCAGAAAATGTGAGAAAAGCAATCTAGTTAAATAACTTACACAGATGGCAAGGAACCCTAAAATGTTTCCAGAGGTATAAGATTTTCTCAAAGAAGGATGAGTTAGTCACATGAATTTCTAATGGACTGAGCATTACAGAGCATCACCTGTACATCTGGTATTAAGCAGATGTTCAACAAATATCTACTGAACATCTGAATGAGTGACAAGAAGGTTTCTGGACAGCAGCATCCAGTACTTCTGGGTTTAATGCTTAAGCTTTTCCATATCTCTTCCTGAAATTAAAAAAAAAAAAAACAACTAAAATGTTTCTGTTCCATACCCCTCAACCTCCTGTCTTTCCATGTCTAAAATATATGTAAATATTCCTTTTCATGAGACAAGCAGTTGGTCCCCACAATGGGAGGGCCTATCAGGAGATGGCAACCATTGTAACGTGTGAGACACGAGTGATGTATTTGCCAAAAAATAGCAACAGTACAAATGTCTGAGGACTGTGTGGCCATACAATAAAATATAATCAAAGAGTGTTCTGCTGAGACCCTAAAATTCTGCTCTTCCTTCCTCGTTCTAGAACCCTCCCAGCCCTCCAGCTCCACTATGCCCTTCCAAGATAAAAGGACCAACCACAGGAACAACACTAACAACAATAATAACACCACACTCCCTGGATTCTGAGAGGCCACAGATTGTAGGATATACCAGAACATTTTCTGGGAGAAAAACATCATCTGTTGATTTGCTTTCGTAAGTCACGTCAGTTTCAGAAGCCGTGCACTATAAAGACCCTGCACTGGAGAACTGAGATAATATAACAAATACTTGCAAAGTTGTAGGTGAATTATGTATTTTGCTTCTAAAATATTATCCCCATTGAGACTGAGATACTCAGCTGTAAGCTGCATGGGACAGGTCCCAGGACTATCACACTCCACCACCTGTACCCCCCCCCCCCCCCCACTGAGATATGTGGCCGGCTCTTTCCAACTGGGACAAAATCCTGACTCTATTCTTCCGTGACCCTCCCGCCGAGTCCCCTTCCTCCGTCTTGATGGAGGTTATCTGGGGGAGCTCTCCTTCCTCTTGGAGGACTAGTATTGTCTCCTTTCCTACTGAGGTCCTTCCATCTGGAATCTTTTCAGTACATATACAGGTGCCTTACGGTCATGACAACAAATGACTCTAGTGTTAGTAACAGTAGTGGCTAAACAGTGTCGGGGCTTCCTCCGTGCCAGGTGCTGTGCGAAGACCTCTGTGTGTACCCTCTCCCACAACGATCACAGCAGTATCCTGTGAATATCAGCTCTCCCATTTTGCCATTCAGAAACTGACGTTCAGAGAGTTGAGTAATGCCAAGATTACAGAGATGGTAAGAGGATGGGGAGCAACCCAAAGGAAATGCCTGGACATCTGCGTCCTACCACCCCCGAGTGGACACTTGAACTGGCTAAGGAAGAGGGGAAGGAAATACTTCCCAGCCACTTCCAGGGATCTGTCTTTCCTCCTCTTCCTGAGGAGCCTCCGAGTATTCTCCAGCTCACTTCACAGAGAGCCTGGCTCCCTGTGCACGTAGGAGAGCCACACTGTTGGCAGCAGTCCCGTCTTCCCAGACAGGGGGTCCTAGAGCTGTGTCAGTGCGGCTGCTCCGCCCATCCTGAGAGCACGGTGGACAGGTCCCAGGACGTGGCTGGCTTGATGATGCAGTTGATGATGCAGCGGCAATCCGAGGCAGGAGCCAGCGTCTCTCCCTGCGTTGGGGCCGCACAGTCAGGGGCTCCTGACACGACTGGGGTGAGTTCGGAGATGAGATCCTTCCTCTGATGAATCCGCTCAGCATTGGCTCCGCTCCTCCCCCGCGCTAATCCCAGCTCTCCAGCCACACCTCACTCGGCCTTGGCACTCACGTGTGACAGTCGGCACTGCCCAATGAGTCACCTACTGGAGACAGCAAATCCAGCTGCCCTCCCTTCAGGACCAGGAGCCACAGGTCACCACCCCTTGGGCTCTACAATGGGGCACGCCTAAAAGTCCAGAAGGAGACACTGTAATAACGCAGTGAGAATATCTATTTTAATACCAAAAAGCTCTACTTTAGTTCCAGAAAGGAAGCACCTAAAGATGCCTGCAGCCCAGACCCGTTTTGTTAAAGATACGGGCCTTTTTGTCCCATCTTGCATGTTTGAAACAGAACTCGTCAGCCAGCGCCACCCACTCCTGTGGGTTCACCGTGAATCCCTGTCCTGTTCGTGCCCCCAAGGACAGGGTCCTGGCTGTAGAAGGGCCACTGTCATATCTTGCAGTAGTTACACCTTATCTTGTGCAGTAGTCAACCTCCTACCTGTTGCCAAAACTTTTCTTCAAGGTGCTGGTGTCCTGCCTCAGCTTTTAGATCCCCCCACACCCCCGCCACAGTAGCCGAGGGCTGTCCTCACATCTGGGAGTCTGAGCCTACCTCTGTCCCCGAAACTCTGAATGATCTCAAGTACGTTTGGGTAAAACTCAAGCTGTAGCTCAGAAAACCGCCCATACCTCTCGTGCATTACATATGCTCTGTCTGCTTGTTTATTCAGCAGACGTCTGCTGAGCATCCACTCTCTGCCAGACACTGTTCCAGCTACTAGGAACACATCAGGAGCAAGACGACCGAGCTCTCTGTCCTCCCGGAGTTCAGGCATTAGCAGGAAAGACACACAATAACTAGGCCAAGCAGCCATGCCCCGGGGCCAACTCGATGAGTCATTATCAGCCAGATTAGGTGATGAGTGCTATTAGAAAAAGGAGAGCAGGGCAAGCCAGCTGGGATGGGGCGGGGGACTGCGGGATGAAAGGGGACAGTCGGGGAAAACTCACTGAGCTTTGAGCTAAGACTTTAAGGGAGTTACAGCAGCAAGACAGGGAATAGGTGTCCCCGGCAGAGAGGACATCAGAGCCAGGGATGTCCTTCATTTTTGTCTATACTCTCCTCTCAGGCCTTACCATATGGCATCCTCCCGTAAGTGGGGCCACAGAGGCTAATGTCCCCATGCCCCCTCCCTTCAGAAGCATTCCTGACCCTCCTGACCCACCTGACCGGGACTGCTTTCCCTAAAACGTGAGTCTACCGCACCTTGCATTCTCTTTCTGCGCCTTAACGCAGCTGTGCTTGGCTGGGCCTAGAATCTGGTGGTTAGCAGTGCGGGCTCTGGGGTCAGCCTGGGGTCGGCCTGGCCTCAGTCCGGGCTCTGCCACCCACTCACTGTATTAACTTGAGCAAGGTAGTTAACGGCTGAATGACAGCCCAGTGTCTGACACAGAAAGCGGTTAATACAAAGTAGCATTACTACTACTTTGTCCCCAGGGTCCAGGGTGGGTCCAGAGGCTCAAAAGACAGTGAATTAATGAGAGGAGTAGCTGAATGAACGCGGGAGGCAGGGCAGCAGGCAGGGAGGAAGAGCAGGGGGCAGGGAAGGGAGTGGAAGGGAAGCAGGCAGGCTTCAGTGCCCATCTCTCAGGAGTTTCACACTGAAGGAGAAAAAGATGGAGAAGGGGAAAAAGCGAGTGATCATTTATGAAGCACTATGCAAAGCAGAGCTGTTTCCTGACTTACCACCCAAATAAAGGCTTATGGGGGAGCTATGAATGTACTATCTCCCTCCCCCCATTTTTATAGAACAACAACAACAAAAGAGGCTCAGGAAAGTGGAGTGACGTTTCTAACAGTAACAGAAGACAGATCCAGTTCAAAGTTAATCTGAAAATAATTAAAACCTCTCCACCAAGTTTGTCAGGAATGAGTGCTGATGTTCCCCCAGGGGTGAGCATCCTGGCTGGTCAAAGGGAGGCACTGAGAGCATCTCCTGAGCCGGAGGGCTGGTCCCCGGCTGGGAGGGCAGCCGGGGAGGGCAGCTGGGAAGGGGGCAGAAATGAACGGACAGGAGACAGAGCAACAGGTGTCGGGATCCTCCAAGAGGAAGAGCAATTTGAATTAGAAATAATAAAACAAAACAATGAAAACTGGTGGTGAGGAGGGATTCCGTCAATAGGGAGTGGGCAGGGAATGTTTAAAGCTGCGGTGCAAAGAAATGCCCAGCATTTCTGCCTGTACATCTTGCAGTAGTTCCGTGATCGGAACCTTTGGAAGGACCTCAGACTACAGGACCAGCACCTCTTTCCAGGTGGAACTCGTACAGAATGTCAACCACGTGGACCGGGCCTTTGGGGTCCCTGCAAAGCTCTTTATTTGAGAATTCCTATCTTTTAAAATTTCTGTTTTCCTTCCCTGTGGCAAAACAGTCTCTCGAGTTCACGAATTGTCAAAACCGGATGTGAGAGGAGTCTGCCGCGGGCCGGAGAAGCTGCACCAGGCCCGGCCAGGGATGCACACAGCGCTCCTCAGGGAGAGGTGACTGGCGTGAGGGCACAGGATCTCCCTGAAAGGCCTTCCTGATCCTTCATGCCAGCTAGAGCGGGGGAGAGACGGGGAGACATAAAGCTTCATCTGAGGGAGGTGAAGGGAGGGAAGAAGGATTGAAAGTCAAGGGAAAAGGGACCCATGAGATCAAGACAGACTGACAGATGGGGCGAGGGGGGGGGTAGGAGGAAGGAAAGGAGAAGGGAACTCCCTGCACTGGGCTCAGCGAATCGAATCACCTCCCAGACCTCACACCCCTGTGGGAAGACTCAGCACTTCCGTCTACAGAGTGGAGCAGGCTGAGAGAGGCTACATGACCACCCCAAGGCCATCCTTTGGTAGGTACACCAGCAGGGATTTGAAAGGTGGTGTCTTCTTTGCAAAACTTTTTCTACCCATCAGTTCCATTGAGAGACGGACAGATAGAGAGATGAAGAGATGGAGAAACGGACAGATGGAGAGAAGGAGGGAGAGTGGAGGGGGAGGGAGCGAGGGAGGGCCAAGCCATGACAAGGCCGGAAATAAAGGCAAAACCTGAAGGAATGTCAAGAAGTGCTTAAAATCTCCTTGAAGGCAAGTGATTATATTCACAGAAGTTCTACAAATGTCTTCTCTAAAGTGATACTTTTGACGTTCTTCACATTCAGTTTCCCGCATCATTCTGCACACAGAGCCACCCCGGCCCCTGTGGCTTTGTGGACGAGGCTGCAGGGAACGGAACAACCACATTAACGATGTCCACTACTACTCTGTGCCCTCTGGCGGGAGTCCTCAGAGAAAATGGAACAAGGGAAGAACAATGTACGTTATCCTATGCATCACCCACAGTGACTCTGTTGGCATTGTTCATAGTTCATTGGGGTCCCCAAAAGTTAGAAAACCTGACCACGGTCACGGGTCATTGGGTGAGCCCCAATTCTAGCTCATTCTACCGAACCGTGCTGAGCACTGGATAGAGCTCTGGGAGCTTACTGCTACTTTAAAGATGATGTTCTGGGAAGTCACAAGCTGGGCTAAAAATCTGGAAACCGAAATTTTTGCTCTCAAATCCTAGGAAAGCCATACTTCTCTCTGCATCTTTTCTCTCTGCCTGCTTTCAAAACACCTCCATCACCTTAGCCCTGCACTCTACACAGGTTTACACAATCACTTAGTCTTCCATCGATCTAACATGGGTCTCTCCACAGAGACTGTAAGCGCCACTATCTCCTCTTCTGAGGAGTGCAGGGTGCATGCAGTACAGGAAAGAGCACTGGATTTGGACTTGGACAACCTGAGTTCAAATCCCAGTTGTACAACTTAGAGCTGAATCACAGGGCAAGTGACTTGGCCTCCCCTGAAGCTTCAGTTCCCAAACCTTTTAAAACAGGAACATTAACGGTAATTACTTCAGGGGAATATTGTGAGGATTAAATGAGTTTACCCATAAAATGCTTCACAGAGTAGTTGGCACAGAGCAAAGTACTTAAAAACGTTAGCTATAATTAGTCCACAGTGAGTCCGTTAGGTTGTTAAAAATACCCACTGGTGTGCACACCTGCCCACACGGGGGCGCTGTGATGGTGAGCAGGGCGCGGCCCCCAGTGCCTGAGGGTTAGTACCTGTCTGGAGACCAGAACCTCACACTATGGCAGCACACACTTCCTAAAGGGAAGGTGGCCAGAACTCCACACTGTGGCCGCCTAAAGGGTAGGCATCGGTCCTGAAAAATAACAATACTATCTCGAATGCTTAGCATGGCTTTCTTCTGCAAAGCTTCAAATTATGGGTGTACATTTATTATTTATGCCTTCACAACAGCTTCCAAGATTGCTAACATCAGATCTAATTTTCAATTTTTTGTGTGTGCAGTAAAACTATGGCTACAAGGGGTGGGGTGCTGGGTGAACAGGATCAGTGGTCACACCTGGACTAAGTGCAGACCCCGCGGCCCGGTCAGGGGGCATCCCCTCCACCTCCCCCACACATCAGAAAGTCTGGAGAGCAGGCAGGGGCGGCAGAACTCGCACGGAGGTCGAAGACCAACGGTTTGGGGCTCAGCGCTGTGCTGCAATCACTGTCTGTGCATGAAAAGTCACTTAATTTTACCACTTTATTCTACTTTTTAAATGTGCAGTTTCTAGCACAGTGCCTGGAACAGGAGAAATACAACTTGAGAAATATCAGTTACTTTCCTTTCGCCTTGCAAATACTCATCTATCAGCCTGCCTCCTCACCATGTCCATGGGGATACCAAAGGAAGCATTTCAAATTACAATGCCCCCACCCGATCTCCTCATCTTCCCCTATGACCTGTTCTTTCTGGAGTTCTGTGTCTCAAAAATGCAGCCACGCCACTCTGGACACCTTTGGTCCTCCGTGATTCCCATCAACTTTCTCTTCCTAGTTCCAATCACCAGAACATCCCGATGACGCAGTCTTCCAAGCATTCCCTAACAGGACGATTTCTTTCACCTCGAACGACCCACCAGGTCTGAGCCAACAGCACGTCTCTCCCGGATGACTACAGGAGTCTCCTGCATGGCTTTCTTGCTTCCTCTTTCATTCTCAACAGGGCAGCCAGGATGACCCATTAGACACATAAACCAGGTCATGTCACTCCTGCTCAAAGCCGGACAATGACTTCTCCTATATCTGCAGGGAAAGGCACAATCCTCCCAGACCCTACAAATGAGACGCCACGATCAGATGTTGTCAGTTTTGCCCTCTCCTGGGCTCTCTCTGCTCTATTCTGGCCTCCATCCTATTCCCTAAACCAGCCAGATAATATAATGTCTGAAACATTACCCTTGCTGTTCCATATGCCTAGGACACTATTCCACTCTGCCCAGACCTGCCATACCTGCTTTTCTTAATTTCTTCAGGTTTTTGCTTACATGTCATCTCTCTTGTCAGACCTTTTGACCATCACCACCCTATTTGAATATAGAAACAACGCACATGTGTGCTCACACTTGCATCCCCACCGGCGTCCCTTAGCTCCTTTCCCTAATTTCCTCAAGAGCACGAGTCCCTGCCTCCTGGACTACAGGTTTCACTTGTTTATTTCTTCATTGTCTATGTCCCCCACTCAAATATACACTCTTATAGGGCAGGGATTGGGCTTGTCTTCTTTGCAATGGTTCCAATAGTCAGAAAACGAAAGCTTGACTGAAGGGACGACTCCTAATTCTACGAACGTCTGATTCTTTCTGCTAAGAACTAGTGGCTCTGAAAATACCTCCTTTGGATGGAGCAGGCTCGAGAAGGATGCAGCCCGCTGACGTAGGGACAGAGACATTTTCCACTGGCGTTAAGTCCAGGGTCAGAGCACGTGGACATCCCCAGGAGGCACCCCCAAAGCTGTGCATGGTAGAGGCTGAGAATGTGTCCGAGCCCCTCTGAAAAGGCTTGGTATTAGATTCGTCATATAATGAATTTGGGTTAGGGGGATGTCATAGCAGCATTAACAGGTAGAGGGTACACGCGAGCTTAATGCAAGCAGCGCTGCAGCCCCCACATAAGGAGCCGCTCTAAGACAGAGACAAATTAACCGGGCCCAATTGCATCAATGTCACTCAAAACGTTTACAGGGAAAGACATCAACAGCAATTGTCTTTATGAGAGGGGAACTCTCCCTCTTGGACCAGATGTTCTATGTTTATGAGTTTAACCTTAGGGGCTTTCTCCCTGTTCCATGACCTGGCTTCTAATTGGTCCAGTTTAGAAAAACAAAACCAAAACCATAATAAACCCCCAAAAAACAAACACCTGTACAAGAGCGTGCCATATGGAGAAGAGCTTACTTATTTTTCTTTCACCTCCATAGTTTCCCAGAAAAGTTAGGGCGAGCCTGGGAAAACCTCACATGTTTTTCACACCCCTTGGCTGCTGACAGATAAAAACTGTAACACAGCCTGCCCTGCCTGTGAGCACCCGGAAGGCAGGTGCCACATTCCTGATGCGTTCAGATACTGTCCCCGCCGTCTGATGTGTTCCTCTGCACGGTGGGGGCCTAACGAACGCTAGAAATAAACCTGCGAGAGAATGAACAGTAAAGCTCAGCCCATTGTCTCAGCTCCTCGCATTCATATCCTCTTGTCCCTGGTCCTGGCCTTCATCCACACACGCTGCTCTGCCCCAGAAGGAAAGGGCCCTGGACTGTGAGCCTGCCAAATCCAAATCCTTTGACTGGCCCTGGGAGCAGCAAGGGCCTTGGGAGGCTTGCCCTCTGCAGAGAATGTCGGGGACTTAACACCATGGTGACACCTGTGTTGCCCTTGGCTACAGCGCCCCACCTGCTCTGCGGCAGGTCCTAGCTGGCCAAGATCTAATGCGCTCTCCTAGATGCAATTAGGGACCCCCTGTTCCAGTGGTTCTGCAGGGTTACCCTTACTATCCGAGGGAGATGTGTCACTGCAAATGCAGGCCAGGTTTCTCAGGGAGCCAACTCCGATGTGGAAGTTAGCGTGCAGGAGGGTAATTTAGGGAGCACTCTTGGGAATAGTATCTGTGAAACAAGGGAAGAAAACAGGGCCTGGCAGAGAGAGAAATCCAGCCACACGGCTGTCTCGAGGGAGTGCTAAAGCTGAGCCTGCAAGACCCTACATTCACCAGTCATTGTGTGACATAGGGGTGCCCAGGAAGGGGGCGTGGCCACGGGCGAAGGCCAGCCCCGAGAAAAGCCATCTGCAGGCAGCATTCGCAGCAGCTGGAGAACTAAGTCCTATTACAAGAGGGGACTGTGGGCATGGACTGCACACCATTACTCCTCCTATCCGGCAGGTCGGAGCGTAAGCCGATCACCTGGTCTGTGATGCCCTCCTGACTGCCTTCTCTGACCCCTTTGGGAGAGTGGTCTTTCGCCTCCTTATTTTCAGAGCCCAGCACCCTGTCTGACACCTGGCAGGGATACAGAAAGTGCCTGCTGAATAAAGACATCACTGACATCTGAACATTTAAAAACCTGTCCCCTTAAAGTATTCAACTTGATTAGAAAAACAAGCAGAAATGGTCGGGGACCTCGAACAGAGATGCACAGGGAAACCAGCGCACACATGCCTTCCGGCCTCCACTCCGGGCACAGTCTGCATCCGACCAACCTTCCGTCACCTGTGAAATGGGGCAGATCCAAGCAGTCTCAGCTCCAGCACTTCTGCTAAAGGATGTCTTTACTGGTGTCATTACTGACATGGGTAAGGAAAGGAACTCCTGGTCCCCAAGGGAAAGAGTCTGAGGGTCAGAGTGTTTCCCGCACGACATGCTGAGGACTTTTTTCAGTTGGCCCAGAGCTAAGAGGCTCCAGGAAGGAAGTGGGCAGAGACCGGAACCAGCCAAACAGCCTGTGATTTATGGAAACACCATCATTTCAGATCACTGAGTGAGATCGCCCCTTCAAGGGATAAGGTGTTCCAGAAGAGGTAAGTGGAACTTTAAACCCAGAAGCCAGAGTGTAATTTCAAAACAAAAACTAAAAGAAAGAAAGAAGAAAGAAAGAAATCTTACTGCCAAATCCCTCTCGCTGTATGTCTAATATATAGAAGAACTGAAAAAATATTGCAGTGTAAGGACATCAGGCAGAAGGGTGTTAATAAGCCCCAGATTTATGCCAAACATCACTGTTCACGAGGTTAAGTACACCTGCTGGGCTCACAATTTCCACCAAACACTCGCAGGTTCCTTGAGGCAGTGGCAAGAGCGACAGTCATAGCTAAGAAGAAAGGAACGGGGCTGGAAGGAACGTCTTGCACAGCCAGATGGATGTACCCCTTTAATGTAATAAGCCCCAATGGGAACGAAAGCAAAAGCCATCAGAATATTTCCAAACATACTGTAATCAATACTCAGCTCGGCCACCTCACAGGCTTCCTCAGCAATCAGAGTATCGGAGATAAAAAAAGAAAAGGGATAGACATGTGTCTCTACACAGGTAAGTCAACAGTCAGTGGTTTGCATTACGAATACATACATTTCATAGTTATCGCTAACAAAGCTCCCTAAATTGGGTTTTCCCCACTGAACAGAGACCTTACCTCTTCACATGGTAAAGAAACGCAAATTCCAGTGTAGCATTTTTCAAAAGCCAGCAGACCTGACACTCAACCGTATTTGTAATTCCTCATCCATTTCATTAACATGACCCCATTAAGAGTTCGCCCCACAGGTTTGTTCTGTTTTTAAATACAATTATGATTCTTGGCATGCCGACATCGATACCAGAAGAAAAAAAAAGGGCAACAATTACCTTTGAACTTGTGGAACACAGCCCACAGCTCAGCAATGTCGGTGGCAAAGGTGATATCTGTGTCGAGGACAATGACCCTCTCCAGGTTGGTGGGAAGAGTCTTGGTCAGGACGAGCTTCATCAGGCCGTAAATCCCAGAGTAATGCTTGTTGGGGATCCAGGACACTTCAGACTACACAGGGCAGGGGACAGAGGGAGGAGGAGAGAGAGAAAATAAAATCACTACGTTAATTTTTTTTTTTTTGCATAAACACTGTAAATAGTGCCTGGTACCTAAATAGTACCCAATAAAAATCTGTTGAATAGATAAATATTTTCTTAAAGATGTGTTCATATAATTTTCAGAGTGGCATGTGAAGTTTTTTGGGAGAAGAAAATGCATCTGAATCAAGGGAGAGGAAAAGTAACGGTTTTAAAACCTCTGTTGCATGTAAACACTACGCTCTGATTTTTAAAATAATGCTCTTGTTGTTACAGAAATTGTACAGATTCACTTGGAGAAAATAAGAATATAAAGAATATACACAAAACAAGAAATAGAAGTATAAAAACTGCATCAGACTATGTTTTGCTAATGCTACCTAACACTTTTTCTAGGCAGATATATTTCTTTCAAACACTAAAGATTACTACTTAGTAGTCTTAAAGCTTATGCTTATCTATTTTTTTAAAGCAGTAATTAAACCAATTAGTGTTGTTGCCTTCTTCTGGTGCTCACATAAACACATGAAGGGAAAGTGGTCATAATCTATGTAACACTTCACTGGGTAACAAGACGCATCCGCACGCACGCACGCACGCACACGCGCGCACACACACACGTACATGCATGCCAGATGAGCCCATGAGGGCCATCACTACGTCCTCACCTACTATAGCAACTAACATCTTGCAGGCAGGTAGAGTCAAAAGGAAGTCACACCCCTTGGTACCACCTGGTACCCAAAGTCAAGACCAAAAACAATCCTAACCCTAGTGTGGTGACAGCTTTCCAAGGTACAGGTCTCATGCGAAGGTCACTGTGGGCGGGGCCCCCACCCTCGCTGCCATGAGGCACCTGTGTGGGATCCCAAGCGCACTTCTGATCCTCGTGCGGTTGACATGTGCAGCACGCAGCTCTTACTGAAAACCATGGCCGCCCCATCAAGGTTCCACGAAATACTCATCATCCCTTTCGTACTTATCATTCTATCATGAGGACGCTGTTCTAAAAAAATTAGTCAAATTTACAAACAAGAGACTGATAGCATACTATACAATCTACAACGCAGATTAAGAGGTACTAAAGGGTCATCTGCATAGGATATTAAAAGGGAAAAAAAGTAAGTTTTGAAATGGCTTTTGCTTAAGAACCCCTACGTATAATCAAACAACATGAAAACATAGCCACACAAATTTGTGTAGAGAAAGAAGAGAAGCATGACATCAAATGACTAACGGTGACCCTTTTGGCATGATGTGAGACAGACGGACACAGATCTTTTTTTTTTTTTTTTTTTTTCCATTTTTTTTTTTTCATTTTTCTGAAGCTGGAAACAGGGAGAGACAGTCAGACAGACTCCCGCATGCGCCCGACCGGGATCCACCCGGCACGCCCACCAGGGGCGACGCTCTGCCCACCAGGGGGCGATGCTCTGCCCATCCTGGGCGTCGCCATGTTGCGACCAGAGCCACTGTAGCGCCTGGGGCAGAGGCCACAGAGCCATCCCCAGCGCCCGGGCCATCTTTGCTCCAATGGAGCCTTGGCTGCGGGAGGGGACGAGAGAGACAGAGAGGAAAGTGCGGCGGAGGGGTGGAGAAGCAAATGGGCGCTTCTCCTGTGTGCCCTGGCCGGGAATCAAACCCGGGTCCTCCGCACGCTAGGCCGACGCTCTACCGCTGAGCCAACCGGCCAGGGCCGGACACAGATCTTTATTTTCCAACTTCATAAAAGGAACAACTACTACTGTTGTAAAGAATACCTACGCGTGACATTCTGTTTCAGCATGTCAGACCCGGTGACGGTGGGAACACTGAGACAGAACCCCCGTGACATCTCTTCGGACCCACTGCATCTCGCAAACTCCCACCCCAATAGTTCCTTTTCACCTTCATTTTTGAAAATGTCATGTAGCTGCTCCTTATTCTCAGTTTTACAACAGTCCTTCACATAAAAGAGTATAATTCTGACCAGGATAAAAACAACCAACCAACCAACCAACCCATAAACTGATGGACTGAACTATTCACCGCATGTCAGTCTCCAGAAAAACAGTCTTCAGCTCTGTGTCTGTAGTCCCTGTCACCGTGCACCTGGGCAGCATGGAGGACGGGAAAAAAGAGACCAAAGTTACAATCTGGACTCCAGCCTCATAAAAGCGTTGATCTCGCTAAGCCTCTTTCTTCATCTATAAAATGGACATGCTGCCTGCATCACACGGCTGATGTAGAAATTAAAAGAGATTACAGGACTCGAGTGTTTGGTACACAAAAGACCCTCAGTGAATATAAGCCCCTGACTCCTTCCTGATGCCCCCTCCTCATTTCAGGTATTCAGGTAGCCCTCCCCTGCCTCTTTCACTGCTCCCATTAAAGGTGGTGGTGGTGGTGTGTGTGGGGGGGTAGTCTCTGGAAGACAGTACAGCCTGAAACCGTGCGTGCTGGAGTCAGGCACACCTGGATTCAGGTTCTGGCCTTGTCACTTAATCGCAATGTCAACTTGGACAAGTTCGCTTGGCCTTCCTGGGCTTCTGCCATTTATCAAAGGCAGTTACTTCTAAGTGCTGACTGCACTGTCTCGATCAGGGTGTGGGCGGAAACAGCTCACTCATCTTGGACAATCTGAGCTAAATATAATAATAGAACTGAGGTGTATGCAAAACTTAGGGGCAGTAACAAGGACTGAGCAGCACTTGGGGGAGGGGAAAGTGGGAGGCCGTTAGCACCCAGGGCCAATGCCAGCAGCTGCTGGAATCCAGAGAGAAAATCCTATGAATAAGACACCTGACAGGAGCAGTGACCTTCAGTAGAGGGACACGGACTACCTGTGACAGTTCCACAGGATGGAACGGGGAGAGAGATCTTGGCCTCTCTCTCTTCCTATCCACTGATCTGCTGGACAAACCCAGTGAACTCAGTCAGACATTTGAACTTCATGCATCAGCCTCATGGGGCAGAAAACGGTAAAGAAGGGAGAGAGAGGACCCGGAGGGACTAACCTAACACAGCTAGCATAGTCACTAAATTAATTGAATCATGGCAATTTCAGAGCACAGCGACTTATTATGGTAGATGCAAATGGACAGCTGGATGGGTACATGCATGGATGGATGGATGGATGGATGGATGGATGGGTGGATGGGTAGGTGGATGGGTAGGTGGATGGGTAGGTGGATGAGTGGACAAAAAGATGAACAGACGGACAAATGGCACAGGAGGGTAAGTGACTTGTCTACAATTCCACAGCGAGCACGATACAAAGCTACAGTTGGAACCTGTCAGAAGAACCTGCGTTCTTTCCCTTAACCAAATTATCCTTGCTTTGGAGTCAGCTTCCTGACCAGCCATCTGGGGCCTACGGGCTCTGCGAGGACTTCCCTCCAGCAGACCGTATGACACTCTTCCTCATGAACGCCCAGCCTTTGGAACTCCGCTTTGTTCCCCTGCCCCCTGAGAATTTGCCTGAACTGAAGCTTGGCAATCGTCCGTCCATGCTGCAGAGCCAAGCTATTTCATCAGACCTTTAATTAACTTATTCATCTGTGTTGGTTACCATCAAAGCAGGAGAGCCTGGTCAAGCCATCTAATTAGATTGCCCTGACTCCTGGATTTATTTTTAACACACATGTGAGGTTGTGAGGTACTCGAATGAATCGCAGAGCAGTAGGGCTACAGGAATAAATTAATCTCAACATGAGTCCAGGCCTGAATGTCATCTCAAGTCCCCAACTTAATACATAATCAATTAAGTCAGAGTGCACAATTAGAGGTCACAGAAGCATGTAAATGAGTGTGTATTCAGAAAGAAAACTAAGGCCTCTACAGGAGGAAAGGATGTGTGGTAAGAAGCAGATACATGTATCATATTTGGCTCACTCTCTCAGAAATAGCATAGAATACCTGCCCCCACCCCTTCATCCTAATCCTGAGAATCCTTCAAGTCTCAACTTAGAAGGCACCACCACCCCCTGGTCACCGCCTCCCCACGGCCCCAGGCTGGGCCCCGGCTCCAGACATAGCTGCTACCCTTTCTTCTGCACAGCACGCTGTCACGCTGTATCTAATTTTCCGTGTCTCTCTCTGGCTCTGGGCTGGAACTCCTTGAGGCAGGGATGATGTCATTTTTATGTGGTAACAAGTTATTACTCAAAAATTCTCAGGACTGCAGAGTTAGCCAGCCAGACCCGGGTTCAGATGCGCTCTCCGACCTCTTCCACTACTCGGAGCCAGAAGCATCACTAACGCTGAAGCCCAGGGTCAGAGTGGTACTACAGAAGGGGTGTGGCCGGTGGAGGCCCACGGCCTGGGCGTCAGTGCCAGTGTCAGTGCGGATACGCTGTGTGAGTGGGCTCAGGCACGTCGCTGAACCTCCACGAGCCTTAGTTTGCTCATCTGCAAAATGGGGGGCTGAGAACACTCCATAAAATTGCTAGGACTGCAAAGCTGGGCGGGGACCCCGTGGACCTCTGTACAGCCCACTCCTCTTCTCCCAGTGAACATCGGTCCACTCTGCCAATGCTCAGATGATTCAGGATTTTAAGTCTGATAAAATCAAGGAATTATGGGACCTCTGACAGTACGGGGGAGGTTGGGAATGGAAGCGATGGTGCCGGAGGAAGTAAGTCACCCATCCCCTTTTCCTAGGTTTCCACATAAAGTCTAACAAAAGTCACCATCTGAGATGTCCTGGGAAACTTGAATCCTCCTCGGTAGATTTCCAAATGGAACAGCACACCCTCCGTGTTAGGAGGAGAAAATGTGGGCGGGATGGGTCAGCCATGTACCCGTTCAGGGCAGTCTCTTGACACAACTCACACTGATACGATCTCACGCCCACTCTGCAAGCACTGCAATCCAAGCAGGGATACCAAGTCACAGGGTCAGAGGGGAGAAGACCACCCCTGAGGAAGCTGAGACAGCCTGGGGGCACCATGCAGACAGACCCAAGCGCCCTACAGAGGCTCCAGCACCCCCCCTTCCGGCACAGAACATCCTAGTTACGCTCTTTACCATTATAAACGCACCAAAGGGTTTGTGTAATTAAAAGGATAATAAAACTGAAAGTTACCTTATTTTAATGGACATATTCTTATCCTTGCAATAGCTGTTAATAATTCTAAGCAGCATGCCCTGAGATTTAATTAGCAAGAATGCAATCGTGCTCAAGAATACCACCTAATGCACTTATGTAAAGGTTCGTATGCGATCCCAGGTCTGAAGGGTTTGTGCTTACAGAGTGGGGTTGGGGGGTGCTCTCAAGGGGAAATTGGCCTGGTCAGAGCTGCTAGTTCCTCGGTGGATGAACCCCGAGGGAGTTTCTGTAAAGTTCTGCATCTGATGCTGGGTGGTCCACACAAAAGTTCCCCAGGAAATCTCACTAGGGCAGTGACATGAGCATGGAGGCACAAGGTGGGACAGAGGACACTAACCCACTGGTGACAGCTTAAAACTGACGTCTCCATGGTGAAGCCAGGTTTCTGACCTTTGAAAGACAAGGCAAAGGCTGGGGAATGGGCTCAATTTGCCGGGATATGGTGTCCAATGGTACAGGAAGAGGCTCTTTTCAGCAGGCTGGGGTGCCCAGCAATGGTAACGACAGACAGTATCACCTAGCATTCACTGGGCACTTACTGTGTGCCAGGCACTGTGCTAGGAGCGTTTGATGGGCTATCTTACCAAAACCGCCCCCAACTAGTCTAAAGGTCAGGTGCTGTTACCCTAGTCCCCAAAGTTTGGGTGATGAGGACTGAGTCTTTACCTTCACCCAGTTTCCAGGCCCCCAGCCCCAGATGTTCTCCCCTGAAATGACACCTCTCTCTCCTTTCCCACAGCCCCTGGCCTATCCAGATGTGCTCTTCACTCCTCTGGCTACCATACAGGCATAACTGAGCTCTGCCTGCATCCCGCCAAATCTCCATTCATCAAGGAGCTGTCTTGCATGGCAGTTAGGTACGAAGGCCTTAGAGTTGGGCATCCCTGGTTCCTGAATCTCTCTGGGCCTTAACTTTCCCATCTGTAAAATAGAGATAATAGTAGCACATCTTGCTCCCTTCCCAGGGAGTTAGTTCTTTTATTTGTAGTCTGTAAGCTTTCCTCCATCAGCCCAGAAATATGAGTTCTTTACCCATTTCAACATCTTTCCATGGACTACAAATCACCTTGACACATTTTTAAAAATGAAAAACAGAACGCATCCAAGCTGCGGAGTACTTGGAAAGTCATTTGCCTTTCATGTTGTTTCTGAGTGGTCGTCTTGATAACCCACCTGCATGTTCAGACTGTCCCCATTGAGAAATGGGGGGTTCGGGGTTCGGGTGTTGCAGGGACGCTGGGAGATGCCATGGGGAAGGGCTCATGGGGGGCACAGCTCAGGGGTCCAACTGGTTAGATTCCAAACTCCAATTCTACTGCCTCTGCATGGGCAAGCTCGACTCCCTAAACCTCAATCTCCTCACCCATAAAATATAGAAAATAAAATAATACATATTGCATGAGGTTTGCAAAAGCAGCAAATGAGGCAGGAGAACTAAGGCACCTTGCACAGTGCCTCGCAGATGATAAGGGCTTAATATTAGCTTTTAAATTGCACCCTGGAGCCTGCCTGGGTTTGAATCCTGTCTCCATCACTCACTAGACTGGGTCGCTTCGGGCAAGTAATTAATCCTCTATGTACCTTAGTCTTTCTTATCTGTAAAGTGGGCATCATGGAGCACATATTCCACAAGACTGGGAGAACTCTGGTGCTGTATGTAAGTAATGGCTATTGCTGTTAATTGTTAATGTTATTACTAATGGTGTTTAGAGCAATAGAAAAAGATAAGATTCATACCTATTAGCTAAAATCATCTGCATTTGTATTTAGCATCGCCTGCCAAGGAAAACTCTAGTCAGGATCATTTAAATAAGTATTTATAGAACACTCGATGTGGGCCAGGTGCTAAGGAGGGACTAGGGACCAGAGTCTGTGATGAATAAAACATGGCTGATGCGCTCTAGGAGTCCATGGTCTAGTGGATATTCATCACCCATCGCTGCATAACAAGGTACCTCAAAATACAGCAGCTTAAAACAGCAGAAATTATTGATTCTCTCACAGTCTCTGTGTCAGGAATTCGGGAGCCTATTAGCTGGGTGGTGCTGGCTTGGGATTTCTCTAGAGGCTGCAGTCAAGGCATCAGGTGGGCCTTCAGACCTCAGAATGCTTGCGATCTGCTTCTAAGCTGGCTCACTCTGAACCTGCCCAGCAGTCGATGCTGGCTATTAGGGAGGCGCAGTGCATTGCCCCTGGACCGTTCCGTAGGGCTACTTACATGTCTTTACAACACGGCAGCTGACCTCTCCCAGAGTGAGCGAGAGAAAGATAGGAGCGGGATGTCTTTTATGACTTGGCCCCTGAAGGTACACGGCGCCATTTCCTCCAGGCGATATTGGTTCTAGAGGTCAGTCCTGAGCACCGTGCAAAGAGACTAGACACGAGTGTGAACACTAAGGGATGGTGAACGTTGAGCCATCTCGGAAACTAGCGACTGCATCTGTCATGATATGATACGAACTGGAAAGTGATCACTTCCAAGTGTGTTCGGAGCAGTAGTCCGGTAGGAGGACAATTAAAGGGGAATGTTAGGAAGGGAGGGAGGGAGAGCAACCCTTGGAGATGTCTGCAGGAGACGAGCATCACGTTTGGCATTGACAACTGAGTTTCTCAAATACTGGGAGACAAGGAGAGGTATTAGTAAGACCCAGGGATATAAACAAATGATCGTCTGTGTGTGTCTGTGTAAAATAACTACAATCTGATAGGTATGGCTTAGAGTTGGAAGGGATGGTGAGACTATGGAAAGGGTCAAAGGTTGGCGACTCCTGTATGCCATGCTAAAGAGCATCAGACAATATCCCGGAGACAGTCGGAAGGTTTTCATTAGTAAAGAGACATAATCTCACTGTTTGAATGTGTTCTAGTTACTGTGACGGGAGGCAGCTGAGAGGCATCAGAACCTTGGAGGATGTCAACCAAAAAAAAAAAAAAAAAAGCAGATTTCCGGGGTCATATACACAGAGGTGATGATTCATCAGGTCTGGGGCAGGGCCCAGAAATCTGTATTTTTCAATCAGCACCCTATGTGAGCCTAAGGTAGATGCTCCCATACTACATACTAAGAAACACCAAGTTAGGAGGTACAGAAGTACGGTCTTTCTCAGGGTCTTGGAGACTGAATCATTTACATCAGCTCACCGACCAGTCTCCTGTTCAGAAGCAGGATAGAAGATCAGCCTCAAACTTAAGTGGCCCACCTGAACTTGACATAGTTGGATGCATGGGGGAGAACAGCTCTTCAAAGATTAGTAAGAGAGTGTTGACGGAAGATCTGGATCTCCAGATAACCCTGCATATCATGGGTGGCTTATGACTGCAGAGCCGTGAAGGGTTTTCTGCTTGTCCTTTATTTTTTAATATATATATGTATATATATTTTAATTTAGAAATTAAATTTAATGGGGTGGCATTGATCAATATGAGTACACAAGTTTCAGGTGAACATTCTATGGCATTTGAACTGTTGATTGCGTTGTGTGTCCTTTTTTTTTTTGTATTTTTCCAAACTTAGAAGCAGGGAGGCAGTCAGACAGACTCCTGCATGTGCCCTACTGGGATCCACCTGGCATGCCCACCAGGGGGCAATGCTCGGCCCCTCTGAGGTGTTGCTCCATTGAGGCTGGAGCCATTCTGGCATCTGAGACAGAGGTCATGGAACCATCCTCAGCGCCCGGGCCAACTTTGCTCCAATGGAGCCTCGGCTGCGGGAGGGGAAGAGAGAGACAGAGAGGAAGGAGAGGGGGAGGGGTGGAGAAGCAGATGGGCGCTTCTCCTGTGTGCCCTGGCCGGGAATCGAACCCGGAACTTCCACACGCTGGGCCGTGTGGAAGTCTACCACTGAGCCAACTGGCCAGGGCTGTGTGTCCCTCTTTTTAAACTTAGAAATCTCATTTCAATAAAAGCAGCTCTAGGCCAGTGACTGTGAAGTTCTATGGAACCAGTATCCACAGGAAGGCTGAGCCACACCTGGGGGGGGGGCAAGCAGCTTTATGCAAAACACAGAGTTTATATTATTATCCATATGAACTACTGTAATTCTACTTTTGCTCCACCCTGTATTTCTCATCTTCCCACAATGGAAACTTGGAAGGAGACTTTGTCAGAGTCCCCAGGCTGGTCTTTGCAGGTGACAGCAATGAACATTTATTCAGAACAGACAACAATTGCCAAAAGTAGTTAGCTGGCTTCCACCTGAAATGCTCATTATGCAGCAATCTACTGAGCAACTATCTTCCACAAACAAAATTAATTTAGAATAGTGACAAAGGTACGGTGACTCAAGATGAATGTGATCGCGGATCTACAAACACATGCCTCCTCTTACCAGTGGCAACAAAAGCCCTTTCCCGGGAGCCTGGCGAGAAGCAGCCTCTGCTGAGCCTTGTGCAGCCTGGGGGGGACTGGTCACCAGAGCATCTGCCGAGCGCTGAACATCCCTCAGTACTTTATGTTATGAAACGAAGCATTTCAAAGACTTGGAATTCTGATTTGTGAACTGGACTGTTACAGTGGTTTAATTTCCTGAAATATAGCTGCCTTCTTAACGAACAGATTTTTCAACGCACCGAGTAGAAAATTGCATTAGCTTCTGTATTGCTTGAACTTAATAGTTTTAGAAGCTGCAATTCTTCTTATTACAGAGCACAGTATGTATTTATGGATGTATACTTAGCACGGTGTCTGACACACAGGAGGTACTCAGTGAATCATTTTTGAAAAAGTAAAATAATATATATACACAAGCAATGCTCACCGAGAACCATTCCCTGTGATACAGACAGACCAGTGAACCTGCTTCATTCATTTATCCCTCATTCATTCCTTTAAACACCAGATGACGGCTTTGAGAGAATTTTAGTACAGGTGGGGGAGACGTAAAGACAAATAATTTCAAAAAGCGTTATTATAGCCATCAGGACAGTGGTTTATCTTGATGGGGATTGCAGGAGGCGGATGATGGGATGAAAAAGTCATCCAGGTGGCTTTGTTCTAATTCTAAGATAGATGGCATGACATTTTTATCAATGTATGTGTCCTATAACGTATTTATCTACAATCTTCATATGTGTGTGCAGAATGATATCACGGGTGATCCAGGATCCAGACTGTGACCTACACAGAACACAGAACTGGGAGCTAGGGGGACCCAGCCTAACCAACTGAAGTAACACACACACACATACACTCAACTCTTGCTCAAAGTGCCGTAAATGGAGATAATCATTACATTAGTAAATGGAAGGGGGAAAAAATCACAACAAAACTCTTATTTCCCTGTCACTATACATTTACTCTTCAGCATGCATTCCTTAGTGGGGCAAAAACTGCTTCTTGTGGGGCAAAAATATCTCATGGGGGATGCAATTAGAGAATGCTATTAGAAGATCTATTTAGAAAGGCTCTTAGGGATAATAAAACTTATAGAAGGTTGAGAAACTGTGCTCTGCAGGATGATAGGACACCAAACTACCCAGCCACGAAACAGAGCTGTGTGCAGAGACACAAATACATCAAAAAGCTGAATCAGTTATTAGCATCTCCTAAATCTAGCCATTCCTCATGAATTGAATCAGAAGGTGCTCTAACTAGAAAACATTACAGTTGTCTGTCCTCCAGTTCATCTGGAGATCGGGGAGCCCTTTGCCCATTCTCTCCCCTCACCTCCATTTCTTCCTTTCTACTTTGCCACCTCCTTTGCAGGGAACCATCCAAAGGGCAACCTCAGAGGCTGCCATCGGGGAGGCGCCACGCTGCTCCACATTAACGAGGTGTTTTTCATTTTCGGAGGGCTTTGCGACCCTTGGGAGGCCAAGTGCTTGCCTGTGACACTCCTGTCCCCAGCTTCAGAGATCGACCCTGAAGGTCAATTTAGCTCTAAGTACCTGGGGAGGGTGACCCCAAACAATTAAGGAGGGTTAAGGAGGACGAAACAGAGGTGCTGCTTAATTAATTTCTGGTTGGCTTAAAAACTGTTTTCTTTCACAAAACACAGAAGGCAAGAAGAGTCTTCAGGCATAGTCAAGAGATCCAAAGGAAAGCCTTGTCAGGGACAGACTTTCTCCTGGTTATAAGCCAAAATGGCCCTCTTCACCGGTCACTCCTGAAGAGACGATGTCTTGACTCAGCTCCTGTAATATATCTAACAGTCATTAACCAAAGTTCTTAATTGTAATTTCAAATATTTTCACCCTGAAGCCTTGTGTTAGGTGATCTAGACCGCGGATTTATTGACATTTCCTCTACACCCCCCCATAACAGGCCCCTACTATTTATATGAATGGTTGTCAAGGAAACCAGGTGTGAGTATAGCTGTCTAACCTGTCTAGATTTACAATGTATCATGCATGAACATGCAGATAGGAAAGGAATGTCACCCTTAGAAAGTACTAAGGAAGATGGTGAGTGGTACAAGATAATCGCATTCAGCCTTACTTCCATTTGGGGATTTGGTTACTGATCAAAGGAATTCCTAATGCTCTCAACTCCCCTTTCAAAAAAGAAAAAAAACCTCACACAATTCTGAAAGTGACTCATTTACCTAAACATTTCCGGTGTGTGCCAAACGCCATTATTAGTCGTAAAGGGAAGAATAGTGAATGTAGAACGTTCCTATCTCTTAGATCACAGTTAAGAGGTTACGAGGATTATAGTTATGATAATAAGAATATTGAATGTGTCTGTTGAATGCCCATTATGTAACAGACACCATACGCTATTTACCAATACCAGCTTTAAGTCACACAATAAACCCTATAAAATACGGATCAAGGAAATTACATCATCTTAAAGAATTATAGGAGCTGGTACTGAAAATCAAATTTGGCTCATTCTAAAAATTGTAATCATTTTGAGAGTGGACTCAAATAAAATATTAAAATGATCATTAGGCAGTGAGAACTATACATAAAATGGTGCTGGAATGCTTGGGATAGAGTAACCGACTACACCTGGAACTAGGAAGCAAAATGAGGAAAGGTGAAGGTGACAGTGATATTGGGCTCATACGTTAAGCACGAATGAACTCTGCATCCTGGGGAGAGTCAGTGCAAAGCGTGAAGAGTCCCGTGACTTCTCAGCACAAGTGTTTCCCCAATATCTGGAGGGGGACAAGTGAGTAGTAACATTCTACTAGGAAAACGCTTCATGACGCCAAAATAAAAAGCAGAGAGAAAAGCTTGAACAATAAGTCTATATCCCCAAAGACTGTTAGAATGGATTTTTTTTAATATTTATTTAGGCCCTGGCCAGTTGGCTCAGTGGTAGAGCGCCAGTCTGGTGTGTGGATGTCCTGGGTTCGATTCCCAGTCAGGGCACAAAGGAGAAGCGCCCATCTGCTTCTCCACCCCTCCCCCTCTCCATCCTCTCTGTCTCTCTCTTCCCCTCCTGCAGCCAAGGCTCCACTGGAGTGAGTTGGCCCCAGGAGCGGAGGATGGTTCCATGGCATCCGCCCCAGACATGAAAAACAATGGCTCTGATTGCAAAGGAGCAAGGGCCCCAGATGGGCAGAGCATCGCCCCCTAGTGGGCTTGCCAGGTAGGTCCTAGTAGGGGCACGTGTAGGAGTCTGTCTTTGCCTCTTCATCCTCTCATTAAATTAAAAAAAAATTATTTAGAAAAGAGAATGAATTCTTGACATCTAAAGAGTGTGCCAGAGAAAAACTTAGCCTCCAATGCTTAGCCTTTATGTAAATGACACTGTTGAGGGTCCAGGGCAAAGGCCAACTGGAGTCTGGGTGACCAACTCCAGGACACTCATGAAGACCATGTGGAGCCATCATCCAGCACTAGGGGCACATTAGAACCACCTGGGCCCACCACTGGGCCCACCCCGGAAAATCTAATTTGGGATTTCTAGTGGTGGGGCCTGGGCTTGCTGCTGGTTCTGGTTTGATAAGGATCAGAAGTTACAGCCACCATGGGGAACATTACAGAGAGGCCTCCAAAAATTAAGACTAGAACTACCCTATGATCCAGCAATCCCACTTCTGGGTATTTATCTGAAAAATACGAAAACACTAATTTACAAGGATATCTGCACCCCTATGTTTATTGCAATAACCAAGACCTGAAAACAACCTCAGTGTCCAATGATGCTGAACAGATAAAGCTGTGAATTGTGTGCGAGCGCACACACAATGGACTACTACACAGCCATAAAATGAATAAAAGGTGAAATCCTACCATTTGCAACGTCCTGGATAGACCTTGAAAGTATTAGGTTAGGCCCTGGCCGGCTGGCTCAGTGGTAGAGCGTCGGCCTGGCATGCAGGAGTCCCGGGTTCAATTCCCGGCCAGGGCACACAGGAGAAGCACCCATCTGCTTCTCCACCACTCCTCCTCTCCTTCCTCTCTGTTTCTCTCTTCCCCTCCCGAAGCCGAGGCTCCATTGGAGTACAGATGGCCCGGGCGCTGGGGATGGCTCCTTGGCCTCTGCCCCAGGCGCTAGAGTGGCTCTGGTCGCGACAGAGCGATGCCCTGGAGGGGCAGAGCATCGCCCCCTGGTGGGCAGAGTGTCGCCCCCTGGTGGGCGTGCCGGGTGGATCCCAGTCGGGCACATGCGGGAGTCTGTCTGACTGCCTCCCCGTTTCCAGCTTCATGAAAATACAAAAAAAAAACAACAAAAAAAAAAACACCCAAAAAAACCCCCCCAAAAAAAGTACTAGGCTAAGTAAAATCAGTCAGACAGAAAAAAACAAATACCATATGATTTCACTGATAAGCAGAATATCAAAACACACAAGAAAATAAAAATATATAAACAAACAAAATGAAGAAAAACTTGCAGAGGCAAACAACAGATGGGTGGATATCAGAGGGGAAGGGAGGTGGAGGGAGGGTGACGGGTAGAGGAATGCAGTCCTGGTCGGACAGCGCAGTGGGTTAGAGCATCCTCCTGAAGAGCAGGAGTTGCCAGTTCCGTCCCCAGTCGGGACACACACAGGAACCTATTGATGTTGCTGTCTCTCTTTCTGTCCCTTCCTCTCTCTCTAAAATCAACAAAACAAACCAACAAAAAAGGGGTAAGGGAGCTCAAGAGGATGGCTACAAAAACTAGACTTTGGGGTGAGTAGTACAGACAGGCGTTGATTTATAATGTTAGGCGGCTGAAATATATGTTACAAACCAGTTACCTCAGAGGAAATACATTTGGAAAACAAAAAGAAAACAGATCACAAGTGAAGCTAATGTGCAATGAAGCGTGGGCCCCAGCATTGTTTTTTGCTGTTGCTTTGTGTTACTAACGCCTAACAAATAATTCTTTATGTGCAATCAAGCCTGAGGTTCACAACAGTTGCAGAAACAAACCCACCAATCAATTCTAACTTCCAGCTGGGAAAATCAAGACTCAAATTGATGGCATAGATCTATAACTTTAGCTTTTTCTGTTGTTGTTTTTGTTGGCACAGACATTGTCAAGTTCCTCGGTAGATAGTTGATTCTTAAAAAATTCCCAATCCCTGGCCAGTTGGCTCAGTGGATAGAGTGTCGGCCCAGCACATAGAAGTCCCAGGTTTGATTCCTCCTGGTCAGGGAACACAAGAGAAGTGACAATCTGCTTCTTTCCTGCTCCCTCTCCCCCTTCTCTCTCTCTCTCTCTTCCTCTCTTGCACCAATGATTTCAGATTGATTTGAGCATCGGCCCTGGGCACTGAGAATAGCTTGGATGATTTGAGCACTGGCCCCAGACAGGGGTTGTCAGGTGGATCCCATTTGGGGTGCATGGAGGAGTCTGTCTCACTATCTTTCTTCCTCTTACTTAAAACAAAAAACCCTGGTCTGGAAATACTTAAGTATTCTTGCCCCGAAGTAACGTACTGAAATGAGCACTGAACTCAAGAGTATGAAAATCACAAGTTGGAGTCCAATCAGTTTCCTTCTCAGACTCCACGTGGGAAAAATAGGTACAGACACCTCCTTGTTCTGGGAGACTGACAATACGATGATGTATGTGGAAGCCCCTTAGAACGCCTGACAAATCTGCACTAGTGAGCTGAATGCAGAAACAGGAAATATTTCATCACATGGCAAGTAGAATGCAGGCCCAATCACAGTGAGTGAGCTCAGAACGCCAATGCCTTACCACCCTTGCCACCAGTGGTGAATACTTGCTTTCTTACAATGGCTGCTGCTGGAGGGCAGAGCTTACGTATTATGTATCCGCAATGGAAAGGCAACAAGCCCACTCTGGGACACAACGTAGGTTAAGTAACAATAGCACGTTAATACTAGGGGGTGAGAAAGGGGAGCTTCTGCAACACCAGTATGCCTATTAATGAGACGTTGATCATCTCCTTCCTGTTTCCTCTTCAAACCTATTATTTAGGGAGGAGTGAGCTGTAAAACCCACTGGGGTTCTTTAATTCAGCCAGGGTAAGTGGTTAAATCTAATGAAAATGTTCTCCTCGGATGAGTTATCCAGCCGAGGGAGTTGAGTATTTGAATAGATTATTTAACAGGTCAGTTTGTGAAACGTCCACCTTGGAAAAAGATAACAGGAATGAGGACAACAATAATCGTGTGTGTACAGCACTTTCTCATGTACGACAGTTTCAAACCAATTATCTCACTGGGTTCTTGAAATAATTCTGTGAATGAAGGAAGTAAGGAATTCATATCTCCACTTTGTATCCAGGAAAGTAAGACTTTTAAAACATCACTGTCCCAAGTTACACCGCTAGTGAATGATTTGGGATTGCAACTCACCTCTTCTGAACCTTCAGGAAAAGCACTTCAATGGGGCCCAGGCCCTTCTGACACCCCCATGTAATGCTTTGACTTTATCACGGGAAGCAGATGGAATTAACAGACTATGAAGTATTGTCTATGGTTCTTGAGCAAGAAAAACTCACATTTTTAACACCTACGAGCTCCTCTTCTCAAAATCAATTTGGTGGCCTGGTGCAACAAGGGATGAAAACTTGAAATGTTTCCAAGTTTCCTATTCAAAGTTACTTTGCGTAGAAATGATTCTGGTTTGCTTTGCATGTTTCAATTAGAAAACAAAGAGAATATGGCTCCCTAGAGTCCCAAAGGAGGCTGGAGAGTTATGAATGGATAGCAGCACGGAGTCTACAAGTAATGTGGCCAGGACTGCCAGCATCTGGACGTTGCTTACTTTTCATGTGGCTGGGAATAATTAGACCTAGGTCCATTTGGCTGGTCTCTGACTTAGTGGCTTGAATTTTCCACCCCATTGCCTTCACATGCATCATAGCCAGTCAGGGCTTGCCTAAATGTGTGTGTGTGTGTGGGGGGGGGGAGCTGCCCCTAATTTTGTCAGATTCAAATGCATGTTCTCAACCTGGGGCGATTTTACCTGCTAAGGGACACTTGGCAATGAATAGAGACATCTTTGATCATCCCAACCCGAGGGGAAGGTGCTACTAGGCATCTAGTGGGTAGAGGCCAGGGATGGCACACATCCTCAGACAGGAAAGGCCCCCAAAGAATTCTCTGGCCCAGAACATCAACAGGGGAGGCACCTTGTTCAATAGTGCTAGTCACAACTCAGAAAAATGTATGTAGATAAACAAGCAGAATTTTTTTTTTTTCATTTTTCTGTTTCCGACCTGGGCCGGTTCACCCCTCCTTAGGCAACCTGGTGGTCCCCCGCTCCCGGGAGGTCACCATATTGATGCCGAACTTAGTGCGGACACCCGATCGGCATAGCGCACTACAGCCCAGAACTGGGCTAAAGCGATCCTCCCGCCTCAGCCTCCCGAGTAGCTGGGACTACAGGCGCGCGCCACCACGCTTGGCATCATTTTTCTGAAGCTGGAAACAGGGAGGCAGTCAGACAGACTCCCGCATGCGCCCGATTGGGATCCACCCGGCATGCCCACCAGGGGGCGATGCTTTGCCCCTCTGGGGCGTCACTCTGTTGCATCCAGAGCCATTCTAGTGCCTGAGGCAGAGGCCACGGAGCCATCCCCAGTGCCCGGGCCATCTTTGCTCCAATGGAGCCTCGCTGCGGGAGGGAAAGAGAGAGACAGAGAGGAAGGAGAGGGTGAGGGGTGGAGAAGCAAATGGGTGCCTCTCCTGTGTGCCCTGGCCGGGAATCGAACCCGGGACTCCTGCACACCAGGACGACGCTCTACCGCTGAGCCAACCGGCCAGGGCCCACAAGCAGAATTTTGAATTGATCCCGGTACCCTAGTACAAGTTTGCCTCAGTTTGGACCTCGTGGAGAATAATGCACTACTCGGAGTTATGGAAGTACCAGGAAGGAGGGAGGACATAGGGGTTAGAGTCCTCTGCACCCTGACTTCAAGAAAAAGTGACAACTCCGTACCCCCACAAATAAGGAACAGAATTAAATGAGGCTTATAAATGAAAGACTGAAGTTTAAACGGGCAAGACTGTCCAGTGGCTGATTCAATGGGGTCTCTCTTGGCCAGCAGCTATAAGCTAGCCAGGACCATGGCTGTCCCTCTCCCAGAATGAGGGGTCCACCTCTCACTGGACTGAGCACTCCTCTGCCCAGCAGGTAAGCCTCACCCTACACTCAACTTCACACTGAACCAGGGACTCCAAGTTCCAGGTGCTGGACAGCTGTTGTTGCTTAACATTCATTCTCCAAACAGCTCAACCTAAGCTCCCTAGTGTCTGAGCCCCAAATGTCCGCTTCACGAAGTCAAGAGCACTCTCATGCCTTCCCTACACAAGAAGAGAACAAGTTCTTGCCGACCCCAGTCCCAGGATATAATTAGCAGAGCCCCAACCAGGGCTCACCTCTCAGCCAGAGGCACAGAGAATGGCACACCTGTGCCCCTGCTTATCCTGCACTCTGTAATTATTTAAGGGAAAAAACATCACACTAAGTTTGAGCCTGTATCCTTCTGGACAGCTCCCAGGAATGTACATTATACGTCCTGCCCACCATCTCTAAGTGGGAGTCTACATGACAGGACTCGTGCTCTTCCCACCAAAGCCTTCCATTTTCCCGATTTAGGTGACACTGCCATGCACCCACCAGCTTGTACCAGTATGCCAGCTGTTGAATTTGATCCCTTTCTCCCTCTACTATTGCCCTATCTAACAGGTCCAAACCCTGTCTAGTTGGCTGCTGAAATCAATCTGCCTTCCAAGGTCGTCACCTGGAAAGGATGAGGGTAGTCTTTTAACCAAAAACCCTTCTACACCTTCTCTTTAGGAACTGTCATATGTAAAAAGGTAAGTTTTAGGTAGATGAACCAAGTCTATCCTTTCTTGATTTTCCATTCATCCACCAAAAACACCCCTATTGCCACAAGGTCTCTGGACCTGAGAACCTTAAGATCAGGGTCTTGGACTGATCTGTTCATGTTAGCAATGGCCTACAGGGCCATTCCATTGCAAGTCATTTAGTAACTAAGAGACGCAGAACCTCAGGGACGAATTTAACAATGCCTAACCCATCCAGCTCCCTTTTCTGCCCCCCCCCCCCCCGAACCCACTGAATAGGTCGAGGACATTGCTTTTTAAATAGATTCTACACACTATAAAATGGAAGTTCAATTTTCCAAGTATATGGCCAGTTACGTCCACACTCACCGTTACTAAGCATGCTGCTTCTCTCCACCTTGATTACTGAGTGCGTAATGCACTCGGTACACATGGGTCTCCCCACAGGAGCCTCATTTGTGGGATACCCACTGCTTTAACCTCAGAAACCCCCCCTAGAGCTTTTCAAGGTATATGCATACAGCAGATATTCAATTTGTTTTTAATTTAAATGTGAACATATTGATTATATAGACACTGAGGGCCAGAAGGTAAAAATAACCCAATTTGTTTTTTCCTATGGGCATGCTGAACAGTCCTGGGTGATGCTTTAAGTGATCTGGTTTATTAGTTTCTTCTACTATCAAAAGGTGTTGGCTTTGTAAATGAAAAAATAGAAGGATGTAGCAGGCAGATAAAAAGAAATGCATTTCTTTCTTTTCTGAGAGAAAAGGTGCCATGATAAGGGCATAAAGTTTTATAGCTAAGCTCAGCAGGTAATGAGCAGGCAAAGGAGTTCTGCTTGCGGAAAAGGTGTTCTCTTCTTTGGGCAACAAAAGCCTGCCATTAATGCACAGAGCAAGATGGAAAGCTCCACGCCTTCTCTCCACACTCCTCAAACCACCCGTCCTCGACAATGATAGACCTCGCGTGGGGAACACGCCCCTTTCCCCCTTCACTTTTGGAAATCATAGGAGCACCCGCCCAGCTCCCAGTCCCATATCATGTGGGAAGCTGTCCCTGAAGACCCAGCTGGTAACTGATGAGATACTGCACTGCTCCCAATTCCGTTCGTTTTCACTCCAGTCTGGAGAAGACATAAGCTTTCCAACATCCAAATTCTCCTGGAATAGTGTGCATCAGCAAACCCTTATCTTTTGATTGATTTCTACCAAGGTGCGGACCTCTTAATTAGGTGAGATTCCGCTATCTATTCATTCGAGTTCGCATCAGGTTTTCCTGTGCTCCTGAGAAAATGGGGACTACTGCAAGCCCATTCCGCTTGAGCCTGGAGGGGCTGGGAACTTCCCCCAGGTATGACTGAGCGCCTTGGAAAATTCCAATGAAGTTATCCAAGCCCAACACCAAACTAGTTAAGTCAGACGTCACAGGTTGAAAAGAAAAGTGAGGGAGAGCAACACTGCTTGCTAAGTATATTGATGACCCCTGCTTCCTACCAATGCCCTTCCCTCTCCCAGCAGATCCACAGAGGGGAGTGTGAGCCTGCTGGTCCTCACCAGCCACTATCCCACTGCTTTGCTGGGCAGACTGCAAGCAGAGAGACACAGGGAACCCCTGCCTCCCGCCTCCCTGCAGACAGACGCGGTGGATGACAATTCTGCCAATGCCAAGGATGGGAAGTTTCCTGGGAGATTTGGGGGACAAGATTCCAAGACAGGGAGAGAGAGAGAGAGAGAGATATGGAGGGGGGAGGGGAGAGAGAAAGAGAGAGGGAGGGAGAGGAGGAGGCAGAGAGAGGGAGAGAGAAAGCTTTCTTCTTCTTTCCCACCACCTTGTGAGGAGATGAATGCTGCATTTGCTATGACCACTGTGACCCTGAGGAACCCAAGAGAACCCCCATGGTGATGACCATGTCTCATGGAACTGCCTGCCCTTGGGCTTCTTGCTGTGTGAGAAAAATAAAGAGGCTGTTTAAGCCATCTCTACTAGTGTATTGTGTGTTTGTTTTACCTGCAGCAAAGCAAACACTCAAGTTTTAAAGAAAGCGTTTCAGCACCTTCTCCTGGGGAACTGTCATCATACTAAAATCAGTCTGGAACCGAGGACCCAATTCTGTTCTGAGAAAACAAACAATGCAAAGAGAGAGTCCCTGGGGTGCCCTGAAAGGGCGCGAAGCAAGCCCTTGCTGACCTCATTCCCCACTGGGCTCCACTACCTGTCCTATAAAGACACCCTCAGTAAGATGGATGTAAGAAAATGTGGGTTCACTAATGCACACAGCCCTACGGAGTTCTTGGGTGCTGTTCCACCCAGGTTCTCACCCGCAAGCCCTGCTGCAGACGAGGAGGCACCTGGGACTCCCAGGACGCACATGCGGGTGGGCCGGCCCTCAGCAGCACCCGGGACACCCAGGACGCACATGCGGGTGGGCCGGCCCTCAGCAGCACCCGGGACACCCAGGACGCACATGCGGGTGGGCCGGCCCTCAGCAGCACCCGGGACACCCAGGACGCACATGCGGGTGGGCTGGCCCTCAGCAGGACCTGGGACTCCCAGGACGCACACGCGGGTGGGCCGGCCCTCAGCAGCACCTGGGACACCCAGGACGCACACGCGGGTGGGCCGGCCCTCAGCAGCACCCGGGACACCCAGGACGCACACGCGGGTGGGCCGGCCCTCAGCAGCACCCGGGACACCCAGGACGCACACGCAGGTGGGCTGGCCCTCAGCAGGACCCGGGACACCCAGGACGCACATGCAGGTGGGCTGGCCCTCAGGAGCACCCGGGACACCCAGGACGCACACGCAGGTGGGCTGGCCCTCAGCAGGACCCGGGTGGGCCGGCCCTCAGCAGCACCTGGGACACCCAGGACGCACACGCGGGTGGGCCGGCCCTCAGCAGCACCCGGGACACCCAGGACGCACACGCAGGTGGGCTGGCCCTCAGCAGGACCCGGGTGGGCCGGCCCTCAGCAGCACCCGGGACACCCAGGACGCACACGCGGGTGGGCCGGCCCTCAGCAGCACCCGGGACACCCAGGACGCACACGCGGGTGGGCCGGCCCTCAGCAGCACCCGGGACACCCAGGACGCACACGCAGGTGGGCTGGCCCTCAGCAGGACCCGGGACACCCAGGACGCACATGCAGGTGGGCTGGCCCTCAGGAGCACCCGGGACACCCAGGACGCACATGCAGGTGGGCTGGCCCTCAGGAGCACCCGGGACACCCAGGACGCACACGCGGGTGGGCTGGCCCTCAGCAGGACCCGGGACACCCAGGGCGCACGTGCGGGTGGGCTGGCCCTCAGCAGCACCCGGGACACTCAGGACACACGTGCGGGTGGGCCGGCCCTCAGCAGCACCCGGGACACCCAGGACACACGTGCAGGTGGGCTGGCCCTCACCATGGGCGCCTGCTCTCACACCCGTGGACAGTGCTGCCTGCCACACTGGGAAACCATCAGGTTCTTCCTCCCCACTATTTTCTCTTTCTTCTCTTCCTTCCTTCCTTCCCTTACTTCTTTCAGAAGAAAAAAGCGTTTTTTAAAAACTGCACTACTGTGAAGATTTTGTAAAATGTAATAAAAAGAGAAAAATCCCAGTAGAATCTCAGTATCCAGAGAGAACCTACTGCCACGTGTTCTTCCTTTTGTAGTAAGTATATAACTAATATAGACACCTTTAAATTTGGGAGAAGGAGTGTTGTATTTTTTTAAACTTAATTTTAAATCAAAGCTATTTTCCCTTTTCATTTATTCAAGCAACATTCAATATTTATTATTAAATCAATAAAAAACCTTATTTTAAATACTTTATCTGTTTGTGAGGCTGTACCCATAACCTCACTATCTTTTCCTCACTGTTAGGATTTGGGCTGTGTCTGATTTTTGCTACTGTAAACAATACCATGATGAAACCCATTGACTCACTCTGTTTCCACAAGCAAAGAATTTCCACATCATATGGCAGGATGTTTTGTATATGTTTGTAACAATTTTTTTTTAACTTTTAGTGAGAGGAGGGGAGGCAGAAAGACAGACTCCTACATACACTCTGACTGGAATCTACCCAGCAAGCCCACTAGGGGGTGATGCTCTGCCCACCTAGGGCTGTTGCTCCATTGCAACTGGAGCCACATTTTAGTGCCTAAGGAGAAGGCCATGGAGCCATCCTCAGCACCTGAGGCCAACTTGCTTGAGCCAATCGAGCCATGGCTGCAGGAGATGAAGGGTGAGGAAGAGGGGGGGAGAAAGAGAGAGAGAGGGGAGGGGTGGAGAAGCAGATGGTCGTTTTTTCTGTGTGCTTTGACTGGGAATCGAACTCAGGACATCCACACGCCGGGTCGGTGCTATATCACTGAGCCAACTGGCCAGAGCCTAACAATCTTGATACTGACTACAAAACTATTTTTAAAAAAGACGATTCTTTCATTTACAACAGACACTTTCATGAGAGTTGTTCACAGTGGATACTTGGCAATATTGAGTAATAATTTTTTTAAAGCCTTTGACACTTAGATATTATCTTGTTTTTCTATTTCTTTAAATAGTTAGTGATATTAGATTATTATTTTTTACCATTTGCTTTTCTTCTTTTGTGAAATCCTTCATTTTTATCCTTTATTTATCCAATGGTCTATTTTTCTATTGATTTGTAAGAGCTCTTTATATGTGACACACTATGTGTTTCAAGTATAAATTTCCTAATTTTTCATCTGCCATTAAATTGTCTCAGTTGCTAACTGACATTCAAAATACCCCCCACCCTTTTTTTCCATTTTAATTAATCAAATCTATTAGAGTTTTCCTTTGACAATTTTTTTCCCACTTCTCTTGGGTATGTACAAATTTTCTTCAACCTTAAAAATTTTCATATTTTCTTCTAATTTTGTTTAATGTTTCTGTTTTAAAACTTAAGTCTTTAATCCAAAATTTATTTATTTTTGTATCTGGCAATATCTTATTTGATCTTTTCCCAAATGCTCAATCTTCACAATAATGTCTTTTCCTGAATAATCCATTCTTTCTTTATGTGTAGGAACCTCTTCGTTGAGCAAAGGTTGATACATACTTAGACTATAAGACATCATACTTCCCTTTCCATATTCATAAAGACAGTTAACTGCTCTGAGACTCTTCCCGGCTGGTGGACGACAGCCTCAGCATCCTTACCGAGACTTCTCCCTTCAAACATTACCCAGTTGATTATGTGCTGGCTCTATGCTCACAGCGGGCCGGGGCGGTCAAGAGCAGAGGGTCCATCCACACCAATGTCACACTGCAGTGGACGAGTTAGACTGACAGCCAATACTTAGGTGTCAAATGTATTTAACAAATAATCATACAAAGAAAGTGTTGAATAGATAACTATGTACTGACAAGTGTTATGAAGAAGGAAGCACAGAGTAGCATGCCAACCTACAGCAGGGGAGCCCAAATATCAACAGAATGGCCAAGAACAGTTTCCCTAAGATTTACACTGAGCTCTAAACGTCAGATGGGGAGGGAGTGGGCAAGGGACAACTTCTATTTTTGGTAACATGGTGAACTAAAAAATGAAAATGCCCTCCCAGTGAAATAATAAGTATATTATAAATAAATACATATGTAATCTATGTTTATATAATATATATATATACATACATTTTATACTATAAATTACATATACAGTGTGTCTGTAAAGTCATGCAGGAAAGCAACAAAAGATGATAGAAATGTGAAATCTGCACAAATAAAAGGAAAACTCTCCCAGTTTCATACCTATTCAGTGCAGTTCGATGTGGGCTCACGCACAGATTTTTTTAATAATTTTATTTATTTTTTTATAAAGATTTTATTTATTCATTATAGAGAGGGGGGAGAGAGAGAGAGAGAGAGAGAGAGAAGCAGAAAGCATCAACTCCCATATGTGCCTTGACCAGGCAAGCCTAGGGTTTTGAACCGGCAACCTCAGCGTTTCCAGGTTGACACTTTATCCACTGCGCCACCACAGGTCAGGCACGCACAGATTTTTTAGGGCTCCTTAGGTAGCTATCCCGTATAGTGTCTACAGACTCATCACTGACTGATGGCCTACCAGAACGGGGTTTCTCCACCAAACTGCCGGTTTCCTTCAACTGTTTATCCCACCGAGTAATGTTATTCCTATGTGGTGGTGCTTCATTATAAACGTGCTGATATTCACATTGCACTTTGGTTATGGATTCAAATTTAGTGAGCCACAGAACACATTAAACTTTCCTCTGTACCATCCACATTTTGACTGGCATGGCCGTGGGCTGCTCCGCTGTATACACGGTGTTACCTCATCATCTGCGCATGCGCACATGCTGCCACATCATCCTACAGAAACTGGGAGGGTTTTCCTTTTATTTGGTGCAGATTTCACATTTCTATCATCTTTTGTTGCTTTCCTGTGACCAGTCAAAAGTGCACCATGACTTTACCAACACACTGTAAGTATATTATAAATACATATGTAATATATGTCTATATAATATGTATATGCATTTTATACTATATACAATATACTATTATACATATGTAATAGATTCATATGTATTATATATTATCTATTATATAATATATAACATATACGTTGATACAAGTATATAAGTATTAGATATGTAGTTATATATGATATATTGAGATATATTAAGATGTATATCATACATATAATGTATACAGGTAACACATACATATATGTATATATAATTATATACTGCATGCTTTATATTATATATAAAACTTAAGTTGACATAAAAGCAAAACTATAAATATAAGCAAGTCAAAGTAGGAAAATGAGACTGTAAGTAATTCCCAAACCCACACTGCCCTAAGGGAAGCAGCCTTTGAACTCCTGCTTCCATTTCTGTGGGTGTGGGTGCAGAGAGAGAAGATAAGCCCATGGCCTGGCTAATTAAGAGTCAGAGAGAAGCCTGACCTGTAGTAGCACAGTGGATAGAGCATCAACCCGGAACGCTGAGGTTGCTGGTTCAAAACCCGGGCTTGCCTGGTCAAGGCACATACGAGAAGCAATCAATGAACAACTAAAATGAAGCAACTATGATCTGGCTCTCTCTCTCTCTCAAATCAATAAATAAAAATCTAGCCTGACCTGTGGTGGCGCAGGGGATAAAGCGTTGACCTGGAAATGTTGAGGTTGCCGGTTCGAAACCCTGGGCTTGCCAGGTCAAGGCACATATGGGAGTTGATGCTTCCAGCTCCTCCCCCCTTCTCTCTCTCTGTCTCTCCTCTCTCCCTCTCCCTCTCCCTCCCTCTCTCTCTCTCTCTCTCTCTCCCTCTCCTCTGTAAGATGAATAAATAAATAAAAAAATTTAAAAATCTAAAAAAAAAAAGTCAGAGAGAAGACATGGCATAAAGTTAAAACGCAAACTGTTCTTTCTGCATAAGATGATCTGGAAATAATCTCCAGCACACAGAAGAAGAATCCCAGGAAACACTGGCTTTTGGCTTGATGGCGAAAGGCGGCTAGCTGTGGAAGAGGGAACCTGAGAATTAGGACCTGGAAGCTGTATTATGCAATGATGTGCAGTCTGAACTCAAGCTACCTATTAGATCTGACAAACCTCAAAAGGCGAATTTAATTCAAAATAATGAGGGCTGACAGTGCCTCCGGCGATTGGCAGTAATATACAAGCATACCTCACTTCATCGTACTTCACAGTGGCTTTGCTTTTTCTCTTCTTTTCTTTTTTTTATAAACTAAATGCTAGATAGTCCACCAGCAAAGAGATGACGACTCACTTTGTTGGGGTCATCTGGAACCAAATCCGCAAAATCCCTGAGGTGTGCCTGTATACAAACGTTTCAGGCAAACACAAGACTCCACCGCAGTGCTTTCCTAAATCGGCATGGATTTGACACGGAATTATGCTGTATGGGTTAAACCCAGGGCTAGGCTGAAGGTCTCCATTCCTGTTTTTACCCTTTTCTAGCAGAGATATCTTTGCCAAATTGTCTTTAATCTCAGGTTCCTCATCTGCAAAACAGGATCATAATATAGCACTAATTCTAAAGGATTGTTGTGGAAATTCAATGAGATAACCCACATTGAATGCTTAGCATTGTTTCTGGCATGTAAGTACCAAACAAATGTTGGTTGTTGTTGTTATTACTATATTATGCATATTCTTTTCTTTTTTTTTTTTTTTTGTATTTTTCTGAAGCTAGAAACGGGGAGGCTGTCAGACAGACTCCCGCATGTGCCCGACCGGGATCCACCTGGCACGCCCACCAGGGGGCAATGCTCTGCCCATCCAGGGCGTCGCTCTGTTGCAACCAGAGCCACTCTAGCGCCTGAGGCAGAGGCCACGGAGCCATCTCCAGCACCCAGGCCACCTGTACTCCAATGGAGCCTCCGCTGCGGGAGAGGAAGAGAGAGAGAGAGGAAGGAGAGGGGTAGGGGCGGAGAAGCAGATGGGCGCTTCTCCTGTGTGCCCTGGCCAGGAATTGAACCCGGGACTTCCACACGACAGGCCGACGCTCTACCACTGAGCCAACCGGCCAGGGCCTATTATGCATATTCTTGTAGACTGTCTTACTCACTAACTTATTAATATTATCTCCACTGTTCATTACTAAATTTGCCAGAGTTCTGCCATTTCCTTATGCGTAGAACCAACTTTAAAATGTTTAAATTTGGTTTTCTGTTTTTCTATTTTTCTTACTTCATGAATTTGTGCAGTTAACTTCATTTTCCTCCCAGTTTCCTCCGGTCCATGCCACTGTTCTCATTTAAGTTACCAAGTGGAATGCGAAACTCATTCATCATCATCGCTACTCTTGAATAATGAAGGCACTGGCGGCTATTAAGACATCTCCCGTGACAGCTTTGGGAACACTGTGTCAGCTGTACTGTGAGATGTTCCTCTTCTGCTGTTTTCAAAATGGGTAATGATTTTAGTTTTTATTTCCTTTTGGCTTAAATAAGCATTTAGGAAAATCCTTCCCAATCCCCTGATATCCAAGTACTTTGAACCTCCATTAAAAAGTTTGGTTTTGATGTGTAGTTTTATTGCCTTGTGGTCAAGAGTGGGGGCCTGCATAATTTTTATGGTTTGGAATTTAATGAGGCTTTCTTGTGCCCTCAATTCACGTAATTTTTTCATACACAGTAACATATTTTTATTCCATTTTTATGGATATGAAGCTTGATATCTACTGATATCAAATACATTTAAAAAATACCTTTGTCATTATAACACCATGATTTGCATTGGCTGACACTGTCCTGACATATCCTATTTCCTTTTTTTTTTTTTATCAGTTTTTGATTTATATATTTGAAACCTTTATACTTGGGAGATAGCTTGGCTATTATATCCTCTTATGGATATCATATGATGTGTGGCAACACTTCAAAAGTATTAAATTTGCCTAACCAGGCTGTGGTGCAGTGGACAGAGTGTAACACTGGGACGCAGAGGACCCAGGTTTGAAACTGCGAGGTCACTGGCTTGAGCACGGGCTCATCTGGTTTGAGCAAGGCTCACCAGCTTGAGCCCAAGGTCACTGGCTTGAGCAAGGGGTCAATCAGTCTGCTGTAGCCCCCCCCCCCAGGTCAAGGCACATATAAGAAAGCAATCAGTGAACAACTAAGGAGCTGCAATGAAGAACTGCTGCTTCTCGTCTCTCTCCCTTCCTGTTTGTCTGTCCCTATCTGTCCCTCTCTCTGTCTCCGTCATAAAAATGTATTAAATTTATCTAATTAAACACATTTCATTACAGTTAATATGTTTGTTATATACCATATTAAATAATATATCACTTATATATAGTGTATAATACATAAAATTATGTAAATAAATTTACATTTTTATTATATATGTAAATATAAAACATAATACATTTATATATTTAATTGTATTTATAATATCTGAAATTAACATATCCATACCATATTTCCCTTCATATGTCTGAAACATCCTAATATATATTTTATATTTAAAATTCATAATTTTTCTAGTTGTGTTTTTTTTTTTTTTTGTATTTTTCTGAAGTGAGAAACAGGGAGGCAGAGAGACAGACTCCCGCATGTGCCCAACAGGGATCCACCTGACATGCGCACCAGGGGGTGATGCTCTGCCCATCTGGGGCATTGCTGCACTGCAACAAGAGTCATTCTAGCACCTGAGGCAGAGGCCATGGAGCCAACCTCAGTGCCTGGGCCAACTTTGCTCCAATGGAGCCTTCGAGGTGGGAGAGGAACAGAGAGAGAGAGAGAAAGGAGAGGGGGAAGGGTGGAGAAGCGGATGGGTGCCTCTCCTGTGTGCCCTGGCCGGGAATCGAACCTGAGACTTCCACACGCTGGGCCAATGCTCTACCACTGAGCCAACAGGCCAGGGCTAGTTGTGCTTCTTGAAGATAGTAAGCACTCAGTTAAGATATTGCTTTTTTTTTTTTTTTTTTTTACAGAGGCAGAGATAGACAGGGACAGACAGACAGGAACGGAGAGAGATGAGAAGCATCAATCATCAGTTTCTCATTGCGCGTTGCGACTTCTTAGTTGTTCATTGATTGCTTTCTCACATGTGCCTTGACCGTGGGCCTTCAGCAGACCGAGTAACCCCCTGCTGGAGCCAGCGACCTTGGGTCCAAGCTGGTGAGCTGTTTGCTCAAGCCACATGAGCCCGCGCTCAAGCTGGCGACCTCGGGGTCTCGAACCTGGGTCTTTCTGCATCCCAGTCCGATGCTCTATCCACTGTGCCACCACCTGGTCAGGCAAGATATTGCTATTTTATAAAACCTATACTTGGAAAATTATAAGACACTGAAGAAAAAAACTGTAGAAAATACAAATAAACAAAAGCATATTCTGTACTCATGGACAGGAAAAATTAACATGGTTAAAATGTCCATATTGCCTAAAGCAATCTATAGATTCAATGTAATTCTTATCAAAATACCAATAGCATTTTCCACAGAACTAGAACAGATAATTCAAAATTGGCATGAAAGCACAAAAGACCCTAAATAGCCACAGAAATATTGAGAAAGAAGAACAACGTTGGGGGTATCATGCTACTGATACCAAACTACCTATTACAATGCTATAGTAATCAAAACAGCATGTTACTGGCATAAAAACATACACATAGATCACTGGAACTAAAAAGAAAGCCCAGAAATAAACCCACACCAATATGGTCAGTTAATATATGACAAAGGAGGCCTGACCTGTGGTGGCACAGTGGATAAAACGTCGACCTGGAAATGCTGAGGTCGCCAGTTCGAAACCCTGGGCTTGCCTGGTCAAGGCACATATGGGAGTTGATGCTTCCAGCTCCTCCCCCCCCCTTCCCTCTCTCCGTCTCTCCTCTCTCTCTCTCTCCTCTCTAAAATGAATAAAAAAAATATATGACAAAGGAGGCAAGAACACACAGTGGGGTAAAGACAATATTTTCAGTAAACGGTGATTGAAAAATAGGAGAGATACATGCAATAAAATGAAACTAGACCACCTTCTTATACCATACCCGAAAATAAACTCTTTAAAAATTTTTTTTATTAATTGATGTTAAAGATAGAAGAAGGAAGAGAGGGAGAGAGACACAGGAACATCGAGCTGTTCCTGTATGTGCCCTGACAGGGAGTCAAACTGGCAACCTCTGTGCTTCGGAATGATGCTCTAACCAAACAAGCCATCTGGCCAGGGCAAGAATAAACCCAAAGTGAATTAAAGACTTACATGTAAGACTTGAAACTGTAAAACTGAGAGGAAAATATAGGCAGTAAAATCTCATACATTTCTCTTAGCAATATTTTTTTTTTCAGATATATGTTCTCAGGCAAGAGAAACAAAAGAAAAATAAAAAAATAGGGCTTCATCAAAATAAAATTTTTTGTACAGCAAAAAAAAAAAAAAAAATCAGCAACAAAATGAAAATCAACCTACTGAATGAAAGAAGATATTTGCCAATGATACATCTGATAAGGGATTAATATTCAAAATTGATAAAGAACTCATACAACTCAACACCCCAAAATATGGAAGAATCCAATTAAAATATAGGCAGAGGAACTGAATGGACATTCTTCTAAAGAGGACATACAGATGGCCAATAGACACATGAAAAGATGCTCAATGTCAGTAATCATCAGAGTGATGCAAATTAAAATCACAATGAGATATCACTTCATGCCTCTCAGAACAGCTATCATCAAAAAATCAAGAATGTGTTGGCAAGAATGTGGAATAAAGGGAATGCAGACTGGCGCAGTCACTATGGAAAACAGTATGGAGGTTCCTCAAAAAATTAAAAATGGGGCCCTGGCCGGTTGGCTCAGCAGTAGAGCGTCAGCCTGGCGTGCGGGGGACCAGGGTTTGATTCCCGGCCAGGGCACATAGGAGAAGCACCCATTTGCTTCTCCACCCCCCCCTCCTTCCTCTCTGTCTCTCTCTTCCCCTACCGCAGCCAAGGCTCCATTGGAGCAAAGATAGCCCGGGCGCTGGGGATGGCTCCTTGGCCTCTGCCCCAGGCGTTAGAGTGGCTCTGGTCTCAGCAGAGCGACGGCTGGCCTGGAGGGGCAGAGCATCGCCCCCTGGTGGGTAGAGCTTCGCCCGTGATGGGCATGCCGGGTGGATCCCAGTCGGGCGCATGCGGGAGTCTGTCTGACTGTCTCTCCCTGTTTCCAGCTTCAGAAAAATACAAAAAAATAAATAAATAAATTAAAAATGGAACTGCCTATGTCCCAGCAATTCTACTTCTGGGTATATATCCAAAGAAACCCAAAACACTAATTTGAAAGGATAATGCTGAAATATTATTTACAATAGCCATGCTATAGAAGCAACCCAAGTGTATCAAACTACATACTACAATGCTATAGCAATCAAAACATCCGTGGACAACTGGATAAAAGAGGTCTGGTGCATATATACAATAGAATAGTAGTTGGCCATTAAAAAGGATATAATCTTTTGCAACAGCATGGATGGACAAAGAGGGTATTATGCTAAGTGAAATAAGTCAGACAGAGAAAGACAAATACCATAGATTTGGCTTAAATGTGGAATCTAAACAACAAAATAAATGAATAGAAACAGCTTCATAGATAAAGAGAACAGACTGACAGCTGCCAGAGGGAGGAGTTTGGGGGTTGGGTGAGAAAGGTGGAGGGATTAAGAAGTATTGCAAAATAGTCACAGTGATGGAAAGCACAGCATAGGGAATACAGTCAATAATACTGTAATAACTATGTATGTATGGTGTCAGGTGTGTGTTTGAAAAATGAGGGGTACCACTTTGTAAAGTGTATGATTCCTTAGCCACTATGCTGTACATCTGAAAGTAATTCAAAATAATATTGACTGTAAATGTAATTAAACAATGAAATTCTTTTACACTGCTGAGTAACCATCCACTGAATGGATATACCACCACTGTTCCCTAATCTCCAGTTGATGGACATTTGAGTTCTACAAATATTCAAGAACAAATGTTGGTGTGTACAAAATATGTTTATTTCTCTTGGATAAATACCTAGTAGAACTGTGGAATTGCAACTGTGCAATCCCTAGAGGAATTGTGGGCCTTATTTTGCATAGATGCTTAACTTTTTAAGAAATTTACAAACTGGTCTCCTAAGTCGTTCCACTTTATACTTCTACCAGCAATATCTGAGCATTCTGGTTGCTTCAACATTTCCATCAACACTTTATGTCAGCAGCCTTTTCAGTCTTTTCCATTGTCCGGGATGTGAGGTCGTATCTCATGACAATCTTAATTTGATTCCGTCCAATGACTACTGACAGTGAGCATTTTCAGGGACTTATTGGCTAACCCTATGTTCTCTTTGGTGATGTGTCTCTTAAAACATGGGTCATTTGTTTTCTTGTTATTGCTTTGTTCTATATATATATATATATATATATATATATATATATATATATATATATATTTATTTTCTAGGTAAAAATATTTCATCAGACCTGTGCTTTGCAAATTATAATATTTTCTCTCTGTCTGTGGCTTGTCATTTCATTTCCTTATTAATGTCTTCAGAAGAACAAAAACTATCATTTTAGATGAATTTCAACTTATGATTTTTTTTCTTTTTTAGCTTATGCTTTTTGTATTCTATTTAAGAAATTTTTACCTAACCTAAAGTCACCAAGATTTTCTCTGTTTTCTCTCCCTCTGTTTTATAGTTTTAGCTCTGACATTTAGATGTACAGCTTATTTCAAGCTAATTTTTGTAAGTAGCATCAAGTGAGAGTCAGGTTCATTTTTTTTTCTGCATATGGATACCTAAATGTTCCGGCATCATTTTTTTTTCTTCTCATTTTGTTTGCTTCCTACTTAATTTATACAGACTCTTTTTCATTTGCCATAATCACCACCAATAACTTAGTTTTAATTCTATTTATAACTTTACTAGGGGTCACGTTTGAACTTGGAAGAAACATCTCACCTTTTTTCCCCAGATGATAAGAGTGAAGGGTTAAAAATTATACCTCAGTCACACCACAAAATACAAAAGACTTATCAGCTTTTAAACCTGACCCACACTTCCCAGGCTGTTTTAAAATATGACCACCTGGCTATTTGTATGTTTTCAAGAGCAACTTTTGGCATCTGCAGTTGTCTTTGCAAATGACTTAAAACAATTACTTACAGAGCCTTCCATGAATAACTGCTTTCCCTGCAAACCTCCGATCCCTTTAGAACAAGACCTCTTCGTTCATGAATATTCATTCTGACTACTGTTTTGGTTGGCTAGCTAATGACTTTTGGTACTTTCTTCAGGAAGTGTACACTGGTGTATATTGTGTGAGCTCTAGCATAGTGTATCATTTTTTTTCTGTTGTTTTTTTACATGAGAGAACTTGGCCGGTATTCTTGGGTCTCTGTCTTTTATTGTCCAAAACTCTGTAGACATTTTATGACGACATTTGTTACTGTAGTGGGAAGAGCTGAGGTAGAATTTCTTTTCTTCGAAGATGATCTGTTTCTGTCCACGTACATTAGAGTGTAGCCCTAAAAATCAAGTCCTACCCCTGGTCCATAGCCATCAACCACACGGGGCTACTGAGCACTTGAAACGCAGCATGTTCAAAATGAGATGTGTAAAATGTGCATCAGATTTCAAAGACTACGTACAAAAAAGATGTGTGAAATACCTCATAAGGAGTTTTAAGAATCTGATCACATGCTGAAAGGATAATAACTGGGATATATAAGATTAAAAAATATATATTATTTAAAGGCACTTAGTTTCATGTTGTTTTTGCATGTGCTACTAGAAAACTTAAAATTACATCTTTTTTTTTTTTTTTTTTTTAAGTGAGAGGTGGGGAGGCAGAGACAGACTCCTTGCACATACCCAACTAGGATCCACCCAGCAAGCCCCCTAAGGGGTGATGCTCTGACTGTCTGGGCTGCTGCTCTGTTGCTCAGCAGCTGAGCTATTTAAGTGTCTGAGGCTAGCCATGGAGCCATCCACAGCGCCAGAGGCAAACTTTGCTCAAACTCACTTGAGCCATGGCTGCGGGAGGGGAAGGGAGAGCGGCAGGGAGGGGTGGGGAAGCAAATGGTCGCTTCTCCTGTGTGCCCTCACTAGGAATCGAACCGGGGACTTCCACACACCAGGCTGATGTTCTGCCACTGAGCCAACTGGCCAGGGCCTAAAATTACATCTTGATATTGATCTTGGACAGCACTGCTCAATAGCTGGACTGCTCAGATTCATTCACATTTTGGCTCCACAATGCTGAGTAACTTGAAGTCTTTTTTATAAGCTTCCATTTCCTCCTGTGGAAATGGGTGAAAATAATTAGACTCACCTCAAGGCTTATGGTGGAGATAAAATAAGATTATGCCTGTAAAACTATTGTTGGCAGATGATCAATTCTTATTTATGAGAGTTATTATTATTCTTAATGGAAGGATTTTTTTAATCCTTATAACTCAAATATATATAGATATATATATATTTTTAGCATGCACCCCGATGTAAACAATGTATTACTGATTTTGCCTGAACTACAAGGGCCCCCTTTTGACCTGCATGAATAGAATTATTTTCAGCTCTTGACAATTTTTCTTGCATTCAATCAGCTTTGGATGGACCATCTAACATTTGACCTTGAAGTGCCTGGGGCCCCTCATCTTTATTAACTTTTCAACACACCATCTCAACTATTCCAACCAGGGCAACATGCCCAAAACGGTACGTTGTCTAAAACACCAGAGCACTAACATTTTATTCCCCAAACCCAGCTTTTTATCCTTTCCAAAAATTCCTGTTCTCACCGCACAGATTTCCTAACCTCACCGTCATTTCCAGTTCACTCAACCCATTATTTTCTCATTACTCATCAATTACCTCTGGTCTTTCCTTTCATTTCCTTTTTTTTTGGGGGGGGGGGAATCCAGCTTATGTTCCAACCTCCATCATTATAACCATAGACCTGAGTCACTGACGTTGCTTGTAACTCAAGTTCCAGAAGGGTTTGTGGTATAAGCGAACAGCACTGCCCTGACGGCTGGAAGAACCTCTTCATCACCTCACTCTACCCGATTAGCAGCACTCTGCTCATTCCTTTGATAAACTCTTTAACAACAAAAGGAAGCATGCTGTTTCTACAGCTTGGGACTCCTGAGAGGACACAATGAAACAAGGTCCAGGAACACATCTCCTCCCTGATCCAAGAGAATGAACCATGAACGAGGAGATCCCAGCAATGACAATGAAAAGGGTCCAGTGCTCAAGGTGGGGAAAAGATGGGTCAAGGGACACGTAATTTCTTTGAAGTCTCTGAGCTAAGACCAATTATATACAGCTCCTGGGGGAGGGGACACAACACCTACGTAGATCTGGAGAAACTGTCCTGTCGTGAAGAACTGCAGAGAATGGTAGATAGATGAAATAGAAACAAAGATGAACACAGTCAAGGGAGGCAACAACTAGGAAATCATTGACTACTCAAACGTGCCAGGAGGCATACTGAAATGTCCAACCAGGCTCTGCGCACTGCCAGTCAGGATATGGCCAGAGGGATGGGACGATGGTGAGAGGACTCGGTAGCTCTGCCGGGTCTTCAAACACCTGGCTGAGTCATTCCCTCTGCAGCCCCACAATACAGAACCCAGGGCATTTGTTGGGGCCACTGCCGGCCAGGGTTTGTCCTAAATGCTGGGCATAGAGATAAAAGTTATAGGCCCTGACCTCAGGGTCCTCACAGTCTAGTGGGGAAGGCAGGCAAATTAACACACAATAATATATACACTTGCATTTGGTCTTTATTCATGCTTAGGTCCAATGGGGAGACTCAGAAAGATGAAGATGTAAGTATAGCACAGGCGAATATTTCTAATAGGGTTTCTAAATATGGAACAAGGTCCTTTGGGAGGTAATGATCTCTTATCTCTGGAAGTATTCAAAAGCGTAAGAGTAATGACCATTTGCGTAGAATATTGCAGAATAAAATGAAAGGTTATGCCGGATGAATGCCAAGTTCCTTCCTAATTAAGATTCTATGACTCAAAAGGGGACAGGGCCCATTCATTAGGACACTCCATTATATAAAGAAACACTTGCCAGTGTATGCAGTGAATTGTACAAATGACACAGAAAGATTCTTTTCTAATGCAGATTATTTCTGTCAATTGTCTACAATTTTACACATCTAATATTTAAAAGCCAAATACTGAAAGGTACGTCTTCATATTCATTTCACTTACCCATGTCTATTCCATGATCTCTCACTTGCAATCTGAGAGAGAAAAGTTTATTAACGCAAAGCTCATGTTGCCAGCCTGGAAAAACCAGCCTTCATATTCACAAACCACACAGATAACCCAGGAACCAGCAAAGCAATAAAGAAGATGAGAGAATGCTAACTTTTCCAGACTTAGACAGGATAGCTGACCCTAGCCAGCCCTCCTGCACAGCATGGGACCCAAAAGAAGAGATGAAACAAGAACATGAATCCACAAACTATTCTAGAAAAACAACCCAAAATGCATACTGATGAGAGGCCAGCAGTCATATGCTCCACTGGAGAAGGGGAAGACAAGGTGGGTTGACATGATGAGTTTTGAAAGAAGAGATTTATGAGGTTCATCACAGCCACCTTCAAATACATGAGAGGGGAGAGAAGGAAGCAGAATTTATTGTGTGCCTACTATGTGCCAAACACCCTACTTACCATTACAAAACCCTTTTATTGGATTTAATCTTCACCAACAAAGGAGCGATGGAGCTACCAATTTTGAAAGACAGTTAAACTCTGTGTGTTACTATCACTCTTACCATTTTATTAAACTGCACAAGGCAATTCCGAAGGCTGTACAAACCTTACTTCACAACTCCTCTTCTGCAGGGCCTCTTAGAGCAGAGCGCGTGCCCTGTGAGGCGCGTCCCCTGTGAGGCACGTCCCAGATCCCCCGCAGGCCAAAACTACTGCAACTGCTCCCACCCGTCAGGGGATGTGATCACAGCAATGTGACCACTGCCAAGAGTGGTCCCTCTGAGCCACATCCTGGGGTCTGACAACCATAAAACCCAAACCCAGTTCTGGGAAGAGGACAGTGTGGCAAAGAATCACACGTGGGATCTTAGGCGACGTGCATAACCCTTGTGGGTTTCATTTGTCCAAAACAGTGCTATGTGTAATGGGCTTCCTTCTAATTCTGCGACCCTGTGATTGCACAGTATCATGAGTCCCAGCTAGCAAATACGTCCATCATTCAGAAGTGTGTCTTCCTGGGAAACAGATAGGCTAGAGAGCAGTTTACCCCCCCCCCCCCCCAGGGAGAGGAACAAGAGCTGTCTGTCTCCCAAAGGGCTGCAGGGTGCCGGGAGAGGACAGGTATCTAGAGAGCCTCCGCAACACTCCCCAGGAACAGGTACAAAGGCAACCAACCGGGTGTGAGTAGGCAGCCAAGTCCTCAGAGTCAATCATCAACATTTCTGTAACCACAGTCCTGACTTCCACTTCCTACTCTTTCTGCTGCAGGTAACGAGCAGGCATCGGTCTGAGGAAAAGAAATAAATGAGGGCCCCCCCACTAGACAGGTGAATCATGAAACAGCCCCTGCCCCTGCCGCTTCCCTTCACGAGCTTGGGATCATCCTCATCCCAGTCGTGGCACGGGGGTGACTTTCTGGGTCAGACGGGGGCAAGATCAAAAGCTGACAGGCACGCAGGGTTTGCTTCTGAAAACGCGCAAGACATGTTTTGCTGATTAAGGCAAACTGTGGAGGGTAATGACTGTTGGGTCTAGAAAAACGGTCCTTGGATGGGAGCGAGGGGGCCGTCCCAAACTTAGCAGCATCATTAGTACGCTGCTTCTGTCCCTGGCAGGAAGCTCCGTCCCCAGCAAGCCTTTAAACGGAGGGGTCACGCTGAATGCAGCTGTTCGTCAGGAACAACCAGACAGAGAACGACCCCGAGAGCTGGGAGGACCCTTGTCTAGACACAGTTACAGTATCTTAGTTTAAAAGCAGGCCACCGAGAAAGAATTATTACTGGGGAGAAAGAGCAGGGATTGTGGGGTGAGACATTCCTGGGTTTGAATCCTGGCTCTGCCAGCCACTGGCTATGGGTTCTGGGTTATTGAACCTCCCTCATCCTCGGTTTCCTTATCTGTATAACAGAGATGATAACAGTACCCACTTGTGAGCGCTCCTTGAGAGAGCCACAGAAGATATAACAAAGTCTCCCGTAAATAAGAGGTGCTGTCACGACAGGCAACGGGCTCCAAAGTCACTGACTACAGGAAATTTGAGCTCAAGTGCCACCCAACAGAGGTAAGCACCCCCCCCCCCCGCCCTGGCTGCAGCCCCTGCCTCCCTCCTTTCCACACCCGTTTTCCCCTGAATTATACAACCCCATATCTCATATCATTTCACTCGGAAAGGGAAAAAGTCAAATATCAGCCTTGGCATTTATTAGCAGCCTGCTCTTAAAGCAAACACTCTTCAACTCTGTGCACCAATTTATAAATCATTGGTGTGATAGAGGTAATAAAAATTTCTCTCTCCGCCCCACAGAGCCATTGTGAGAAGGGAGTGACAGCACGCAGCCACATACAGCGCTCGAGGCAGAGATAAGCCCCCCTCCTCGTCCTGGGCCTCCTCCGCTGCTGATAGCAGCTCCCTGTCTGGAGGGGAGTTCGCAGCACCGAGACATCTCCGGTCCTGGTAGCCTGTTGATACAGAGACTGAGAGGCCAGGAATGAACAGGCCGTATAAACATGAGGAAGACCAATGAGGATTGGTCTTTAGGGACAGGCGGGCTGAGCGATCGCTATTTGCAAGTCCACACTAATTGATCATTACAGAGACATGTATGAGTCCAGCACGAATCACCTACCGTTCGTCTTTAATGCACCAATCCTTCATACCCGTCCTCTCCTGCCTTACTCCAGGCTCCAGCACTGCAGACACAGGAAGAGGCCCGCAGGAGAAACGCCATGCCAAAGAGCTATACCAAATGACGTCAAGGAGCCACATCTGAGGCGGCGGTCACATGTGTCTGCTGAGGCTACCGACGGACGTGCTTCTAGAACACAACTGAAGATCACAGTGCTGGCCCACCTCTCTCCCATGTCTACTCTCCTTCAACACCAGCTAATAAATGGGATTTTATCAGGTTCCCTTCCCGGTGCACCTGTCATGAAAGGAGGCCGGCTCGCCTGTCCCAGGGCTGCTCTGGAGACAGGAGGTGGGGTGGTGAAGACGAAGCAGCCTTACTTATGCCACTGCACGGTCACGGGCCCAGGCAGCCTCAGGGATGTGGTGGGCCCTGACAGGGATAGGGAAACTCCTTCCCTGTGACGTGAGTCCTCTCAGGGACCCAGCTCCGAGTTTACTATCGTTCAGGTAGCAAACGTTGACACGAGCTTCACGAGCCAGGACCACCCACCCCAGGCATCAGGATCCAGGGGTGATGAGCAGCAGACCGGGCGCAGGCCCTTTTGGAGCTTCGTGTCGAGGGGAGGGCCACATCTACCGGCTCACCGCACGGAGGCATGCACGAAGGCATGCTGCCATGAGCTTCCTGGAGAAATGTTTGTGATCCTATGGCAGCATATGGCAAAGGAACCCCTGTGAGACGAAAGGCAGGGGAGGGTTCTCCCACGTCCTGGCCGACCTCACAGCTGAGTTCCAGACCACCATGATACAGCAAGGACTGAAGGAAAACCAGCGGGGATCTTTTTTTGCTGATGGAGGGTCCTGCCTTCAATTTGTAAAAAAAAAAAAAGTAATGTCTGCAAAGTGCAATAGAACGAGGTGTACCGTATAGGAGGCTTAAGCAGAAGAACCTGGAATTTATTAGTCATGGGGGAGAGAAGGCAGGCTAGGGAACAGGGGTTAACAGATAGAATAACCTGAGCCGACGCCCCCTGCTGGGAGGGATGTGAGTGACAGAGTGAGTGGTACATGATGACTGGCAGGAGGCAGGAGGCAGGAGGCAGGCGGCAGGCGGCAGGGCAGGCTGTGTGGGAAATGCAGCTCAGGTGAGGACTGCTGAAAGTTTCATGCAGAGGAAAGGGGATGGCGCTGGTTGGGCTTGCTTCTGGGAAAACTGACTCATGCTACTGACAGAGAACAGATTTGGGGGAGGAGAAATGAGCAGGGCAGAAGGAAAGAGGTTCATCCGGAAAACAAAACTTGCAGGAGTGCTGGAGGAAAATCACCAACGTGGAGATTAGGACGCCAGCAGGGGAGAGGGAGACGGGCCAGGACGTGGAATAGTTAGATACAGGGTGACGGAAAGGTCCTATCAAAGACAAACCACTGGGTTCTGGAGGAGCAACTAAGGAGATAAGATGGTCATGTGACAAGCCGGGAGAGAGCCCGGCTGGGGAGAGGGGACAGAGCATGGTTCCAGGTTTGCTGAGCAGCATTATGTATAAATTATCACCACTGTTATCATCAGCAATTACAGAGAAGTTATGTTTTATAAAATGCCTTCATACTCATTGTCCTTATTGGACTCTCACCCGATTCTGATCCTGTGGAAGAGAGCTGTAGGAGATGGGCATGTATTTGGTAGGAAAGTAAAATGCAGGTGTCAGGGACCTCGCATGCATGGCATGGTCAACAGAAGAAGTCAGGCTAGAGGACCGGATACCGGAGATATCTTTTAGAACTCATGAAAACTGCTTTTTTAAATTATTATTATTATTATTATTACTTTTTAGTATTATTATTTTTAATGGCAACTTGAGTTCAAATGGATAAAAATCCAGTATGTAAAATAATGAATAGCAGCGGGTCTACCTGCATTAAAGGGGGCAGGAAAGTTTCAGAGCGCCAGTCTCTCCCCCTCCCATTCACCTTTCCTCCAAGACTTCCTGGAAGTTCTGAGGTCCCCAGGAGCAGACAGATTACCACCCTGGGTGCCTGACTCCTTCATCCTCCCAACTCTCCACGGCTTTCCTAGCAGGCTGCACAATCGGGAACATGTTAATACTACTTTTAAGAAGCTGCTGCACCGCGGGCAGTGCTGGGCCTTCACATGAGTGATCTTACTGGATCCCTTCCTTGCAGCTGGTGCTGACCTACCCATCCACCTGCGGATGGAGCCAGGGCTCAGCTCCATTCTTCAGTGGCAGGCCAGGATAGGAAGTTGGATTTTTTTTTCCCCTCCTGCCACTCTGTATTTTCTTTAAAAGTATTGATAGAAGGCACAGGCTTGTTGTAAAGGCCATGGCGGAAGATTGCCAATAGGAAGGAGAATGAAGCAGGAGGAGGCGGGAGCATCCTTCTGAGCCAGATGCCGCTCCGCCCCTCCCATTGTGGCCCCCCTCCCCCGCCCACCCACCCTGCCCCGCCCCCAGTGCTGCTGCTCAGACCCGGGGAGACGGAGTGGCTTGCTTTCACCTTAATTAGCACAGCAATTTGCTAAATTTTGTTTTTCTCTTTTTAAGAGTGTTAATCAATTTTAGCTCAGAATAGATCGGAATAGCACACAAATTACCACGACAACCCCCAAATGCTAAATTCTGAACGTCTCCCATCAACCTCAGAGCCTGAAATATGAGAAAACCCGAATCTCTGGCCAGCATCTCCACGATCTATTTAAAATGTTATGGCTCTGAGATGAAAAGATAATGGCTTTATGAGGTTGGGAACAAGCAATTTGCTGGAAACAGCCTCATGCCTAGGTGTTCAGTCCTTCCCAAGGTGATCGGAGACGGAACATCGCATAATTCTGCGAAGCTACGTGTTCCTCTAATAACGGCAATTTGTTAAAACCCACAAGCATCACAGGGTACCGAGTGTGCTCCAGAACGATGGAAGAGGATGAGATGTGCCGCTGGCCCCTCCCCCACTAAGATGGTTCGAAACTAAAGCAACAGACAGACAAGTGAATAGAAAATGTGTCCGCCTTTTCTGGAGAAATCAGGGAAGGTTTTCAGATAAGGTGACGACGCATCCCAGTTCAGAAGGGTGAGCACTTGTGATGAGGTAAGAAGAAGGGCACATCACACAGAACATGGGCTCACACTCAGGAGAGGAAGCAGGGTGTTCAGAGGTGGCTCCTGAATGCTGAGTAACAGAGCGGATCTGCAGGGAGGGCCAGAGAGTCCAGACCTGGAACACGCGGGACCTCTCAACCAGACTGGGACTCTCCACCCTGGGGCGAGCAGAGTGGCACAGCGGGAGGATTTCAAGTGGGGGTGGGACAGGACCAGATGGCGCTCATTCAGTTGAAACGCTCTGGCCCAATGTCATCCTCAGTATTTACTTGGCAGTCTTTAAAAACATGTCCACATTCACTTTCTTATTTGAGCCTCTTACTATCCCATGAGGCTGGTATTGTATGATTTTTATACCGGTGAGAAAACATACCTAAACAAGGTATAGGTTATTGACTTGGTGTCTTATGACCAGTAAAGGACAATCCATGAATTCAAGCCCAGGTGCACCGGACTCCTGAGTTCAGCACTCACCTCCTGGGATAACAGAATTCTCTAGATAATAATATGATCGACCTCTTCGAGGAGGCCGGGAGGCACTATTCCCACCACTGCCCGTACCTTGAGCTCGTCCGCATTGTAGAAGTCGACGCGCACAGCGGGCACCATCCAGGTCTGGAAGAGTGTGGCCAAGATCTGCTCGGCGATGGAGTCGGCGATGAGGTGGAAGTGCAGGGGGTTCCGCCTGTGGGAAGGAGGGGAAGTCGGGTCAGAAGGGAGCATCAAGGCCTGAGACTTCCGGCCACAAAAACACACTCTCACCCATTTCCGAAGTGGCTAGTTTCTAACAGCAGCTGGGAAAGTAAATCAGGCGTGCGACACAATCAGGGCTCACTGGTGAGGCTGGCAGAGCCGAACAGGGGAGAGGACATCTCGCCACCTCAGCATTTCACAGAGGTGACAGCCGAGGACCAGAGAGGGTAAAATGGTCGGTGACACATAATTCAAGCCAACCACCATACCTGTTATTAAGATATCTGCATTTCCAAATATCTTAAGTAAAGCATGTGTAACACTTTGACCAATTCTCTGTTTCCATCACCTAGAAACACTAGCGCTAGTGCGGAAGCACAGGGGTAGAAGATCGCGTCTTGAGACCGGCTGTACGGAGCCAGCACAGCCCCTGAGGTCTGTTTTCTGCTTGTTGCTTTCCAAGGAGAAAACCAGACACCCAAGGAAGGGTCATCCGGGGCCCCGTCACTAATTGTCAGTTTACCCCCACTTCTAATATGCCTGCAGCTTTTCTTCAGTCTGCCTCAGCCAGCCAGCCCCTTCCTGGGGCGGCACTCAAAACATATTACACAGAGCACAGCTTCTGGATTCAAAGGAAACTGAGTTCAAATCCCAGAGCTGGCATCTGCTAGTGGGGCCTTTGGAGCATGTCACGTGTAGCTCTGCACAGCTGCTGCTCCATTCTGTAAAACGCTGGAAAAACCCCTTCATCAGGCTACTGTGTCAAGGAAATGAAATAGTAAGTGCCACATATAATGCATATCAATAGTAAACACAAACAGAATATTAATAAATAGCAGATATGCCTTCTTGAGAGACTATCAGACACAAAGCGACAGACCAAAGCAGAAGAACTACTATCATAAATACTATTGTGCTGGTAAAAAGTGACAGCATCAATTTTAATACCATGAGCGAGTACCTGAAGATGAGGATTACCTGGTCCCCTGACCTCAAGGCACTCATCCTATCTGGAGAGACAGGTGACCCACAATTAAACACTACAAACATGAGTGAAATGTGACAATAATTATAACGGCACAGCCAAGTATTATGGGAGTAAAGGAACAGAAGGGCTAATTCTGACTGAGTCAGAGGACGCGAAAGAGTTGGGGGGAAGCAGCACCCTACAGGATAAATGACTGACAGGAGGTGAAAGGAGAGGAGAATAAAAGAAACTATCGCCAGAGCTCAGGGTGTGTAGAGAAAGGAAGTGGTTAGCATCAGAGGCAGATTTAACAGCGGGCGCACCGGGCACGCACCCTGGGCCCTGACTTCTGAAGGGCCCCGCAAAACCCCAACTTTACACTTTTTTCTAATGACATCAAATTTGGCTTCACATGTGCAATTTTAACATTAATAGTACATAATATTTTTTATTTATTTAAAACTATGGTTAGCCTGTATTTTTATTTTCCCTGTCTCTCTCTCTCTCTTTTTTTAAGGAGCCCAATATTTTCTTCTGTGCCCAGGGCCTTAATCCGCCTCTGGTTAGCAGGAACTCCACCGTTAGAGCAGAGGAGGGGAGAGATCAGAGCCATGGGAAGCAATGCTCCGAACGGCCAATTCAGCAGTCTGGACGTCATCAGCTGGGTGTGAAGGGGCTACACGACCTGCCTCTGCGCTCTCAGCCTCCTACGCAGCCCCGTCCCAAGTCCCAGACATCCAGGCCGTCTCCCGGTCTCTCATGCCCCCTCGCTATCTACCTGGGCCTCTGCATATCTGGTTTGTTCTGCATGAAGCCCTCTTGCATTAGCTTGTTCAGTAGTTCAGTAAGTACTTACTGAGCACACAGGATCTGCCTGGCAATGAGCAGGACGCTGGGGACTTGGTGGTGAGTGAAAGACACACCATCCTGCTCTCAGAGGGGTCACAGTCTCACCGCTGCTCCCTCCTCCACCCCCCCACCTCCCCACTCCCCATCTGGCACTGGATCATCTACCCAGTCATCAGTCCTGAGCTCTGCCATCATTTGCTCCTGCAATCCTTCCCGGCCTGACTCGGTCAGGGCCCTTCCTAACAGACAGTCATCACAGCACCACGTACCCATCCTCAGGCAGAGACCACCTGTTTACTTGTCTCCACTCCCGCTGGACTGTGAGCTCAGGGAGGCCAAGGATCATGCCAGGTGTGAGTAGGTGGATAGCACCCATGATCTATCATGATCTATCATGTCTGGTTCAGTGTCTGGAATGCAGTAGGAGCTCAAAAATGAACCGAATGGATGAAAGGGTGGCGGGCAGCAGACAGATAAGGGGAACAGAGGTGGACGCGTCCTTGAACGGAGTGGACTAGGTGGATGGGGACTGAGGGTCTGATGGAGACGGGCAGGGAACAGCAACGAGGGGGCTGAGTCTGGAGGCACTTCGGGAGAAGAGATCTGACGTGTGGGGGAAGGGAGAGGGAGGAGGTGGCACTGAGACTCCCGAGGTGGTGATGTCTCCAGGACAGGGGATACAAGTACAAAGACACACCAGAGGAAGAAGAGGATTTTGGGACTGGGGACTGGGTGTACCAAGTATGATGTGAGGACGGCCAAGCCAGGTGGAGCTGGCTGAGTGAGTCCAGACCCAAGGAAGGTTCTCATCCCGGGCTAACTGGCCATACACAAGGCTAACAAACTGAAGAAATGAACTGAAGAAACAACACTACAGAATTTCTCCAGGACACCATCTCCCAAAAACTGCAAATTCCTCCATTAAACCAGTGGTCCCCAACCTTTTTTGGGCCACGGACCGGTTTAATGTCAGAAAATATTTTCATGAACCAGCCTTTAGGGTGGGACGGACAAATGTATGACGTGACCGAGACAAGCGTCAAGAGTGAGTCTTAGACGGATGTAAAGAGGGAATTTGGTCATTTTTAAAAAATAAAACATCGTTCAGATTTCAATATAAATAAAATGGAAATAATGTAAGTTATTTATTCTTTCTCTGTGGACCGGTACCAAATGGCCCACGGACTGGTACTGGTCTGCGGCCCGGGGGTTGGGGACCGCTGCATTAAACCATCTACGCCTGAGCGGTGAGCATGCCTGCCCCCAGCCTCCCGGGAGGCTTGTGAGAAGCTGCCAGTAGGCCTGAGTGATCACGGGTGGCCTGAGGGCCTGAGGGGGTCAGGGTTTACTTACTGGCCAGTGGCATACCTGAAGGCCATGTCACAGGCAGCCAGTCAAAGTCACTGGGAAGACAGATGGAACGGAACACCGTTTAGCCCTCGGTGTTGGCACACCACTCCCCCCGCCCTCGTGAGCCCCAGACCCCCCCCCCCCCCCCGCCCTCGTGAGCCCCGGCAGTCTTGTGCATAGAGAGTGGATAGAGGCCAGCTGGGATCATTGTTAACGTGCATTTTTATCCACAATGGAGCAATAGCGTAATTTCAGGCTTGGGGTGACCATACCAAACAGACCAAGCTGCTTCTCTCTGCTCCAACCCAGTATGCTTTGCACGCACATCTGTATCTCTGTGCTGTTCCTTCCCCTGCTGAGATGTCCCATGGGTTTCTGTTCATCCTTCAAAATTCCCTTTGAAAGTCATCTTCTCCTAGAAGCCTTCTCAGAGCACATCCTTGTCCCGTTCCTGCTAACTCAGCACCGCACATAAAAAGCAAGTCTGCCACTGACAGGATGGCATTGTGATACATACTCACACCCCTGGTCCTCGTCTCTACTGCGAGAGCCTGCGGGCAGGAACCCTCTTCTCATCTCCGCCCAGTGCCCAGCAGAGGGGCTGGCACATGTGGGTGCCATCAACAAACACTCAATAAACACTTGTGCAACAGGAGAAGAAAGCCAATGGCCCCTTCCATGAAGGTACAGACAGCTGATGGCACGCCCCACAGCAATGGTGCAGACAGAGCTGGGGCTCCGCTCCGCTCCAGGACATCTGGGTTGGAACCCCGGCTGCGCCGACTACTGGGGGACTATAAGGAAGTCACTGCAGACCTACAGGCCTCAATTTCTTCATCTTCCAAACAGGAACAATGCGAAGCAGCATCACATTGGGGGACTGTCAGGATTAAGTTATATAATATAGAGAAAGTGCTCGGTGAAGTGCCTGGGGCGTGGTGAGACTGCAGCGTGGTGACGTGGTGACTCTCGGGATGGTCCGAATACCTGAGCCTCACCCCCCACCTACCTTCACACATTAGATGCTAACCCCCAAGATGGTGGCACTGGGAGGTGGGCCTTTGGGAGATGACTGGGTCAACGGGGCAGAGTTCTCTGATAGGGATGTGGCCCCAGGGCCCCCTCACTCCTTCCGTGTGAAGGCACAGAGAAGCCGGTGGTCTGTGACCAGGAAGCAGGCCCCCACCAGAACCAGACCACGCTGGTGCCATGACCTTGGGCTTCCAGCCTACAGACCCAAGAGAAATAAAGTTCTGCTGCTTATTAGCCACCTTGTCTGGGGGCATTATGTTACACTGGCCCTGAAGGACTAAGACAACTATTACCAATGTGAACTTAGGAAGTTGCTATTTTCTCTACACTTTTGCATCGGTTTTCAAATAAAGTATTTCAATTAGTTCCTCCACCCACAGACAACTAAAGAATGAGCTGAACAATTAAACCATCCAACAAAGAGCTCCCAGGCAGCAAACATACATAGGACATCACAGAAACACGGGCTCGGTGCCCTCTCCCCAGGCAGCGACCGATCTGGCAGAGATGGGGAAAGAGAGAGCACAGGTGACTACAAAGACCTTACAGCATGCACGTGACCCAAAGCAGGGCTGCCACACGCGACAGCTGTCAAGTTTGGGAAAGGCACACATCCCAGGGAGCCATTGGAAGAGACCGACACGGACGGCAAGTGATGGGCACCCCTCAAGTCGGATGGTCAGCCACCCGCGCGGCCGTACCGGGAGGCTGTGCAAGGAAGATAGAAGCCACAGGGCTTGAGGGTGGGAGAGACCCTCCCTACCAGTAGAGGAGGTCAGAGGTTTCCACACACGGCGGCAATTAACCTGCATCTTTAGGTGGGGAGGGAGGGAGGACGCAGGAAGGCGTTCTGCAGGATCTACTAGAATAAGGGCACGGAACATCTGTGAAAGAACACCAGTCTTATCTGGGCGGCTCATACAACGACATTTAACAAACACCGACTGCCTCCCAGGAACAGGCAAGATGAAAAGAGAGAGTCAGACTTAATGGCGGGCTGGAACGGAGTAGGTGACCTCCTAAGAACTCGCATTCTCGGAGAGAAAGAGAGAGCCAGACAGGTGTGGGGGACTCCACGGGCAGCCTATTAAAGCCATGATTCAGGAGGCTAACGCGGTTCAAGAGAAGATGTCCCAGCGCCAGGCGGGAGGAGCAGGCTCTTACAGCCGGGCGCTGAAAACATCCGTAGGAGGCTGTCCCCTCCGTGACCTTCCTCTGGTCCACTTACAGTCTCTTCCCAGAAGGAAGAGCAAATCCGCGACGGCACCGAGCTCATCGTTAGGTGTTTGCAATGTCCACGGGGCCAGTGTGCCTCCTGTGCTTCCTTCATTAGAAGGCTGTGGAAATGCTTAATTAGGGAACCCGCGGGGGTTCCCAGCCCAGGTGACCAGAGGCCCGGGCAATGTCTGACACTGACTCAGCAAACGCAGGCTGACCAGCAGCGGCTTGGGTCTCCTTCCCGGGAGGTGGAATGCCGGTGGGGGCTCTGCTGAGGCCCCACCTCCTGTATCAGCACCAGAATGTGGGTACTGGCCCCGCACCTCTTGGTGGCCATGGAGAAAGCACCGGAAAACACTGCCTAGACCACTTTTCTTGTAGTTTCCACAGAAACCAGAATGTTTCCCTCGAGCTTTACCCCACTGCCTACCAGATGGCCCCACGTTCATATCACAGAGACCCCTGGGAACCAACCCGCTAACATACCAGGTCACTGTCTGTGGAGGGCTTGTTCAGTATTGATCTCTCAAGACTGTCAGCTCCATGGGGACAGAGAGCTGGGTCTGTCATTCACTGGTATATCCTAGGCCCCAGGAAGATGACCAGCATATTAAGTAGGGCCTCGTTCTGTCCTCTTGTCCTCTCACTCAAGCATAGTTACTTACTGTTCAGTTAGTCAGTACTTCTATTTCTAGCTATACACAAAAGGTATACGAAAACATATGACAAAAACTTGTATACAAATCGTCTCAGTGGCATTATTCAAAAGAGGTGGAAACAACCCAAATGGCCACCTTGGGATAAATGGATGAACAAAATGTGGCCTAGCCACACACTGGAGCATTACCGAGCGATGAAAAGGAATGACATGCTGACTCACGCTGCCCCATGGACAAACCTCGGAAATAGTGTGCCCAGTGGAAGAAGCCAGCCACCAAAGACCACTGGGTGATTCCATGTCTATAAAACGTCGGAATAAATAAATCCACAAAGTACGGTAGTGGTATCCGGGGAAACAGGAAGTGACTGCTAACGGGTGTTGGGGTTTCTTTTTTGAGATGCTGAAACTGGTCTAGTATTAGGTAGCGAGTGGTGGCTGCACAACCGGGAATACACTCAAGACCAACCAGGCATGCACTTCTGGAAAGTGAATTCTGTGATTTGTGAGTTACATCCCTAACTGACTCATTTGCCAGAGATGAGTGTGGGAGAGGGAGTTAGGCCTGGTCTGCTCCGCTGCTCTGGGCTCCTTTCTGGGGGAGCTGTGTTGCACAGTAATGGCTTGCCCGTGTGAGGAAGGCCTGTAATTGTGGAGCTAGCCTCTGACCAGAAGGGAAACCCAATTCACAGGGACCGAATAAAGGAGCCTGACCGTGCCCACATTTGAAAGAACACCCCAGAATCCAGGTTGACTAATAACAACGAAGGTGATATTTCATCCTTCAGCCGAGCCTTCTGACTCTTATTTTTGCATTTGGTTCCTAACTCAAAAAGTTTTAATGACGGGGCCCTGCAAATTCCCCCATCAGCCAAAGGCTGTCTCCATCCTGTTTCTCTTTTATTCAGAAGGAGGTTGGCAGGAGTTTGACAGATGCTAACACCAAAGGGAACTTCATCTACTATTGATGGTAGGAACTCATTCACAAGAATCAGAAAGGGATTTTCTGAATATAGGATTCAATATTATCGAATTTTACATCTGTACAGCATCTAACACAGTTTTTTTTTTTTTTTTTTTTTTTTAATACCTGTCACTGGTTATACATGCATTTTGCGAGCACCGCTTTAAGCCCATGAGAAAAGGCTTCTGCCTGGCCAGGCTGGCTTGGGTCCCACCTTGCTTACCTGGGTGTGAACACAGACGTTGCCGCAGACATCAGACAAGACCACGCTCTTACGACAAAGAGGGAAGCAAGGGCGTGCCCCGTCTTCATCAATGCCTGCAGACGGGGCTTGTAATGAGCAGCGCTCCTGCTGCCTCCGGCTGCCTTAACTGCTCCCTTGTTCCAGGTTGGGATGCAATAAATACGGTAATACAAAGAGGCAGAGATGATTAAACCTCAGCCTCCTTCCCTGCTTTTCCCTTTCTTATTTTGTCAGGAATGTGCCACGGCCCCTCCAAGGCAATCCAGGGTCTGTTTTTATTAAAATATACAGGGACATCTGAGCTGAAATAATCCTTAAATTATTAAGTTTCGACTGGAATTGCAATTTGAGAGAAAGAGCGAGCCTGTGACAGCAACTTGAATGCTCAGTGAATCCGTTACACTCAGAGATTTAATAGAACTCATTGTGGAAAAACACGTTAGCCAGAAGGAGGGTTCTCCAGTGTGCGTTCTTCATTTGAGGGGGGGACAAGCGGCCCTGGTAAGGTGGGATGATTCAAGGGCAAGTCACTGTCATGTCAGGAAAGCTCTCCATGGGAGAAGAACAGAGTACTTTTCTGGAAAAATCAGAAGATCTCCTGGGTAGTCAAAGCGGCACGGGTTCTGGGCTGTGCAGAGCTGTGAGGCCAGCCTTCCAGGGGCTGCAGTTACTCACCAGTGACTTTCAACAAGCCACGTAACCTCTACGAGCCTCCAGGTGCTCATCCATTTGTAGGGATAATGGCATCTACTGACCAGGCTGGGATGAAGGTCAGATACAAATATGTGATGCGTAGCTTCTGAGGTATATGCATTAATTCTCTTTGCTTTCATACAGACATGCATAACCAAATAGCACAGCTCCCCCACCTGTTTAAAGAAATTACCTGTCCATATTTTCTTTTATTTCAAGTTTACTGAGATGTAATTGACAAATAAAAATTGTATATATTTTAAGGTGAACATTAAATATCAAATGTTTAAGGTGACTTTTTATATGTATACATTATTTAAAAAATCACCATAATCAAGCTAATTAGCATATTCATTCTATTTTCTTTACTCCATCCTACTGCCTTAGGTCTTACTAGAAAATTAATATCTATGCTTTTACAACCTCCACTTACTTTGTACTCAGTCTCCCAAAAATACATAGCTGGGAGGATGACAATGACTTTGAAGAGTCACAATAATAATGGCAATGTCTACATGGTCCCCCCAAAATGATAATTAAAAATAGAAGAATAATGATACTCAGAAGGTAATTTTTTTTTTCCTTATTGAAAACTCAGATTTTGAAACTAGATTTACTGGGTTCAAACCTGGCCCTGCCCATCCTCTCTGTGTGACTGATCTTCAGCCTAGACTGAACCCCTTGATCCTCAGTTTCATCATCTGTAAAATGGGGACAATACCAGTTCCCACCTCAAAGAGGCATATGAGCATAAAATGCATTAATATCTGACAAACACTAGGAATGGAGCATGATACATTCATATTTATTAAATAAAGACAATGCAGATATTTCGCATATATCATCTCTTTTGATATTCAAAATAGGCTCTGTGACTGCTTGGGGAACTAGCCAAAGCTCCTAGAAGTTTAGTGACTTGCCTAGGGTCACCCAGGTCAGTGATGGCAAGACCAGAATCATAACCAACTCTGTTCCTTTGTTGTATTCAAATCCTAGGTTCCTCCCTTCACAATCGGGAAACTGCTTCTATAATAAGGTTAAGCCTGAATAAGCAGTAAGACCATTAGAGGCAGAAACTGGTCACAAATATGCTGTTTTATCCTCCATGGTCTTCAAGGACACCAGTGAAGTTAAAGAACAACAACAAAAAACAACACACACGATCTTACTGCTTGATATGCAAAGTGAGGGAGTCACCCAGCTTCCTCCTGCCACCAGGGCTGCAGAGTGTGAGAATAAGTAGATCATCCTAGCAAGCAAATATTAAATTTTTACAAGCTGGCCAACCTTCCTGCCCAGGCGGTTAAACACTGAAGTTACTAAATAAATATTTTTTCTTTCTCTGCTCACTGAAAGCTTGGTCTCCGTGAAGAGCAGCTAGGTGTCCCAGCCTGTTTGCCATTGGGATTGGAGTTACAGGCATCCCCCCATTTTTCTTTAAACACTTTTGCCACCTAAAGACACATGTTGTACTGTTTTCTGACACATATTATAGTACTTTCAATTAGATAAGTCTTCGTACACATATCTTCTGCAGTTATTTTTTCCCTCATTCATCTTCTTTTTCACCATAGAGGCTGCATAATGAGATGACCAAAAATATATGTTAAGAGAAAACAAAAAACAAGGTCACCCCCAACAACCGCATGCAAAAAAATTCCATTTCTTAATTCTTTTCTGCTGGTCTTTTACCCGTCCCCTAGATTGCCACCTTATATGTGTATCTGTATGAGTGTGACACATAGGTTTAGAGAGTGCAATGATACTGTGCATATGCTTTTCAATTATGCCGTCCCTTGTTTGGTAATATCAAATATCATTTTTGTTTATGTTTTTTTTTTGTTTGTTTGTTTGTTTTTTGTTGTTTTTTTTACAGAGACAGAGAGTCAGAGAGAGGGATAGACAGGGACAGACAGACAGGAATGGAGAGATGAGAAGCATCAATCATTAGTTTTTCGTTGCGCATTGTGACATCTTAGTTGTTCATAGATTGCTTTCTCATATGTGCCTTGACCGCGGGCCTTCAGCAGACCGAGTAACCCCTTGCTGGAGCCAGCAACCTTGGTTGGTGAGCTTTTGGTCAAACCAGATAAGCCCACGCTCAAGCTGGCGACCTTGGGGTCTCGAACCTGGGTCCTTGGCATCCCAGTCCGACGCTCTATCCACTGCACCACCGCCTGGTCAGGCTTGTTTATGTTTTTAAAACCCACTGAGAACATGGTTTACTATAAGAGGATGTCCCATTTAGTTAATATTATTGTTTTTTAAGGGTTATTCAAAGTTTTATAATTATGAGAAATATTTCATAAAAGCTTTTTTTTTTTTTTTTTTTTTTTAAGTTAGGATTATCCTTTTAAGACAGAGCCCCTGATGTAGTGATACAAGGTCATGGTCTTGGGCATAATACTATGATATTTCTTTCCCCAAAACTGTCAGCAAATTTCAGTGCCGGCTTCAGTGTTCCTGAATGCCCACATCACTTCTCCTACTGTCTGTCTTTCAAAACATAGTGTGCCTGCTGTCACCAGGCATCCTGTGGAAGTAAAATTGATTCCATGTAACAAAGCAAGCCTTGAGTGAAAATTTACTGAAAATCTTGTCTGGAAAGTAAATCTAATTACTGTAATTCATAATGAAAGCCCAAAGAGGCATCTTTACCCCAGTATTATATTATCCTAAACATTAGGAAGGTGCTTCCTTCGTCCAAGCAGTTTATCACGACACATCCGTTAATCCCTACTACGCGCTTTGGAAGTAATGACGCTGTTTCTAGCTGGACTTTCTGAGCTGAAAAATCTTTCAGAAGCCCTTGTGTCTTGATATCTAAACTCATTAGCACTAGCATATTAATTCACAGACTAGATCTCATTTGTAGAGTTTCATGCATGGGAGAGACAGAAGTGGTTATTTGATTCAAAAAGTCGTCACTGACGTGGGGTGCAGAATTTTCATAACACAGAATAAAAATCCGCTTTCCTCTCAAATCCCCATGCCTCCATGAGACTGTGGCGTGCCATCAGCTGCGGATACTGACACTATTGCCATATGGAACTGAACTAGGTCTGAGCCAGGTATATTAGTTAACTATATACCTTCAGGTTATATATTAATGAAGTTCCCTAGATTCACTTGTTAACCAAGTAAATATTTATTGAGTATATAATATGTGGTAAGCACTTTGCTAAGATACCAGAAACAAAGAAAAAAATAAGGCATGGTTTCTGTCCCCACAAGTCCCACATTTTATTACAAAAGATATAACATAAATAGATAAATGAAATACAATGTAATAAAAATCACGGCAGAAAGATGCACAGGGCATTACGGGCTGGTAGAAGGGAAGCCACACCCAGGCTGACACCTGCAGGTGGGCTTCCTGGTAGAAATGAGGTCTGTGCAAAGTCTTAGAGGGTGAGAAGGGCTTGCCAGATTAGGGTGGGGAGAAAGGGAGAGTGGAGACCTGGACAGAGGGGACCAACGACAAGCAGTAGGCAGGGGACACCTTGGGGAGGATGGCAGCTGAGAGCAGGTGAGTGCCACTGGGGCCCGAAGCATCAGCAAGGGGAGGAGAGAGAACACACTGTCAGGCATGACCTTGGATCCCGGACGGTCCCTGTGACACGGCGAAGAGATTCGATTCTCTCAGTTTGACAGGGAGAAGTCAATGAAAAGTGTTCGGAAATCAGATCTGCCCGTCTGAAACATCATTCCAGCATTAGAGGATGGATCTGGGGGAACGGGAAGGACAGTGCCCATGAGAGACTATATATATCTGAGCCATGCGAGGCACAGTGGGGATGAAGAGGACAGGGTGAAGTGGCTCTGAGAACTGATGGGCTGGTCAGGGGACCAGAACAAGAGTTGGTAGGTCTTGGGTGTCCACCACTTCTCCTGTCTCTGTTGCCACCACTGACAGTTGCATTCAAATATAAGACTTTCAATGGATCTCTGTTCGGTTGAACTCAGAGCTTTTTATGACCACTCCTCCTTCTGAGGACCTTCTGGATCCTGACTCAGTCATCTGATGCAGTTCCATACTGTTGGCTACAGCTCTGGGTAAGCTTCATCCAAAGCCTCAGATATTCTGAACAGAGCCAAGGACAGCGGCTGCAACTGGAGATTATGGATATTCCCTCAGTATGCCCAGAGGCAGTCAAAACCACGAGGGGACAGAAGAAAGTCCCTTGAAAAAGCAGAGGCAAACAGCAGGAATTGAACAGGAAGAGATGATAACTCAGGACGGCAGTATCACCTCCAGGAAAAAACGGGACTCTACCCTTTGTATGACTGGTTCCACGGGGACCCACAAAGGCCACTGATATCATCTACAGGTTGATAATTTTCACTTTAATATATATAAGGCAGGACCTTCCTAACGGTCAGATATGCCCAGAGGTGGGGCGGGCTACATTGGCACAGAGTAAGCAACTTATTTTAGTTTGCTGGGCTTCCATAACAAAACACCACAGAATGAGTGGCTGAAACAACAGTAACTTATTTCTCACAGTTCTGGAGGCTGGAAGTCCAAGATCAAGGTGTTGGCAGGGGCCGTTTCCTTCTGAGGCCTCTTCTCTTAGCTTATTGATGCTTGTAGATGCTGTCTTCTACCCATGTTCTCACATGGTCTTCATACTGTGTGAGTCTGTGTCCTACTCTTTTCTTATAAGGACACCAGTCACACTGAATTAGAGCCCACCCTCCTGACTTCATTTTAACTGAGTTACCTCTCTAAAGATCTTATCTCCAAATTCAGTCTCATTCGAGGTACTAGGGATTAGAACTCCAAGAGATAAAGTTTGGCAGGGAAAGGGAGAGAGGGGAACACACAAAAACCAGTCACAACCTGTCAACAGAGAGATTCTATTTTCAGTCAGGTAAGGGAAGCTTGATGAAGAAACTGAAGCATCATATTTGGGATGTCCTTGAAGATCCCTTCAGATCTAAGAGCTGCAGTTCTACACATTGCAAGATAGCACCTCATCGCTGCTATTTAATGATTTAATAGATGATTGATGATTAACACAATCATCTCCCCCAAGGTCTCAGATAAAAAATTTCATTTTCATGGCAGCTTACGTGACTGATGAGAAATGGTGCTCTGATTTAACTCTGCCCCATGGAAACACGCACAGGCAGGCAATCACAGGCCCGCAGCACGTAACCAGCACGCTCACCTGTGAAACAGGACAGACTTGACCAAGGTGACGACGTCCCGGCTGGCATTATATCCGGCGCAGACGATAGCAACGTGGATTGTCTGGGAAGCAAACAAAAACAGGGTGAGCAGTTAGACGGAAGAGGGTCTTCCTGGTGCTTCCGACCACATGACAAAGAGAAACTGTCCTTCTTTCTTCCTAGGATCGTTAGAAAACAAAGAACACAGGCCGCTGCTCTGGGAACACAACCCGAGACAGTTTTATTAAGGCCTTTTTAATCTGTTTATGGTGCTATCACCATTTGGAAACCATTAAGGCTCCTTACAATTACATTTGGGGGAAAGAGAAATGGGGCTTGGCTCAAATAGACAAACAGTAAGTTTCCGGCCCCCAATCTGGGAGACAGTGACAGCTGGTTCCATGAAGAAGAAAGAAATACACCCGGGAAGGATGATCTGGCCATCAGGGACCTCAGACGGAGAAGGGATGGTTCCAAGAGGTTGTGAAATGTTCTCACAAGATGTCTCAGGTCAGGGTCAACTCAGTAGCAGTGGCAAAGGGGCTGATAAGGACTTACGGGCCGCGGCCGGGATAGCATTCCAGCAAGTGAAGGCGGGCAGAATGGAAGGAAACCTGATGGGTCATCTCCTCTTAGTCAAGAGCATGGGCCCCAGGCATGAATTAATGAATCCTGGATCCCACCTTTAACCCAAGGTGACCGTGCAGAAGTTGCGGTGTCAAGTGACTCCTTGTAACATAAGGGGCATGACACATGCCCTGCAGAATGTCAAGGAATATGTGAGGGCAATGATGGCAAGAGATGAAAACAGTGCTCAGCACACTGTTCCAATCATAGCACACATGTCCTTGAGAATGGAGCTTCCCAAACGGGGTGCCTTGGCGCCTTGGTGGGCTGCATGTGAACTCCAAGTGATGAAGACAGTCATCCCTTCAAGCTCTCCAGGCTCTCAGGCAGGGTAGCCCCCCTGGGCTTGGCCATCACTGCTGCCAGCTACTTTTCCTGTTCACCTCCCAGCACCAGGCAGCTACCATTTTCTATAACAGGCCACACATTGACCAAGACGGGAAAGCACTGCTCTCAGGCACCCCCTGCAGGAAGTCATCTAGTCTCTTTCAAACCAGCTGCGGGAACGGAGGGCTCTGCCTCTCAGTGTTGTCTCTCTTACTAAAGCACGGCCCTCCTCGCTTTGCCACCTGCCTCCGGACCGCACAGCAACCACGCTCTGTCCTGGGAGGACCACAGAACATGCACGTTCTCTTTGACACCCAGCACTTAAATTCAAGGGAGGTTCTTGATAGGCGCCTCTTCATTTTCAGAACTATTTCCAGCCCTTCCTCCCATGGCACGGCTTCCAGACTCCCCGTTACCCTAATCGGCCACTTGACAATGCAGTTCTGGTACCCTGGTTGCTCCCATAAGGGCTTTGAGGACAGTGACGCCCTTCCTGTGACACCACCAACGGGAGGCTAACCATCCTGGGGATGAACTATCTAGCAGCCTTGAATGCTCTTCCAGGACTCCTCGTTTCCAGGGGCCTTCCCTCCGCCTGCCCACCCTCTCACAGGGGCAGAAGCTGGATTTAGCTCTGTCTCAATCCTCACTGTCTCTGAAACCATGGACGCCCCGTCCCCCGCCCCCGCACTGCTCCTGCTCCTCAGGCTGGCGGAGGGCCCCTCCCACGCTGTCAGACCTACCAGCTCTGACCTGGCCAATCGTTTCACTGCCCTCAGCTCCCTGCGCGTGCACTCCACACTCCACACGCAACCCCCACCCCTGGGGATTAAGAAGGGAGATAGAAAAGGGAAATGAAAGAGGAATAATAAGCACACTAAGAGCTAATATTTATTGAGCAAATAAATCACTCTATCCTAAGTACTGTGCTTACTATTTCATACAGATGATTAGATTTAAGTCTCCTGGTTGTATGGGGCGGGTACAGTATTATTATCTCAGTATTACAGACAGAAAACACAGGCTTAGAGAGTGAGATTCGGGCTCTGGAACAGAGATTCCCAACCCCACTGGTACATAAGAAACACCCAAAAGATTTTTCAAATATTCCCCCGTGCCCCAGCCCCACCTCAGACCAATTAACTCACAGTCTCTGGTGTCCAGGATCTTAAATTTCTCTGCTGGAGGCACTGGTTCTCCACAGAGGTTAGTTAATTCACTCCCCCACCCATGCTCCCCCCGCCCCAGAACACTGTGACAATGTCTGGAGTCATTTTGGTTGTCACCCCCAGGGGTGTACAAGGCTACTGGTATCTCCTGGGTAGAGGCCAGGGATGTGGCTTTACAGCCTACAATGCACAGGGCAGCCCTCCCAGCCAAGAATGACCTGCCCAAAAGGTCAAGACTGCGGTGGTTAGAAGCCCTCCTTTTAGGAAGAAGAAAGGGGGTTAGGGGAACCTCAGGTCCCAACAGGGAAGCAATGCCACCTTTTCTCAGTCTAATTTATGTCTATCTTCAGTTCTACACCTTAAAATGAAGCCCCTAATCCTCATCTCTGGGTAAGGTCTGGAAAGAAAGACCCAGGATGAAAGACTGAAATGGAGATGCAACTGTCACCATTTAAATCACAAAGAAAATGAAAATCTCTTGCACACAGGAGGGAGGGGAGAGTAAAGAGGAAGGGGATAAGAATGGGCAAATGCAAGCTGAATCGATTCTTTGGAATTACAAATATTTAAACACGTGGCCTCTCTGAAGTACCAAACTTTGTCTTGGCTTCAGGGTTCAGGGACTTTTAAAACTGGGTTCATTAAATGTAAGCACAGGTGCGTGCATTCTCAAACATGTTACAGAACTTTCCGATCTCTTTCATTTCTTCCACTACACGTGGCATCGAGGATGCATTCATCCCCTGAAGCCTAAGCAGCTGCTCCCTGCTAACCCAGGAGAGCAGGAGACCCAAGTGCCCTGAATACACTCTTGGGAGAGTTTGGGGTGGTCCCAAATCTGTGGCTGCAGCCATGAACAACAGGAGTGGGAAGAGTAGGGGATAGGACTGAGCAGGGTCACAAAAATGGTCTCACCAGGACTGCTTTTGATCCTGAAGTGATAAAGTCCAGGTTTACAAGTTGTTCAATGTGGCAGCTTAAAGGTGGCCATGGACACTTCGGCATTCCTCCCATCAGAGGGAAGGGTCGCAGGGTCAGATTCTGTGACCACTGGCCCGCTTGTCAAACCTTCTTCTCTGTACTTTATAGATGTCACACTTGCCTCTATTGGTAAAAAAGCCTGGATAGAAGGGGGGGGCCCGATGCTCTTATTTGCTCCGCCAGACTCCTTCTCTCCACCCTTCCCCAACCTGCTGTGTGCCGGAGAGCCCACTTTTATAGAATGAATTACCGGTTTCCTCTAACTTCTGGATCCGGCTGAGTTTAGTCAATGGAGGATAGGAGGACAAAGAGGTCGGAGTCCCCCTGCTCCCAACGGGGGTCCTCTCCTACACTTCCAGTTCTTGCTGGGTTCACAATGCCCCCTGCCCTCCCCTCATCCAGGGGTGGCAGTGACTCCCGCCAGGGAGCTTGGTCACCCTCATCAGTTCCCGCCGCCCTGCCCATGCCTTTGGCCCTGTATTTAAACCCCGTGCACACTTCTGAGCGTGCCATGTTTCCTGACTGATTCTCATGAGCTTTCCTCAGCATTGCCTTGTCCTGGTGGCTGGGAGGGAAGCCCAGAACACTTTGAAGCCTTCGTAGACACGGAGAAGCAAATATACACGGTGAAGCAAAGCAGGAGGGCACCAATGTATTGAACTTGAGAATGTATCATTGTATTTATACATTTTAAGGAGCTCACCAAGGTTCTCAGACACCTGGACCAGAAGGCTCTTTCTAAGGAAGCCTATAAAGGCACCTGCTCACTCCCCTTATCCCTGATCAGGGCTCTCTGCACACCTTGCACATCGGGAAGCTGCACCTAAGCACACGGGCAGGAGAGTCCCACAGCTGTGAACGAGGGCTCATTCCAGACGCCACTGGGGTCAGTGAGGGACTTTTACTTTTAGGACCTGCAGGAAGAAATCAGGCAGGACCAGAGCATTTTTGGAGCTTCCAATGTGCAGGAAAAAAAACTCCCCTCGGCCTGTTTTCTTCTATATGCTAGCAGGAGGGAAATAATCCCAAAAGAAATGCAGACCGAATCAGGGGATGGCAGGCAAGCGGCAGTCCTGGCAAAAGTCCCCTACACCCACCCAGGCCCGCTGCCCTAGCACCACCACCAGCAGTGACCTAGAGGCCTGGCACATCCTCCAGGGCATTCTGCTGGGGGCACAGTTTAGGGAAACATCTCACATCAGGGCAACTGCAGGAGTGGGAATGAGAGGGGGACCTGACCCGATTTAAAAGCTACGACACTGGCCCTGGCCGGTTGGCTCAGTGGTAGAGTGTCGGCCTGGCGTGCAGAAGTCCCGGGTTCAATTCCCGGCCAGGGCACACAGGAGAAGTGCCCATCTGCTTCTCCACCCCTCCCTCTCTCCTTCCTCTCTGTCTCTCTCTTCCCCTCCCGCAGCCGAGGCTCCATTGGAGCAAAGATTCCCCTCCCGGGCGCTGGGGATGGCTCCTTGGCCACTGCCCCAGGCACTAGAGTGGCTCTGGTCGCAACAGAGAGACGCCCCAGAGGGGCAGAGCATTGCCCCCTGGTAGGCGTGCCGGGTGGATCCCGGTCGGGCGCATGCGGGAGTCTGTCTGTCTCCCCGTTTCCAGCTTCAGAAAAATACAAAATAAATAAATAAATAAATGCTGCAAAACTACGAACAGTGAGGCTCAGTCCAGGTTCTGCACTGCGACTGCAGACTCCTGCGCTGGGGGTGGGGGGTGCAGTGCTGTCCAGCGGCCACTTGGAGAAGCACACGGCTGGGGACAGACACAGGAGTGAGTGACTAAAGAAAACCAACAAGAGTCCAGAGACTTGGGTTTGAGTTGCAGTCTCCAAGCTAAGTTGCCGAGGGATCTGGGAGCCGTCACTTAACTTCCAGGAGCCTCCTCGTTCTTCTGTGAAATGGAGATAAAAATAGTCACCTCTTAGGGCGACTCTATTCCTGGGAGGATCAGAGAGTTGAGTGCAAGACAGTTCCCCAGGTGAGCTGCTGCTGGTCCGTGCTTACCGGATACACACACAGCAAAAGGAGACGCTGGCCCTCATCGCCCTGCAGTCACTTCCTCACCTGTCGTACAGGGACACACTACTGCTTTCCTTCAAGGGCTGAGGACCTGGAGTCCGTGGTTCTTCAAACTGAACATGCATCAGAACCCCTGCACGGCTTATTAAAGCAGAGTGCTGGGCCCCTCCCCCAGAGCTGCTGATTCAGGGCAGCTGGCGAGGGTGAGGCTTTCCTGCATCCACGTGTCACTGATGCTGCGGGTCCAGGGAGCACAGCTGGGAACCAGCGCTCTGCCTACAGCACCGGGAGCAGTGCTCACGTCAGGCCTCAGGGATGCTGGCTGCGGTTACGTCAAAAGGGTGAGAGGGTGTTCACAGACTCTATTCCCAATACCTTTCCGATGGAGAGCACCACTTCCCACAAGGAAAGGGGCCACCCCTCCTCCAGCGCCATCTTCTTCCAGGTCTGGGGATGTCCGACTCTTCTGGAGTGAGGAACAGCCAGAGGGACGCAGGCGTCCCCTGTGCCGAGAACAAAACCTGGGAAACCAGGGGAGCCGACGGCGGCCCCAGCTCTGCCTCTGGCCAGCTGGGTGACCTTGGGCAAGTTACTTAACCTCTCTGATCCTCAGTGATTCCTCTATAGAAGGAGGGATTTAGAATTTCTACTCAGAGGTTTACTAATATCCAGGGTTTTCCAAAAGTCAAGATGAAGAAAGTGAGACACAGAACCATGCTGTACCTTGTCCAAGGTCCCACAGCTCAGCCAGTTAGTGGCAGATGGGTTAAATTAGAGTCCTGCCTTTAAACCTACACTACCCTGCCTCAATAAAGTGTATATATAACTATTAAAATAAAATAAAAAAATGAACTGCTAATGTGCCATTTAAAATCACCTAACAACACCTCTAGGGCACCCTTACTCTCTTGGGAAACTACCGATAGAATTCTATTTGCTCTAAATACTGAATCACAGACCCAAAAGACACAATTATCTCAACCTTATGGAAATCAGAAGGAGACACCTTGACTGCAATGGAAGCCAAAGCCAGGGGACTTGATGAGGGGCAGGGTGTGTTGCTGGCGCTACAGCACTGGAGGTGAGGACAGGCCAAACCTCCAGGGGGTGGCCCCGAGCGCCTCTTCCTGAGTCAAGGCCCCACAATGAAGGAGAGGGGAAAGACCATCCCCAGCCTCCTCCCTCCCGCACATTCCTGGCCGGCTCTGGGTTGCTGTGCTTATATTAGGAAGAACATCACAACCTGAGGAGTCAGAAACCCAGATGTTTCTCGGAAAGCACATGAACGCATGAGATTGATCTGGGGTCAAAAGAAGTGTGATGGGTAGGGCAGCCCCGCCTCTGGGGCACGAGCGCTGTCCAAACACTGCCTGATGCTGACCACCACGTCTGCCACGCGTCACGCTCCTCCCGGCGGGGCCTCCGAATGGCCGGCCTGAACCAAACGGTTGACACACATTCACCAAACATTCAATCATTCTACAAACGAGGACTGAGCACCTGCCGTGCGTCGGGCTCATTTGTGGATACCGGGGGCAAAGAGCAGTAAGCAAAAGAGACCAAATCCTTGCCCCACCCTGGGAGCTGACATTCTAGTTGGGGAACACGGAAAATAGACAAACAACTATACATATAATACACACACACACACACACACATATATATATATATAGTTGAAATATACAGAATGCTGGATGATGAGCAGTCTAGGGAGAAAGATTAAGGAGGGGAAGAAGGATGTGTGGGTGGTGAGCGGGGCTAAGATGTTAAAGTGGGGTTGTCTGGGCAGCTCTCATGGAGAGGTGACATTGGAGCAGAAATCAAAAGTAAATGAGGAAATAAAGCTTTTAGGTCCCCAGGCGGAGCACACTGGGTGGTGGGCATAACAAGGCAGCCAGTGTGCTCAGGGCCCACGCCGGAGCCTGGGACCCAGGCAGTGGGGAGGAAGGCGAGGTGAGACCAGAGGGGCTCGCACGTGAGGCTGACCCTTACTGCTCACAGGCACTTGTAAGAACTCTTCTTTTCTGGAGTGTGAGGCGAGAAGCCCTCGGAGAGCTCAGAGTTGAGAAATGGCACAATCTGACTTTTATTTTAAAAGATGTACTCATGGTGTCACTTGAGAACAGACTGTGTGTGTGTGTGTGTGTGTGTGTGTGTGTGTGTGTGTGTGTGTGTGTGTGCGCGCGCACATGTATTCATATGGGGTAGGGGGTAGACAGGGATCAAACAAGGAAGCAGAAAGAACAGTCCAGAAGCTACTGCAATAACGCAAGAGTGGTGGACGCTGCCCAATTGCCCCTTGGAAGAGGTACGTATATGTAGCCCGGTTTCCCAGAGTGCTGTTGGCAGGCAGCCACAAGCTGTCACACCTAAGGAACTTTGGAGTCAGAGGCCACCTTTCCGAGGTCAGTCCCTTCCTGGGGTGACCACGTCCACTAAGCCCCACAGCACCCCTGGGTGCAGGCCCCACGGACATGCTTTCATGGGCAGTCCACACAACGAGCTCCATCTCAGGTGTGCTTCACACCACTCGAAGGTGACACAGGTGGGAGGCAGTGCAGAGGTGAGAAAGGGCCAGGAGACGTATGTATTCTTTCCAAATCCTTTGTGATCAGTCTGCAGTCGGCTTCTCCAGAGGAGGAAGCGGAATAGCATGCGTATTAAGATTTACAACCTGCCTGACCTGTGGTGGCGCAGTGGATAAAGTGTCGACCTGGAAATGCTGAGGTCGCTGGTTCGAAACCCTGGGCTTGCCTGGTCAAGGCACATATGGGAGTTGATGCTTCCAGCTCCTCCCCCTTTCTCTCTCTCTGTCTCTCCTCTCTCTCTCTCCCTCTGTCTCTCCCTCTCCTCTCTAAAAATGAATAATAATAAAAAAAAAAAAAAAAAGATTTACAACCTGTGGCAAGGGTATGGGGAAACGGGGTCCCTCGTACACCGTAACCGAGAGGATACAATGGTGCAGCTGCTACGGAAAAGGGCACGGTGGTTCCTGGAAAACTTAGAATTAACATATGATCCAGCAATCCCACATCTGGAGGTAGATAATTTATACACCCACGTCCATACTATTCATGGTAGCTAAGAGGTTAGCAGTAACCCAAGCATCCACTGTCAGATCAACAGATGAACAAAATGTTGCATGAATGTATATATGGGAAATATATATTCCATGGTGTGTGTGTGTGTGTCACATTTTGTTCGTGTGTGTGTGTGTATACATCTATACACGCAATAAAATGTTAAAATGTGGTATATATACAATGGAATATTATTCATCCTCAAAAAAGAAGAAAATCCTGTCACGTGCTACAGCACATATAAACTGAGGATATTACGTTAAGTGAAACAAGCCAGTCGCAGAAGGACAGATGCTGAGTGATCCATCTTACTTATGTGAGGGCCTCACACACACATTCAGAAACATACGTACAGAAGTAGAACGGTAGAGCGGTTGTAGCCAGGGACCGGGAGAGGGAAATGGAAGAGTCGTTGTCGAATGGGTACAGATTTTCAGTTGTGCCAGGTGAAAAAGTTCTGAAGATCTGGTGCACAACAACGTGAATCTACTTCCAAATGATTAAGAGAGTAAATTTCATGTTACATGGTTTCATTTTACCACAATTAAAAAACAAGGATTTACCTTGTGGATCTGCGCTTTTCAGCTACGTGGCCTCGATAAGCCTAGACCTTCCCATTCATAAAATCAGGATGATGAAAATAATCCCATGAGCTAACATACGTAACGTGCCACGTCTAACGACTAACACACAATACATGCCGGCAGACACGACCGGTACCGTCACCCTCAGGAGCCCGCCCCGTCTGCCACGGCATTTGTGCTGCGATCAAGCTGGGCTTGCCAGGCTTTCGTATCTCTGTACCATGCCCTCGGTTTAGGATGCCCTGGTGCAGCACCCAACCTATCAAACCCCTCCCCATCTTTGAAGATATAATACCACCTATTGGAACCTCAGTTTCCTCATCTACTAAAAAAAAAAAAAAGTAATAAATATGTCAAGATCCAGGATCGCTAGACAGAATGAGACGATTCATGTTGAGGGCTTAGAGCCAGGCATTCCATAAGCTGTAGGTAAGTATCAGCCATCGTTATTATCAATTATTATTATAAAGGAGCTTATAGTATGATAAGGCTCCCTATCCAAGGTATTAAGCCCTAAATACTGTCCAGTCAGGCCTCAGTTGCTTCCTGCTGCCCTCGCTCCCACATCCCTTCAGGTGAGGACCTGGACGGCCTCTCCCTGCTGTTGAAAGGAGGGCTCTTCCACTTGCCCAGTTCCCTCTGCTGTCCAACGCTGGTACTGCCTTTCCCCTCCTCACTGACCAGGGAGCACAAGACTCAGGAATGAGGGCGTGAGCCACCAGAATCATTCACCACCTGGGCGTGACAACACCGAAAGAAAATTAGGACAGAACTTTGGTTCTTCCAGAGGCGATTGAACAGCGGCTGCACTGGGTGCGCGCCCCGGGGCCCCACTTCTGAAGGGCCCTGCAAAACCCCAGCTGACACTTTTTTCTAATGACAGGGGGCCCAATATTTTCTTCTGCACCTGGCGCCTCAACTGACCTTAATCTGCCTCTGGGTTCTTCTCTACTTCGGTTTCATCATCTTTCAAATGAGATGGCTATCTCTTTGTGTTTGTTGCTGGTACATTTTCAAAAATTAACTTTGTAAGAGAAGGGAATATATGAAGTAGATCGAGGCAGGCCTGTTCAGGAGGCACAGATGGGGGGCTGCCAGAGATAAGGTCCCTCTTGCTATGGCCATAGTGTGGCAGCCAGCCTCCAAGACTGTCCTCACAGATCGCTGCCAGCCGGTGTCCATGGCCTTGCGTAAACTCTCCTGCACTCTCAGGGCAGATGTGTAACACCGGAAGAACGTGGCAGCAGAAAGGGTATATAACGTCCAAGGATAGGTCATAAAGAAGATTGTGTTTGCTGCCGTGTTCTGCTGAATCACTTACTCGGGGCGCTCTGTGAGAGTGTTGTGAGAACACTTTTGAGCAGTCCAGTGGAGAGCAGGCGGGAGTCCAGCGGAACTGATGCCCCGGCCACCCCAGCGCGCCACCTTGGATGGAGACGCAACCTCCAGCCCCAGCCAAACCTACAGATGACCACCGCCCCAGCAGGCATCTTAGCTGCTACCTCATGTGTGATCTAGAGCCACAACCCTAACGAAATGCTCTCAGGGTCCTCGTTTTCAGAGGCTGTATGAGATAATAAATGCTTGTTGTTCTAAGCCGTTTCATGTTGGGGATACCATGCTCTGAAGCTATAAATAACTATTGTATTAGACTCAAGGAAGGCACCTAAGATACAGAAGGAGCCAGGATGCCCTGAAAATCACGTGTAAGAAATATCACTAGGCTCCTTCCATCTACAACACACCCTAATTTCAGGGCCTGGCCTGACATTTAGGGAAAGTATTTTAGTGGATGTTCATCCTTGCAGGAGCCCCAAAGCCAACACAGGAAGCTAATGAAATGTGAGTCCAAATGCTGTGACAATATCTTCCAGGAGGAATGTGGTACATGGGAAGATTGCAGGTAACCCCCACTACTGCTGGGATATTATGTAAAATCCTTGGAGATGGCCTGACCAGGCGGTGGCACAGTGGATAGAGAGTCAGACTGGGATGCGGAGGACCCAGGTTCGAGACCCCAAGGTCGCCAAGCTTGAGTGCGGGCTCATCTGGCTTGAACAAAGCTCACCAGCTTGGACCCAAGGTCACTGGCTTGAGCAAGGGGTTACTCAGTCTGCTGTAGCCCCACGGTCAAGACACATATGAGAAAGCAATCAATGAACAACTAAGGTGTCACAACAAAAAACTGATGATTGATGCTTCTCATTTCTCTACATTTCTGTCTGTCTGTCCCTGTCTGTCCCTCTCTCTGACTCTCTCTGTCTCTGTAAAAAAATAAAATAAATAAATATAAAAAAATAAATCCTGGGAGATGAAGCTAAAACAAGGAAATAGATCAAACAGCTCAAAATAGCATGGTTTAGTCAGGGGCCCAGAAAATGCAGGTGAGAGGTGACAAGTTCTATAAACATAACGCCTGATGCAAACTGGCAAACCCCTGCTGAGCTCACAAATACAGCCACAATCCGCAAAGTGATTTAAAACAGCCCAGCTTCTTTTAAAAGAATAGACACATCCTTATGGAGACCTACTGAGAAAAGAGAACACTTAGGGGCTGCTAGGGCCCCCAGTGTGAAAGATGACCCAACCCACATATCCTAACTGGTCACCCAGAAGCCTTCTGAGGTGAGACACCTGCCAGCCAGGCACCCAGTAAGAACTGGGGCTCTGAAGCCAATGCAAGTGTGGGTCCCCAGAGCAGTAATTCATAGAGTATTTAACACAGAGGTTCAGAGCACAGCTTCTGGAAGCCAAGTGCTTAGATTTAATGCAAGCTCCACTTCTTCCTGGCTGTGTGACTTTGAAATAATTATTTCACCTTTAGTTGTTTTCTAATTTGCAAAAGTATGTCTTGTGAACTTCATGAGATATTTTATGTAAGGTAGTGTCTGGTACACTTTAAAGGCATTGCTACTAAGAAATAAAGTTCAGAGCATAGAGTAGAAGGAAAGAGAGACACTTCCTTAAAGGTGGTCTGACATCAGAGATGCACCTCACTTTCTGTAACATTATCAATCAACGCAGTGTTAAAGTATGTCCACAAATTCTTTGACATTCCTCCCACTGAGAGATGGGGTGTGTGTTTCTACCCCCTTGAAACTGGGCGGGCTTTTGTGAATGTTTCAACTAATGGGGCTACACTATCAGTAGAGGTGACACTATGTGACTTCTGAGGCCAGGTCAGAAAGTGCTTCCATTCTACCTTGCTCACGAGTATTTGTACTTAAAGCAGCCGACTGCCCTGGAGCCACCATGTTGTGAGGAAGCCCAAACTAGCCATGTAGAGACCACATGGAGAGGCCCCAAGACTACAACAGGAAAAAGTGATGCCAGGCCAACCCCCACTGTCCCAGGCCCGCACGGTTCCAGCTCCAGCCACAAACTTAGAACAAACCAGAACCACTCAGCTAAGTGCTTCCCAAACCCCTGACCCATACAAACTATGAGAGGCAATAAAACGACTGGTGTTTGAAGCCACTATGTTTTAGGTGATTTGTTAGACAGCAACAGGAAATGGGAATAGCTGTCATAAGTATATGTTACACTCATACAGAGTTAGCTTCCCACCTGCTATCTCATTTCACCCTCACAACTGCACTGGGAAAAACACCGTCTCATTTTACAGCGATAAAACAGACTCCGGGGGAATACCTGGATCGCCCAAGGTCACACGGCTAGTGAGTGGCAAAGCAAAGACTCCTGGTGAGGAACTCTGACTCCGGGTCCAGTGATTTTCCTGCGGTACCATAGCTCAGCCCCAAAGTAGACCAGAAATGCAAGAAAAATGTATGTATCTGTACACACACACACAGGCACAAGTGGAGATCAAAGAGAAGCATTCTGCTCAAGGCACACAGAAACCAGCCCCTCTCTGGAGCAGGCCTGCTCTGACAACAGGAAGGCATGGATAACATGGGCAGCTAGTTGAAAACCACATCGTTAGGAAATGATAAGAGAGCACAAGGACCAGCAAGGGCCCATTGCTTTTTTCACCCGATATCTCAGCTGACAGCCTGGGCTTCATTACAGAAGAGTTTTCAGAAATACTTGTCATACCCCAGAGAAGTCTCGGTGCAACAAGAGATGAGGGTGACGTCCTTGGTTACGGGGCCCTGCATCTGACAGCATGTCAAGACTAGCTTCAACACTTGTAACCACCACATGTCAGATGAAGGGAGGCTTCTATTTTGACTCCATTGACTGACATTTCTTGTTAGCTTTCTATGGCTTTTTAACTAAAATTTATGAGATACCAAGCCATGGAGACAGAGGAAGCATATGCTAATGAGTATGAAGCCAGCATCTCAAGGTGAAGCACACCTAGAGTAGATCGCTTTGAAATAAAATGCCAGGAGATCAAGACTTTCAAACTCATCTACAAAACATCTGAACAGGAGCAGGGGCTCATCACAGACACAGTCTACCAAAAATAACTTTATAAGGGTCTAAGAAGTAACATTATCAATTAACACAAAGAAAAAGAAAAACAAATATAATCTAATTCTCAGATGCAAGTCAAAAGACTAAAAAATAAGTTATAGCAACAACCAGCAACCTCAAGGTCTGAATTCCCATATTCCTGCATTATCTTTCAAGGAGCACAGGGAATAAAGAGAACCCCATTATGTATTTATGTTGTGCCTTCAAGCAGTGGTTTCCAACAGTCTCCACTATCTAAGATCACCTGAATAGATTGTTTTTTGATAGTTACACTCTTGGGACCTACTCTCAGAGATTCTCAATTAGTAGGTCCAGGGTAGGTACCATGAATATGAATTTTTGATATGTAATTCTAATGCATGATCAAGTTTGGGGGTCACGAGTTGTCAAAGAACATTCACTGTAATCATAATAACTGTTCTCTCTAGAAGCAGAACTCCAACGTGTTAATAGAGAATATGACTTCTTTGAATAAAATCTATTCTTTTCCAGGCTCCCTTGCAGCTATATGGGAACTAAAGGCAGTCCTGCAACAAAGTGCTACAAATGGGTTCTAAAAGGAACTGACTGTGAAATTTGTAAGACTTGTTCTTTTTTTTTTTTTTCCTGAAGCTAGAAACGGGGAGAGACAGTCAGACAGACTCCTGCATGCGCCCGACCGGGATCCACCCGGCACGCCCACCAGGGGGCGATGCTCTGCCCACCAGGAGGAGATGCTCTGTCCCTCCGGGGCATCGCTCTGTTGCGACCAGAACCACTCTAGCGCCTGGGGCAGAGGCCAAGGAGCCATCCCCAGCGTCCGGGCCATCTTTGCTCCAATGGAGCCTCGGCTGCAGGAAGGGAAGAGAGAGACAGAGAGGAAGGAGAGGGGGAGGGGTGGAGAAGCAGATGGGCGCTTCTCCTGTGTGCCCTGGCCGGGAATCGAACCCGGGACTTCTGCACGCCAGGCCGACGCTCTACCACTGAGCCAACCAGCCAGGGCCTGTAAGACTTGTTCTTAAAGGAAGTTTTGATGCCTCATTTTAATGCTGCTTCCTTCCTGCCAGCTGGAATGTGGACAACATAACATGACTGAAGCTCTGATGAACTTTGTGGATCATGAGACGACCTTGAGAATGTAGTCAAGCAAGCTAAATGAAAGATAGAGGGAGCCTGACTGTCCAACATTGACAGCCCTATACCAAAAGCATCTAGACTTCTTAAACATAAAAAAAGATAAGATGCAAAATCATTTTTTTTGGATTTTTAAAATAAATCCATAATGAAATCTAATGTTAACACAACTATCTAGGAGTCTGCCTAGAGCTCTAATAACCACTGTCACCACCCAAATGATAGGAGGCAGGAACTTGATTTTCATCTGTGATTTACAAACAAGGAAACGAAACTGAGTACAGAAAAGTGATATAACTTACTCAATGCTATTAAGCTAGGACTGTGCCAGGAGTCACTCACATGTCTCTAATCTTCAAAAGCCAATGGTCTTTTTCCTACACTATTTTGGGGGATACTGAGGGAAGAAGTCCTCTTCATTTTCTTTTTCTTTTTTTTTGGACATTACAGAGAGAGGGACAGACAGAAACAGACAGGAAGGGAGAGAGATGAGAAGCATCAATTCTTCATTGCAGCACCTTAGTTGTTCATTGATTGCTTTCTTATATGTGCCTTGACTGGGGGCTATAGCAGACAGAGTGATCCCTTGCTCAAGCCAGCGACCTTGGGCTTTAAGCCAGCGACCTTGGGCTTCAAGCCAGCGACCATAGGGTCATGTCTATGATCCCATGCTCAAGCCAATGACCCTGCACTCAAGCTAGTGAGTCTGCGCTCAAGCTGGCGACCTTGGGGTTTCAAACCTGGGTCCTCTGCATCCCAGTCCAATGCTCTATCCACTGCGCCAATGCCGGGTCAGGTCAGAAAGAAGTCCTCTTTAAAGTAAAATGTTTACCTCTCAGTAACATGCCCAGGGGAGGTAAGCTGCTGTCTAGACAGAAAGAGAAATTCCTCATTTTCCTGAGGGACATTTACCCCCCTTTTCCCTTTTCCTTTTCTATTTTTAATTTTCTTGTCACTTCTTTGAGTAGGATTGGGTCATATTAATGTAAATACACTCAAGGAGACAAACTCTCCATTTAGGCCTTCCCACCTAGTCAGCAGAACTCCATCACCCACTCCAACCTGACACCGTGACCATCGCCTGAGAGCAGAGAGCCTAAGAAATCAAACAGGCCTTCCCCCAGGCAGGCACAGAAGGTCCCCAAATTAGGGCCCTCCCCAAACTAGCCTCGGCCGAGGGAATTGTGAACATTGCCAAGTACCCATATTCAAAGATGTAAAATAGAGATGTTAAGTAATATGGGCCACTGTCCACAGTTGTGGAAGATTAAGGAGATTGGGCCTGGCGTGTAGGCAGGACTGAACAAACATGTATTATCACCATTGACATTTGCATTTCTCTATTTGTTTATTATCTCTTTCTCCACTTCCCACCTAAGAATACAAGAACCAGAAAAATGGAAATTTGTGTCTTTTTCATTCATTGCTATTTCCCAGCACAGAGTACAATGTGAGATATCTAACAGAGGCTCAGTAAGTATTGAATGAATGAATGAATAAATGAAAGATAATAGATAATAAGCCCTGTATCCCCTTGTGACACTGTATGGTATCACCAATATTAGAAATAATTTCATTCACATAGACAGCAGATTATAGTTTGCAAAGTGTTTTCTCTTCAGAAAATTTGAAGTCTAACATTCTGAGAACGTGGCCGGGAAATGAAATAAACAAACAGCACATATCTATGTCTATCTAAAGATAATTTTAAAATGCCCCATAATTGAAACTTACATACCAGGCTACTATTTGTGCCTTTATATGGACATCCCATTTAATTCTCACAATTGTTCCATAAAGCAGGTATTATTTTCTCAATTTATTGATAAGACATCTGAAGTTCAGAGAGGTCAGGAAACTTGCTCAAGTGCTCAAGCATAAACCACCAGAGCTGGGATATGAGCTCAGGCTTGTGTGTGTGTCAAAAAGTCTTCCTCTGAACAGAGATGCTCTAACTCCTTTCCATGGGAACTAGAAGAAGTAGGAAATGAGTATGAGAGAAAGAGTGTGTGTATTTAGGAGACACATAAGCATGGCTACATGAATGAGGGGAGTGAGGGGTGGTAGGAAAAAGGGGTGGGTAAGTTTTCCAATTGTCCAAAGAGTTACTAAGAGATAAAGCATACTCTAAAAGGGGGGACATTATATCAAGCTATAAAAGTTCAAACCTTGAATAAGCAACCGGTCTCTGGTTCTGAATTGCAGAAGCTGTTCATAAGGTAAGAATGAAACCCAAGGGAGCTGCCCAACAGAGCCACAACCCCAGGGGCACAACTCACACTGCAGTCTAAGCCACAGGGGTCCTCAGGATGATAACTAGGTGTATAAACCCTGAACAGAACCACAAAGAAATGAGAAGCGGGTTCCATCAGCTTGTACCATTTACTACTATCTCTGCAGTGTAGGCTTTCTTATTCCCAATTTACAGGTGGCAAAACTAAGGCTCAGAGGCTAAAAATTTGTCAGGCCAAACAGCAAAGTTAGTGACCATGTTGGATTCACACCCAGGCCTGTCCAGGCATCTGGAGGTGCTTCTAGGGCAGTATTTGCAAAGGGTGGGGACAGGTAGGCCTTCGATGGCTCCAGGTGCTCTTTACCTCACACTTCTCCACCACCGGCTGCTGCCCACACTCGGAGCTGTTGCCTGCCACGATGCCAGTACGAAGGTTCTCGCTGTCGCCAGTACCCTCCTCCATGGAGTAGGTCTTGGAGCGGTTGCCACGGCGATGGGCTGGGGCCCCACCCTGGGCCAGGCTGAGCTGCCTGCGGAGGGCACGGTTCTCCTCCTCCACCTCACGCACCCGCACCTCCAGGCTCTCCCGCTCCCGCTGGCCAGAGGCCGAGTACCGGGGGCTGTGCGGCTGGGACTCCAGCGGAGACAGAGACACAGGCTTCCCATCTGCGGGTACAGAAAGACCAGGAAGGAGTTAACCCGGAATGAAACACACCCCAGCCCCTCTATGTACCCCAGACAGCCAGTACTGCATAGCGAAGTTCCTTTCACAATCCCATTTACAAGGGAAAACAGATGGAAAGTGGGTTACAAATAAATGCATCCAGGCTGAAGTGGGAAGAAAGTTGAGAACAGAATGACTTATTACAGTGATAAAAACTAACATGCTATTTCGAGAAGGAAATCATAATACAATTTTTCCTAATTAAATGCACTGTCTTCTTTTTCCTACTTGGCGTGTTACTAGATAGACATCTTGTTATCAATAAAGCATTATGAATGTGAAGGAGGAGAAAGAGGTGGGGAAGAAGGAGAAAGGGAAGGGGAAGGGAGGTGAGGACTAGAATCACGTGGAAGTGGGCATAAAAAAGAGGAGGGGAAAAAAAAGAAGAAATATTAATAATGATTATATTTATTTAGTTCTTCCTATGTGAACTCCTATTAATCCTTCAAACCCCTGTTGCAGAAGCATCACTTCCCAGGGGAAGCCTTCAGATTGTAAGCAAAATATCCTTCAGCATATCCCAAAAGTACTTTGTGCATAAGCACCCCAAAAACAAAACAGCAATAAAATAAAACCATGTATCTGTCATACTGGATTTGGGAAATTATTTATCAAATGTTTTCCATGAAGATTAGGAGTTCAATCAGGACAAAAACCGAGTCTTTTTTTATCTTTGTTATCATTATCATCATATTCAATCAATTCCGAAAGGGTGGCTGTGTTTGTCCATGCCAAGAGTAAAATAATGAAGGCCAACAAGGAAGAAGAAAGTAGGACTGTAATCAATCTCAAAGTTTTCCCAGAAAAGCAGTCTCCATTATTGAGTGCCAGCACTGCCCCATTTAACAATCATACACCGAGAAGAGAAGTAGGCTTTTCAAAGTCACACCACCGAGTGTAGTGATGTCAGATGCGTACCAAGGTCTTTCTTATGCCCAGGCCCATACACATTCCACCTAGATGCAGTTTCATAATGGGCTATACAGAAAGCCACAGAGTTTTCAAAAATTATTCACGTACAACCTCTTCTCCCAAGGATACTTAGCATGCCACCAGGTGTACAGGAGGCTCAAGCATGCTTTACCCTTCAGGAACCCCAACAACACAAGATACACTGAAAGGTGTCACCCCTCTGCTCCCATGCCCCAGAAACCCCAGGAACCGCCTGCACCGTGACTGCCTCAGAGACAACCAAGCAAAAATCACATCCAGCCAACTACTCTCTCTCAGCCGCTTGCCCAAAAAACACTCCTTTTTCATACTCGGAGTTTTTCTACTTCCTGCCCAGATCCCACTGAGCTTCCAAACTGTCCCAGAGAGTCTGTGTGACTCACAAAACTTGAGGATCAAAGAATGTGGTGACTGACCCCCCACAGGTTTCACCTGTGCTGGGAGGAGCTGCAGTGCTGCTGTCCGGAGCTTTTTGATGTGCAGCCTGGTCTTCACACACAGGACTCCTCTTTCCCCTCTGAGCCTCCTCTGGGTTAAATGCCTGAGCTCCTGGTTCTTTCCCATCAATGCAGAGAACATGACTTGCTGAATTTCACAGTCCCGGACCACAGATCAAAGGCCGAGGTGAGTGCTGTGTGAGGACGTGAAATCACAGGTTGATGAGGGTTGTGTTGTCATCCAGCCAGTCGATTACAAGCTCTGACCCAGGCTTTTGAAACCGGTCTCCCTGTTTGGTCAAATCAAATTAGCTTCACCGAGAATGAAAAAGAATAGGCAGCGAATGGCAATTGTGTCTTCTCAAAGGACAGCAACCCTTCGAGCAGGGGGCGGGGAAGATGAGCACCTAGCTCGGAGGTGGGCAGAGTAACGCTCCGTGCAGCACCGGTCGCATGCCTGTGCTGCGTGTCTTAGGTTAACACAGCACAAGCAGGTGCAGTGGTGCCCCTGTTACAGAAGAGGAAACTGAGACTCTACGAACTTATGCCATGTTCCCACTGTGGTACAGAGTGATCTGAATCAAGGTGAAGAGGCACAGTTGTTCTGGAGCATGGGGTCTTTTGGAACATTTGAGCAGGAATCCCAGAAACTCTGGGAGCCCACAAAGTTGACAACAAATAGGAACTCAAAGCGTGTTCTCTGAAGGGGTTACTTAAACGCTGAGCTTCAGTATTCCTTTCTGTGAAATGGGAGCAGAAATGCTAACCTTACAAGGCTGAGAGAAGGCTTAAGTAAGATACCAAAATACGAGGCACCAAGCACTGTGCCCATCACCGGGAGTCGCTCAGTGTAAAGTTCTTCTTCCAAGTCCTTCTGTGTTAGGGTGAGTGATATCACAGGTTAAGGTGAGTCGGTAATGTCTAAGGTTGTAAATTTTCTGAGTGGTATATGGGAGCAAGCAGCCAACAAACCATGGCTGAGTTGGACATGCGACATCTCTGAACTCTCTTGCCTTCAGCCTTAAGTAGGTCAAAGTTCATCCAGGATAATGTGGAATCAGGCAGGTTTCCCATGGAGGTCTCATTACCCCTCCCACACTCCTCTCCAGAAAGCTCTACACTTTACATGTTTCTGAGAAACTAAATTTTAACTCTTTGATTATGTGCTTATAAATGAAGGGTAATTATGCATTCCCTAAGCAACTACAATTCCAGGGATACTGGAGGGGAGATACAATAAGCATCCTAAGTGGCTTTACCCAAACTTTGTTCTCAAAGACGTCCTGCACTTTAAAGCTCTGTAGATGCGTCACTAATGAAGACACACAGAATGGTAAATGCCAGGCCTCAAAGAGGGGAGGTCTCATTGGGAAAGGCAGCACTCATGCTGTGCCCAGTGCCTGGCACATACACTGTGCTTCATAAATGGCAAATTATACTTTCTGATTTGTGGGTTTGTTTTACATGATCTCAAGCTGACCCCTTTCTCATCACAGCCAGTTTCTGATTCGGAAAGGGAAAGTGGTGGAGGTGTGCTCCAGGCCCCTCTCGGCTGGCACTGTGCAGATGGACCCTGCGTCTCTCCCCCAGCTGACACAACGCTGCATGGTCCGGAGTTCACACAAGCGGGGTCTGTTGCTCTGCCAAGTGCATGACTCCTTCTGCGTTTATCTAGCTTGACTCTTGCTTTTGTTCCTGGACGCCTCGTCTCTTTGGCTCGGGACCTCTTTGTTACGGCTTCTCTGAACCCTCGGAGAGTGGGGAGGCAGGCGGGAGGGTTAGGGCAGAGAGGGGCCGGTCCCTTAGATATGTTCTGTACTTCTCTGGGAAGTCTCAAGGGCTGTGGTCTCTCCCAGAACACTCCCCTGCTTTGTGCACAGACCACCACTATAAAGCCCATCACATGGGATTTGGGGCCTATGGAAACAGCTGGGCAGTATCTCTCAATCAGTGGTGAAGAAAGTGCGCCCCTTCCAATTTATCCTGGATAAAAATTTGGTCCTCATAAACAATGCCTAGTACCTAGCTTGCCCCATGTGCAATATATCACTTGAATTCAACAAATTTGTCTATACTCTGTTCATCAAGACAGGTCATCTGATTGCATGCTTGATGTATGTCCAATTGCTCTTAGAAGTTTCTAAACACATACTTAAAATTTCCATCCTCATCTTGTTGCAGACCAGTAACAGTTTGGGAGCTGTGATCGTTCTTCTTATGTGTCGCCTTGACTGAGCTGTGGGGTGTCCAGATAAGTGGTCAAATATTATTCTGAGTGTTTCTGGAGGAGATTAACATTTGAATCCGTAGACTGAATAAAGTAGACTGTCCTCCCTAATGTGGGTGGGCCTCATCCAATCAGTTGAAGGTCTGAATAGAACAAAAAAGTCTGACCCTGCCCTATGGAAGAGAAAATTACTCCTGCTTCACAGCTTTCAAACTGGGACATTATTTTTTGTTTGTTTGTTTTTCCTGCCTTTGGACTTGAACTGAAACCCTGGTTCTTCCTGGGTCTGGAGCTTGCTGGCCTTCAGACTAGAACTACACTGTTGGCTTCCCTGGGTTTCCAGCGGCCGACTCACCCTGCAGACCTTGGGACTAGACCATCTCCATAACCAAGTGAACCAATTATTTATAATAAATTGTTCTATGTGCACACAGACACACTCACACACCCTACTGGTCTGGAGAACTCTGCCTAACACAGGGACAAACAACAGTTTATAGGTCACACTTTGAGTGTCACGGCCCAGTATCTGGGCTCTCTTTATCCCCGGGGCCTGGCGCACTTATTAAAGCATTTGAATAGGGAATAGAGGGAAAGACTGGCATCTAGAACATTTTTAAGAAAATGGCCTGAAGAAATAGATCTAGCAAACCTTACACTAAAATGACCTCATCGTATTAAATGCTGTGAAAAGAGGGACAGATAACCAAGAGAGACAAAGCAAACAAGTCGAGTCGGAGGAGTCTGAGATTTGAAGCAAGTAAAAGCTGAGTCTAAATGATGGTTTGGCCACTTACTAATAAAGGCACTTAGGCAAAGCACTTAACCTCTCTGTGAGTCAGTGTCCCCGCATGTAAACTGGGGGACGCTGGCGAGTATACCTGCATGCATCAGGCAGAATCATACCTCCCCTCCTGGCCCGCGCCAGCCCACACAGCACAGATTAAAACAAGAGCAAATGGAGTCCCTCATTTCTGAGCCCCTTTTATCCTTGCTTCTCCTTTACCTGTCCTCCGGGTGTCTATTTTTTCTACACATACACAGTCTGTGTGTACACACGGTGCACCTCTGTCACATAATGCCTACCTGCGTTGATCAGCAGTTCAGCCCATACTGGGATTAAAATGCCCAACAAGGCATTATTCAAAACCATAGTACACATCTCCTCCTCCCTCCAAAACTTCTCCACAAACATAAATTTATCATCAGGCTTGACTCTCTGAATCTGCTCAAGATGAATACTCTGAATTAACAATCAAAACATCTAAGATGCAGAACAAAAAAGGTAAATTGAAAATCAACCTCCTTGCAGTATGGTTAGTGACAGAGAGGAGGGACATGCCACCCAGAATGTCCTAAGTGGCGGTCTGAGTCAATCTCCTGTGCACTGCATGTCTGGATCTGAGTGCTGGTGGTTAGCGCTGTGCGATGTCCACCCTTCATGAAGAGAGAGGCAGGGCCAGGACCTGAGAGGACCTCCCAGCCCCCCGGCCACCCATGTATGGAGCTCATACCAGCCTCTGCCAGTGGCGACAGAACCTAGATGTACACGGGTCATTCTAGTTAAGGACACCAAGATCCTGGACACCATGCCCAGACTTCAGGAAGGCTGTCCCTGCATCACTCTACCCGTGATAGAGACACTGCATTCCCTAACCTTCATATGGCAAAATCCCCTCATGTACAAGCTGCCACCAGAGCCTGCCAATTCCTCCTTCCTGATGTTCGAAGAACTTGCTTCTCTCATCCTATTTCAAATGCGCCATCCCAGACCAAGCCTGTTAATCTTCTCCTAAAACAGGAGTCATCAAACTTTTTCTACACCCAGAGAGTAAATACGTTCTGCTCTGCAGGCCATGCAGTCTCTGATGCTAGTGCTGGACTCTGCCATTGTGGCACAAAAGCAGCCACAAAAAATCATGACACATGGGCATGGTTCTGTCCCAGTGACACTTCATGTATAAAAACAAGTGCCAGGCTGGCCCTGGCTAGTTCTAGACCCTGTCCTAGAACATCGGTCTTCTGGCTTAGTCTCCCTCCCTCGGTCGTACCCTGCTCCGCCAGCCTCAGTCGCAGGTGCCAGGGCTAGTATCTAAGTGATGATCCTATTGCCCCCACATTCTGCACTTTGACAATGTACACAAGCAACTCCATCTATCAAGGTCATTTACCAAATTCAACAAACACTTGGTCAGTGTCTACCGAGTTCCTGGGGACTATGTATCACCTCATTTTAGTTTTCACAACGCTTCAATAAAGTAAGTTTTCTCCCTCTCCCTACCTGCCAAATAAGAGAGAAAGAAAAAGAGAAACATGATTTAACGTGTTCAGTGCCATCCCAACAACACATGGCAGAGGAAGAGTCTTGACCCCAGGTTCACTGGCTCTAGACCTACTGTTCTTATTGCCTCTAACCTGAATGTCTCCTATTCGTCCCACTCCAAACAAGTCGAATCTGATTTGCTGTTATTGCTACAGCTTCATCCCTGGCCCTTTACGCCAGTGGCTCTCAGACCTTGGCTACCATTAGATATCCTTGGAAACATTTTATCAGCATTTGTAGAAGTATCCACTCTTAGGAGAGTCTCATGTGGAGTCAAGGTGGAGAAACACTGGCTCCGGCATTTCCCCCAATCCTCCGGCTGAGACATCTAAACCCCCTTTGCAAGCACATCTGGTGGCTCCTTCAGGCAAATTTAAGGAACTGGTTTAAATGCAAAGGAGGTCTCATCATTGTCACACTGAATTCCAGTTCCAGTATGGCTCAGATCCTGGGATCTGCTTCCTATCCCAGGAACAGACAGATCCCCATGAGTAACCCAGGACCTACTTGATTTCCCAGAACCTATGCTGCCCTGTATTCTCGCTCCTACGTGCTGGGGGCTGTTTTGATCCTGTTAATCCCTCTCCTCCCGGGATGAGAACTCTGTTCAAATCAGGGCCCACGACTTCAGCTGCCAGACCCCTTCAGCTTCCAATAGGGCACTTTGCTCCAACGATTTCTCCAATTCCTCCCCTTCCACGTTAAGCTGTGTTCATCAAGTAAGCATTTTGTAATATATTTTTAAACACACAGCCCTCCTTTTATTTCATGTAAAAGCATTCTCCTTTGATGCTCTTTGAAATTGCAAAATAATCACTGTAGCCAAAATTATTTCAGAAAAATTTAGAAAACTTTGTTTGGTCTTCAAACTCTCATGTTAAAAAAAAAAAATTGTCTTTTAAACTTTGAGCACTGGATGTCCACGTGACAAGCTGTGTCCCTACTTCTGAGCAGTTGACAAGTCAGAGTAAGCCACAGTCCCCTGTGGAGCCATTTTCCTATGGTCCAGAATTGCGGAGCCGGAGTTGGGGGAAGGGACGGCGGTGATGGCGCACAATGGCTGCGCACTCGTTATGGGATAAACAGAGAATGCTGCATCCCCAAACTCCCCGGGAGTGATTTTCTGGAAGTTCTCTTTGGCATTCGAAACAAACTCGAGTTCCAGCAAAGACCTTGGAGGAGATCTTCTGGCAAAGATGGAACAACAGTAAGAAAAAGAGTTCCTCACAAGCTTCGCAAAAGAATCTGCAACCACAGGCCTGGGAAACAAGCCGAGGTTTGTTCCCTGTAACAGGCTAAATGCGACTGGACGTTTCTCCTCCGTGAAATTATTTTCCAGAACCTCGTCGTAAAGAGCTTCATTAAGTCAAGAAAATGAAGACATTTTTAGCATCAATTTGCCATCTCTGTGGCTGGGCTTTGGCTATAAGTGCTGAAATGTACCCTAATGAGCAATGATGTCAGTGTTTTGCCCCTTGAAACTTGAAATTCAATGATGTCAAAGCTTCCAATGATTTTTTTTTTTTTTTTGGCTAAATATCTTAAGTTCTGAAAGTTGGAGGCAGTTGGTTTTTGAACTACTGTCCTCACAATACAGTAACTAAACTAAGTCTTCCTGCTTCTAAATCTGGCCAACCTTATTTCTGTTCATATCCAGGGAGCCTAACATGGGCAGAAGGCTCTGGTCAGTAGCATTCAAATCATCACCGACCAAGGCAGAAGATAACATATATGGTGCTCCATTTTTTTTTTTTCCTTTTTTTGTATTCTTCTGAAGTTGGAAACGGGGAGGCAGTCAGACAGACTCCCGCATGAGCCCGACTGGGATCCACCCGGCACACCCACCAGGGGGCGATGCTCTGCCCATCTGGGGTGCTGCTCCGCTGCAACCAGAGCCATTCCAGCACCCAAGGCAGAGGCCCCAGAGCCATCCTCAGCACCCAGGCCAACTTTGCTCCAATGGAGCCCCGGCTGTGGGAGGGGAAGAGAGAGACAGAGAGGAAGGAGAGGGGAGGGGAGGAGAGGCAGATGGGTGCTTCTCCTGTGTGCTCTGGCTGGGAATCAAACCCAGGACCCCTGCACGCCAGGCTGATGCTCTACCACTGAGCCAACCGGCCAGGGCCTATGGTGCTCCATTTTTTATATAATTGACTAACTTGACAGTGAGCCAAGTTCTTCCCTCAGATCACCAGACAGTTTAGTAGACAACTACTGGTTTGTAACAAGAACAATCCAATGTCCCCCAGAAACCTTGAGTAGATAGATATTCCCTCCAAATCTGGAGAATCAACCAACATGTGAGAACACAATACATCCACATTCCAACCATTAGCTCAATAAAGTCAACCACTTTTGGTATAGCCACCCATCTCTCCTGTTGGTCTCACTGGCCGAGCTTGTGAAAGAAGTATTTCCCCGTTCATGGTATCTCATACACATGTAACAGTTGGGCATAATACTCTTCATTGGTAGAGTCATCAAAACTAAAAACAAAACAAGAACAATAATTTGTATCCTTTGGAAAGCATGAACTGAGCATGGTCATCCAGGTCATCAACTTAGCCCTTGACTATGCAGAATCAGACCCAGAAATATTCCAGCATTTCTTCTCAAGTCTCTTTGGCGGCACTCAAGATCATAAGTATGTTTCCACTGATCTATTTTTTTTTTAATGTTAGCAATGTGTGTAATTTTTATATGAAATATTCACAGCCCTTCTAAAATCTCACTAGTATGTTCCAAGAGTGGTAAATCATATTTACACATTTTAGCAGGAATCATATTTTACAGCAAAAATTTTTAATAAGGTCTTACTTTTTTTCCTTATTCAAATCAAGAGAGCCACACGGGACAATCCTGTCACGAGATTTTAAGGTCTATTTCACATGTGTCGCACAGAGGATGTTGAAAACTATCCGATTCTAAATAGGTAAATTCATACTTGCCATAAACCACACACTGTCATTCTGAGTGACCATGTTTATTTACCAAAAAAGGGTTCTGGTGATTTTATTTAATGGGGAGTATTGACAAAAATCCAGTTCAGATCACAGAGGAATGAAAGATTTCGATGGCTCCCAGCAGCTGTTTTGGGACTCCAGACGAAGCCGCATTCCCAGAGCCACCCATTCCCGCTCCGTTACCCTCCCCAGGTGCATCCAGACCACGTTATCTCAGGGTGGAATACGAGAATGAAACTCAGATCTATGGGAGAGAGTAAGGGACTCACAAAAAGGATCCAAAGCAAAGGAATGCATGCCTTACATCATGAGAGTGCCTTTAACTCGAACAGACACAAATTATGATGCTTTGTTCTCCTGGAGGGGCAGAGGGGGCATCCCACCAGCAACCTCAAATTCTGATATTCTTCTCTGCCCTGGGACTGTAAGAGGAAAGCTGAATGCAAGACATGACTAGACATCTAGAGAGTGTTCTTCAGCCTGTAAGTCAGTGACAGTGAGTGGGCGGCCCATTCCTGGTCATGGCACCTGAAATTATACACGTGCCCAACCTGAGCAAAGGGCTCCCCTGGGCTGCACAGACATTGAGGATGAACAGAGAGAAACAAGAACCCCTGCCCCTGTCATGAGAACGGACTTGATGTGCATCCTACTTTCTGGGCCCTCTGACAAACCTCTCCTGCAGTTAGCTGGCTCTGAGATAAAGCCACCGCCCCTCACCCACACCTCTCCATAGGAGCACCCGACTCCGGCCTGCGGTGTTCATGACACAGTTCAACCCGATGAGTTACCAAAAGGAAGGAGCTGGAAAGGAGACTGGTAGAAAAAGTCAGCCATCAAAGGCAAACCGGGCTGTTTACCTGTGTTGGTTGAAGTGAGCAAAGGCTGAGGAGCCAACCAGATGCATGCGTAGCTGCTGTCAAGACCAGTCTAGCCCATTTCAAAGAGAAGAGGAAGGGAGTATTTTTGTCAGGGTGGCTGATCCCTTCCACAGCAGCCCTTTCCTGCGAACTGCCAAGTCACCTAAATCAATGTTATCATCCTCGGCTCAATTGCAAATTAAAAACAAGAGAAAACACGCAGCAGCTTGCCCGAGCAATCTCTCGCCTATAAACGATGGCCCTCCTTTTCTCTCCTGGTCCCTCTTCACAGGCTCCAACCCCCTTTATTGGTTTGACTGACAGTTATACTCCAATTCCTGTCAGTATCTACATTGAAACAAGGGCGGGGGGTAAAAAGGAGAAAATAAAAACCCTTATCAATCCTTTCTTTACCCTTTCCCGACAAATCCAAACTATCCCTTTGGGGGAGATCAGAAATGAAGAATGAAGTTTTATGGGGACAGATTTGGGAGGAAGAAGGGAGGGGAGAGAAGATTTAATCAGGAGCTTGGCTTGATGGAAACGACGCTTTATCAGGATGGGCACTTAGCAAAGATAAGCCACTACCAACAGCAAGATAGATATTTGGGGGGAAATACCATGCTAATACCAATTAAGCAAAACCTACTGTTTCCACTTTGGATAAATGGTTATTTTCTTCTACCTCTTCCTCCTGGGAAGATGGTATTTTATTTTTTTTAATATGGGGCTTCCAACAATAATCATGGAAGCAAGAAGAATAAAATTAAGGCCCTTTAACAGTTTGATTCCACTGAAGCAAAGCCAGGGTTTTTCTGGGTGAGCTGAGATTTGGCATGGGCTAGGTGCAGGAGCACAGACAGACACAAAGGACACAAGAGATGCCTGGATGGGGGGCCCCCAGTACAAGGTCCCAATTCCTGCCCCCGTGCAGGACAGAGGCCCACCGAGGTTGTTGTGAGGGGGCTAGCCTCAGAGGCCGTGTCAGGATGGGCAGGATGAAGCCGCTCTGTCAAGAGGAAACCCTGGTTGTTCCAGTCTTGTCGGACTTCCTGGACTTTCTGTTGAAAGCTCCTGCCCTTCACGACTCCGCCTCCTGGTCCTGAAGAGTACCCCGGAGAACCAGTGATCTTCACCGACCAGGGTCTCCAAAGCCCCCACATGTGAAGAGCCCTCTGTGAAGTTCCCGGGTGGCACGACTGGCAATAGAATAAGCAATAAGTATCTGTGTATGTCCTTTGTAGGCACTGTCACCTGGGGAATTACCACTGACTCTGTGATAGCTCCCTGCAAAATCCCCTCTAGGAAGCCTCCTCTACTCCACTCACCCTGAGCTGCCCACTCCATTCCTTTCCCTGTCACAGGATTCCCTGCAACCTCCTACAGCATGGATGTAAGGAAGTGACTCACTACATTCCTCCTAGCTGTTTATGCATCCTGCTTCATTCATACCATGCCTATCTGCTCCCTCAACTCCTGTTCAGGGCAGACACTATACTGTGGAGGCAGGGGCCATCCTGAATCACTCGTGCTTCCCAAGAGTTTCACACAATGTCAATCAGGAAGGGACATTCTGATGTGCCTACCCCACTGTGGAAAGAGATGATGACTCAGCAGTTAGTTGCTGTCCCCACATCCAAAGGAGAGCCCTTGGTTCCTGCCTCCAAAACATTCTGCTCCCTCTTTCAGCAAATGGGGTCCCTATTGTTCCCATAGCACAGGCTGAAAACACTGGGCTCATTCCTGAATTTCTTCTCTCATGTTCACATACACTGCATTAGCAATATATTTGAATGCCGGCTCTACCTTCCAAGTACATCCCAAATACCAATTCCTTCCACCCCGCTCCAGCTCCAGCCCCAGCCCCAGCCCCAGCCCCAGCCCCAGCCCCAGCCCCAGCTCCAGCCCCACCTCCAGCCCCAGCCCCAGCCCCAGCCCCAGCCCCAGCCCCAGCTCCAGCCCCAGCCCCAGCTCCAGCTCCAGCCCCAGCCCCAGCCCCAGCCCCAGCCCCAGCTCCAGCTCCAGCCCCAGCCCCAGCTCCAGCCCCAGCCCCAGCCCCAGCTCCAGCCCCAGCCCCAGCCCCAGCTCCAGCCCCAGCCCCAGCCCCAGCCCCAGCCCCAGCCCCAGCTCCAGCTCCAGCCCCCACCACTGCTCACCTGGGCTCACATAGTTCCCACCTACCCCGATATCCTCCTTCAGACAGTCTCCATCCACTCAGCAGCCAGATGACATTTAAAAATGGGTATCAGATCCCATCACTATTCTGCTCAAACTGCATCAGGCATAGAACCAGAATACCTTACAGTGGATTACAAGGCCCTGGAAAACCTTAACCCCAGTGATCTTTCTGACCTTACCACGATCCTCCTGTCCTCCTGTACCCACCACACTGGCCTCGTAGATGATTTTTGATATATGCCAAGACCTCTCCCACCTTGGGGCCTCAAGTTGGGCAAAGAAGTTTGTAAAATTTCTGTTATTTGAGTTTGCTCACTTTTATTGTTAAAAAATGGCACCGGTCTGTGAAATTGCTAATTACTTTCCTGCTTGGGAAGGGCCATTGTTATGCTAATGTTTGCTGGAGGAGGGGTTTCACGCCAACAAGTTTTAAAAAGAAGGAGAAGGAAGAAGAGGCCATGATGGCCGAGTAGAGCAGAGAGCATGCAGAGTGCTGAAGGAGGAGCCAAGATGGCAGGGTGCTGAAGGGGAAGCCAGCTTGTGCAGAGAGGAGAAGGGAGAAGGTGTGCAGATGGGGAACCAGAGGTGACTGAGACTGGTGGGGGCCACTGATTCTAGGAAAAACCAGAGAAGATTCTCCTGGTTGTGGAACTGGAGAATATGTCAGTGGCTTTGGGAGACCTATGTGTATTTGCTTGTTGGCCAGTATGAGTCTTGAATAAAGGAATAGCCCACCATTTTTTGGCTCCACTGTTTCTTTACCATCTGCCCGAATCTAATGGGAACCTGCATGTGTATGGCCACAATGGCTGCGACTACTGGCCATACACCTCGGCACTGGCTGTTGCTTCCACCCTCTTAGTTAGGGAATCTGCTTAAACACCACCAATCCTCAGAGAAGAACCTGCACACCAGCCTGAAGAGCCCCATCCTTGCCCACCCTCCAGCCAGGGCCCTCTCTCACTCCTTCCCCTGGCTGTTCTGCTCCACTGCACCTGTCACAGCACGACCCTTGCTCCCCTCGCCTCCACCTTCTTAGCTGCCTATCTCCAAGCTCAACATTGGGACGGCTCTTTGGTGTCTCTGTCTCATCCACCGTTGTAGCTCTAGGCCTAGAACCAAGCACACAGTAGGCACTCAATGAATGCCCTGAATGACTAAACCAATGAATACAAGCAAGTACTGGAATAGCCCATTGATAGAAATTGGATCTCAGATGAGGATCATCATTATGGTTCCCTTACTGACCACCCAGTCTGGCTGAGTCTCATACATGATCTAACTCCCAATATTCTGAGGTAGGTTTTATTGCCTCCATTTTGAAAAGAAGAAGAAATAGAGACTCATTGAGCTTAAGTAACCTGCCAAGACTTCCTCTAAAAAGAGTAGAAGGAGCAGGGTAAACTGATCACCCTCCCTTCCCGCCTACCAAATCCTGTTTTCATTCTGCCTTCTGCCTCCAAACAGCTCTTTCCAGGAAATAAAGGTTGCACTCCCATGTGACAAGCAGGGGACACACAAGAGAGACCAGAAGCAGAGCAGTTTCAACAAGAATCAAGAAAGTAAGGAACTTCCTGAAGACAGATTAATACTAAGAGCATCTAAATAATACCACTGCTGAAAGCCCACCGAACTCGAAGGCACCACTGGACCAGGCGAAACTGACAGAGCAGCCCAAATTGACCATCAGCCTTCCCGCAGGGCAAGTGTGTACACACAGAAGGAAAGGAATGGAGATGCAGAAAGGAAGAAAGCTCCCTGATATCTTCATCTGGACATCCTGGGTATCCTATCTTCGCAGTGTCCTGTGTCCTTTTAAAAGGATGCTGTCAGGTGCCTAAGCAGGTGAGCTACTGCAGGGAGTGTGAGGAGCTATAAGCAATCCCGCCCTGGAGAATACAGGTGGATCTGTTCTGCAGCCTAAACAACAGAAAGGAGGTGAGGACAGACACACACAAAAGGTACTAACAGGTCAGGAAGACTCAGCTGCCAGACTGCGGCCCCATAGAAGTGGAAAAGTGAAAACTGGGGGAAATCAGAGGTCCTTGTCTGCAGTCACCAGTGTTCAGAGATGGGTCAGAAGGCCCACAACACCTTCAGCTGCTCATCAATAGAATTTCCAGCTGATAATTATTAAGCAAAACTTGTTCTTGCATTTGCAAAGCACACTTCCCTCTCCAGCCACATGAGAGGGAGAGGGAGAGGGCACTTCAGAGGGAGCGGCTCTGGAGGTTTGGATGGGGTGGGGCCCCAGTAGGCTTTGCATGTGCATCTCCACACTAATCAAGCCAGGCCATTCTACAGAAATAAACCCACATCCGGAAATAAACTGTTCATCAAAATCCAGAGCTCAAACAAGAGACCTCTCCAGATGTGACAAGGAAGGAGGCCTTCAACTACAACACCTGTCTCTAACGGAGTGTGATGAACCAGCGGGGCGCACCCAGGCCCGCGCGCACGCACACACCTGGCTTGTTTTACTGGGTGACGGAACAGTTATTAGTTTCTCCAGAAGGAAGGCTCCCACGCTCCTCACATGTTCCTGACACTTTTCAATCTCCGCACCTGTCGTTGACAAAGCCTCAGCCATGAAGGGGCTGGAAGATAATGTAAACAGCCTCAAATTCCAAGTGCCTGATGGCTTATCTCTGTTTGGACATTCATCTTGGCTTGGGAGGAAGAAAGGAGTTGTTTGGCCTGTCTCTCCTTTCCTAGGCAAGGATGCCAGTCAGAGAGAAGTCACCACTCCCAGGAGAACAGTGAGGACACTGGCCTTAGCATGGCTGAGAAATCAAGGACTTCAAAATAACAGTGTTACCTGTAGACACTACGACCTGGCTGTAGGAAGGAAGCTGCAGGGCTGTCTAAATTTATAAGCCGTCTAAAATCATACCCGTGACATTCTCAAGGCAGAAGCAGACAACAGGATAAAGAAAAAAAAAACACAACAATGTAAATTATTAACTCTGGGTCTCTACATTCTTGCTGAAGCCTGTGGCTGTCAGGGGGACCTCAGTGCCCCCATCTGCAAAATGGGAGGAACGATTCCGCCAGGACCCTCTCACATGTAGCACCATCAGGGTATGTGGGTTCCACAAAGACTTCATTCTGATTTATAATCGACAAATATGCATTCATTTGACAATAAGCTAAGACCTTTTCTATAAGAACGAGCCCACTGTAAAAATCTACAATGCCTTTCTTGCTTAAACTGCAAAGAAATTTGTCAAATACTTTCAGCTTTGGTGTCTTTCAAATGTAGGGAAAATTTAATTGACACTTATGAAGTAATCAGAATACAGTATCTCTCTCATAGTTTTACCCTTTACTCATTTTTTTTTAGTTGTCTTGCTTACATTTCACTTTTGACAGCTGTTTTTTGGGGGGTTTTTTTTGTATTTTTCTGAAGCTGGAAACGGGGAGAGACAGACAGACTCCTGCATGCGCCCCACCGGGATCCACCCGGCACGCCCACCAGGGGGTGGCGCTCTGCCCATCAGGGGGCGATGCTCTGCCCCTCTGGGGCGTCGCTCTGCCGTGACCAGAGCCACTCTCGCGCCTGGGGCAGAAGCCAAGGAGCCATCCCCAGCGCCTGGGCCATCTTTGCTCCAATGGAGCCTTGGCTGCGGGAGGGGAAGAGAGAGACAGAGAGGAAGGGGGGGGGAGAAGCAAATGGGCGCTTCTCCTATGTGCCCTGGCCGGGAATCGAACCCGGGTCCCCCGCACGCCAGGCCGACGCTCTACCACTGAGCCAACCGGCCAGGGCTTGACAGCTGTTTTTTTATGGCAATTGGCCTTTAGGTCATTGTTCCAAAATATATAACATAGGGTTTCTTCTATAGAAATACTTCCTCCTATAGTAACATTTCCCTGCTTTATGTAATAACTAGATTATTTAATATGATGAAGATATACCATAACAGGCTTGGCAATACAATAGAGACTTTTGCTAAGCACACAATTCAAGTGATGAGCTGGACAAGGCCAAAGAGGTCTAGGAAGTAGGCCAACAGCCCGGAGCGTCCGCGTGCAGTGGGCTCTAACCAGAAAGAATGGAGGGATGCTTGGTTAATGGCTGTGTTCTTCCGTGGAGGTGAGTTGAGAATCCTACACTGAGTACTTACTTTGTGATACTGCTGAGAAGAAATAAGCGAGCTCATGCACAGAAGGCACCTAGCTTCCTACACTAGGTGTGCAATAAGGACCTGGTGAAGACTCTTATTATTTATGTTATTACATCAGTTAAGCTATTTTTCCCATAAGCCGTGGATACTGGTTCTAAAATGACCTCCCATGAGGTCACTGAATTCTGATAAAAAATAATACTCCTTTACATCGCTAGACCACGAGGCGGTCAGTCTGGCGCATCCGTGGGTGCGCTCGTCCATCGATCTTTCACAGTGAGGTGATGCAGGCGGAGAAGGGATGGTCACTGTGCCCGCTCTGCATGAGCAGGACCAAAAAAAACAGGATTCCCTCTCCCTAGCTCACAATCTCTGAGATTGGTTCTATGCACAGTTCGCTGCTTATCACTTGCACAACTTTTGAAGTAGTGTACATATTCAGTGATGAGTAAGGGTGCATGGAAACAGGTCTTCCCCTAAAATAAAGAAAGGTCACACACAGGAGAGGAGACTTGATGTGTCAACACAGACCCCTTGACTGACCTTGCCCTTCCCCATGAAACATTTCAGCAGACCTCAAGTCCCGAGGCCTCAGGCTGTGTTTCTGAAGTCTTCTGAACCCACGCAGCAGCAGCAGCAGCAGCAGCAGCAGCAGCAAGGCAAGCCTTCCCTTGAAGCAACTGAGCCCGGACAGAGGAGGAAACAGAAGGGGTGCCAGCTGTGCTAACCTTGGGCAAGTAATTTCACACTGCTGAGCCTCAATTAACAGGGAACACTTTTCTGTCTATCTCACAGGGCTATTTGGAAAATGCATTAAAAAAAAGAAGAAGAAGAAAAAGAAAAAGAAGAAGTCATCTATGAGAACGGCCTAGCTAAGGCAAGGAATCTTCTAGACATGTGACATAATATTCTTCTTAAGTGAAGACACTCAGGACTTCATTGGGATTACTGGTATGATTAGCAAATGTTCCTGCACCATTTTATTTAATTTAGTAGTAAAAACAGACACCTGTGGCAGATGATAGCATTAGCATCTTCCTATCAGGAGGATAAAGGCAGAACTGAAGGAAAACAAGGTCCGCAGAGCTCTGAAATGCCACGGAGTTCTTTTCTCCTGCTGGAAGAAAGGCCCACCTTTCTTCCTCGACATTCATCACATTAGAAGGCTCTCGAATGTTACATTAGTTGCAGGAACAAATACCAGGAATGCACAGGGACCGGTGGGCAGGCAGCTGGACGACCACCATCTGCTGGCTGAGGCCTGGAGAGACCTTTCCAACCTGCTCGGGCACGAAGCCCACGTCCTGCTCCCTCTGATAAAAACCGTGTCCTGTCCCCAAGCTACCATCACCTCTAGATTGAATGACTGCGGTACAACTGTATTTTCTCTAATGCTACAGTAGGCCGGGATTCGGAGCCATTGGGCAGCTTAATATATCTCCCTCTAAGGGAAAGAACAAACATATTTCAAGCAAGTTATACCTACAATTTCAGAAGCAAAGAGACGTGGATATGGGTCAATGTCTCACAACATGAATAAATGCAAAAGGACCCAAATGACCTCCACTGTCATTTGTATGATAATTCATGAGGCCACGTGCTTATAACTGAGGAGGTCTGCAGCACGCAGCCGGGGAGCCTATGAAGTCCCGGGGAACCACAGACGAGGCACGTCTCTAAGGGCAGGCTCTTACAGAAGACATCCTCCAACAAATGAGAAGAGCCCTGCCCCTGTCACCCTGTCTGTTTGGCACTGTCATTCTGACTTCCACTAGTCCACCAGTCCATTTTTCAAAAGCTCCAGCAAGTTAGTTATTCATTCATTCCCTCAAACCCTACATTTATAAAGCATCTGCAATATGACAGTCCCTTTGCATGGAGCAACTTATAGCCCAGTGGGGAGAAAGATAAGCAAAGAGGAAACTGCGGTGCAAAGAGATAAAGCAGAAGGATTAAGGACAGCAGGCTGAGGAAGCAGGCGAAGCACCTCCTAAACTCAGCCTTGCAGCCAGGAACACCTTCGAGGGGTCCTCACGTCCATGCTGAGGGCTGGACAATGAGCAGCAAGGGGCAGGACTGAGAAGTGTTCAAGCAGAGGAAACAGTGGATGACAAGGTTTAAAACCATGGTTCCCAAACTGTATGCCACGGTGCCCCAGGAGGTCCCCAGGAAACCCCCCGGGCACCACAGGGTTATTTTCAGATTTCCAGAGAAACACAGCAGTTCTCAGTACCTGCCAGGCACTGCCTGAGCTGCCTGCACAAGGTTGCTCAGTTTCAACATTAGATAGTACGACAGGCCATATATAAAAAAAATATATATATATACATACACACACACACACACACACACACACACACATATATATTTAAAGCTGGGTTTTCAGAATTTGCTACTATAAAAAGCAGTAAGTGCCTGGAAGTCAATGTGCAAGGGGAGTGTCCGGTCTGACTCCAGGATGTGAGAAGCTGTGCAGTGCCCAACTGGTAAACATATCTCATAAATAAGTAATGGTGGTTACTGAAGAGTGAAATAAAATTCCCTTTACGTGTGTTCTTTTTTTTTTAAACAGCTACTAAATTGTTAGGGTGTGAATAAAAGGAATAATTAGGCATTTCATTTGGCCTGTGGGTTGGGATGAAAAAAATTACTAAGATAACAAGTGCCTAAAGAAATGAGAAAAATGAGGGGATCTGTGGTTTAGAGACCAGAGGGACCAGTGCTCATGGTGGACGTAAAATACTGTCACATGACTAAGGCACTGAGGGCAAGATGAGGCCCAGAGACAGAAGATGCTGGAAAGAAAGACTAGGCAGGTCCCAGAAGGGCTGGTAAAAAGCACATTGAAGAACTTGGCCTTCATTGTGAGGCCAGTGGGAGCCACACAAAAGTTCTGAACTTCCCTGTCGTACAACAGGCAATGCCCCGGAGTTTTCTCCTTGGGCTCTCAGAACGGCCGCGGGCCACAGCCTCTTATGTGGGTCCCGCACGTGGCGTCCACACAGAGGGGTGAGGACCGAAGCCAGACCAGTGCTGACGAAAGCCCTTCTGAGGTCTCTGCAGCATGGCTTGCCGTTTCACCTAATCCGTGGAACCCAAGTGAAGTGTAAACTGCTTTACAAAGGTTATCATCTCGCACTTATATGTGTGTTTCATATTCTAAAATTAGTCCGCCCACAGTGAACTGAAGTCCAGCCCCGACCCCTCACACGGCAGGCTGTCCACGTGTCCCTTCCTCATTCTATATTATTGCCAAAGCTTATGTGCCTCTGGTCCTCTAATCCCTAAAACAACTATTGGACACAAGGAGAAAGGGCTGTCTGTGAAATCTGAACTGTGTAACTTCAAGAGTATTTGCTACATCTGGCCTGCAAAAACAACCTTTGTTGTCATTCCTCTGAAGTGTCATCTGAGATGTCTAAGAGTGCTGACAATTCTCGTCTGCATCTGTGACATATTTTACAATAAAATAAAGAATAATGAAGACAGGGCCCCTAGACCATTTTATATCTACATGAAAGTATTTTTGGAACGGGATACTTAAGAAAAATTTCTTACCAGGCTTAGAAAAGCTTTCATCAATCTAAAGCTGGACTTTCAACATCACCCAATGTTTCCAGCAGTTCCAAAAGTTAGAAAATGGTGGGGGGCTAGGTAATCAGACCTCGGCATGCCCACCCTCGTCTTGGAGAGAAGAATAAAGAGAGATGTGGCAAAGGCAGGCCCAGAATGACTTAACCTCAGAGGGGCCTGGAGCCCACCTGCAGCTCCTGCTCCTTCCTGCTCTCATCCAGACAGGACAGAAATCGTCTTGGAACTGGACTTGGGCCCAAGATCTCCTCAGAAAAATCTTCCAGCTATGAAAATTGCAGCAAGAAAAGCTATCTTATGTTTATTAATCTTTCCACCTTACTCCTTAGGGATCCACGAGGAACTCAATTAGAGGAACTAGCCCCGCCTCTCATCCCACCCATCACTGTCACTCACTCCTTCCCAGGGAGGAGGAACAAATATCTCTGATTGGTAAGTACCAGGGCATGCTCAGCATGGCCCTTCTGCCCTGTTCTTTCGGGGGCCGTCTGCCTGTGGAGAGCATGTGCCCCATGTCCCCAGGGGAGGGGACATAATGATGTTTGCTACGCTGTCAAGACTGGCTGTCTAATTTGGATGAGGAAATAAGTCTACCTGGCTGAGACACAGTCCCTAAATGGTTTTAACAAAAAAAGTAATAGATTTATCTCTATCTGCCCAGTCCTATGTCTCTCAATCTGTTCTCATCTCAGACGTGGAAAGCAATGATATTAGTTATTGATCCCCAAACCCTCAACCCCAGAAAGGAGCCTGAGCACCAAGTCAGTCAGTAGAAAGGTAGATCTGACAGAGCACAAAGCATCTGCATTTCACAAATAACCACAGAGCACCTAGGATGGGCAGGAGAGTATGCCAGGTGCTGGGGACACCTGGTGAAAGAGGCAGATCCAGTCTCGTCTTGGGTGCTATTTATAGTTCAGCAGAAGGGCATCAACAACCCCCTTTCCCAATCAACTGTTTAGGTCTAAATGTGACAGGATAAAGTGCCGGGAAAGTTGTGATCAAATTCTCTACCTTGGTAAAGAGATCCGGGAACCAGTTTCACCACCGCGGACTCTCCCTCACTCCTGGACTGCACCACAGTGGACCTACCGTGGAGCCCTGGCTACTTCCTCTCCCCTCTCACCTCTTAAGTCCATCACATTCTCTCCATCCCACCAGCAAGTCCACATTCCAAACTCCCAGCTGGTCACTCCCTGGGATTGCTGCAATAGCCTTCCCGTTGATACACTTGCATCCATTCTTTTTAAAAATGATTCTTTTGTGTGTATTAAAATACACATAAAACCCTGGCCAGTTGGTTCAGCGGTAGAATGTCAGCCTGGCATGTGGAAGTCCTGGTTTGATCCCCAGTCAGGGCACACAGGAGAAGCGCCCATCTGCTTCTCCACCCCTCCCCTTCTGTCTCTCTTTCTCTTCCTCTCCCACAGCCATGACTCAATTGGCTCAAGTGAATTGGCCCTGGGCACTGAAGGTGGCTCCATGGCCTCGCCTCAGGCACTGAAATAGCTTGGTTGCCAAGCAATGGAGTAGCAGCCTCAGATGGACAGAGCATCACCCTGTAGGGGGTTTGCTGCGTGGATCCTGGTCAGGGCCCATGTGGGAGTCTGTCTCTCTGCCTCCCCATCTCTCACATAATAATAATAATAATAATAATAACAACAATATACATAAAAATTACCATGTTAACCATATAAGTGTACAATTTAGGAGCATTAAATGCATTCACACTGTTGTGCAACCATTACCACATTGGTCTCCAGAATTATTTCCATCTTGTAAAACTCAAACTCTGCCCCTGTCAAACACCAACTCCTGCTCCCACCTCCCCTCTAGCCCCTGGCAACCCCCATTCTACTTTCTGTCTCCATGATTATAATGACTCCACAAACCTCATATAAGTGGAATCATACAAACTGTGTCATTTTTACGACTGGCTTATTTCACTTAGCACAATGTCCTCAAATGGGACGATATTTTATTTCTATGCTAAGGGCTGCAAAGAGTTTGTATCTCTTTGTTTCCTTTAACAAATTAACACAAGAGCAGAATCTGACTTGATCTGGTTCAGAAGGGGTATGCTTGAGAAAGATCTGATCCGAGAACTGAGAGATGAAGAAGAATAAAAACCAAGCAAAAAACGAGAGTGGTAGAAGACCCAAAACAGAGGGACAGTTAGAAAGCTAAGGTAAGAAAGAGGGCGGTATAGTTGGGAAACCGGAAAACAGACAGACAACACAACACAAAGGCCAGTGTAGGTGGAGCATGCAGACAAGCAGGGTCCAGGGAAGGTGCTGCCTGGTGTGCAGGACACAAAGGCCTTGGCAAACTGATGCTCTCTGAGCCCAGGAAGTTCTAGTATAAATGGTACCTTACTTCTGAAGGCCTTGCCAAAGTGAGAAGTGTCTATAACTATCCAAGACAACCCACACACCCCACAGGAATTTTATGACTCATTTCTTACATGTAGCGTCTCAATGGATCACCCCCACCCTGCAACAGCTCTCAGAAGTAGGCATTCTCTCCAATTGAGGAGACAGTAAATCGAGGCCAAAAGAAGGTAAGCAACTGGCCCAGAGTCACTGGGCTGGTGAGCGACAGGGCTGAGGCCTGGGCAGAGATCTGCCTTCCATATCCATGGCATTAGCACCAAACCATGGCCCCTGTGAAGTCTGGAGGTGCTGTTTGGTTTTGTTTTTCTCAATGCCAATTTAAATTCTTCTTCCAGAAAACAGTTCTATTGCTTTTTATGCATCGAAGATGTCAACAGTGTAAGTTATAGGGTGATATTTTGGATAAAGTTATTTTGGCATAACACGTTAAGAAGTGGCTTATGCAGGTTCACCTCTCACTGTATGTGCTGAGAATCAGGGCACAGCTCTGTGCTTCCTCCGGAGGCCACGCCATGGGGAAGAAACCAGGGGAGCAATCAGCTACAGGTGGGAGAATCCTCCAAGAAATGTCACTGCCCACATGCAGTTCTTGGCATGTGAGAGAGCAGGTTAGACTTATACATCATATGGTTACAGATTCAAGGGCCAAAAAAAAAAAAAAAAAAAAAGCTAGCCAGCTAAAAATGGTTCCTAAAGACAGTGAAAGAGAATTGAGGGTCGCATACAGCATATTCGGTAAGTAAGGGAAAAGCCAAAATGCACACTAAAGATCAACAAAACTTAAAAACTAAAGTCTGCAGTAATACACAGCATGGTTATCAGAAGGATATGTTCCATCAAGACTCTAAGATCCTGGAACAAGAGTTAGAAAATGTTGCCTGATACTAGATACTTTAGACTTCCTGGGCCACATGGACCCTGTTGACACTCCTCAACTGTGCCACTGTAGCTCAGAAGAAGCCATAGACAATACATAAATAATGCTGTTTTCCAATAAGCTTTATTTACAGAAACATACAGTGAGCCAGACTTCACCTGCAGGCCATAATCTGCCAACCCTTGTCCTTGAAGGTCAAGAATAAGTCTTCTCACATCCTTCAAGGCCATAATAAAGACCTTGGATATCACACCAGCAGGGTAATTAAAATGTTTTCCACAGTAGCTTCTTTTAGTGTTCATGAAACTCAGCTCTGTGAAGCAAATGTCATTTATCCTCATTTGACAGATGAAGAAACTGAGGCTGAGACCTTGAACAGTTTGCACGGGGACCACCCAGCTTGCAAATGGCAGAGCCAGGAGTAGAAGGGAGGGTGCTGGCTTTTAGTGTCCTCGTGCTTTTCACCAGGCCATGTGGCCAACTGCTTAAGGATGGACAAACAATCTATGAGGATAGCACATGGGAAGATAATGAAATGGTCCTCACGATGCAACAGCTTCAAATAGCATTCAGTCTGCAATCTTTTAAGGGGAAGCAAAGAAACACTCAATTTGGCCCAACTGGAAGAAAGACAGTTCACCATTTACCCAGGGAAACTGCATGAGAACAAAGCACTGAGTCTGGTAGGAACTAGAAACCCACTGGAAACCAAGGCAGCTGTCTCTCCATACCTATCTCCATCTTCCTCTCCATCTTCCTCTTCCTCCTCCTCCCTCCCCTCCATCTCTCTCTCTGTCAGATCCTGAGAGTGTCCCCTCCTCGGGTGGCTGACACATCCTCCCTCCCTCCCCAGCTGCTGTCCTCTGCCGGCCCACAGGTGCCCACATTCCTTTCTCTGGGTGACATGTGAACAAGTCCATCGGCCAGAGTGCTGCTGCTGCCCTGATGCCATCCTCTCCCTCTGCTATAGACACACCGCTTGTCATCAGCCTTTCTTTGCGCAAATTCTGGGGAGCGAGCACCCAGCTGTTCAGAAGCAAGCACAGGGAACCAGCCGTGCACTGTCTTAGACCACTCAGCAATGGTCAAAGACGGAGCAGGCCTGTGGGACCAGACACAGCTAGGAATGCTTAGAGCCGCAGTCAAAGCTGGTTCTTTGGCAGACAGGCAGACACGTCCACACGTCTGTCAGAACAAAGGGCTCTCCCACCCGAGAGAAACAGCAGTCGGACCAGAGGAGCACAAAGCCAGGCTGATTATCACAAAAGTACTTAAAGGAAGTGGGACGTGTTTACTCAATTCAGGGACAATCTGGAGGACTTGGCGGGAGGCCAGATGAGAGTGATAAAAATAACCTTATAGATGAAAAAGCCAACATGCAAAACTATAAAAATACAACTGTGGGGAAGGCTGTTCGCATTGTATGTAAAGGGTTACCGTTCAGTTGTGGGCGCAGCTCCTCAGCCCGGTAAAGGGCAGAGGGAGCAGAACGAGAACGAAGCTGGGGTTTCCAGCTTGACCTAAAGAAGTTGACAGCACATTCTCATTGGGGCTGCTAATGGATACAACAAAGTATCTGAATCTACATTAAAAAAATATTAAAAAATAGCCTGACCAGGTGGTGGCGCAGTGGACAGAGTGTCAGCCTGGGACACTGAGGACCCAGGTTCAAAACCCCGAGGTCACCAGCTTGAGTGTAAGACAGGACCACACGGTCGCTGGCTGGAGCCCAAAGACGCTTGGCTTGAGCAAGGGGTTACTGGCTCTGCTGTAGCCCCCCAGTCAAGGCACAGATGAGAAAGCAATCAATGAACAACTAAGGTGCCACAACAATGAGTTATGAGTTTATGCTCCTCATCTCTCTCCCTTCCTGTCTGTTCTTGTCTGTCCCCAACCCCCCCACATGTCCCCCCCTCGCTTAAATAAATAAACAAAATAATAAAAAATTTTAAATCTCAGTATAAATAATCACCCAAATGTGGACACAAGATATTTGGGGGAGGAGAAAAAACTGACATTGCCAAGATTTCTTCCCTTTAGATAAGATTTCAATCTTCAATACAAAGTAGGAAACCTCATTATCTTTGACTTCTCTGTCCAAATGGTCCTTAAGAGACGATAAGTCTCTGCTCAAGTTCTGTTTTTGGCACCAGCTCCAGAACCTGCTTGTGCCCTCTCCTCTGCTTCTCCAAGCTGACCCAGATCTCTCAGCACTTCCTAATGACATGCTGAGATCTGAGGAGACCCTGGCGATTATGTGACACCTCCCCCACGGGCCCTCGCCGAGTGCGCCACTGAGCAGAACCCTCCACAATTACACAAGGAAGAGGCATATCCGAGACAGTTTTGCCTTGTGATGGCCAAGATGTTGTGATGGGACTAGAAGTGACATTCTCCATCTAATCCTTTTTCTGGATAGTCACTAATGAAAGAGGTGACCCCTGGGGAAACAGAATCAGTCCTTTAGGGTAGTAGGGTTTTTAAAAGATTTCATTTATTGATTCTAGATAGAGGGAAGAGAGAAAGAGAAAGGCAGGGGGAGGAGCAGGAAGCATTAACTCATAGTTGCTTTTCTTCTCCTATGTGCTTTGGCTGCAAGCCCGGGGTTTCAAACCTGTGACTTCAGCATTCCAGGTCGATGCTTTATCCACTGCACCACCACACGCCAGGCTAGGGTAGTGATTCCTAATAGCAGAATTATCTGAAGAGCTTTGTAAATAAAATTAAGGTATCTGTCAGGCCTTTCCCCACAAACTCCATCCAATTCAGCAGGATGGACTTGGATCTGGAAATGGGCCATCAACAGAATCATCCGGATGGTTCCGTCATACAGCCAGCCTTGCAAGCCACTGGTTTGGGGCATAAAAAACTTAAACAAGGATATGTAGGCACTCTGGGAAGGGAGAAAAAGCAGAGGAGTAAAGGATCCCCATGGACCCACGAGCTAGGTCGGGGGCCGCCTGTCTTGTCTGCCAGCGGAGACAGTATCTTACACAAAGCCAGAGTCACCTGTCCCCAAGGTGGCTCCAGAGAGGGCTGAATGTAGAGCCCCCTGGAGACGTGGGAAGAGGAGGTTCATATCTGCATTAGGGGCGAAGAGGAGAATCCAAATGGGCATGTGGTTCCATTGAAACCCCATGAGTCTAAGATTCAAACAGTGATAGCATGTCCTGCAGCCCCTGAGACAGTGTTCCAGGCTGGTGTTCAGATCAAACGCGACAGCAGATTCTGCAATTCTGCCTAACTACTTTTCCCTAATGTGCTTATCCATCCCTTATTTGCCAGAATTCACTCTTAAATACTCACAGGGTTGTTTTAAGAATAAACCCCTTCCCCAAATACCTTCTCGAACTGACTACAAACATGCACTATTAAATTAACGGACAACGGAGTGTTCACCACTTGCTAGAATTTTTTTTCTCCGGACCTCTCCACAGCTTACTCCTCATCTCAATACAGTTCTGGCCCAAATGCCACCAGCTCCAAGACACCTGCTTTGACCCCTCTAGCTTAGCCTCTCACACCATGTAACCCTGGTTATCTGCCTCACTATTTTTCTTCATAGCACATAACACGACTTCACATTTTGTATTTTAGTGTCTTTCTCCCCCCCCCCCCCGCCATTAGAATGTTTCCTGAGATCAAGAAGCCTGTTTTGCTCACTGTTTTATCTCTAGTGTCTCGAACAGTTCCCGACCCAGAGAAAGTCCTCAAACATTCCCTGAGTGGACAACGAATACATGACTCAGTCTCCTCTGTGCCAGCTGCTCAGCCACTTACGAGCTGCATCCCTGAGAAATTTTTATGTTGAAGTCTTAAGCCTGGTACCTCAGAATGTCACCTTAATTGACAATAGGGTAGTGGCAGATGTAATCACTTAAGATGAGGCCATATATACCAGCATAGAATGGGTCCTGAATACAGTAGGACTGGTATCCTTACAAAATGGGAAATTTGGAAAGATACATGCACATAAGAGAATGCCAGGGAAAGGTTAAGGTTATGCTGGCACAAGCCAAGACACTACCAGAAGCTGGAGAGGGACCTAGAACAGCTCCTTCCCTAGCACCTGCAGACACAAGAAGCACGGCCCCACCAACACCTGGATTCTGGACTTCTGGCCCCCAGAAATGTTATGATGATAAATTTCCATTGAGCTGCTCACTCTGTGGTACTTTATAATGGCAGTATTAGCAAATCAATATACAGAGACTCCAAACTGAGGATGCACATTCAAGTCTAAACATGTTCACGGTCCCCAAGGGGGTCACTCAAAACGATGAGTCATGCACCCAGTTTCAATACATAGGATTTACACGGCATCTCTGAATACCGGTAAAAGGGTGTTAAATGCTGGGAAGCAGACAGGTAAGTGAGATGACCACTTCCAGGAGAAACACATCCAGGTGAATTCAGAGGTACAGGTGTATTTACAACAAAATCAGTCACTGGGGACTCTCTTGGACCTTTCTAACTCCAGAACCAAGTAGGAGGCCAAAGGTGATCGCTGACAAACAAACACGTATCGATCGGGCTTTACAGTAATGACCGCTGAGGACGGCTCTCGGCCATCCACATCTAGGCTTCGGGAGGGACGTGAAAAGCAATCTGAACAGCTGTGCCAGCCTCCTGGTTCCCACTGAACAGACTCTTGGCTTTTGGAAAGGGCAAAGCCCACCCGTGAATGTGAAAGATGCAGATTCTTCTCGGGTCTCGCAGAGAGAATGCCGACTCTCAGATGTCTCACTGACACATCGCCCAGAAGGCAAGCCATTATTCCAACTCAGATGTCTTCTCAGAATACCCCCTTGTCATCTGCTTTCAAAAGAACTGAAAAGATGATGCTGTTGGAAATGTCATCTGCCTGGTACGCAGAAGTGAAATCAAAGTGCTCTTTGTGTTCAAGGCGACAGTCCTCGCACTGGACACCCAGAGCACCCACGTTACTAAGACCCTCTGCTGTCACCCACCAGGTTATCAGCTGCAGGCGGCCGCGAGGACGGGTTCCCATTTCTTCATTCCGCCACCCGTTTTTTCTCTCCTTGTTAATTTAAAAATATCACGGTGTTTTAATTGCACTCAATTTAATGTACTATACCTGCCAGTTCCAACACACTTCATTATTTATATTGCTGGAAAAACGCTTAAAAATCAAATTGCGTCATTTGTACTTGTACCTCTTTAAGGTAGATTTATATCTGCAACTGTCAAGTAGCTGGGGCAGCGGAACTCTGAATATTAAATTTTAACACGTTGTCAACCTCTAAACACATGCAGAGAATAATGGGCATGGGTCACTAGCTATTTGAGTAGGTTGTTGTTAAAAGAGGAGCTGAGGCCCTGGCTGGCTGGCTCAGTGGCAGAGCATTGACCGGTATGTGGAAGGTCCTGGGTTCAATTCCCAGTCAGAGCACCAGAGAAGAGCCCATCTGCTTTTCCACCCCTGCCCTTCCCCCTTCTCTCTCTTTCTCTCTCTCTTTCTTCTCCTCCTGCAGCCATGGCTCAATTGGTTCAAGCACATGAGCCCCAGGCATTGACAATGGCTCCATGGAGCCTCTGCCGAGCAGGTGCAAAAAATAGCTCAGTTGCGAGCATGGCCCCAGATGGCCGTTGCTGGGTGGATCCCCGGTCCGGGTCATGTGGGAGTCTATCTCCCCTCCTCTCACTTGGAAAAAGAAAGGTGTTGAAAAAGAGGTGTTGAAAAGTCAATTCGCACCTGTAGTTGTTAGAAGCAGAGGCTCGAGGACTAGTCTGCCCAGGTTCAAATCCCAGGTCTGCTGTTTATTAGCCTTGTGCCCCCTGACCCATGATTTAACTTTCTGTGCCTCATCTTCTTCCTCTGTTATGGAATAATAATACCTACTCACCGCAAGGGAGGGTGGTGAAGACTCAATCAGGTAACATATATAAAGCTGTCTAAATGGTGTCTGGCATACAGTAAGCATAATTCAAGTCCTTGCTGTAATAAGTATTTCTCCTTTAATATTCATAATTAGCACCATTGGTATAATGATGATAACTCATTCACTCTATGGAAGAGTGATTCTGTCAAGTAGATTTCCAGCAAATACTCTTTGCTTTTTCTACTTCTCAAATGCAGTGTGGGTGGGGTTCCCTGGGTTCCTTAAAAGTGTTTGCTAATTTGGAGTTTTTACTTTGACAATCATCTTTAAATATTTTAGAGAAGCACTGTTAGGAACATGTGACAGCCATTTATGGCAGTGCCCTGTGTCAATGCTCACTTTCACACCTGTGGGTCTGGTCATGCCTGCCCCAAGTTGTACCCAAGATTTTAACTGTCCTGGGCCAATGAGAGGCACCCAGGGAAAGAGAGAATACAAGCATGATGCAGTTTTAACATACAAAGGTCATAGTGCACAGTGGCCTGGGGCTCTCTGATGGGCACAGAGGAAAGTCTCAAGGAAACACAAGCCATAATGTGGCACACGGATTCCAAATCCTATGCCACAGATATCCGTCCCATATTCACGCTGGGAAAGCGACACAGCATTACCCGTGCACTAAGATCATGTTGATGATTTGAACTTTTTGTTGATTTTGCAGTTTTGTGAGAAAGATTGCATAAATCTGTTGTTATCTTATTACAGCTTATTTGAGCTATCTCTATACAGAAGTTGCACCATGTTGCACATATGCAAGTAATATTATAATGAAAATATTTGGTCCTGGCCAGATGGCTAAGTGTATGGAGTGTCAGCCCAGCATGTGGACGTCCTGGGTTTGATCCCCGGTCAGGGCATACATGAGAGGTGACCGGCTGCTTCTCTTTCCCTCTCTCTCCCCCTTCTCATGACTGGTGTCTCGATTGGTCCGAGCGCCAGCCTCAGGCACTGAGGATAGTTCGGTTGATTTGAGCATTGGCCTCAGACAGGGGTTGCCAGGTAGATCCCAGTTGGGGCACATACGGGAGTCTCTCTCACTATCTCCCCTCCTCTCACTTAAAACAATGATAATTATAAATATAATGTATGTTGACACAGGGATCTGTGAAAATTCTGCACCTTGGGAAAGGGACTGCTAGCTATCAAATTTAAAAAACCTAGCCCTGTGAGATATGAACGGACAAAGGGCCTGCGATCAGCCCCGGCCCCTCCCCGACCCTGCTGCCCCCTCCCCCTTCTCAGAGCACCCCATGTCCTCCCGTCCCTGGGCCCTCCTTACTCAGCTCTCAAGTCCTCCTCCACACTTGCACACGTCCTCTCCTGACACCCACAGGCAGAAGTGAGCTCTTCTCAGGCTGCCCTTGTGCAGGCTCCCATCCCAGCAACTGTCTCTGAGTGAAACCCTCCTTCGTCACGTCTGTGCTCTCAGAAAACAGCAGGCTGCTTGAAACCAGAGCCCTTTGTCTGTGAATCGCGGGTTCTCCAGCCACTGGTGCACAGTCTGGCACACACTGCAGAAGCATGGTGAGGATGCACTGGCGAGCGATCCCCTACTGTGGGCCATGCACCACTGCGTGCTTGCTATGGAGTGACTGAAACCCTAAGAAACACCAAAACACCAGTGGTTAGACTCCACTGGGACTCCGGAGGCCAAGCCCGGGCCCAAAGCGACAGCGATAGCAGAAAGCAGAGCCGGAAGCTCAAACCCAGGCTTCCTGGCTCCAAGTCACTATGTAAGAGTAACACGACAATGATGATGACCAAAATAAGAACAGGCAGCACATCACAACCCCCGATATAACAAGTGCTGTGCCAGGCACTTTGCATTTTTAATTTATCTTCCCTCTATAACACTGTAAACATAAGACATGTGCTGTTATTTTTGTCTGTTTGTTTTATTCAGTGAGAGGAGGGGAGGCAGAGACAGACTCCTGCATGCACCCCAACTGGGATCCACCTGTCAAGCCCACTAGGGGGTGATGCTCTGCCCATCTGAGATGTTGCTCTGTTGGCCCATTGCTCAGCAACTGAACTCTTTTTAGTGCCTAAGGCAGAGACCATTGGAACCATCCTCAGTGCCCGAGACCAACTTGCTCTAATCATGCCATGGCTGCAGGAGGGGAGGAAAGAGAGAAAGAGAGAAAGAGAAAGAAAGAAGAAAGAAAGAAAGAAAGAAAGAAAGAAAGAAAGAAAGAAAGAAGAAAGAAAGAAAGAAAGAAAGAAAGAAAGAAAGAAAGAAAGAAAGAAAGAAAGAAAGAAGAGGGAGGGGCGGAGAAGAAGATAGTTGCTTCTCCTTTGTGCCCTGACTAGGAATCGAACCCAGGACTTCTACATACCAGGCTGACAATCTACCACTGAGCTAACTGGCTAGGGCCATGTGCTGCTCTTATCTTATTATCTTCCTTTTTAGAGGGGAGGAAACAGAGGGACAGAGGAGTAGGCAAGGTACCCAAGCTACCCATCTACTAAATGGCAGAGAAGGTATCTGAACCATCTTCCATGCCTGCCTCTCTTCCCAGCAGACTGATTATACAGGGTAGGGGGGACCCTCTCTGCAGCCCTTGCAGAGAAGCCCGAGCGTGGGTCCAGAGGTGCTAGACAGAAGTGGGTTTACAGTAGGGAAGTCCCAGCAGAGGCTAGGGCACGGCAGCATCTCTGAATTACTAGCAGTGGTAGTAATGAATGGAATAGCAGGGAGACCACACTAGCCCGAGGGCTATCCTTTGCACGCAAGCCCGTAGGGTGGGGCGATGCAGAGAGTAAACCATTTTGAGATACAGCATAACAGTTTTATAGTGAGAAGCTCTTTAATAAAACACGAAGCAAGATTTAGTACCCCATGTGCCTGCCCTTATATGAGCAGCATCAGAAATCACTGCGGGTGGTACACACGGTGCATGCGGTACAGGCGGTGCATGTGGAATGTGTTCAGGGAAGGAGTGCCGCGTGCCCGCTCCCTCTGGCACCTGCTCCTTGTCTGCCCATGTTCCCACCACGGACACCCGGACAGCACGTGCCCAGAAAACCAGGACACAAGGGTCGAGGCTAATGCGAACAAGGTGAAGAGACTGGCCGTAGGCTGTCCACGGGTCTGATACCTTTCTGCCCCTGGCACCCACGGCGCAACCTACCCTCATGAAACAAGACTGATACAGGAGAAACCCACATAGAGGACCCCTCCAGAGCTTTTTGAGGATCCATCTGGTGTTTGGTGGACTTTCTGAGTAGAGCATTGCCCATAAGCAAAGGTGTAGCCCAATTAAGGACAGTTAATGGCTACACAGGACTCCATGAGGAACTATGGAACCTCAGGACCTCGCTCACTGGGGGTCACTGTGCATATAATAACTTCCTCACGAGTACAGCCAGGGATGAAGAGAAGGTTGCCAAGCCAGCTCAAGTGTAGCTAAGGAAGCAGAGAAATCGTTACCTAAAGCTGCTTTCTCTCCCCTGCACCCCCTTCCCCACCTTAGGATGCCACTTAAATCCCATTTGCCTCCTCAAAGCTCCCTTCTTCCCTAACCTCTCCGTTTGTTCAGCCAAGACCCCGAACCTTCCACTCCACCTCCTCAGGCTGCTGGAGGGTGTGCGCCGAGGCTCCCCATGGCCTCCACAAGAGGACATGCAGGTGCCATGCTTCCCCGAGCTCCCTCGGCACGGGCATGTGACAAAAACAGAGCCCGGGCAAACCCTTCCTTCAGACACACTCACAGGGAGAGGGCTGAGAGGGCCCCTGGCTCGAGACATGTGTGAGAACAGCTGGCACAGGTCCTAGAGCTGAGACGAAGAGTGAAGGTGGCCCCGGTTGGATAGGTTGGTTGGTTAGAGCATCGTCCCGAGGTAGAGGTTGCTGGTTCAGTCCCTGGTTATAGCACATACAGGAACAGACTGATGTTCCTTTCTCTGTCTCTCCCCCTTCTTCTCTCAGTAAATTCAATAAATAAAATTTTTTTTTAAAAAATGAAGAAAAGCGAAGGCAAAGTGAGGAAGACCTGGAATCCCTAGGTCCTAGGAGAGGTGGAGGGGGCATCAATATGCAAAAGAAACCCAAAGTGATTCTGCAGGAAACCTTGAAAGCAGGTCTTTCTGGAGACTTCTGTTAAAGCAGAGGTCAGGAACATTTTTGGCTGAGAGAGCCATGAACGCCACATATTTTAAAATGTAATTCTGTGAGAGCCATACAATGACCCATGTACCTTACGCATTATCCAATAAAAATTTGGTGTTGTCCCAGAGGACAGCTGTGATTGGCTCCAGCCACCTGCAACCATGAACATGAGCGGTAGGAAATGAATGGATTATACACATGAGAATGTTTTATATTTTTAACGTTATTATTTTTTTTATTAAAGGTTTGTCTGCGAGCCAGATGCAGCCATCAAAAGAGCCACATCTGGCTCGCAAGCCATAGGTTCCTGACCCCTGTATTAAAATATGTGGACATTCATGGAAATAGGAGTTATGAGTAGCATCTACTATCCAATGGCATTCAAAATCACATCCCTAATACCCAAATTATGGCATCCAAGCCTGCCTCGCTAGGAGGTTGGGGGTAACAGGGGCTTTCTGTTTGGCATAATAAAGGCAAAGTCACATAGCATTTTGCTTCTCAAGGCAAATATAGGACCGATGGCGTCGTAATCAACTTTGAGGTGTGTCCAAATGCACGTTCCCGGGTCGCACGCTGGATCTGACGGAACCGGAATCCCAGGCATAGGTCTCAGGAATGTGCATTTTTAACAAACCCCTCCTGGGGGGGATTTTATTCCCTGTATAAAGCTGTGGAAACAGAACTGGGTTCCGATTCTGTCACTCAGGATCAGGACAGCTTTGGAAGATGTCCCTCATTTAAATATCCCCGCTGAGGGCTGAGTATAGGTCTGGCACTCACGTGCCCACAGAGCTATAGGGGACGCTAAAGCTAAGAGCACGTGCGCTCCATTTTCAGACTGTAGGATGTGGATGAGCCCAGCACAGCCCTACCTAGTTGCGTAAGAATCACCTGAAAGGAGACAGATGTGGGGAGCAATTAACAATGGGTACCGCACAGAGTAAGTGCTCAAAATACGATGCACTTGTATATAACAGTAAGTATTGACCCATCTATTGATACAGAGTGCATATAAATATTCTGTGTGTAAACACCTATGTCCCAAAATGTGCAAATGGCTCTCCTTCCTGCAGGCACTTGAATCTTTAGCCTGTCAACAGTTCAGGTATACCGTGGGTACTTGGTCTACAGGGGACCAGACCCTGAAACAACTGTCTCCTTTTGTAAACTAGAACTTAGGCCCAGCCTGGCTTGACTTCCCTCTTTCCCTGGCATATCCAGGACATTACCAAGTCCCACAGGTGGCACGATATATCCTGAATCGGAACACTTCTCAGCACCACCACTTAGACCACATGGCCTGGACCAACCCCACGTCTGTCTTTGGTGAAAAGCCTCCTTAACGGTCCCTTGACTGCAAAAATCCTTCCAGCCAACACTCTCTACGCGGCTTCTGCTCTGAGCCCATCAATGCAGAGTTGCCAGGTTTAGCAGTAACAATAAAGCATGCCCAGTTATATCCATACTAACTAGTTATCCTTAGTTTATCTGAAATTCTAATTTAACTGGCCATCCTGTATTTTTATCTAGCAACCTTCTATCACTGGCTTCCTACTGCATGTAGAATAAAGCCCTATTGCCCAATCATCTTGCTAGCATCTGTAAGCCCACACCATCGGCAAGGGCCTCACTCTGTTCTCCTGGATTCCCTCTTGCTGTTCCTTAAGAACATCAATCTTAGAACATCAAAGTCCGGCCTTAGGGTAGTTACACTCATGGGTCCTTCCATCTGGAGTAGGTACTCTTCCCACCCTTGGCTGCTTGGCTCCACCCTCTCGCTCCACTCAGGCCTCTGTTCCAATATGGCATCTTCAAAGAGATCTTCCTTGACCTAAAACTCCACCCTCCACCCAGCCCTCCAGGCTCTGTCTCTTCACCTAGCTTATTGTACTTTTATTGCCAGCTGGTAGAATTTATTGCTTATCCATTGCTCTTTCAGGAAAGGAAGTTTTATGAGGGCAAAGACTAGCTTAGCCCTCATTAGGATATGAATGCATCCCCAGAGCTGAAAACAATCAGTGGCATACAGTAGGTGCAAAATAAATAATTGCTGAATGAATGTTTGAGGAGGCGTCCCATTCCACTCTGCTCGGGGGAGCCCTACCAGAGCTGCGCCCAGTCCCAAACCGCCCACACTCCCCCCACCCCCAACCCACAGCAGGTGCTGAGGTCTCCCTTACATCAGGCGCTGTGCTGGGGGGAGTGGGGCAGGGCTGGAGCAGGAGAGGAGCACATGGGGATGACGGAGGAGGAGGGAGGCAGGAAGAGAGTCTATTTGTCAGGTAGGCTCGATGCCAGCATGGGTGCCACCCTCCTAAACAGTAAAAATGCCCTAATACTAATCTGTGTCCTATTCCTCCTGGAACAATGTCCCTCTCCACTTCTCTCTGGATGGCATACCACAAACACGCCCATGGAGAGCTTCCACAGGCGTGCTCTCTCCTGAGATTCACCGCAGTCACACGGGGAAGGCATCCTTGTCTGGGTTTGGCAGGGGAGGAAATCAGTGCTCAGAAAGCTTAGGTAATTTAGCCAAGATAACACAGCTAGCAAGTCAAGTCAGGATTATTTGTAGCAAAATGTAGCAAGTTAGGTGTAGGGAGTCTACAGCCAGACTGGATGAAATCCTAGCCGGCCCCTCTCTACCACCATGTCCCTCTACAAAGTAGCGACAAGATGTGCGGAAGGTTAAACAAGGGAATCCTGTCTGGCACTCAGACAACAGTGCCTGGCATGTGGGAGGTGGTACCCAAGTGTTCACTGCTTTAAGCTCAGATTTTGGGGGGTCCAAATCCCATGCAAGCTGTACTGCTTTCAACCCAGACCTCTGGTCCTCAAAATTATGCTCCCTCCCTCAGCCTCCTTCTCTCCCCCTCTGGACCTTGCTCTCATCTGCAAGCTGACTGACAAGTGCTCCTGCTGGTCAGGAAGCCGCCCACGCTGACCAGCTGGGTGCCCCAGGATTTATCCACTTCCCTTCTGATTGTTAAGGTATATTAAAGGCCTCATTCCACCTCCCTCATTTTCAACACCCCCCCCCCCAACCTCACCTTCATTGATTTTTTTCCCTAACACTGGCCCTAGCTTTGCAAGGTTTTATGCCTTTCCTGAGCATACATCCCAATGTAAAAACACTACATTAAGCACCAAGCCCTGGGTTAGAGCTCCAAGCCAGTAAATTAAAAGTTATAGTTCCCACAGTAACCATCTCTCTTCCTACCACGTCCGTATTTAGAACTGCGCGTGACGGTACCGGCTGACAGATTTACTGCCTTAGAGCGAGTCTGCGTGTCTAAGTTATGAGGAATGTGGAAACTCCATCTCTGAACTTTCCCAACTTCGGGGAGATTAAATTCCCAGGCTCAGCCCGGTGGCAGTGATCACCTGGGCCAGGTGAGTGCCCTTCCATGGGAGGGGGGCTCAGGGCACTTCTGAGGACCACTCAGGAGCCGCGCTCCATCCTCAGCGGTGCTCACCTGCAAGGGAGGCCCCTGCTTAGCATGGCTCCTGTGTCAGCGAGGTGACTTGAATCCCCACGGCAGTTTGGGGATTTGGTTTGGAGAGTATCAAGATAGATAAAGGCAGAGAGATACGAGACAGGCAAGGGAAGAAAGGGGAGAAAAACAAAGCAGGCATGAGCAGAGGGCTGGGAGGAGAGAGTTAGGGAGAGAACAGAGAAACGGGCGCAGAGGAGGGGGCACATACTGGGGAATCTGAAATACAGAAAAGGCCAAAAGAAAGAGAAAGGAGGAATAGGCCAAATCCCTGAGGGAAAGGAGGCAAGTGTTAGTGTAAAGAGAAGGAAAACAAAAACATAAGAAAGGACAATTAGAATGGAGAGGAAAATGGTATGAATAAATTTAAATTATTTAACAACCCACAACACGCAGCTTTCACAAGGCGTGTGGGAGAAGGGCCGCCACAGATACTCAGTCAGTGCTAGTCCCTCGTTGCCCTGGGCACCGCTGCTTCCCCGGGCGACCCTGTCCTGGCGGGCCCGGAGGCAGGGCGCGAGCACCAGCCTCACCCTGGAAGAGCTCAGTGACTGTCAGCAAGTTGGCTGACCTCTCCGGGCCTCAGTTTCCTCTTCTGTAAGTTGGGGACAACAGTCTCCACCTCAGGGGTGGCCCCAAGGATTGAGGGTACACGTGCAGAACCAGCAAGTGCCACATACATGGAAGAGCGATTGCCATTTTAGTGATCACTGTCCTCCCAACAACCCCAGGCGAAGGTACCTGCACCCCCAGTTAGCCCTGAAGACACTAGCACCCAATTTCACATCCCCAGCAGTCCGCAGGAGGTGGAACTGAGACACACTCAATGCTCCTTTTACTGGATACGGGGGGGGGGGGAGCAGGAGAGTGGGAAAGAGGGAGGGAGGACAGAGAAGGAGAAGCACCTTTAACCCTTTGGTGAGAGGGGAGAGGGGAGACAGTGAGAAGGCAAAGAGACAGAGAGAAATAGAGAAAAGACAAAAAGAGTGGAAAGAGAAATCCTGAGACCTTCCCTACAAAGGCAGTCGAGTTGGAGGTCAGCCTTGGGACCACCTCCATCTGGCACAGTGAGTCCCTCTAGCCAACGAGGCCAGGACGAGGCAGGAATCCCTCACTCCCACTTCTCCCAGTCCCGTCCGGCTTGTTCTCCCACTTGGCGCCCGCCCATCCATCCACCCATCCATCCATCCCTGTCCTGGACTCATCCAGAGCCACTGCTCCTACAGAAGCGAGAGCTCACACAGACCCCACTTTGGAAGCTCCTCCGAGTTCCAGAAGCTGCGTTAGATTAGACTCAGGGAGGTGCAGGTTCCCCCTCCCAAGCCCGGCCTTGGAAATGCCCAGGTTGAGGGTGCAGCCCCAGCCGTCTGGCTTGAGAGCAGAGTCAATTTGCTGTGGAGATCATGCAAAGATATTAAATACACAGACCCCATAAAGGTTCTGTCTGCTGCTGTCCAAAGCCCAGCCACGTGCTGTAAGCAGATGTAGAGGCAGCCACGCTGCAAAATGTTAATCCAATTGACATTTTGAGGAGGGAGGGAGAGAGGGAGGGAGGAAAGAGGGGAGGGGGCTGGTCAGGTTTCCCCCTCTTCTATGAGATTGGAGGAAGGAGGGGATTGAAAATAGATATGTTGTGGCCCGAACACTACAAGGCACACACGGCATTGATCGCAGAGAGAATCTGCACAGCTGAGTATTAGATGTGGCGGCACCAGTGGACTCCTTTCTCACCAGCAATAACTGACTGCACGGTAAGGAAGCTCGTGAGCCCAAGACTGGAAAACCGCTCTTCACAGGCCTGGAGGATGTGGGTCAGCAAGCAAACAAAAGACATGTCCCTCAGCTTACATCCATCCATCTCCATACAGACTGGGAAATAAAATTGGCTAAGCTCCATTAATCTCTCCTAAGTTTCCCAGCATGTCCTGGCCAATCACAGCGAATGTCTAATAAGCATTTGCAAAGGCCAAGACTTCCATCAACAATTAGCCTCCTCCTACTGCCTGGGCTGGTCCCTTCAGTGGTTGACATGGAGAATGGAGACAAGCGGAAACTCCATAAGCACCAGGAAGAGCCACAGCCTGGGAGGGGTGAGGCATACTCTACTCTAGGCAGCTTCAAGAATGTGGGGGGAGTGGGGAGTAAGTCTCTTCCTCCTTCCATACCAAGTGCTCATATTTCATCGCCTCTTCAAAGTGAGAAGTGTCACCGTGTTGTAACACACCTGGGAAGGCAAGCACTTCCCTTGTAATTTCAATAATTCATTCCCCAAAACGTTCTGTGCCAAGAAGCTAACACAGAACCTGTTCCTCATGATTTTTTAAACAGAAACGTTCATAATTAAAATAATAAATTAAAGTTATAATTAGAACTTATAATGCATTACATGTTATGTCAACTCCCTCCTCCCAATCAATTCCCGAAAATGAAACAAAGACATCATAAACATAAAACACCTGTACACAAGTGACAAATGCTCTTGTTAGGATGTAAAACCCTTAAAATGCTGCTGCTCCATCAGGAAACTACTCGAGCGGCGGTCTGCAAACAGCTGTGCGAGCCACAGCGCACCTTTCTCTGTGCCGCACCAGCGGCCCCGGGAAGCACACCCCATCTTCTCAAGGCCTGGTGGCGGCTCAACATCTCTGTGCTGGATTCCAATTTTCTACCTACTGTATCTGGCCAGCAACTTAATGCTTACCATGATTAATTATTGTGTTAAAAGTATTACATTGATTTTTTGCAATGTAAATGTCTCCTGTGTAAATATCACCCTCCCCCCCAAAATATTCTGTTGACACATGTTCTTCTTTCTATGAAGTTTGGGCACTAAACACACACACACACACACACACACACAGCAGCAGCATTATTCACAATCACCAAAAGGTAGAAAAACCCAAATGTTCACCTACAGATGAATTGATAAACAAAATGTCGTATAGACATACACTGGAATATTATTCAGTCTTTAAAAAGAAGGATATTATGACACATGCCACAACACAGATGAACCATAACGATTTATGCCATAGAAATAAACAGGACACAAAAGGACAAAGACCATATATAATTCCAGATATGGGAGATACTGAGAATGGGCAAATTCACGGAGGCAGAAAATAGAACAGAGGTTAACAGGAGCTGGGGAGGGGAAGCGGGGAGGGCTTGGTGGATGGGTCCAGCTCCCACCTTCTATCGGAGGTGAGGAAACAGTTCTGGAAATAGACAGTGGTGATGGTGACACAACACTGAGTTTACTCAATGCCATGAAAGTGTATAGTAATAAATGATTAAAATGGTTAATTGCATGTTACCCATACTTTGCAACAGTTAAACAAACAGGGGGCATTCTACTAGGAAAACCTCCACCCAGAAGCTTGCTATCAAGGTGTGTGTTATACACCTTGACCTATAGATTTTTGAATGAGGTTTTCTTGGTGATATAGCAGCTTGTTAAATAGTGTGTGGAATGTGAGAGAAGAGCTCTCACTGGTGAGATGAGGTTGTCAAGAAATGTGGACAGGCTAACATCTTTAGAGATACTGACTGTCCCCCATTTTATAAACAGGCTGAACATCTGGAAGACACTGGAATTACCCTCTTTAGTGACAGTGTCTAAGGGGGAATCACTAACCAGTCTTGTCTCCAGTCACTGCTTGAAAAGACCTCTGCGTGCCTGATGCCAGCTACTAGAGTGACAGCCATAGTCCCTGTGACATTGCCATGTGTGCCTCTCATGAGCCTGCAGGATGGTGGCAGAGCATTTGGAAGGACAGGAGACAGAGACATCACTGAAATATTGTTAAGGTTATTTAAACATTGGGTACCTACTAAGGGATGCAGAGAGGCTGGAGTGCAAAGTGAACCCATTCCACCTCAAACCCTTTGGTCACTGCTGTTACCTACAAAATCAACTAAGCTTTATGCAGGACCCAACTGATACACACACACACACACACACACACACAGAAAGAAATTGAATTATCAATAGATGGTTCCCTAGGTCTCGTCCAACTACAAACGTTTACACTTCAGCTTATTTCAGAAATGTACAGTTGTTGTCTTTGCATGGCTGGCACTGACTTTGGGTGGAGGGACAGGGATGGGGACATCAAAGAAATCAGGGTTTGGGACTGTCATTACAGAGTAAGAGAAACAGATTAATCGAGCATCTGCCGTGGATGAGCGCTCTATGCAGACTATCTTCCATCCCAGCTGTTACAGTTACCTGACTTCTTTGCGCTCTATCCAGGTCAGCAAAAATCTCCTTGGCCCATAAAGTGGTGACCAGACAGCTGGAGTAACTTTGCTATCAAGGTGTGTGTTATATACCTTGACCTATAGATTTTTGAATCTATAGGTCAACAACTGCCTGATGCAGGAGAGTTACAGACCACAACTCCCATAATTTAAAAAGTTTTTGTTCTAATATTTTTATAAGAAAAATTTCAAACATGGCATATAGGTGAAAGAATTTTACAAGGAGCATATATTCCACACCTACTTTCTATGAACATCTTACCTTACTTGCTTGATTATATCTACCTATCCTTCTATCCATCTACCAACCCATCTTTTTTTTAACTGCATCTCAAAACAATAAGTTCGTCCTCAGTACACCTAGGGCACTTCAGTCTGTATAACATTAACTAGGGCTCAAAGAAGTGTAACTGATTTTTTTCTTTGGAGGTAAAAGGTACATACAATAAAATGAACAGACTGCTGCAGGAGTTTTGACAGATGCAAACACCTGTACTTACTATAAGTCTTCACTTACCGTGGTCCACAGGTTCTTGGAAACTTAAACTTTCAGCAAATTGACATATAATAAAACCAATTTCACCACCAGCTAATTAATATAAACAAGAGTTAAGTTCCTACAACCTATTTCTGGTCACAAAAATATCAACACATTTCTAAATAAAGATCCAAAATACTTTTCAATATTAAGCACTGAAATAAATGTGGGCTATACCTAAATTTAAGAAAGATTCATAAAAAACCTGCTTATCCTAGTTCAGGGTCACAAGAGACCAGAGCATCTCTTGGCAGCTCAGGATGGCAGGTGGGACCCACCCCTGGACAGGACACCCTTCCATCTCAGATTCACATACACAAACATTCAGACTGAGACAACTCGAACACATCAACTCACCTAATGTGCGCATCTTTGGGATGTGGGAGGAAATCAGAGTCCCCAGAGAGAACCAATGCAGACATGAGGAGAACATGCTAACTCCATACAGACGGCAGCCCCGAGAAGGAATGGAGCTTTTTAATCTCATCAATGTTATAACAAAACAATATTGAATAAAAAAATGTTATTCAAGGATCTCCTGTGTAACCCAAGGCCCTTTCACGACACTGAACACACTGATTTTTTTTAACTGATTTTAATTTATTGTGTTTACATAAATTCTAGTGTTGCCCCAAATGCATCCCCCCTCCCCCGTATTCCCCTCAACATCTACCTTGCCTCCCTCCCCATAGCGCCCTACCCCCTTCCCTTCAGGTTTATCCCATCCTATCATCCCCTTTCCCTCTGTCCTCTTATCCTCTGGTCCCTTTGATCTCTCCTCTGTCTCAATTCCATTCCTCAGTTCACATTGTTCATTGGATTCCTCAAATGAGTGAGGTCATATGATATTTTTCTTTTTCTTCCAGGCTTATTTAACTTAACATAATAGTTTTCCATGTCCATCCATGTTGTTGCAAAAGGTAAGATTTCCTTCTTTTTCATGACCCCACAGTATTCCATTGTATATATGTACCACTGCTTTTTAATCCATTCGTCCACTTACGGACACTTGGGCTGTTTCCAGATCTTTGCTATTGTGAACAATGCTGCCATAAACATGGGGATGCATTTCTCCTTTTGAAACAGTGCTATGGTGTTCTTGGGGTATATTCCTAAAAATGGGATAGCTGGGTCAAAAGGCAGTTTGATTTTTTATTTTTTGAGGAATCTCCATACTGTTTTCCACAGAGGCTGCACCAGTTTGCATTCCCACCAGCAGTGCAGGAGGGTTCCCTTTTCTCCACATCCTCGCCAGCACTTATTCTGTGTTGTTTTGTTGATGATAAGCACCATTCTGACTGGTGTGAGATAATATTTCATTGTGGTTTTAACTTGCATTTCTCTAATGATTAGTGATGTTGAGCATTTTTTCATATGCCTATTGTCCATCTGTATGTCCCCTTTGGAGAAGTGTCTATTCATTTCATTTGCCCATCTTTTGAATGGATTGTTTGTCTTCTAGGTGTTGAGTTTTACAAGTTCTTTATAAATTTTGGTTATTAAACCCTTATCAGACATATTGTTGAATATATTCTCCCATTGTGTAGTTTGTCTTTTTATTCTGTTCTTATTGTCTTTAGCTGTGCAAAGGCTTTTTAGTTTGATATAGTCCCATTTGTTTATTCTGTCATTAATTTCTCTTGCCAGTGGAGATAAATGAGCAAATATATTCCTGTGAGAGATATCGGAGAGCTTACTGCCTATGTTTTCTTCTAAGATGATTATGGTTTCACAGCTTACATTTAAGTCTTTTATACATTTTGAGCTTATTTTTATGAATGGTGTAAGTTGGTGGTCTAGTTTCATTTTTTTGCAGGTAGCTGTCCAATTTTCCCAACACCATTTGTTGAAGAGGCTGTCTTTACTCCACTGTATTCTCTTAGCTCCTTTGTCAAATATCAATTGTCCATAAAGGTGTGGGTTGATTTTTGGGTTATCTGTTATGTTCCATTGATCTATATGCCTGTTCTTATGCCAGTACCAACCTGTTTTGAGTACCATGGCCTTGTAGTATAATTTGATATCAGGAAGTATGATACCTCCCACTTTATTCTTCCTTTTTAAGACTGCTGAGGCTATTCGTGTTCTTTTTTGGTTCCATATAAATTTTTGGAATATGTGTTCTATATCTTTGAAGTATGTCATTGGTATTTTAATTGGTATTGCATTGAATTTATAAATTGCTTTGGGTAATATAAACATTTTAATGGTGTTTATTCTTCCTAGCCATGAGCACAGTATATGCTTCCACTTGTTTGTATCTTCCTTGATTTCTTTTATCAATGTTTTATAATTTTCCGAGTACAAGTCTTTAATCTCCTTGGTTAAATTTACTCCTAGGTACTTTATTTTTTTGGCTGCAATAGTGAAGGGGATTGTTTCCTTAATTCCTCTTTCTGACAGTTCATTGTTGTTGTATAAAAATGCCTATGATTTCTGAGTATTAATTTTATATCCGGCTACCTTGCTGAATTCATTTATGAGATCCAGTAGTTTTCTGACTGAGACTTTAGGGTTTCTATATACAATATCATATCATCTGCAAATAATAATAGTTTTACTTCTTCTTTTCCAATTTGGATGCCTTTTATTTCTTCTTCTTCTCTGATTGCTGTGGCTAGGACTTCCAGGACTATGTTGAATAAGAGTGATGAAAGGGGGCACCCCTGCCTTATTCCTGATATTAAGGGGATTGCTTTTAATTTTTGCACATTGAGTATGATGTTGGCTGTGGGTTTGTCACTGATGGCCTTTATCATGTTGAGGTATGTTCCCTGTATTTCCACTTTGTTGAGAGTTTTGATCATGAATGGGTGCTGGATTTTATCAAATGCTTTTTCTGCATCTATTGAAATTATCATGTGGTTTTTCTCCTTCCCTTTGTTTATGTGATGAATCACATTGATTGATCTGTGAATATTGTACCAGCCTTGCCTCCCCAGAATAAATCCCACTTGATCATGGTATATGATTTCTTTCATATATTGCTGGATCCGGTTTGCTAAGATTTTGTTGAGGATTTTAGCATCTAAATTCATCAGGGATATTGGCCTATAATTTTCTTTCTTTGTGTTGTCTTTGCCTGGTTTTGGAATCAGAATTATGATCGCCTCAAAAAGGAGCTGGAAAGTCCTCCTTCCTCATGAATTTTTGAAATAGCTTGAGGAGGATAGAAGTCAATTCTTCTTTGACTATTTGATAGAATTCACTTGTGAAGCCATCAAGCCCAGAACTTTTCTTTTTTGGGATTTTTTTTTATAACTCCTTTGATCTCATTTGTTGTAATTGGTCTGTTTAGGTTTTCTGATTCTTCCAGATTGATTTTTAAAATATTATATGTTTCAAGGAATTTGTCCATTTTACCTAGGTTGTCCAATTTTATGGCATACAGTTCTTCATAGTATTTTCTTTCAATCCTTTGTATTTCAGTTGTGTCAGTTGTTATTTCTCCACTCTCATTTCTAATTTTATTTGAGTCCTCTCTCTTTTTTTCTTGGAGAGTCTGGTTAAAGTTCATCAATCTTGTTTATCTTTTCAAAGTACCAGCTCCTGGCTTCATTGATCCTCTGTATTGTTTCTTTTCTTTAGCCTCTATGTCATTTATTTCTGCTCTGATCTTTATTTCCTTCTACAACCTCTGGGCTTTACTTGCTGTTCTTTTTCTAGTTCTTTTAGATGCAGGGTCAAGTTGTTTATTTGAGCTTTGTCTAGCTTCTTAAGGTATGCCTGTATTGCTATGAACTTCCCTCTCAGTATTGCTTTTGCTGTGTCCCATAAATTTTGAGTTGTTGTTTGCTCAGTGTCATTCGTTTCTAGGAATATTTTTATTTCTTCTTTAATCTCATTGTTAACCCATTCATTATTTAATAACATGCTATTTAGTTTCCAAGTGTTTGAGTATTTTTCAGTTTTTCTGTTGTGGTTGATTTCTAATTTAATGACACTGTGATTACAGAAAATGCTTGATATGATTTCAATCTTCTTAAATTTGTTGAGATCCCTTTTGTGTACTAACATGTGGTCTATTCTAGAAAATGTACCATGAGCACTTGAAAAAAATGTATATTCTGCTGCTTTAGGGTGAAAGGTTCTAAAGATATCTATTAAATCGAGTTGATCTAGTCTGTCCTTTAAGTCTGCTGTTTCTTTGTTAATTTTCTTTCTTGAGGATCTATCTAGTGATGTTAGTGGGGTATTGAAATCCCCTACTATTATAGTATTGCTGTTGATCTCGCCCTTTATAACCATCAAAGTCTTCTTTATATATTTAGGTGTTCCTATATTAAGTGCATAGATATTTATAATGGTTATATTTTCCTATTGGATTGCTCCCTTTATCATTATGTAGTGACTTTTTTTTTTTTTTTTTTTTTGTATTTTTCTATAGCTGGAAACGGGGAGAGACAGACAAACTCCCGCATGCGCCCAACCGGGATCCACCCAGCATGCCCACCAGGGGCGACGCTCTGCCCACCAGGGGGCAATGCTCTGCCCCTCCGGACGTCGCTCTGCCGCGACCAGAGCCACTCTAGCGCCTGGGCAGAGGCCAAGGAGCCATCCCCAGTGCCCGGGCCATCTTTGCTCCAATGGAGCCTTGGCTGTGGGAGGGGAAGAGACAGACAGAGAGCAAGGAGGGGGGGTGGAGAAGCAAATGGGTGCTTCTCCTATGTGCCCTGGCTGGGAATCGAACCCGGGTCCCCCGTACATCAGGCCGACACTCTACCCCTGAGCCAACCGGCCGGGGCCTGTAGTGACCTTCTTTATCTCTAACTATAGCCTTTGTTTTAAAGTTCATTTTGTCTGATATAAGTATTGCTACCACAGCTTTTTTTTCATTTTCATTTGCATGAAATATTTTTTTCCATCCTTTTATCTTCAGTCTATGTGCATCTTTTGTTTTAAGGTGTGTCTCTTGTAGACAGCATATGTATGGGTCCTGTTTTCTTATCCACGTAGCTACCCTATGTCTTTTGATTGGATCATTTATTCCATTTACATTTAAGGTTATATTGATATGTAGTTGTTTATTGCCATTTTATTCTTTAAGGCTGTATTCCTCCTTTGCTATATTCTTTTCCCCTTTGATCTGTTTACAACAGGCTCCTGCAAACATTTCTTGCAGCATTGGTTTGGTTGTAATGAATTCCTTGAGTTGTTTTTTTTGTCTGGGAAGCTTTCTATTTCTCCTTCAATTTTAAATGATAGCCTTGCTAGATAAAGTAGTCTTGGTAGTAGGCTCTTGTTCTGCATTACTTTGAATATTTCTTGCCATTCCCTTCTGGCCTCAAGTGTTTCTGTTGAGAAGTCAGAAGTCATCCTTATGGGTTCTCCAGTGTAGGTGACAGCCTTTTTTTCTCTAGCAGCTTTTAATACTTTCTGTTTATCACTAAGCTTTGGTATTTTCATTATGATGTGTCATGGTGTAGATTTCTTTGGGTGTCTCTTTAATGGAATTCTCTGTGCTTTTTGAAATGTGTGCCTATTTCCTGCATCAATTTAGGGAAGTTTTCAGCTATGATTTGATTGAACAAAGTCTCTATACCTTGTTCTTTCTCTTCTTCTTCAGGAACCCCTATGAGGCAGATGTTATTTCTCTTCACGTTGTCACAGAGCTCTCTTAGAGTTTTCTCAGACTTTTTGAGTTTCTTTTCTTTTTGCTGCTCTGCTTCCATGCCTTCATTTATCTTGTCCTCTAACTTGCTGATTCGATCCTCAGCTTCATCCATCCTGCTTTTAATTCCTTCCATTGTGGTCTTCATTTCTGATATTGTTATTTGTCATTTCTGACTGATTCTTTTTTATTATTTCAATGTCCTTTTTATCCTTGCTATATCTTTATTTAGTTGTTTGTTACGACCATCTATTGTTGTTCTAAGATCTTTGAGCATCCTAACAATCATTATTTTAAACTTTGCATCTGGTAATTTGGTTATATCTGACTCATTCAAGTCCTTTTCTGGGGATTTCTCTTGATTCAATTGGGTTGCATTTCTCTGCCTTCCCATTTTGTCTGTGTATAAGAAGGGTGTGGCCAGAGGAGTCCAATGGGTGTGGCCTCTGTGTTCCTAGGTGTGGTCTGTCTGCAGGCCCACCACCCCCTCTGCCACTGTCTCAGGCATTTGGGTATGGGTATTGCCCGTGTCAGCCAGCTGCAGCTGTTGCTGCAGTTTCCATCTCTCCTCCATGGGAGGAGCTGTTTTTACGTGCCCATGTCTACATGCCTCCGCCTTCGCTCCGCCCCCACAGGTAGGGCTCTGTGCCATGCCTGGGGCTGTAAGCCTTGGCACCACCAGCAGGGGTGAGCAGCTTTGCTCACCTGCAGGTTTCTGCCTATTCCCGGGCTTTCACCCTGCTCTCGCAGGCAAAGCTGCGCTCACACAACAGGCCGCAAGCCCTGGCTCTGCGGGCCTGTGCTTAGTCGCGGGTCTCTGCAGTTCCCAGGCTTTCATCTTTCCCCTGTGGTAGGGATTACAGGCAGTTCCGCAGCCAGCCAGACCAATTTAGTGTGCCCCTTCCACCCTCGTCAGGCAAGACTGAGCTCACGCGAGCCTCAGTAGTGGCCATCCCAGCTTCTGCCCCCCCCCACGGGACCACGCTTCTGCATCCTGCCGCCCTCAGCAGTGTGGGTGGAGCCTCTGTACCTCAGACCCTAGCACTCAATACTATATTCCTGAAGGCTCCCTCCTTCTAAGTGACTCTGCTCTGAGTGCCGCAGAAGGGTTTGTTTGGCTGGTGTCCTGTTTCCCTTTGCTGGTATTGCTGGTTCCAGGGAAAATATTCAGTTCAGATATGGCGAATGACTCCCTAACCTAAAGTGTTTCTGCCTGTGCCTCCTAGATTACACTCTCTTCCTGCTACTCCAGTCCTCTCCTCTCTCCCCATCCCTCGGAGCCCTGGGTGAGTGGTTGTGAAAGAGGTTTTCTGTGAGGTCCCTTTAAGAAGAATCCTGGCTCTGAGAAATCTGTCTCTTTCCTACAAAGAGTATCCTGACTTGTTTCACAGCTAAATACTGTCCATACGCTTCTTCTAGGTTCTGGGGCTATAGACTGGGGCTTTGTTCCTGGGGCCCAGGACCCTCCCCTCTCTGCTAAACTCATTTCCCACCTCGGGAGTCTCTCTGAGCTGCTGTTCGCTCTAGGGAGCTGGGCAGCCCTCTCCACATTTCCGCTTTTCCTACCAACCTCAGTGTGGCTTCTTTGGTGTTCCTTGGTTAAAGAGTTCTCTTAGTTTAGTCCAAAGTTGGTTTTTTCCAGATGATGGTTCTTAAAATTAAGTTGTAATCTACTTTGGTTCTGGGAGGTGGAAGTCCGTAAGTCCGCCTACTCCATCGCCATCTTGCCGCTACTCAACACTGAACATTCTGAAGTGTGATGATAATTCACTCGGACCCCTTCCCAGTCCATCTTCACCTGTACGCTCCAAAAGCTACCATGTTTGTGATTTATTCTCATTATCAACTGGTGCTTCCTGTCCCCAAATGTCATCTATTAGGAATTCCAAGTATATGCTCTTTGAGGTAAGCCTTTCACAGCCTATGTATTTCTGTGACTGCTCCATGTTGTAACATGGTTCTGTCATCTGTTCTTTTTACTTCTCAGTGAGTTACATTGCGTTATTAACAGATCATGATTTGTTTACCCACTGTCTTAGTGATGAACCCTGGTCTGTTTTCAGTGTGAGCAATGAGTACAATTGGAACTGAAGGGTCAAGAAGGTCAGGGTCCTGTCGGACACGTAGTGGCACAGTGGATAAAGCATCAACCTAGAATGATGAGGTCATAGGTTCAAAACCCCAAGCTTGCCCAGACAAGGCAAATATGAGAAGCAACTACTATGAGTTGATGCTTTCCACTCCTCCCACCTTCAATCCTCCCCTTCCTCTCTCTAAAATCAATAAATACAATCTTAAAAAAAAAGAAAACAAAAAAAGAAAATAAAAAAAAAGAAAATAGATGTCTGTTTAGTTTCATAACAAACTGGCAGACTTGTTTTAAAAGTGGACAAGCCGGCCCTGGCCGGTTGGCTCAGCGGTAGAGCGTCGGCCTAGCGTGCGGAGGACCCAGGTTCGATTCCCGGCCAGGGCACATAGGAGAAGCGCCCATTTGCTTCTCCACCCCTCCGCCGCGCCTTCCTCTCTGTCTCTCTCTTCCCCTCCCGCAGCCAAGGCTCCATTGGAGCAAAAGATGGCCCGGGCGCTGGGGATGGCTCTGTGGCCTCTGCCCCAGGCGCTAGAGTGGCTCTGGTCGCAATATGGCGACACCCAGGAGGGTCGCAACATGGCGACGCCCAGGATGGGCAGAGCATCGCCCCCTGGTGGGCAGAGCGTCGCCCCCTGGTGGGCGTGCCGGGTGGATCCCGGTCGGGCGCATGCGGGAGTCTGTCTGACTGTCTCTCCCTGTTTCCAGCTTCAGAAAAATGAAAAGTGGACAAGCCATTTTACACCAATTACATGTGAGAGTTGCATTTGCGCCAAACCTCACCAACATCTGAGGTTGTCAGTCTTTTTAATTTTAGCCTTACTACTCGAATGGCATCTCACTGGTGTTTTCCCTGCCTTCCTGTATGGTCCTTGAACATTCTTTAGAATTTCATTTTGATTCACTGAAAGTTTTTTTTTAGGGTATCTCTGTGTATGGCTTTTTGAGTGGCTGCTATAAATATTGCATTATACCTGCATAACTTATTCAATCTACTGGGCCTGATGTTTCAACAAGTTGAGTGACATGCAGAAACCTTCGTGTCCCCTTATCCTCTTCCATTGACAATAGCATTGTTTTCATATTTCCCCTATGTACATGGAGAGCCACGTGAGACCTTTTCCAGAGGCCTTTACACCTAGGACATCGACTGTGAAACTTAGTTCCCACCAAGTGAACACACCTGTGTGAGACGAGAGAGGCAGAAATAAACATCAGGAGGTGAAACCTCTTCCGCTGCTTCTCTTTTGAGAAAGTATGAGCAAGGAGCATTTTTTTTTTTCTCTCCAAGGCATCTGTTGTTAGGTCCCCTGGTTCAATGCCAAACTTTACGAGTGTCAAATATGGCACCCGTCCTGCCAACTCGCCTCCAGCAGACATTGTGTGGTCCTTCTGGGAGGAGCTGCCCCAGTGGCTTTCTGACCAAGTCTCCTCCAAGGTCTGGTTCCGGATGGCTCGGAGAACTGCTACTCACAGCTCAGCTTAGTGCCTGTGTCTCTAGCTTCTTGTAGGATTCTTCAGGGCACCTAATAAGGGCCAAACTCTTCCCTGTTTAAATTCACCTCTTCTCTTGCCTGTAACAGAACTCTAGTAGGTAGAGTCCCGCGGCTAATTATCGGCAGAGCTGAATGAAAACTCAGATCTGTTCCGTCTACAGTGGCTTCCAGAAGTCTCCCTCCCCACCATGTTCTTCAAAGGAGGAGGAGTTGAAAGTCCCATATTCTACTTTAAGAACACAAAAAGGGGATGACATGTTTGTACTCCTTTGCTCACCTCTGCACACGTGCAGTGATCTTGACCTGGGTTGGTTAAACTGCAGCTTGGGAGTCAGATACTGTAGCTACTTACTTCCTCAGCAGCACAATGGTGACAGCAACTAGAATATTTTTCTGCTGGGGGGCTGTTACTGGAGCTCAATGAATCAGAGCCTCTGTCTCTTAAAAGATTTAAACTCACTCTGATCAACAGAGAAGCATGTCATCTGCAGTGGCTTTTCCCACTGACCTGCACATGGACAAAGCCCAGACCTGCACCCCAAGGATCTGGACTTTTCAGTTCAGCTGCATCCCACTTTGGGGCCATTTACTGAACCTTTTCTGAACTTCCACCACTCCAGTCTGGCTGGCTTCCTTCCTATGATAAACATATATTTGGTTTTTGTCCCCAATTCCTGACATAACACCTCCTAAAACCCTCTGGAATGATAAAAGTATCTTGTGTATGCTAATAAGATGACTGGTGGCTGGGGACCGCTAGACAGTTTCAGGATGGAAACTGGTCACCAGAAAGACCAAGGCATACTCAGAGGGATGGAACTCTCAGCCCCACCCCACTCCCAACCTCCAGGGAGGGTAGAGAGGCTGGAGACTGAGCTAAATGCCAATGGCCACTGATGTAATCAATCATGCCTGCATAATGAAACCTCCACAAAACCCCTAAAAGACAGGGTTCAGACAGAACTCCAGGGTGCTGAATACACCAAGTTCCTGGGAAGGCAGCATGGCCAGAGAGGTGGATGCAGAACCCTGCTCCTCCCCTTGCTCTATGCATCTCTTCCACTGGGCTGTTCCTGAGCTGCATGCTTTATAATAAACCAGTATTATAAGTAACGAACTTCCCTGAGTTCCAGGGGAGAGGGGTAGTGGTGCTCTGGGAACCACCTGAATGTACAGCCAGTTAGTCAGAAGTATAGGTGGCAACCTGGTGCTTATGATTAGAGTCTGAAGTGGGAGTAGTTTGATGAGACCGAGCCCTTAACCTATGGAGTCTATATTAACTTTGGGTAGTTATGCCTCACCAGGGGGTGGCACAATGGAAAGAGGGGTGACCCGGGACACTGAGGACACACGTTCAAAACCCTGAGGTTGATGGCTTGAGCCCATAGGTCACTGGCTTAAGGCCCAAAGTCGCAGGCTTGAGCCTGGGATCACAGACTCATCTGTAGCCCCCTGGTCAAAGCATATATGAGAAGCAATCAATGAACAACTAAAGTGTCGCAATTACAAGATGATGCTTCTCATCTCTCTCCCTTCCGGTCTGTCTGTTCTCTCTTGCAAAAACAAACAAACAAACAAACAAAAAACTGTGGGTAGTTTGTGACAGAATTAAATTATAGGATACACAGTTGGTGTCCGGAGAGTTGGACAACTGGTATGGGGAAAAAGACCCCACACATTTGATGTCACAAATATTGTAGGTAAAAACTGCCTAAATTTACTGTTCCTTAAAGAAGACAGCACATTTCTACCATAGGCCCTTTGCACTTGCAATTTCCTCTGCTCGAAATCTGCACTTTTTTGATAACTGTATGGAGTATACCCTCACTTCACTATAAAGTCTACTCAAAAAACCTTCTCTAATATCTGACATGGCATATCTGAACTTATTCTTCTTACAAAGCACTTACATGATTCAATCTTCAGTACCTAGTGCTTCCCTGACTGTCCCCAGGGAATTTTCCACTTCAGTATTCCCAGGACCTAAAAAGGTGACTGGCACAAAGCAGGAGCTCAGTAAATATCTGTGGAGTGAATGAGCACCTGCCGGCATGTTGAATGGGGACCCAGAGGTCCTCATCCATAAAACTGAGGTCGCAATGCCGACCTTGGACAATCATCGTAAACATTCACAACGTGGTGATGAGAAAAGCCACAAGAGTGAAAACATGTGCCTGGTGTGGGGTCCACATTTTAAGAATGGACTGATGCTAAGACTGACTGTTTCTCAGCCTCACGTCTCGAACGCCAGGGAGGCTCCAGCAATCACTGAGGACCACACAGCTGTGGCTCCATGGAGGTCATTGCTGAATGGGCGTCAGTGGCTCCCATGAAGATCCTAGAGGTCATGGGGGGAGGGGGTATCGCTCTTCCAACCCTATAAACCAAACAGTGTGAGAAGTGGCAGGAAGAGAGGGGGAGTCAGTTGTCAGCCACCTTCTCCAAAGAGGACCTGGGGGCTGGCTCACTCCCCAGAGCTGCCAAGTGCTGTCCCGTGCCTTCTTGCAGGGTCCTTATGAGAATTCTGATGCTCACGATAGTGTGAAGGGCAACGCAATGTGGAAAAACACAGATGGCGGTGGCCCGGAGTTGAGAAGGGATTCCGAAGAGTGAGACCCAACAGGAAGGAGCTTCAGGAATACCCGAACCTATACACACACTGCTATTTCCCTTCCTGAGCAAGCAGAGTAGAACAGGAGAAAATCCACCTAATTAGGTCTAAAGGGCTTCTTCCCATAAATGGAAAAGATGCAAACAGACAAGAAAGCATTGTGACACAGCTTAATTAAAATGCTTTTTTAATTTCTTAGCTGTATATTAAATAAAGGTACAGCTCATGATTGGCAGCATCTAAAATGAGGTAAAACAGGAATTCAGTTGGAAAAAAATTAAGAACAAGACTCCAAAGCACTCTTGATCCTAAATATTTCTCTATGGGTTCATCCACTTACTTCATGTCCCCGTCTTTGATTCCCACGCCTATTTTCGGGCCGGGTTTACACTGCAGATTCCCCAGAAAAAAAACCCCAGAAAACAAGAAACAAATCTGTCTTTCTCAAGGAGGGTGAACTTCCAACTCTGGAAGGGCCATCCCGGGACCAGCTGTGTCAGCGTTATCTGGGCACTTGTAGGAAATGCACATTCTTAGCCCTGCATGCCCCCAGAACTACTAAATCAGAAACAGTGTGGGGGGGAGGAGCAGTTGTAGCAAGCCCTCCAGTGCCAGAGAAGCACTGCTCTAGGACAAACACCTGGGCCAGACACAGTCAGCTGGATCCCCTCAAATTTAACTGCTCACTGAAGTTTAATTAACACATCCTGGAAATTCATCGTGTACCAGGCACGGTTCCAGGGACCGAGTGTTGACTCACAGTCTAAAGAGGAGGATACGTGCAAACTACTACATAAAACACACAGAGAATGAAACGAGGGCAGACGGAGATGCTAGCACCACACTCTGTTCAGTGGCTGGAGAACTGATCCCAATTCAAGGTTCCTGGTGGGCTTCTCGGAGGAGGTTGGCATAGAGCTTTGGACAGGTTTTCTGTGATAGAGGAGAGAGACGTTCACGCTAAGGAACAAGGACAAGCAAAGGGCACAAGTAGATTCAGAGTCCTATCAGCGCAAGGGGCTGCCACTCACGTACACCCTCCAGAACCTGATTAATTTAACACCCTGCCCCTTTTAACTTTTCACCACAAATTCAACTTGTGGCCATCCCATATCCAGTAGTGGGATTCAGCTGGTTTGCACCGGTTCAGCAGAACCGACAGCTAATTTTTTGTTGGGTTCCTCAAACTGGTTATTAAAATGGCACTTGTAATCAGGGTTCTCTCTAAGGTGGGCACCTGGGCAGCCGCCCAATGTGGAAATCACAAATTTACGTTCTTTACTCTTTCTTAGCGTTCATCTGTGCAACAGTGTATTCTAAGTGCCCATAGTAATGTCCATTCCGTCCATAGATGAAAAAAAATTGCAAGTGGGGACACCAATCAAGAAGCAATACGAAAATACCTTAAATAACAGTCTTATTATTTTTGGTCAGGTATAATTTAATATTTTTCATTAATATTTTAAAACTCTTTCTTGTAACAATCTCGTTTTATGTACCTCTTTTATTGTTCTTATTTAAGTAACATATGCATGAAATAACAAACTACCTTTCAGTATATCTTTTTTTACATACTTAAAACGGTCATTAGGGCTGAAAACCAGTTGTTAAATTATTTCAATCCCACCACTGCCCATGTCCATCCCCCCCTCTTCTGCTTAGGAACAGAACCCTGTTTACATAGAGGGGAGCAAACAGCCAGAGAAAAGACTAGACCTCACAGGCTCTATGGCAGCCAAGCACGCAGTGGGACTTCAGAGAGGCCACTCAGAGGCAGTGTGCCCACTGAGATGCGTGCCCGTTCTGGCCTTCTTCTTGGCTGCTGGTCAGCAAGAATGCTGACACTCAAGCACCATATTAGACACTGAGGTGCCCTACCCTAGGGAATAGGATGGCAGAGCAGGAAGATGGTTCCGAGGAATCAAATGACACCATTAGACCCCCCCCCCATGTCACACCCCACACTGCCAACACCCAGGCTTTTGGGGACGTGAGAGACAAACTGCCTCCTGGTTTAAACGGTACTGTCGTATGCTGCTGAGCCTCATTGTAACTGACACACTGCTCACTCCCATCAGCATCCTCTTCACCTACAGGAAGTCCGGTTCTCCCTCCTCCCTTGCTGAACACCTTTGCCTCCACTCCCCATTTCCCTCTCCATCTTCTGCCATTCTTCTTAAGAACGCAACCACAGATCCTTTAGCCTGACAGCCAAGTAGAACAGCATTCCCAAGTATCTTCACCCGCACACCCCGGGGCGCCTCCCTCCCCTCTACGCCCTCACTGCCCAACATGGGGCCAGCTCCCGATCACATACATCTGCAGCACTTGGGAGCTCGTCAGAAAAGCATACCCTGTGGCCCACTCCACGTTTACAAACTACAGTCTGGGCCCTGGCCAGGTAGCTCAACTGGTGAGAGCATCGTCCTGTCACACCAAGGTTGCAGGTTTGATCCCAGTCGGGGTACATATAAGAATGAACCAGTCAATGCACAAATGAGTGGAACAACAAACTAAAGTTTCTCTTTCTTTCCCTTCAAAAAAAAAAAAAAAAAATCAATGACTTAAGAGTCTGCATTTCATCGAGATCCCAGGGCACTTGTAAGCCCCCAGTTTGAGACACTTGCTGTCGACATCACCTTGCCTCCAGGGGCTCACCCCCAGACCACAGATCAGAAAACCCATTTGCTGGCGATACCGTCCTGTCCCTCCTGGCCCTCCAGGTCTCGTGCTCCTTGTCAACTTTTCCTACAGCCTTGAAAGTCACCTGTAGTAACTCAGATTGCTACTCAGTCTTTCCTCAACAACATATAAGGTCTACGGAAAGTTCTGTTCCGTTTTTGGAATAAAACAAAATACAAATTTTTCTTACCGTCAATAAACTTTATTAAATAATATAATTGCCATTATTATTAATGATTTCTTGCCAGCGTGAGGGCAATTTGTATATCCCATTTTTGAAAAATGTTTTATCTTTTGATGTGAAAAATTGAACCAGTGCTGGTTTGATATCTTCTTCATTTTTGAATTTTTTGCCCTTCAAAAAATTTTGTTAAGGACAAAAACAAGTGATAGTCAGTATTATTCCTTCACCAAACATTTTCAATAAATTTCTACATGCTTCTGTAGCATTTCTTCCTTGTTGAAGTTTATAAAAATTACAGTGGCATAAATGAACTTTATCAGTAGCCATGGGTAGGTACACTATCGCTTCACACATAAGACTAACGTGAATCAACTTTGTTTTAGTTAATTTGCCACGTCAGTATGTATACATTAAGTGATAAAAATAGAGAGGCACACATGCGCCAAATAAACATGTGCTTACGTGTCGAAACTTGTTGTGATAGGAACGGACAGAACTTTCTGGTAGACCTTATACTTGCACACTTCCTTGTCTTTGTGTTTATTATTCCCTCTGCCTGAAATGCCCTTCAAAACCTCTGACCACCTGTGAATCTAACTCTTCAATGCATGCCAATCAGATGCCACCTCTGGGCACGGGCATGTGGGGGACCGGGGCCAGGTCTTCCCCACCAGCACAGCGGTACAGCTGCAGGCTCTGGAGCCCATGCCATTTACTACCGCGAGCACGTTAAGTAACCACTCTCTGCCTCGGTTTCTTTTTCTGTAATAGTTAATAACGGGAACCAGATTTCACAGGGTAGTTCTAAAAAGGAGGTGATGAAATGAAAGCACTTGGAAGAATGCTCAGCACAAGGCCACTTGATAAACAGTAGGTTATACAGAGACCCCGCGGAGTAGACACAGTGGGCACTCTGTCCGCTGACGTTCACCGAACCCAACTTGCAGTTTCTGGATTGAATTCTGTGCCTTAATTTTTCCTGGGCTCCTGAGTCCACCCCCTCCCCACTCTTCTCCATGGCCCAGCAACGTGCAGGAATCCAGTCCCAGCAGGGACATCATTTGGATGAAAGAATATTTTCCGCAGCCATCCTAGTCTTCAGAGCCTCGCCAAGAAATAGAAAGGAAAAGCAATATAAATGTTAATAGGAAATTGTCTATTCGCTCTCACTTTGGCTAATCTATTACAGCACAACAAAGAGGGAATTAAGATAGCTGAAGGGACCGGAGAACACAGAACCTGACATGCCGAAGCCCGAAGGATTTCAGTTCCCAGGAGGAAAGGCCATTCCTGGACAAGCACGGCTGCATGGAAATCAGGACCAAGGGCTTCTCCTTGGGACATCTCCATGGTGGCCCCTGCTTCCTGCCCTGGTCCCCATTCTCCTGGGCACCCGTCAACCAGTCTGACCACGTGCAGCCATGGGTCTACAGGGTAGGGACAGGAAGATGGATATACTGTACTCACTGTCCTCAAGGACTTCTTTTTTTTTTTTTTTTTTTCATTTTTCTGAAGCTGGAAACAGGGAGAGACAGTCAGACAGACTCCCGCATGCGCCCGATCGGGATCCACCCGGCACGCCCACCATGGGGCGATGCTCTGCCCACCAGGGGGCGGTGCTCTGCCCATCCTGGGCGTCGCCATGTTGCGACCAGAGCCACTCTAGCTCCTGAGGCAGAGGCCACAGAGCCATCCCCAGCGCCCGGGCCATCTTTGCTCCAATGGAGCCTTGGCTGCGGGAGGGGAAGAGAGAGACAGAGAGGAAAGCGCGGCGGAGGGGTGGAGAAGCAAATGTGTGCTTCTCCTGTGTGACCTGGCCGGAAATCAAACCCGGGTCCTCCGCACGCTAGGCCGACGCTCTACCGCTGAGCCAACTGGCCAGGGCCTCAAGGACTTCTAAAACAGGCTGACAAATACATCGACAACTATAGTACAGTGTGTGGTAACGCTACTAAGCCAGCGGAGAGGCGCGTTGCCAGATCAGTGGGGTGGGGGAGAGGCGGTCCAAGGAAGTCTTCTCCCAGAGCAGACCCTGAGAGTAAGTTCTAAAGGGTGAACAGGTTATGAGCCTGGCAAAGAAGGCAGGAAAAGAGGTCCCAGGCAGTGAGAATGTTCGGTGCAAAGACCAGGGAACTACCTTGGAATAAGCTGAATAATGGTTCCCCAAAGATGTCCATGGGCTGATTCCTAGAATTTGTGAATGTTGACCATGGCCAATTGGCTCAGTGGTAGAGCACTGGCCCGGTGTGTGGAGGTCCCAGGTTTGATTCCCAGTCAGGGCACACAGAAGAAGCAACTGTCTACTTCTCCCCAGCCCCTTCTTTACCTCTCTCTCTTTCTCTTCCCCTCCTGCAGTCATGGCTCTATTGGTGCAAGTGCTTTGGCCCCAGGCACTGAGGATGGCTCAGTGGAGCCTCCACCTCAGGCACTAAAAGTAGCTCAGTTACGAGCATGGCCCCAGATGGTTAGAGCATCGGCCCCAGATGGGGTTGCTGGGTGAATCCTGGTTGGGGCACATGCAGGAGTCTGTCTCTCTATCTCCCCTCCTCTCACTTGGAAAAGAAGGAAAAAAAGGAATTAAATAAAAAAAATTGTGACAGCTATATTAATGGCCAAAGAGCCTTTGGAGGTGTGATTAAAGACCTTGAGGTGGGGAGATTACCTCAGATGATCTGGCGGAGCCCACCGTAACCACAAGACCCTTATGAGAAACATGCAGGAAGAGTTAACACCAGAGAAAAAGTCGGCGTGATGACAGAAGCAGAAGTTGGAGTGATAACCTTTGCAGATAAAGGAAGAGGCCAAACGTCAAGAAGTCCAGGTGGTGAAATGAGCCAGGAGATGGATTCTGCTCTCAGAGTCTGTGGAAGTCTCCTGACACCCTGACTCTAGCCCGGAAAGTGAACACTGCTGGACTTATGGCCTCTAGAAGGGCAAAAGAATAAGCCTCTCTTATTTTAAGCAGCTAACTTCACAGTGATTTGTTACAGCAGCAAGGAGAAACTAATACACATATGTTCGTTGGAATTGCACCTTCAAGAATGTCAAAGAAGAATGCCAGAAAAATGAGACTGAGGGGGCAGCTGAATCAGGAAAGCCTTCTGTGCACCCGATTGAGTTTCTATCTTATCCTTAACATAGGCAGCTGCTGACGGACACTCAGCAGAGGGGGGGCATAATCAGGTTGCCCGTGTAAAGCACTGAATTATCAAATTTTTAGATCTTAAATCTCAGGAATTACCACATGTCTAATTTCCTTTTTTGTGGACCCTCATTTCTTTTTATCATGGGCTATAATGACTTTATGAAGAGACGGATAAACCTATTGGAGAGTAGGTTAACTCTATTTCTAGGCCCACAAATTCCAAGCTAATGTTTTCAGAGATGCATTGCCTATATCTGTGGGGCCATCAGCAGGCACAAGAATGCATGCATGGGCAGTTGTACTGTCCTGGAAATGGGGAGCTTTCCCCAAATCCCGGCCAGATGATAGCTGTGCGCAAAAGTGACTGCCGATCCCCACCCCCACCTCACCTCCAAGAAGGCTCGGGCAGCCAACACTTGAGCACTCATTCAGAGCCAAAAGCTTTGTGAGCCGTCCCTTGTTGGGACCCCCAATGGTCCTCAGAGGAAGAACCCTTCCCGCCAGGGGGACCTTGAGACCTGAGTGATCCAAACCCATTCCCTGATCACAGCTGCTGCAAGGCACGGGGACCACCAGAGAAACCCAGGCAGAGGAGATAAGCCAGCGTCCATGACCTCTGCCCAGTCTCTGCCTACACACGGGAAAGTCTTTAAATGTCACATGGCAGCCAGTTTCCAGGTCCTTGCCCTTCCTACCCACTGCATGTATCATATCCCCCCTCACCCCCACACCTCCTCTTCAGGGCCTCTGCCACCTCTGCCCTTTGCTGAATGTCACTTGCCGCCAAAGGAGTCGCTCACGGGACAGTGAAGCAGCCCCGGATCTGAACGAGTTGGGTTTGCTCTGGCACGGCCACCAGACCTCTGAGGCCACCGGGCAGGCACTGCAGAGGTTCCAAGGCAGTGCCCTGGCTGCGGCTACAGCACAGGACCCCCAGAAAGCGGAGCTCGGTGGACGGAGGAACTCATTTCAAAAATCACCATCCCTCTGTGGGCCTCAGTTAAAATACAGGGCCTCCCCAGCACTCAGCTCCATCCCAAACAGGACATTCCACATTCCACTGAAAGTCATGCTCGGCCTTCCTGGTGGCCTTCCTGGTGGCCTTCCTGGTGGCCTTCCCGTGGCTGGCCACAGGGCGCTCCAGGGTGTTAAACAGCCAAACTGCCTGACAACCTGGGGCCCGGGTGGAGTTTCCAATTTTGAACTTTTTTGGTTTTTTTTTTTTAATTTATAGATTTTAGAGAGAAAGAAAGAGAGAGAGAGAAACATTAATTTGTTGTTCCTTTTATTTACGCATTGGTCGATTCTTGTATGCACGCTGATGGGGGATTGAACCCACAACGTTGGCTTAATTGGGCCAATGCTACAACCAACTGAGCTAATGAACCACTCTAACAGGCTTCACTCTACCCCACTCCCCTTTTCTTTGGGAATCTACACACAGGGACAAGATCTTCCTAAAAAACAGAATCACTGAATTAAAGGGTCTGCACAGTGTCTGCCCATAGCGAACTGGCAGCATGCTTTCCAGAGTGTGTGTCATCGGGTGTCACCCGCGGTTCAGATCTATCCGCCACGGATGAACAAAGGATTTCTGCAATCTCTTTGCAGTATCACGCAAAGCTCAGTCACTTAGCCCCATTGGACTGACGAGGAACGTGAAGCCATGTCAAGTAAAGTGACTTGGCCACAGCCAGACGGCTATGTGGAGACGGGGCAGGGGACAGAATCCACGTCCCAGAATCTTCCTGCTCTGCTGTAGCTGCTGAATTATTCAGACCTTTGAGTTCTCCCAGCCTCCTGCAACGGCTCTCATTTATTAAAGATAACCACAGGCCAGGTTCTGGACGGGGCACTCTATTATACACCTTGTCCACATCCATCCAAGTCAATGAGGCACTCGTCACGAGGACACCGCAGCTGCTGAGGATAGCGCCTACCAGTCGCCGAACGCTCAACATGTGTGAGCCACTATGCAGCGTCCTTGACATCCACGTAGAAACGCTAGAAATCTATGCTCTCGGCATTAATATGTCCAGTTCACGGACGAAAGGAATGAAGGTCATAAAAGGGACTTCCTTTGAGAGCCTCATTGCATAAATGATGGAAAATGCATCCATCAATACATGGATTTGAACACAGGGCTGTCTCCAAAACCTAAGCAATTTAATTGCAACGCTAGACGGCCCCTAACATTAACAACCTCAGGTGTGTGGCCCAGAAGAAGGTTTCTAGAAAAGATGGTGAGGGAAATCAGCGTTCCGCGCCTGTGCGTCTCCCCCGCAACGCGCTGGCTGCGTGTGGCCTCAGCAGCGCCGGGTTTATCTCCACGCCGTCCGACGGGCTGCATACAAATGCATGTCTTTCTCTTCTGAGGGCTGCTTCCCATTAAAACAAACATGGATCGCAAGGGTCGGCCCACAACACAGCGCAGACCTCCAGCAGCACTTCTGACGGCTAGGAGGGGCCTTCTCAGCTGAGCCTCGCCTCGGAAGGAACGTGCAGGCTCCCTCTCAGGGGCACCCCGTGCGGGGCATCGTCCATGACCTCTGCCCAGTCTCTGTCTACACACAGGAAAGTCTTTAAATGTCACATGGCAGCCAGTTTCCAGGTCCTTGCCCTTTCTACCCACTGCATGTATCACATCCCCCCTGTCCCCACACCTCCTCTTCAGGGCCTCTGCCACCTCTGCCCTTTGCTGAATGTCACTTGCTGCCAAAGGAGTCGCTCATGGGACTTGCCAGAGGTGGGAGCAGAAGGGTGAGTGCTCCCAGAAAGCAGCAGCAAGAGGTCAGCATGAGGGGGAAGAGCATCAGGCTGGGAAGGAAGTCTCAAGTTCAAGTCCCAGCCCTGCCCCATAACTCAGTGTGTGGCCTGGGGCAAGTTGGCAAATTGGTCTCAGCCCCACCAAAGATGGGCAAATTATTAAACAAATAGCTCTATGTAACTTCAGACACCCCTCTGGAGGAGGCAAGGGAGAGTCTAGTCAAGACCGTGGAGCTTTAAAGAAAAGAAACGATTCAGCAAATCAAGGTGAGACAACCGGGTCCCAGATCTTCTGTACAAGTAACCTCCCATCTTAGTCGCTCTTCTCCTCGGCACGCACCCTGTGTCCGGCCCTCTCCCGGCCTACAGCCGCTACTATCCCGGAGGCCTCGCACCACCATCCCGGCTCACATCCCAGTGCTACAGCCGACTCAGGGCGGCCTGAAAACGAAACTGCGACCTCCGTCGTCCAGGAGGAAGGCTGCCATCTCCAGAGGACCCCAGAACTGGCACACAAGGGCGAGCCCAGCTGAGGGACGCCACGCCCAATCAAGAGATGGGGGGGGAGAAGGGGGAAAGCCCAGCTGAGGGACACCACGCCCAATCAAGAGATGGGGGGGAGAAGGGGGAAAGCCCAGCTGAGAGACGCCACGCCCAATCAAGAGATGGGAGGGAGAAGGGGGAAAGGCCAGCTGAGGGACGCCACGCCCAATCAAGAGATGGGGGGAAGAAGGGGGAAAGGCCAGCTGAGGGACGCCACGCCCAATCAAGAGATGGGAGGGAGAAGGGGGAAAGGCCAGCTGAGGGGCGCCACGCCCAATCAAGAGATGGAGGGAGAAGGGGGAAAGGCCACGCCACCATGCCGGCTTCCCTTCCTCACTGCCCTGGTGCTGGCTGGGCACGCCTACTACCAACAGCTAAAGAGACACCCCCCTGGGACCACACCTGCCCTCTGACACGGGCAGCCCGATCGCTTCGCTGTGTGTCCATCAAGAGAAAGACAGGGAGTAGAAGAAGTACTGAAACGCCACATAACAAGATTATTAGAGTCAAGTTTGGCTTGCCAGAGACGTTGCAACTTAGAAAGTATGTCTCCAGGTGTTTCCCAGCCGGAAATGGTCCGGGGCCTCTCTCTCTGGGGTCTGTGGCGGTCTGTGGCCGCGTCCGCAGTGCATGACGGAGAGCTTCCTTCCAGGCGCACAGGACTCCAGGCACACATGCGTCATCCCCCCTTCTTTCTCCAATTGCTCTGGCTTCCTGGCCAAACTCACTCTCTGCTCTTCACTTTCACTGCTTTGGAATCAAAGGAACTTAAAAAAAAAAAGCTGTTTTTTGGGGAATAAAAGTGTCAATTTATAAATTCCCCACTTGGCCTTGTCTACCTACAAAGATACAGAAAAGTCCGGGGGAAGCAGTAGAAGAGGATTTTGTTTCTCTTTTGAGTTTCCAGATGGAGCGGCCTCCCACGGGCTACCCACATACCCCAGGGGCCGATGTCACGACTGTGATTTTAGCGGTACCCTGCAGACCGTGAGGACAAGTGCCCCCATGACAACCAACAGCACGAGAAAGGCAGAGAGAGAAACAAGGAAACCAGCACGTACTTGGCTCTGGAAGTGTCTGCAGCATCGCCAAGCAGAGACCAAGCTAATGGACACGTGGGCACACATGCCGGCCGGACCAAGCCGGGGTCCGAGAGAGGCAGGCACACTCGCCCAGGCTGATGAGAGCTGAGGTGCTGAGAGTGACGGAGTTCTGCATGTATCCCCCATAAGGCCCTGACGATAAACTCCTCTGCTCATTGCCTGGGATGAATCAACCACGTGGCCTGGGGAGAACCGATGCTTTCACCTGAGCCTGGCACTGTCAGGGTGGACAGCTTCCCCAGATCGAACAGCAGCTGCTGACACTCAGTGGAACTGCCATGGACAAGGAATCTAATCATCATCACCACGGGCCCGGCACCGGGTCTCTCTACCGGAAAGAGCGCTGTAGGAGGTGGCCATGCTGGTTAAGGTGTACACAGGACCGGACAGAGCACCAGCCTGAGCCTGTTCACCTGGCCTAGCCAGGATTCCCCACCACGTGCCACACACTGCAGCCTAGACATCGCATGGATGCCTTCCGGGTCACTGCCTCTCTCCAGGTGAATGTCACTGCATGAGGTCACTAGGGCTGCTGTAAAGTACCACAGTCCGGGGGGCTGACGCAATAGAAATCTATATTACCACAGTTGTGGAGGCTGGAAGTCCGAGATCAAGGTGTCAGCAGGGGTTTGCTCCTCCCGATCTCTCTTCTCCTTGGCTTATAGATAGCCATATGTCTTCACATATCTTTCCTCTGCGTGTGTCTGTGTCCTAATCTCCTTTTCTTAAACGGACAGTAGTCATACTGAATTAGGGCCCACCCATACGATCACATTTTACCTTAATTACCTCTTTCAAGTCCCTGTCTCCAAATACAGTCATATTCTGAGACACTGGGTACCAGGATTTCAACCTACACATTTTGAGGGGAACACGATTCACCAATAAAAGTCATTTCCATTGTTAGCCCATTGAGAAGCATGAGACACACAGGACGGTTACGTAGCTTACCAGAGGGACAGAGAGCTCAAAGAGTGACACAGGGAGTGGACCCAGGGTCTCCCTAACTTTATGCTAAATAGTCTTGGACACTGAGATGCCAAGACTGCTCTAGGATTAAAATTACATTTGGTTGAGCCAGTAACTTCCTATCACTGTAACTTATTCTTCTGTGTTCAAGGTTATCTGGACACACTGTTGTACAGAGCTACTTGTTTTCCATTATAATGCACCAAGTTTTACACAATTTCCTCACAGGCCATGCGGCTGTGGGGTCACAGCAACCCTCAGTGAGCCCCCATCGGATGGATGTCTACCCTCCAAATTGAATTTCATGCCTCCTAGGACCCTCATGGTGGTGTCTCATGGAAAACCTTGTGCACAGGAGTGTCCTGATGAGTATTTGCTGAACGTGTGAACATACGTATGAATGGATGACATAGCCGAGGTTAACAGCTGAAGGTCCCAGCTGACGTTCTGAGACTCTGCTCTGGGACTGCTGATGACTGCATCAGACCCAAACTGGTGCCTTTTCCCTCTCTCCAGTGCATCTTCCCCCCACCCAGCCAGCATGCCAGGCAGCATCACCCAGGGGAGGGAGGCCGTGATGAGAAACGGCCACAGAGACTAATGGCCCCTGCCCAGGTACAGAACAATGGAAAGCCCAGGGGACCAATTAAACTTTCCCCTTAGGGTTAATCTAAACACCACTTTGATGTACTTTCCTCTCTTGCCAGATCCTTGCCAGGAAGGAAGGAAGGAAGGAAGGAAGGAAGGAAGGAAGGAAGGAAGGAAGGAAGGAAGGGAGGGAGGGAGGGAGGGAGGGAGGGAGGGAGGGAGGGAGGGAGGGAGGGAGGGAAGGAAGGAAGGAAGGAAGGAAGGAAGGAAGGAAGGAAGGAAGGAAGGAAGGAAGGAAGGAAGAAAAGTTCACTGTCATTATCTAACTCCACTGTCTCTGCTTTCTCTATTCCTATTAAGATAATACCATGGTCCTTCAACAAATGTCTGTGTGAGTAGCTCTATGAGCACAAACTACCACAGGCAGGTCCGAAAGAAGCAGGGGACAACAGCTCACGACAGCATGGCATTCCCCAGCAATTCAAGGAGATAAAGTTAACATTCAAGAATGCAGGATAATGCAATACAAATGGTATTAATATGTGCTAAGCCTTTGAGGGATACCCAGTAAGCAGCATAGGACTAGGGATTTTAAAGAATAAAGGCTTCTTGGAAGGAAAGAGACTGAATTGGTGAACCGAATGACAAATGAAAGCTGAAACCTTGGCTTTAGCCCTAGAAAACAGCTAGGTCTGGGTCTCGTGTATGACCGTGGGCATAGATTAGCCAGGGTGTTGATTTGAGCAAGGCAGGAAGAATGACGGCATAAATTAAAGGCCAGGAAGTCAAATCGTGAGTAATGGGAAAGAGATCACAGGAGCTGGGCCGGCAGCAGGAGGGACACGGGCCGACAGTGGCCAGGTGCAGGGGTCCTGGAGGACCATAAATAGCCCTTTAAACTGAAGCATTTAGCCTGGATACAATCGGCATCAGAAACCCATTCAATTTCCCCAAGTAGAGGAATAAAATAATGCAAGTGGTTTCTGAGGAATTAATAGCACCCCAACTGCACTGCTTCGATTGCAGTAGAATGAAGGAAGGAAGGCGCCCCAGTGCCAGGCGCAGGGACTTGAGGGCGAGGAGGACACCCTCGATACTAGAGAAGGAGGCAGGTAAGTTCTGGAAAACCAGGGGCGCATTTCAACGGGAGGTCGCCGTCTCAACCAAGGGGTATCCGAGCGGAACGTAGACGTTGTAAAACACTTTCTCAAGAGACCAGTGAAAATGCTGCAGACATTTCCAAAGCCACAAGTCACAGAACTGGAGAAGACCTTTGCTAGCAAACTGTGCCAAACCCTTGTTTTAGAAAATCATCCATTCTTCGTTTACTCAGCCCCTACTGTGCACCAGGCACCAGGCCAGGGATTAGAAGGGAGGCAACGGGATGAGAAACACTTGACTCCAACTTGATGCCCCAGAGAGGAAGCAGTTTCACAAGGCAAACAAGGTGAGCCGGGGCAGGAGAGGCAGGGCTCTGGGCTAAGGCAGGGCCCGTGCAAGGACCAGGTGTGACCGGGGGCTTCTGTAAACTGTGGAAGCCGAGGGATGGAGGGACAGAGGGACGGAGGAACAGGGTTGCAGCAAGAGGCACGGCAGGGCAGAACCCGACACTCTGAGAATGGACCTGACTCATCCTCTTTCAAGGGGTCTGACCTCTGTACCAGAATAGTCTGCTACACCCACCCCTGATCTGGACCTCTTCCTACTTTCACTTAAATGTGTCCAAAAATACTGAATGAAATAAGTCTGAAGGATGTGCTGGAAAGCAGAGATAGGGTCGGTCATCTTCCTGCAGAAAAGTGGGGTGAGCTGCTCGCAGCAGATGGACGCAGACGGCTCTGTTCAGGAAACGTGACGTGTGCTGCCGTTCCCCCGAGCGATACGAGCAGAGGTGCCCCCGAGACCAGACGGAGAGGAAAGAGCAGGGTAGGGAAGAGAAAGCAGAAATGTCCGTTTTAAATAGAAGTTGCTTCTTCCAGCTTTCTGAAAATAAAGACAAGCGCTCATGGTTGCCGTATAATTAGGGGTGTGCCATTTGATAGCGGAGGGCACTGAGGTCCAGGGAAGTGAAGTAACTTGTCCTATTCGCCCAACTGGTAGAAGCTCATGCCAAGATTCAACCCCAGGTAGTCTGACTCTAGAGAGCTTTAACCATTCCCATCACCCTCTTCAACACCCGTGTGGGGTAAAGAACAAGACGACGGATGCCACGTGATAGGGGAGCCAAGACGCCCGGATGCCAGGCCTAACACTGCGTGTGAAAGGCCTCGGACCAGGAAGGACGACAGCCTCGTCAGAGGATGGCCCTTCCCCGAGCGTACAAGCACTCCTGAGGCGGGCAGGATCAGATGGGTCATGGGACAGAGGTCTTCAAGCGTTAAAAAGCTCAAGAGGAGCCTGACCAGGCGGTGGCGCAGTGGACAGAGCGTCAAACTGGGATGCGGAAGACCCAGGTTCAAGACCCCGAGGTCGCCAGCTTGAGCACAAGCTCATCTGGATTAAGCAAAAAAAAAAAAAAAAAAAAAAAAAAAAGCTCACCAGCTCGGACTCAAGGTCATTGGCTTGAGCAAGAGGTCACTTGATCTGCTGAAGGCCCGCAATCAAGGCACATAGGAGAAAGCAATCAATGAACTAAGGTGTCGCAACGAGAAACTGATGATTGATGCTTCTCATCTCTCTCCGTTCCTGTCTGTCTGCCCCTACCTATCCCTCTCTCTGACTCTCTCTCTCTGTCCCTGTAAAAAAAAAAGCTCAAGAGGAGAGCGTCCCTGAGGTCAGGGGCGCACTGGCCGGGAGTCATGGCAGAATGACAGCCTAGGACCTGGCAACGAGGGGAGCCACACGCTCCACTCCATCACCAATGGAAAATCATCAGGAGCCTCATCTCGGCTCTCAAGACACAGAAAAGAACAGGTGGAGGACTGAAGGAAATCGAGAGTAGTGAGAGTCACAGCAATTAAGAAAGGGATGGAGGGAAAGGGGGATGAAGGGATGGAGAGAGGGGTGGGGAGGGAGGGAACAGGGGAGAGAACAGGCATATGCGGGTATCATGCATTCTATAGGCCAACATGAAAAGCTACTAACATACTAGTCTTTCAAAAAGGGAAGTCGAGGCAACAGCAGGGGGAACAGGAGAGGTAACCCCAGCACCCAGCCTCTTCGAGGGAGTCAAGTTTAAATAAATCGTGTTCCTGTGGCACCGAATCCACTGCCCACAGGAACTCCACTGCATGGCAGCTGTACGCACAGGTGTGTCAAATATTTGCCTGTGGTGACAAAGGCAGCTACTCACAGCCACCTAATCTGCTTGTCCTTCTGGCTCGTTTGTTTTGTGCCTGTCCTCAAAATCTTCCCTTTACGAACCTCTCCATCTTGAGAGCAAAATCACAGCACTTGAGGGCTGAGGAGTGCTAAGACACTCAGAGCTTCATTTCGTATCTATTTTCTTATAATCAATCAGTTTTATTTAAAAAGGAGGAAGGGAGAGACCAGGGAAAATGGATATAGCTTAGAGAACGATTATACATAATAGTCCCAGAAGGCTTCATTGCGCAGATGATCATTAAAGAAATGGATAGAGTTAGTTTTCAAAAGGGTTCCAGCTCCCCCTTTGTATCTGCCAAATTGGACGGGGGTGGGGGAAAATGAGAGAGCTATTTCCATTTCTGGAACCACATTAACTAAAATGTATCCCCAACAGCCTTTCACTAAGGGGCTCCCCACCTCTGCTAGGCCTCCAATATGTATTGAATAAATGCACAGGAATGAACAGGTCAGTGTTCATTCATTACTGTGGTTGCCACTGGCTAGTGTTTAAACACACTAGCCAGCACACCCAGCTGGACACAGGTTGACATTCTAGCTAATCTAACAACTCCTTAGTTATCTAGTTGGTGGTTGTGTTTTAGGCTTTATTTTCAGGTGTAAGTTTCTTCAGTCATAAAGAGTCTATCAGCCCTGGCTGGTTGGCTCAGTGGTAGAGTGTCGGCCCGATGTGTGGAAGTCCTGTGTTCGATTCCCAATCAGGGCACACAGGAGAAGCACCCTTCTGCTTCTCCACTCTTCCCCCTGTCCTTTCTCTCTTCCCCTCCCATAGCCAAGTTTCCACTGGAATTGGCCTGGGCGCTGAGGATGGCTCCATGGCCTCCACCTCAGACACTAGAATGGCTCCAGTTGCAACAGAGCAATGCCCCAGATGGGCAGAGCATCGCCCCCTAGTGGGCTTGCCGGGTGGATTCCAATTGGGTGCATGCGGGAGTCTGTCTCTCTGCCTCCCCGCTTCTCACTTCAGGGGGGGAACAAAGAGTCTATCAATGGGTTTGTTTCCCCTAACCCTTTGATATACAGCATTTAAAAATGAGTCTCCACCAGGGAGGCCAGAAATGGGCTCCCTCCTCTGTCACATGACCACATAACTGCAATGAAATGAAAAAGTCAGACTTGGCAGGGAAAACCATTAGTGCTGGCTCTGGGGTCAGACAAAACTATAATATAAACTGGCCTAAGTGACCAGCTAATCAAAGGAAGAAAAAACAAAAGGCATGGCAAAACAATCCGCAATGTTCAGGTGAAATGGACTGTGACATCATTCACATTGCTCGCTAGCTTGTCCTCACATGGGCTTGTTTTGGCCTCGCTGCCCCACGTACTACTCCAAGAACCACCAACCACACACAGACCTCTAATCTACGCATACCTCTCACTCTGGCCTCCCCAGTACCTTGAGTTCCAATCTGTGAGCTCAGGTTACAGAAGGATGTCGGGTGGCTACACCCTGTGTACTGAATACCTAGGGGGCCTGTGTGAGGAGACTTGTGGGTGATCCCATCAGGGGTAGGAGTGGGAGGAAATCCGTGTCAGAGCACCTTACCTCATCACTGCTGCCCTCAAAGTTTGGGCTTATCGGCTCTTTATTCAGACTGAGAAACTGATGCTTGCGCAGGTTAATTAGCTCATATTGTCTGTGTCCTATTGTAGAAATGTGAATTCAGCTCTGTGGGCCTCCAGGGCCCCCCACCCCGGTCACTCCCGGCTGTCCCCTGAAATCCATGTCACAGGCAGCCTCTCTCACATCCTCAGCGGGCAGCTGCCCAAAGGACCTGTTTTTACATCGTGGAGAGCAATGAGGAAGGTAACAAAATGATAGGAAAGCCTGGATGGGAAGCAGGCAGGGCTGAACTCATGCTCAGCGGGCAGGAATCCTTGGGCTTCTACTCTCTTCATCGTGTACATGACAATGACAAGCTTGGGCAAGAAAGAATGGGAACTAGGGCTATTCCTCTGAAATCCTCAGTTTACACAATCAAAAACTGAGGTCCAGAGAACAAAGTAAGCATTTGTATGTCACTCAGGACCAGAACCTGCCTATCACTCAGGGCTTTCCTCATGTTTTAACATCAACGTAAGATACGTGGCCAACAGGTCCTCTTGCAGCCCACTGAGCCTTCCCATTGCTCCTTGGAGGCACGACAGATCGCTGACATCCTGCTTCTCTGAGTCACTGTTTCTATGGGCAGGTTGCTAACCAGACACAGGGGTAACACTTGGGCAGTCAGCCAGACTCCAGGTGGCCTTTCCAGGCCGCCTGTGTGTGCAGGTGGCCCACACAGCAGGCTGCACTTTGCCTGGTCTGCAAAGCAGACACTCCTCGATAGCTCTCCACCATCCAGGGCAGTGGCTCCCCACTTAAGTGGGCACTGGGATCACCCTGAGGGCTGGCTAAAATGTAAGAACTTTGGGCTCCCCATTTCCAAGGCATCTGCTGCAGTAAGGCTGGAGGGGAGCCCAGGAATTTGTATTTCCAACTAGCTCCCAGTTCAGAAATTCTCTCTCCCAAATTTTCCAATCCAGGGACAGGTGGCAAGGATCGCCAATCTGACCCCCGCCTGCAACTCCGGCTGCATCCCACAGGCAGGGCTTAAGTTGCTACTCTTTGACAGCTCAGGTCTCTCATGTGATCTCAGACAGATGTCGCCGAGCAAAGGGCCAGAGCTCACAGGCCGTGAGTCCAGCTGACAGTGTGGCCCTTCCTGTCACTGCTCTGAAACCAACACTAAGGAAACACTCTAAGGAGTTACAAACCATCCACCATTTATTTAATTTTGAGTTAATTCCCCATCACTAACTCCTAATTCCAATTTCATGTTTCCTTCTAGATACGTTATTCCAACACTTCACACAATCGACAACATTCCAGTTTACCCCATGGCATTAAAACAAGTAGCCTTCACTTTGTGTAAAGGAGGCAAACCTTCAGATCAATTTTTATAGAGTCGTTCCTATGTCCTAGAGTTGCCAGATTTAGGAAATAAAAATATAATACAACCATTGGATTTAAAGTTCAGATGAACTAATAACTTTATTTTAGTGTAAGTATGTCCCCTGCAACATTTAGGATAAACGTATAATAAAAACTGATAGATCTTTATCTGGAATTCAAATTAACAGAATCTTGTATTTCATCTGACAATCCCACTACATCTGTGCACTCATTCAAAAAATAGACACATTGAGCCTCTCCTATGTGTTACTTGCTACAAATACAAGCCAAATAGACAGGAATACGTGGTAAATGTTTAAAAACTGGCCATTGTGGGAATGGGCTGCTTTTTAGTGTTTGCTTATGCTTGGAGTTCCTACAACCATCTTGTAAAAACGAGCAACAGGAAGACCTGCAGAGACACTCATGCAGAGCTCGAAGGTCACTGAGCCACAGTACCGATGGTATCAACCACCTACCTCCAAGATCTTATATGGTAAGACAAATACATTCTTATTTAAGCCACTGTTAGTTGGTTCTTCTGTTACTAGTACCCAAATGATTCCCAACCAATTCCCAACACCTACTGCTTTTAGCCATGGATCTTCTATTCGACCTCTCCCAGTAGACCAAAACCTGTATCTGTTTGGTGGTCATGTTGGTGGGTCTCTTCTTCTCTTCCTTCTTCTTCCCTCCTTCCTTCCCTGCCTTTCTTCCATCCATCCATCCATCCTCCCACTCACCCACCAGTTACGTGCGCCGTTTATTTATGTATTCTATTCAGTGGTGCCCGACTCTAGACCTCAAGGAGACATCCCAATCAGTGCCTCTGACTGACTCTCGGAGAGTCAATCACCAGTGTTTTCCATCAGGCCTCTTTTGGAAGAGTACTTTGTAAGCCTGCCCTCAGCGGCTAGCACCGAATACAGGTTTGTTTCTTCTGGTACTGATATGGCCCCAGACCTTCTCCTGACTCTCCTGACCTACTCAGTACTTGCTTAGGGTCAGATGAAAACACTGTAGAAATAAAAGTTTTTACAAAAAAGGCCACAGGGAGCCCTTGAAGACCCATAAGTCCACTCTAAGACACTCAAGTACCCACAACAGGACAGGAGTGCTCTTAGCCACAGGTTATCTGAGAAGGCTCTTGACCCAGACCACTCTTGTGAGTATCCCAAGCACTAATGCCTGTACTTACGAAACTGGCATTTACTTCTCTCTCCGACACAACAGATGAGAAAGGAAAGGTAACGTATGAAGGATGGAGATGACCAAACTGCACATGGAACCACTTCACCAATCACATTCTGAATGTTTCCTCAGACATACTCCTCCGAAGTCGCATCCCAAAGAGCCAGGGTGCCCACCCCTGTCCCAGCCCTGCGGGCTTCCCCACTGCATTCAACACTAGCTCACACCTTGGGGAGGGATCCTCTTCTTCATCACCACTCTGCTTTTCTTCCTTCCACCTCAGCTCTGGAGACTTTCTCCTCCCCATTTCTAGGTGCCTGCCATAGTTTGTGAGATGTGCCATTTAAAAAGAGGCTCAATCCCAATACTCCAGTGTAGACCACCCTTTCCGGCTCACTGCCGACAATTCTAGGTACTTGCTATGCTGTCCCTCCAATCAAGCCAATGGGCTGTTATTTATTGTCAGTTCACAGTCCCTTATTAGCACATTGACTGACTTGTGTACAGAAAGCCAATGCCCAAGCACGTCAATACCTTGAGATATCAATCAGAGAGACGGACCATGGCAGAGACACATCCTCCGCTGAGGGCCCCTGGTTATGTGTGGTCTGTCAGAACCACAGCGGGCCCACCAGAAGACCATGCTGTGCAGAACCGAACCAGATGCTGAGGTGAAATCTAAGACAGTGACCAATTGATGAGGGGATCAAGGGTGGACAAATTAGGAGGCTCAGAATGAGGCTAAAAACAAACAAACAAACAGGAGGCTTTTTAAAGGAAATCTGTTCATGCTGAGGATAATTAATTACTGTGTTGACTGGACTCCCAGAGGCAATCACAGAAGCTGAAGCACGATTATTTTTAATAGACTTAAGTTCTTTTTGGCTGGAAACAACATAAGCCAACAAAGAGTGAGCTGGCCACGTGGCCAACGGGCGAGCTCTTTCCGTCCTGACTTGCAATTATTTTATTGAGAATGATGTGCCTACCCCACCTCAACTCCAAGTCAAGCCTGGGACTGCACCATTTGGGAGAAAACACTGAATTTCTGAATGTCCTAGACAAGTCCATCACCGTCTGTGTGTTCTGCCCTGACACCATCCTCCCCTCAACTGATTACACCAGCCAGGGGTCCCTGATCCAAGATGGTGCCTGGGACCTTCAACCAGGAGTGCTGAGCCAATCATACTCATTCTAATGGACATTTTAAATAAGGCACACACAAAGAGATGGTCAGCACCTAAGCTGGAACACACAGAATTGGAGGTGGTGGACCATACTGAGTTGTGCAAAAGAAGGAAGAACAGGAAGAGCGGGAGAACTCAAGTGATGAATGAAGAATGGCAGAAAAGGGCAATGCATGGGGTAGGGGAGCAGAAGAGAAAAAAGAAAGGAAGACATGTCAGAGGGAAAAGGTAGCCAGGGACAAGGAGACAGAGAACCAGACAGACCCCTAGGGCTTCCTGTATCTGCGAAGAAAAGGCCTTGCTTCCAAAAATTTCAGGTAAAAACTGAGCTTTCCTTCCTGCTCCTGGGTTTTGGGCATGTACCTATGTCTCATAAATAACACAACCATCCCCCTTTTCAAACCGGAGCAGACCTGTATGTCTGGCACCTAAAATGTGTAGGAACAGAACTTGTATCAACATGAAACACTCCTCTCGAGCTAAGTACAGAGGTGACTGTCCCTTACAGTCAAAACATGCTTTCATTCAACAAACATTTGTGGAACGTCTTCTGTCTTTGACCTTGTACTTAGAGCTGGGTTAGAGGAAAGAATCAAACACAGCTGGTACCCACCCACGGAGCACCGACAGTAGAAGAGAGATGCCCAAGCACACACAATTATGACACAGCCTGGGAAGGGCTATTTATAGCCAACATTAACAAGGAGGCGTGTGAAACAGAGCTTCTGCCAGGCAAGGGACAGGTGGGCAGTGGTCAAGAAAGTCATCCTGGATGACGCAATCTCAAAACTAAAGTCCAGAAACCATCAAGAATATGAAGAGAGGAAGAAGGGGATTCCAGGCAGCCTGGCTCCTAATAGAGAATTTATACCACAGAAATGGGCAAATACTACAAAGAATCTTTTTATATTCTTTTCTGGGAGTTGGTATAGCAGTGCACACCACGGTGATAGAAGCCCAGCGCCCCTAAGAGCCAGGGAGGAAAGGAGGCATACCCTCCCCGAATCTCTTGTGTATAACTTCAGGATGTGGGTAATGTGCAAAGAAATTCTAGAGACCATGACCTCCACAATGCCCTTCTTCTACCAACCAGCCAGTTCAGTTCTACGACACTTTTGGAAGTCTTACTATGTGCAATGCTCTGAAGGCGTGACGGTTGAAACAAGAATGAAAAAGGCAGTGTTGAGTCCAAGAATCTTACACACAGACTGACAACCGTGATGCCCCGCAGATTTGGGGAAAGGGTAGTGTACGAGGTTTAACGAAGGCGTCTGACAAAGGGGACAGAGGCATGGGATTTGGAGACGGACAAGGACACTGTTGGAACATGTTATCTGTGCTGGACTTAACAAAAAAAACCCTGCCATCCGCAGAGCCATTCGGAGCCCCTTGTCTTCTCCCTGCACCCCGCCCCCCCCATGCATTATGTTGTCTGTAGGGCACCTCTGACCACAGCGTCCAACACTACCTCCAGGCTGAGCAGGGCCTGGCCACTACTGACTAGTGAGGCCAGAGTCATCACTGAGCCCAGGCCCTGGTGGCAGCCAGCACAGGGAAGAGAATGCGGGGGTCTGGAAGGACCAAAAGGAAAACCTGGGGCCAGGGAGGACCATCCAGTCTCCTGCTTCAAAAATGGAATGACCCGACCTGTCGGGTGAAGAAGGCTGCACCACCTTAGGCAGGAGCAAAGGAGGCTTCATGAAGAGAGTGTGAGCCAGGGAAGAGCCCCCAGGGCCAGGGCGCTGGAATGGGGTGGGGGGTAGGGGAGGATGGGCAGACACTGTGTGGGAGTGGCAGCAGGTGGCAGGGTAGAGGGGCAGGGGGACACAGGCTGGGGACAGGAGCGGGCCACCTTAACTGTGCCTGGTGCAAACGAACCAGCAAGAGGAGAGACAGCGCCTGACCTGTGGTGGCGCAGTGGATAAAGCATAGACCTGGAAAGCTGAGGTTGCCGGTTCAAAACCCTGGGCTTGCCTGGTCAAGGCACATAAGGGAGTTGAAGCTTCCTGCTCCTCCCCCCTTCTCTCTCTCTCTCTCTCTCTCTCTCTCTCTCTCCCCTCTACAATGAATTTTAAAAAAAGGGGGGGGGGAGACAGCGACAACATGCTGTTTTTCTCTCCTAGAAGTTCTGCGCGCACAGGCGGGAAGGATGGGAAGGAAGAACACCGACAGGTGAGCAGAGCTGAGTCGCAGGACAGAGGGCCGAGAACACAAAGAAGAGCCTCTGCTGCCGAGGCTGACGGTGCTACAGGGTCAGAGGTATGAATCCAGGGCCGTTGGCCAGGGTCACCCCTAGTCTGGATGCCCAGGTGGGCCCACTAACTGGGAAAGAACATCTCAAGCTAGAAAAGGGGAGGGCCAACATGAAGGAGACCCGACACCCCTCGAAGCGGGCGCTCAAATTTTAGCTGCATTGCCTGAACAGATGGTTCGATCAAACCCGCTCGGTAACAACTGGCAGACCCATGTCTTTTCATTCCTGGTCTAGGACACGCTTGTACCTAGCAGATCTTCTCTTTCTCATAGACCCCATGTCCCTGAAGAGGAGACGGCTGCGGAATCACAGACATGTGATGAGCGGCTTCCAACCTGCAACACACACCAGCAGCTCAACACAACAACGTTAATTTAATGAACTTAAACACGGGTGAACTTTTTAACACGTTCCAAGTTATTTACAGTGCGAAATGCTTGCCTAAAGACGGCTTGTCTCCAGGGACTCAAACAGAGACGACACATCTATCTTTTAAATGTTAATCTGCATTTCAAACTTCAAGCTTTGATACAAAGAAGTTGCCTTGTCTCTTTTGGAATCAGGAAATCAAGAGAGACTGACTGATATTTTTGATCCATCCATCCATCCATCCATCCATCCATCCTTTCTTCCTTCCTTCCAATATGACATGTACACTATAGGGCATCCATCCATCTGTCCATCCGTCCTACATGACAGGAATACCACTAGGCCTTAGGAATGTAAACTGATCATCCCTATCTAGAAAGACAAACAGAAGTAAATACAATGTACTACATTAAGCATAATAATCAGAAGGCAATATTTCAGAGGGGCAGAGAAGAAGTGAATGTTTGGTGAAGAACAGCAGAAAGGCCACAGTGCTCAGGGAGATGGGGTACACCCGTTTCCTTGGGCTGCCAAGACAAACTTACCATACACGGGGTGGCTTAACACACAGAAATATAACCTCTCACAATTCTGGAAGCCAGAAGTCCAAGATCAAGATGTCAGCAGGGTTGATGCCATCAAATGGCTGCCCCAAGCCCGCTCCAGTGGCCGCCAGTGGGGGATGGGAGAGGGCCTCGCTGGGAGATGACAATCTCCCTATTTTTCCCATCATCTCCCCTTTGGTTGTGTCTCTGTGACCATAAGGGATGTGGGTCCACCCCCATGACCTCATCTTAACTTGATCTACAAAGACCCTATTTCCAAATAGGTCACATGCAGAGCATCAGGGGTTAAGACTTCAACAATTTTTTTTTTCGGTGGGTGGAGAGGAGGACACAGTTCACTCCGTGACATGGTGAAATATAGATCTTGAAAGACAGGTGTAAGGCCAGTGGCTGCTGCCATCGTTGTCGTGGCCATGCAGGTTCTCACTGGATTCAGGGAGATGGTAAAGGAACCGTGGAGACAGAAAATGGTGGGCCATTCTATTTATTAATATCTCATACTGGTGGACGAGCAGACAGGCAGGGCTCCCAAGCCCCTCAGCATCCCAGACTCTGCTGGACTTATAGACCCCCACCAGCCTCAGGAGTCCCCAGCCAAACAGGCCCAGAGGAAATCTCAGGGCTCCCCAGCCCCTCAGCACTCCCTCCCTCTCCCTTTGGACTCCCCAGCAAAACAGGCTGAGGAAAAAAATCCTTCTCCAGCAACCAACAGCAAACAATGCCCCCCCCCCAGCAGGAAGAGAATCCAATTGCCGCCCTGAGGGCAAGCACCCACAGCCTTCCACAGACTACACACACAATGCCACTGCCCTGCAACAGAGGGCAAGCCTCTTACAAACTTGTTTGCCCAACAACAAGCATAATCCCACCAACAAGATGGCGGCCAGGAGCACGGTATGGTCAAGAGAATGGAGAGATGGAGGCCATGCGACAGGTGAGCAGAGCAGGCGCTGGCTCAGGGCGTGGCAAGGGGACCAGGTCACTAGAGGCCATGGCAGGGCTTTCATCCCGTCCGTGATGAGATATGACTACGGAGTTTTACGGAAGCAATGAAAACAGGAGGACTGCTCGGAAAGACTCTTTGGGTATTTGCAAAATACTTTGTCTTTTGTTGCCTTTGTCCCAAGAACTGGCCGGGAAGCCCCTTCAACCTTCACGTTTCCATAACAGAGGGCTCTTGTTCGGGCTCATGACTTTCTTTCCTAACAATCCTGGCCTCCGCTCGGGCATAGGACTGAGCTGCAAAGTTAGCGCCAAGTCATCACGACGACCTCCTGCTTCGGTTTAGAATGGGACCCCTTCACAGCCCCAGCGTCAGGGGCTGATGGAAAAGCAACAGCTCCGAGCTTCCTGCTGCTGCCACGTGAGCCCTCCCATCAGGGTCCTAGAAAGAGATGATATCCAAGCCAGAAGGGCCACAAGGTCTTCTAAACTCTGTCCCTGGAACAACGAGGGCATGTTAGGGAACACCCTGTGGGGTGACGTCAAGAGGAAGGACAGGTGAGGGGATCTGAGCCTCCTAGTCCTGCTTTACCTTGAGCAGCAGCATCTTATTTATTTAAATAAAACCTTTTTTGAGATAGAACTCATATACCATAAAATTTATACTTTTAAATTATTCAAATCAGTGTTTTTTTAGTATATTCTCAGAGTTGTGCAACCATCACCACTCGCTCATTCCAGAACAATTTCATAACCCCCAATGGATAAAGGGTAACCCTGTAATCCGTCAGTCACTCCCCACGGCCCGTTCCCCAGGCCCCAGTCCTCAGTAACCACTCATCTACTTGCTGTCTCTGTGGACTAGGCTCTCCTCATATTTATTCATTACACAATTATACAGGAGTGCAATTATACATTACACACGGCCTTTGTGTCTGGATTCTTTCACTTAACATTTTTAAGACTCAATCATGACGCAACACGTATCAACATTCCAATCCTTTTCATGTCTGAATACTAGTCTGCCGCATGATTACACCACATTTGGTTAATCGGTTAATCCATTCATCAGGTCATAGACGGCTGGGTCCTTTCCACTTTTTGATTACTATGAATAAGCTGCTGTGAACATTTGTGTATGAGGTTTTTGTTTTTTGGGTTTTTTTGTTGTTGTGGTGGTTGTTTTTTTGAGTACCTGTTTTCAATTCTTCTGGATATATACCAAAGCGTAGTATTGCTGGATTATATGCTAATTCAATGTTCAATTTTGGGGGAGGGGGCTACCAAACAGTTTTCTAAAGTGGCTTTGCCATTTTACATTCCCCCTACCAAACTATAAGGGTTCCCATTTCTCCCCTTCCTCCCCAACACCAAGGGATCTTCTATCCCTTGGGTACTGGCTGCTCCAGTGGATGGGAAGTGGTGTCTGTTGGTCAAATAAGTTTGTAAATATGATATATATGTTTTCTCACTTATAGTTTGCATTAGGTGTGGAGGACAAGCTGTAAGCAGGCAGGGTTGTTATACCCCAGGGGTCGGGAACCTTTTTGGCTGAGAGAGCCATGAACGCCACATATTTTAAAATGTAATTCCATGAGAGCCATACAATGACCTGTGTACGTTAGGCATTATCCAATAAAAATTTGGTGTTGTCCCAGAGGACAGCTGTGATTGGCTCCAGCCACCTGCACCATGAACATGAGTGGTAGGAAATGAATGAATTATAATACATGAGAATGTTTTATATTTTTAACGTTATTATTTTTTTTATTAAAGATTTGTCTGTAAGCCAGATGCAGCCATCAAAAGAGCCACATCTGGCTTGCAAGCCATAGGTTCCAGGCCCCTGTTATAGCCAAAGGCTTAGTTTAAAGACTAAGCTTTTCCCCACACCCTTGACTGTTGCATGATAGGGGGTGGTGCACTCTCATGAGGAATCCCATTAAGCTTCAGATAAGTGACTTTGTATCAGAGACTTCCTTGTTTGTATATTGGATTAAAGGTTTTGATTTCTACACTATAAAATGGGGCAGAGAAGCCCATACTGGAAGAGAGCAGAGAAAGGCAGTGCTGAAGGAGAAGCCAGTTTGTGCAGAGAGAAGGAGAGGTGAATAAGGCTGGTGAAGTAGAAACCTTTGATTCTAGGAAAACTCGGATAAGTCAGTGGCTTTGGAAGCCCTGAATGGGAAGGAAAGTGTTTTCTCTCTGTGTGTATTTCTTGCCCACCGGGTGCAAGCTAGGATTAAAGCTAATGGCCCACCAGTTTTTGGCTCCATTGTTTCATTACCGTTTGTCCGAATCAAATGCAAACCTGCACGAGCCAGGTGGCTGTGATGGTGGCCGTGGCTACTGGCTTTACAGTGTCCCACTGTGGCTTTGATTTGCATCCCCCCATGACTAATGATGTTGAGTATCATTTCATGTGCTTCTTGGCTATTCACGTATCTTCTTTGGAGAAATGTCTATTTGAGTCCTTTGCTCATTTTTTTTTTTTTTTTTTTTTTTTTTTTTCTTTTCTGAAGCTGGAAACGAGGAAAGACAGTCAGACAGACTCCCGCATGCGCCCGACCGGGATCCACCCGGCATGCCCACCAGGGGCGACACTCTGCCCACCAGCGGGCGATGCTCTGCCCCTCCAGGGGGTCACTTTGCCATGACCAGAGCCACTCTAGTGCCTGGGGCAGAGGCCAAGGAGCCATCCCCAGCGCCCGGGCCATCTTTGCTCCAATGGAGCCTTGGCTGCGGGAGGGGAAGAGAGAGAGACAGAGAGGAAGGAGGGGGTGGGGGTGGAGAAGCAAATGGGCACTTCTCCTATGTGCCCTGGCCGGGAATCGAACCCAGGTCCCCCGCACGTCAGGCCGACGCTCTACCGCTGAGCCAACCGGCCAGGGCCTGCTCATTTTTAATAGGGTTATTTGTCTTGTCATTATTGCACTGTAAAAATTCTTTATCTACTCTGAATTAAAGTCCCTTATCAGATATATGATTGCATTTTTTTTCCAGTTTTTGCTTGTGTATTTGGCATCACATCTAAGAAATCATTGTGTGAAGTCATAAACATCTCTTTTCTCATCTAGGAGTCTTATAGTTTTAGCTCTTATGTTTACTTGAGAGCTAAGATCCATTTTGAATTGATTTTGATTTTTAACCTTTGGAAACGAAGGCCAAATCTTCCAACACCAACCCACCCTATTTATAGATTTACAAACTCAAGAAAGGAGGAGTAATTTGCCCATCGCCACAGAAGAAGTCCCCAGCAAGATGTCCGTGATGCCCCTGGCTCCAAACCTCCCCAGCGCACCCATGGCCCCCATGTTGTGTAGATCAGAAGGGATCTTCCTCCCTCTCCTCTTCAGGGAAGGCTGTGACAACCCTGAAAACATTCAGATGAGATCTGCACACACACCCCCCAGATGACCCTGGGAGCTCTAAACACTTACCCAAGTGTGTCACCTGCTTCTTATTCATCCCAGAACCCTTTCCAATTCATCACTGGTCCTGCAACACCACCATCCCCCTAACTCGCCCCCAGGCGTCAGGGGAGTAAGGCATCTTTCTTAAAACCTCTCCTTCCCTGTGGACTTTTATCTCATTTGCTCAATTGACTTCACTGAATACTTACTGTGCACCTTGTACTTGGCCCTGGGGGTACAGCACTGAGTGAGATAACAGGGCCGTCCTAGGGGAGCTGTGACTGCCCTGGGGGAGACACACACTGAGTACTGGCACTTTACCCCCCTCCCAACATTTAACAACAGAATGTAATTGCTGAAATTAATTACCCCACCCTGGCTCTGCTCTCTGTGCTCTGAGTGTATCATTAACCCCTTAACAGCTTTCCACTGCCCCTTTTTACGTATGGAGCTCCAATTCTTCCCGAAGCCCTCTAGGGAACAGAGGGACACTTGAAGACGGCAGGAGTACCCGGTGATGAAAGGGAGGGCAGCTTCCAGTAGAAGGGGTCTGGGGTTCAACTTGGACACTGGGGTTTTTCTCAAAGCAGGAGTGGGCTAAAACAGAATCATAACAATACCATTTGTCATGTTAGAGAGACAGAGTGAGCAGAGTGACACAGCCAGGTTGGAGGGAGACTGGGCCAGGTGTAAAGCCAGTAGCCACGGCCACCATCACAGCCTCCCGGCCCATGCAGGTTCACAATGGATTCGGACAGACAGTGATGAAACAATGGAGCCAAGAACTGGTGGGCCATCATCTTTAATCCTAGCTTGCACCCGGCGGGCAAGTAAAAGCACACACTGGACTCCAAAACCCACTCATTCACTGCTCACAAAGCTACTGACTTATCCGAGTTTCCTAGAATCAAAGGTTTCTGATACATACGTGGATTCCAAACTGCCCTCTTGATGTTCCATTTATATCTCAGACCTCACCCTTTCTGGACTATCGCCTCTGAGACAGAAGAATTCCAAGAAGTTGGCAAGCCCTCCAAGGAGGAGCATTCCGGACATACCAGAACTTTTGCCTCAGTATCCCCTCAGGCTCTCCCAAACACTATATAATTCGCCCCTAGTCTGTAACGGGTACTCTTCTCCCCCCGAGAAGTGCCCAGCAGGGTTCCTTTCTTCCTTTCAATAAAACCTGTTACTCTGGTCTTTTCGATCTCCCATGGATTCTTATAGTTTCTAGCTCACCAGACTTATTCACCTCTGTTCCCCATCTCCTTCCTTCTCTCTGCACAAACTCTGCACAAACTGGCTTCTCACTCAGCACTCCATCATCTTGGCTGCTTCTCCTCTCCTCCACATGGTCTTCTCTGCTCTCCTCTCTAATGCTAATCTCAGGAACCGAGAGAGCAAGCTCCTGGTCTGCCCCCATTTTATAGTGTAAAAATCAAAACCTTTAATGCAATATACAAATAAGGAAGTCTCTGATACAAAGTCACTTATCTGAGGCATAATGGGATTCCTCATGAGAGTGCACCACCCCACATCATGCAACAGTCAAGGGTGTGGGGAAAAGCTTAGTCTTAAAACTAAGCCTTAGGCTATAACCACCCTGCCTGCTTACAGCCTGATCCCCATATCCAATGCAAACTATAAGCGAGCAAACATATATCATATTTATAAACTTATTTGACCAACACCAGGTCAAGGGCGAAGGAAATGGCCTCTTGTTAGAATACCTAGTCATGAACCACAGCCTGAAGAGCCAGCAAATTACACAGGGAAAAGCCACATACAAACTTGCCTTGTACTGACAGTATGATATACTATGTGCTTTTGAGACAATACTGTATACAAAAAAGAAAAAAAAAAAAGGCCACCATCTCAAAGGAAACTGGCATTAATATTATCCACTGTGTGTGGCAGAGGGGTGGGGAGGCAAAGATGAGGCTGTTTGATTATTTTTTACAATAAATATTTGCGTTTCAGGTAATTGAGTTTGGTTCTTCGTCCTGTCATTTTCTGTTAATTTAATGTCCTGGAAATCTTCTGAGTGAGATTGCTGGTGGAATGCAAATAGAGCCGTTTCCCCAACACAGGTGTGCTCTAAGGCTGAGGAAAGACCAACCCCACCAGGGAGAGGGAGCTAAATGGACCCTGGGAGGGGTCTGGGCCTGCAGGCTACGTGCTAAGCATGAGGGGCCATGGTTGTTTCAGGTTCCTCATTGGGGAGAGAAACTAATCACATCCTGCTATGCCAGGCATGCGGACAGTCCACAGGGCGGCCAGGGCCCCGCTGATTCCTGGGGGAGAACAGAGGGAAGGGGAATGAGAAAGGGAACCACATCCATCTTGTCATCTCTGCTTCCCAAAGGAACACGGAGCACCCCTCTGCCTCGCTCGCCGTGAACAGTCCCCATGGAGGCCTGCTGCCCCAGTCTGGTCACTCACAGCACCCTCTCATTCGCTAGAGCGTTCTAGTTTGGACAAGAAACTCTGTGGTCATCCTAGGTCACTAGAGCACAACCCGAGGCTTCAAGAAACCTAAGATAGAATTGGGTTCCTTCCCCGTTGGCCCGCACCCTCTTTGACAAAGGTGCTTACCGGCCCGGGGCTCTGTTTCCTCAAGTAGAGTGACAATGCATATCTTGCAAGTGTGTCCAGAAAGATTAAGTGAGAAAACGTGGACCAGCATAGCGCCTGGTACCTAATATATTGCTCACAAACATGAGGGGATATTTCAAAGTGAATATGAAGCATCAAAGCATCCCCTCGTGTTTGTGAGCAGTGTCCACACTCGCTGCATGGGCCTGGCGAGCTCGCCCCAGCTGTCAGATCACACAGAACAGCCTGGGACGCAGAGCTTTCCATCCTGATTCTCAGAATGATCCTCAGCCTCTCCACCTCCCGCCCCCGGGTCCCAGCATCCTCGGCTCACTGCTCATCACAGAAATGTAGCGTGCCCAAGGCACCTGGGTACTGGCGGACGTCTCCAAGGGCTGATAGGATTTCATACACCCGAAGGGCCGACAGCTTCCAGCTGCGGCACTGCCCTGCTCTAATTTCCCGGGGAGCAAGAGCAGCGCTGTGAGGACGACGAAGCTGGGAGTTTCCATCGGAGGGAGCCTTTTTTTCTCTCTTCCCTCCAACTCCTGACAGTGGTCTTCAATTACAGCCTGCGATGCTGGCACTCGGAGAAGCTAAGGGAGGGGGGGACAGAGACATGAGACCCCCGGAAATGCATCTGTAGAAGCAGATTCGAGAGCTTCCCACAGACACTAGAGCGGCCCTGAGCTCGCTGGGGCAGGCAGGGGGAGGGGCGGGAAGAGTGGAAGAACATCCAGCTCCTCCCTGGGCCTGATGAAGATTAATCTCTCCTCCTCGACAAGATGAGGCGGCTTAATCGCTGCTATTAATACAGAAGCACCGAGTGCCAGAGATGGGGGCTTAGAGGGAGGCCAGGGGATGGGAGGAGGATGCCTCGCAAACACCGTTCAGAAGCAGGAAGGGGCACACTGGATGCGTGAAGATGGGGTTTCCGTAGCATGGAAAGCTAACACGGGACCCTGCTGGGTGAGGCAGCGCTTGGCACCACATGGTTTCAGTTCTGCGTGCTTCTCCGACTAAGACATTAGGCCTACTGGGTTAAAACAGGCTGAGCCCAACGACCACAGTGGGTACGCCACTGGCTGATCTCGGTGGACAGACGGACCACCACCCCCTTGCAATCTCCTGATTTCAACCACTGACAGCTCAGATGTGGGCTGCCAACTCCGCTCGCCATGATCTGCTCCCTAGCCGTGCTGCAAGACTCAGCCCAAGAGGCACCTTCTTCACAAAGCTTTTCTTGACATCCCCAGAGAGTGATGTGTCCTTCCTTTGGGGCTCCTATAGACAGGCATGTGTATTTCTTTTTCCTCTTTTTTTTTTTTTTTTTACAGAGACAGAGAGTAAGTCAGAGAGAGGGATAGATAGGGACAGACAGACAGGAACGGAGAGATGAGAAGCATCAATCATTAGTTTTTCGTTGCCAACACCTTAGTTGTTCATTGATTGCTCTCTCATATGTGCCTTGGTCGCAGGCCTTCACAGACCGAATAACCCCTTGCTCGAGCCAGTGTCCACGGGTCCAAGCTGGTGAGCTTTGCTCAAACCAGATGAGCCCGTGCTCAAGCTGGTGACCTTGGGGTCTCAAACCTGGGTCCTCGGCATCCCAGTCTGATGCTCTATCCACTGCGCCACCGCCTGGTCAGGCCAGGCATGTGTATTTCTATTACCGTATTATTTTGGGTTGCAATTGGGAATCATCTGCTCCCCCCCCAAAAACAGTGCTATTTTTAGGCCTACCTCCTCGCTTATCATCCTCTAACCTCCCTAGCTCATTAGACAGGGTCTCCGTCACCTCGTCTCCTGGTTTCCTCCAAGGACCCATTATTCCCAGGGAATGACTGCATGGAGGAAGGTCATTATCCCCTAAGACCAGCAAGAGAACAATTTTTCTTGAGGTCAGGGTCATGGCTTAACCTTGTCTGTGTCTTTCTCCAGCTCTCGTCCAATATCAAACACATCCTAGGTGCTTAGTAGGTATTTGCACCGACATCTGACAGGTGGCCAGGGGAGCAGGCAACGGAGGCTGCGGCTGCCCAGCAGAAACCTCAGCACCCGAGGCAGCGTGCCAACATGCTGGGGATGTCCCAGGTCACACCCGCTCCAAGTACAGTACTAGAATCTTTCTCAGGAGGGAGGCCACTTAATAAAAAGTAGCAAAAGGGGTGCCTCCCCCCACACTCTACTAATCCTCACTCACTCAAACTCTGGGTAAATTTCATCTCAGATAAGCTCAGGATTCCTGACTCCCTAGAACCCTAAAGGGTTTGGGAATGTGGGGCATGATGCGAGAACCCTGGCAGGGCGGGCCCTGTGCAGAACCGTGTTCATCCCCCTATTTCACAGGAAGAACCAGAACCATTTCATTCAGTAGAAGAAAACCTTCCGGTGGGAAGGGACTAGCCTGGTGTTCATCCAAGAAGGTGAATCACCATCAAAATATGTCTGACAAACTGATGTATCTGCTCTGCGTCTGATAACCCGCACGCTGGGACACAGAGCGCACGCATGGGAAACCCAGGCTGCAGCCGCGCAGGTCCTGCCGAGGCCCGAGGCCCGGCTCTTAAGTGGGTTACGGTCTTAACAACTCTACAGCTCACCTATACTTAAAAAAAAAAAAAAAAAAAAAAACAAGTAATGCATCATGCAATAACATGCCCCCCCTAGAGAGGGTGAAGAAGACCAACTTAAGAGCAGCTGCTCTAGAACCACCATCCCAGCTACTGAATCACCCTCCCTGTGTGAAACACACAGTCGGGGATTTAAAAAGGTGTGAGAGACAGTTTGAACGATGGATCGAGGTGCTTTCAGGCTGACAGGAATGTATCTACAGGAAACCCAGCCGTTCAGAGACCCCACGTGAGCCAGCTGGGGTTAGGTAGGAGGGAGACTCTCCTAAAGGCACAGGTGTGCCTGAGCCAAGTGTGGAGATGAGGAGATGCTGAGCCAGCAGCCACACCCAGCCCCGCCGCGCTGGAGTCTGTACAGGAACACCAACACACCCCCCACACACCCAGGACAGAAACTCCTCGTTACACCAGGAGCGGGGCAGACGCTGTAGGAAGGGGCTGCAGTGGCCAGAGGTGCTGAGGCAGCACAGCCAGCGCGCCTGGAAACGCACCTGGAAGGGAGAAAGAGCCCTCTCCCTTCCCATTGGGGGCCTTTCCCCACAACTCCCTGCTGGCACCGAGTCCAGTGTGAAACGCAGGCAACAACCATGCGCCAGAGGAGATTTTCTGCACTATATTTCATATGCAGTTATAGACCTGAAGTTTATCGATAAATTACCTCATCAAGAATAAAAGTAATAGGACACGAGCTGCAGTCTCCTGGGAGCCCAGTGTGCCAGCTGCCGGCTCAAATCACACGCGACCTCGGGATAATCTATACGGAAGGTGCCATTGCTCCCATTTGTACATGAGAAGATCAAGGCTTAGAAAGAGGAAGAGACGTGCCTACAGTCACACAGCGGCTGAGTGGCACAGACAGGTGTCCAACCCAGAGCTCTCTGACTGCAAAGCCCGCTAACCCTCCACCCTGGCTGGCTGGCCTGGCTCCCCCTGAGGAGATGCGCGCTCTCCTCTGATAAGCATCCATGTTGCTTAGCACACCTGCGAAGTCTTCCCATTCCTCTCTTGCCCAGGCTTTTTTCCCACTCCTCTGTGTCATCCCTGTTGGGCAGATAAAATGTATTATGCTCACTTTGTTAAAGAGGCCGTTGCCCAGGTGATATTAATGTGTGTTGAGAATTGTAGCATGAGGCTTGGTTTTGGGATTAAGCCTTTCCCACCCTTTTTGATGAGGGGTGGTACAATCCAATCATGCCTCAGAGAAGTGACTTTGTATTAGAGACTTCCCTATTTTGTATATTGGATTAGAGGTTGTAAAGCTACACTATAAAATAGGGGTAGAACGGGAACTTGTCTCTTGGTTCCTGAGATTAGCAAGAGAGAGCAGAGGAGAACAGAGAAAGGCCACGTGGAGGAGGCCAGGAGAAGCAGCCAAGATGGCGGAGTGCTGAGTGAGATGCCAGTTTATGTAGACTTTGTATCTGGGATAAGGAAGGAAATGGGGAACTGAGGAGAATAAGTCTGGTGAGCTAGAAACCTTTGATTCTAGGAAACTCGGATAAGTCAGTGGCTTTGTGAGCACTGAGTGTGACTGGGTTTTGGAGCCCAGTGTGTATTTTTACTTGCCCGCCGGGTGCAAGCTAGATTAAAGACTATGGCCCACCAGTTTTTGGCTCCATGGTTTCTTTACCGACTGTCCGAATCCAATGCGAACCTGCATGGGCCAGGCTGCTCTGATGGTGGCCCTGGCCATGCCTCCTGGCTTTACAATCCCCAATGACAAAATGCTCCTTCATGGGGCCCCAGACCACTCTTTCTGCCCTGTCAACACTCAGCTCCAGGCTCACCTGCCCCACGCAGCCTTTCTCTGACCTCTGGCCCACGCACTGTGTCATGATAGCACCCTCAACACATTGTGATGTCTGTATTACTGGACCATCTCCAGATGTCTTCCAGGAAGAAATCTTACTCATCTCCGTTCACTACACACATGCTATTGATCGTAACGACAGGGAGGGAGAAAGAAGAAAAAGGGCATGTGGTATATGGGCTCTGAGCCCAGCTCCCTTGGTCTGCACTCACCAGCTATGACCTAGGACAAGATCTTAACATAAGTAGGGGATGATGACAGGAACCTCCCATTGTGAGAAGTCAATGGGAGCACTTAGAGCAGCACACAGAGCAAATGCTAGCCAGCGCTCGTCTTCACGTGCACGGCCCTGCAGTGAGACGGCACACCAGGAATTGTCTCAAGGCCTGAAGGAGCCGGGCCTCTGCCACCTGGGCACTGCTCAAGTGGTGAGGCAAAGACAATAACAATATGCAACTCAAGGGTCTCTTCCTGATGATAACCTGTCACGGGAGCCTCTGAACAGCAAGGTGGAGGTTATCCAGGGCCCCAGGGTGAACCAGAGAGAAAAGGAGCCTCCTCTCTGTTCAACAGACAGCCGTTGGAGTAGGGCTCTATTGCAGAGACGGGTGAGAGCAAAATATAAAAATTTTGTAAATACTCACTCTCAGAGATCCTTACTCATCCGCCCCTTCACACCAGTCACCTTGGAGTGTTTATCCAAAACATGAAATTAAGCTGTGGGTGAGATGCTTTTCTCTCTCCAGACGTGTCTCACTCAGAGCCGCCTCGGAGCGGCTCCCACGAGCACCCCATCTGGTGGGGGGCGTGGAGGGGAGGCTGTGCTCACTTCAGGACTGATGATTTAAGGAGTTCAGGAACCCAAACAGCCCCAGATCTCATCGGAGCGAGCCAGACACGGCAGGCTGGGAAGCAAAATCACAGGTATGGCTTCTGGGAAGAGAAGCCAAGTGAAGGTCTGTTATCTCTACTTCTCAGAACAGGGCGACCCTGATCCGCCCCTGCAGGCTGGATCCAACTGTCAACAGAGCAGAGGCAACTGGCCAATAAGCCCAGGACGCAAGCAAGGGAAACCCCAGGTTTGAAAAGCAAGAATGATCGACACAGCTGAGTGTGGAGAAGTTTTGATCTAGTACCTCTTTCAAGTATATACGGAGGGCTATCCATACATGAAAATGACCGACTCCCTGTCTCCATGGAGAGTGAACAAAACAAGGGTGCTGTAAGAAATCACAGATTCCAACTGCGCAGGTCATGGGTAGCACCGCCCCAGCCCTATCGTGTAGTAAAAGGTTTTTAAGCCAACCCTGCCCATAGTTCTTGTGAACCTAGCTTAATGCACCTTTGAAACGCCCTCTCTACACCTTTGAAGTACCACAGCCTGGAAGTCACAACCGCCCTCAGCCCTCAGGAGAGCACAGGATCTTAATTCTCCTGTAATCCAGTCCCCGCCCTGCTTTCTCCCACCTTCGTGTAATCTTCCTTAAATCCCCTCCTTAATTCCACAGGCATAAAAGAAACTACAAAGTTGTTAAATTCTCTGGAGTGTTTGAGATATGCAACTGTCATCCGTTTGGCTCAAATAGACTCTTATAAAAACTTCCTATATGACTGGATGTTTCTCATGTTGACAGGACCTTACAAAGAAAAGAGAAAGACCTAGAATCAAGTCCATTTAAAAGGCAGACAAAACTTTGGAGAGATCATTAGAGCGTGCCTGCCTGAGTTAAATATCAGCTCCACTACTTATGAGCTCTGAAACTGGAGCCTATTTCTGAACTTTTCTCAGCATCAGTTTCCTCATCTGTATAATGAGTATCAGTAGGTTCCCTATCCTATAGGACAGTTCTGAGGAACAAATGCGTTAGTACAAGCCAAAGATGTAAATCCTCCATAAACCATAACTAATGAGGGTTATGAACATACTAAGTTGAAAAGATATACAAACCCCTATGTTCCTTGCAGCATTATTTACAATAACCCAAATATTGAAACAACCTAAGTGTCCATCGATAGAGGACTAGACTAGATCAAGAAGATGTGACATTTTTGTATATATACAGGTATATACACACAATGGGATATTATACAACCAAAAAAAAAAAAAAAAAACAAGAATGAAATCTGGCCATTAGCAACAGTATGGATGGACCTAGAGAACATTATGCTAAGTGAAATGTCAGACAGAGAAGGACAAATACTATATGATTTCATTTATATGGAAAATCTAAAAAAAACAGAAACAAAATAGAAAAACAGATACAGAGAACAAACTAATGGTTGTGGGGGGAGGGAGGAAGAAAGGTAAAGGAGAGCTGTTGGGCAGATAAAATATGTTATGCTCACTTTGTTAAAGATGGCGCTGCCCACATGGAAGCCCGTCACCCAGGTGATAGTATTAACTGCCCTTCTAGCTTGGGATGGGCGTCACTGTATTAATGTGTGTTGAGGAAGGGCTTTCGCGCCAAAAGGTTTTAAAAAGGAGAGATCACGTTGTTTGAGGGTAGAGGGATTATGTTCTAGGAGGAGAGCAGAGAGGAGAGCAGATAAAGGCCACGTGGAGGAGAGGAGAAGCAGCCAAGATGGCGGAGTGCTGAAGGAGAAGCCAGTTTATGCAGAGTTTGTGCAGAGAGAAGGAGTGGGAAACAAAGGAGAATGAGGCTGGTGAGCTAGACACCTTTGACTCTAGGAAACTCAGGTAAGTCAGTAGTTTTGTGAGCCCTGAGAGTGCATGGGTTTTGGATCCCACTGTTTGTTTTTACTTGCCCGCTGGGTGCAAGCTAGGATTAAAGATAATGGCCCACCAGTTCGTGGCTCTGTTATTTCATTACCATCTGTCCAAATATCCAATGCGAACCTGCATGGGCCAGGCAGCTGTGATGGTGGCCGTGGCTACTGGCTTTACAGGAGCAAAATGTACAAACTTCCAGTTATAAAGTTAATAAGCCATGGGGGTGTAATAATGTACAATATAGGGAAAATAATCAAGAACATAGTAATGACTTTGCATGGTGACATGCAGGTACTATACTTACCATCCTCATCACACCATAAGGTGTGTGTGTGTGTGTGTGTGTGTGTGTGTGTGTATATATGTTGAATCACTGTGTTGTACCCAGAACCTGATAGAATATTATAAAATTTTTTTTGAAAGACTAAGGGTTCAGGGATGAGTACAGAAAGCTGAGGCCTCTCCATCTAAATGGTGTAGAAAACGGTGAATATTAATAACAATTCATCTCGCACTTTTCCCAGCAGTACACGCCTTTATTGCAGTCTACGCGACAACTCTGAAAAGGAGGTAAGTTATGCAAGCGAGGTGCAATTCAACATGAGAAGTGACTCACAGAAGTACAAACAATATTTTGGCTGAGGATAGTAATAGCTCCCTCGGGAACGTGGTGGAAGGACTAACACCTAGATGTCAAAGGAGGTGAAGTCCAAAGCCAGGCTGTTGTGTGAGCCAAACAGCAGACACCCCATTCGTGCAGCCCTCGCCGACCTGATCATTTCTCAATCCAACTCCAGCCCACGAGATCAGCCCCCCCCAGAGGATTCACTTTATCCGATCTGACTCCCCAGATTTGCCAGAAGATAAAGAATCACCTGAGGCACTTGCTAAAAAAATACGGACACCTGCACACCTGCCCTGTAGAGTCTCATTTAGCAGACCTGGGTCAGGCCCGGGGAGTGCATCTTCCTAAGTGCCCCAGGGTGGGCTGGGAGTCTGTCTGTCAAATAACTGCCCCAGGTGATTCTTAAACCAGAGATCCAGGCAACCTCCTCACAGGCAGGAGGGGTAACAACTTGCTCAGGTCCCCATAGGAGAGCAGCCTAAGGCAAGTCCAGACTGCAAGGCTGAAGTCAGAGAGCAGGCTTCCAGAACCGCTCCCAGGTCCTGGGCATGGGGCCCTGCCTACCTTTCCAGACCCCAGTCACCACACCCGCCCTCTCGCAGCCCAGATTTCTCCTTGAGGGTCTACGAAGGCAACAAGCACGCTCCACCTCCTGCCTGAAATGCTCTCTACCTGGCTCAGAGGGGCCTGTCCAGGCCACCCTACTAGAAGAGCACTTTTCCTCCCTATTGCTCACCACACCTCTTCTCCTGCTGCTTGCACTATGATCTCAGAGAGCTTTATTTCTCTCTGTAGCATCTATGGCCACCCTAGCATTAATGTGTTAATCCTCTCTCTGGATACCAGGAAGTGGGCTCCATGAGAAGAGGGAACATGCCCTCCCTCCTCAAGGGGGCTCTGGGAGGATGCAATGTTTATGAGAAAATTTATGCTCATTAGCATCCATCATGCTACCTACTCAAACTGCTACCAATGGGTGCAGGGGAGAGGCTTCCTGCCCGGGGGTCCCTGCAAGCACCCAGCACCTGCTCTGCTCCATCCAGACAACTCAGGAATTATAGGAGATGGAGAATGGGGCACCCTCTACTGGAGCATCACTGACAAATATGCACTATCTAAAGCAGGGATCCCCAAACTTTTTATACAGGGGGCCAGTTCACTGTCCCTCAGACTGTTGGAGGGTCAGACTATAAAGAAAACTATGAACAAATCCTTATGCACACGGCACATATCTTATTTTAAAGTAAAAAAACAAAATGGGAACAAATACAATATTTAAAATAAAGAACAAGTAAATTTAAATCAACAAACTGACCAGTATTTCAATGGGAACTATGCTCCTCTCACTGACCACCAATGAAAGAGGTGCCCCTTCTGGAAGTGCGGCGGGGGCCGGATAAATGGCCTCAGGGGGCCGCATGCGGCCCGCAGGCTGTAGTTTGGGGACCCCTGATCTAAAGGTTCCACCCCTAGAAAGAGAAGGAACCTTACATCCTCAGGTTTCTCCCCTTGACTCCCTGAGCCACTCTATGCGTCAGAGAGCACAGGCAGCACATCAAACCTACCTGTGCTAGGCACGATGAGCTCCTTTTCATCCGCACAAAAACCCCGTCCAGTAGGAAATAGCACCCCCAATTCTGGAGGAGCAATGTGGGCTCAGAGAGGTTAAGTTACTCGGCTAAGGACACACAGCGTTTAAAGGGAGGTTTGGGAATAAGATCCACGGGTGCTGACTCAGCTATGGCCCCGTCAGCCATGATGCATCTTTGCATCCTTTCCTCTCCACTACTCTTCAAAGTTCTCACAATAGGTCATTTAGGTGAAATAATTTAATGTTTTTCCAAACACAGCCACTGGGCCCACAATTAGCAGCAGGTGCACTTATAACCACAGCTACAGTAGGTCTCAGAGTCTCTTCCCCCCTCCACCACCTTGTGCAACCTCTAAAGGAAGTGCTGCCAGCATCTGGAAATAAGATGACAAAGGTGAACAAATGTAACATGCATGTTTTGTTTTCACTAAAAGTGGCAATGAAGGAGTCAGTGGCAAGCAGTGAACCAAGCGGAGAGACAGATGAAATGGGTGGTGGCTCCAGTTCCATCACCAGCCGAGGCTCTGAGCTTAGTTTGCTCAGTTCCCTAGGCCTCGGTTTCCAGGTGGGTGATCTTTTATATCCCCACCCAGGATGACCTTCCAGTATTCTTGGAAATATGAAAAGAAAATACAAAAAGACAACTAACATTTATTGAAAGACTTCTAGCTACTCTATATTAGATACTTTATAGCCTTTATAACAAGTGTATGACCTGTATATTATATTCCCCTCTTCATAGAGGAAAAAAAAAAACTGACCCGCAGGGATGTTAAGTCACTTGTCTATTGTCACTCTGTGATTTAAATAGTGTCACCTATCATTTAGGGACACGTTCGCCCTACCATCATCAGCCCCTGTCCTAGATAAAGTCCTTGTGTAGCTTTCAAAGGTTTTTATCTGCTGAGGCATAAGCCTGCCCAGATGATTTCTAACGTCCATTCCTGCTCTTAATTGCATGAGTCTCTGGCAGAAACAAAATGCAAATTGCATTAAAGGACTAATCGAATTTTCTGCTTATATTGGCTTATAATAATCCCGCAAGCCACAGAACATGGTTTGCCTTCTCGTCCAAGATGGCCTCTTTTCCGCCGTCTCAGGATTTGTCTTGTCCTTATCTAAAGCCTGAGCATGTTGACTTTGAAATGTCATCTACCAGTAGATTCTATACATGCAAGTTGTCGAGATGGCAGTGTGCAGGGCCTTCTCAGGCGAGGTCCGGGTCTGAATGCTGGCTCCCTTGCCCATTCGCTGGGTGACCTCGGCAAAAGACCTCAACATCCCTCCCTGAGCCTCAGTTTTCTGATCTACAAAATGGGACAAGTATCAAGTTCTCTGGAGGATTCAATGAGATAGTGGAGGCAAAATCCTTAGCCCAGCCCATGGCAGAGAAGTAAGTCAAAAGGTATAAAACCGAAGTCTGACTGAGCCAGACAAGATCAATGAGCAACATGTAAGCAAACGCCAGAAGCCCTTTCTTCACAGTTCAGCTCTGCATAGAACAGTGCCTGGGATGGCACAGGGACCGCCACGGAGCGACGGGAACCATGGCTAGCTGGAGTGAGCGGCCAGGCACTCTGCAAAGAAACAGTCACTACGCAGCGCCAGCCAACCGCTGCTGTGATAAAAAAAAAAAAGGGTCGGGTTTGCTAGATCTTTTTTTTTTTTTTTTTTAAGTAAAGCCAGAAATCATGATTTTTATGTAACAGCTCCTGTCTTTTACTAAGAATAAAAATTCAGAAATGGCAAGAGCAGTGGGCAGGCCAAAACCCTTACAAATGCACGCCAGATGCAGCCGACTGCTGTTTAACAAGCTATAAATAGAAGCTATCGCTACACAGTACACAGGGTGGGGCAAAGTAGGTTTGCAAATGTGGGTAAGTTTATTCTTGTATTGTTATTTATTAATTGTTGTATTATTTTCCATACCAACATTTTTTTTTCTTCTTTTCCAAGTGAGAAAAGGAGAGAGACAAATAGATTCCTGCATGTGCCCCGTCCGGGATCCACACAATAACCCCCGTCTGGGGCCAATGCTACCCGTGCTAGGCATGACAAGCTCCTTTTCATCTGTACAAAAACTCTGTCCAATAGGGAACAGCATCCCCAATTCTAGACAAGCAATGTGGGCTCAGAAAGGTTGTTTACTCAGCTAAGGACACACGAGTTTAAGGGGAGGTTTGGGAATAAGATCCACGTGTGCTGACTCAGCTATGGCCCCATCAGACGTGATGCACCTTTGCATCCTTTGCTCTGGAGCCATGCTCACAACCGAGCTATTTTTAGTGCCTGAGGTGGAGGCTCTACAAAGCCATCCTCAGTGCCCAAGGCTGAAGCACTCGAACCAATTGAGCCATGGCTGTGGGAGGGGGAGAGAGGAAGAGAGAGGAAGAGAGAGGAAGAGAGAGAGAGAGAGAGAGAGAGAGAGAGGGAGAGAGAGGGAGAGAGAGGGAGAGGGAGGGAAGGGGAGAGGAAGGGGTGGAGAAGCAGATGGTCGCTTCTCCTATGGGCGCTGACCAGAAATCGAACCCATGACATCCACACGCTAAGCCAGGGGTCCCCAAACTTTTTACACAGGGGGCCAGTTCACTGTCCCTCAGACCGTTGGAGGGCTAGACTATAAAAAAAAAAAAACTAAGAGCAAATCCCTATGCATACTGCACATATCTTATTTTAAAGTAAAAAAACAAAACGGGAACAAATACAATATTTAAAATAAAGAACAAATAAGTTTAAATCAACAAACTGACCAGTATTTCAATGGGAACTATGCCCCTCTCACTGACCACCAATGAAAGAGATGCCCCTTCCAGAAGTGTGGCGGGAGCCAGATAAATGGCCTCAGGGGGCCGCATGCAGCCCGCGGGCCGTAGTTTGGGGACCCCTGCGCTAAGCTATTGCTCTGTCACTGAGCCAACCGGCTAGGGCCCCATACCAACAACTTGAACCCTACTTGTGCCCTACCCTGTATACCCCTTCTCTATTTCCATATCATTGACAGTACAATACCAAAAGTTTTCTTTTCCAGGAACATGGAATTTATGAAGATGCATGTTTGTTGATGAATGCAGATGAAAACATTTATCGAACGTTGATGTCCATGTCAGGAAGTAATATTGCTTTAATATTAATTGGGCTGTGTCACTACTAGAGCTCTGCTAGGAATACAGGCATACCTCATTGTGCTTCACAGACGCTGCAGGGTTTTTGTGTTTTGTTTGTTTGTTTGTTTTTAACAAATTGAAGGCAAGACCCTCACCAGCAAAAAGATTATGACTCCCTTTATTGGAAGACTCACTTTACCGGGGTAGTCTGCAACAGAACCTGCAAAATCACTGAGGTGTGCCTGCTCTGGTCTTGTTTCAAACCGGAGGAAACACTCTTTCAGAATTTGGATACTATGAGCAAATTTCAGATCTTGAAGTCAGTGCTGTGATCAGACCCTCACATGGGGAATGTGTGTCCAAATGGTGAGACATGTCAGGAAGGAAAAAAGAAAATGTGGTTAAATAAAAATGTTCAACATCTATCCCAAAAGGAAAGTTTCATGCTTAAAAAGCATTTGAATTTCAAAGTTAAAGAGTGACATAGATTCAAAAATCCCAAAGGCTCATAATATTCCTCTCATCGGAACAGAATGCAAAACCCACACAAAAATCTCTTCAAATTCAGATACTCATTCCACTATCAAGATTTGCATAGATTTAAGAAATAATAACATACAGAAAGGTAAACAAATCGTAAGTGAAAAACTTAAATTGTCACAAAATGAACACACTATATAATTATCATACAAGTTAAAAGATAAATTATTACCACTGCCCCAAAGTCTTCCTCACACTCAGCTCTGGTCTCTACCTTTTTTTTTTTTTTTTTGGGGGGGGGCAGACACAGAGAGAGTCAGAGAGAGGGACAGATAGAAACAGACAGACAGGAAGGGAGAGAGATGAGAAACATCAATTCTTTGTTGTGGTTCCTTAGCTGCTCATTGATTGATTTCTCATATGTGCCTTGACCAGGGTGCTACAGCAGACCAAGTGACCCCTTGCTCGAACCAGTGACCTTGGGCTCAAGCTGGTGAGCCTTGCTCAAACTGGCGACCTCGGGGTCTCAAACCTGGGTCCTCCACGTCCCAGTCTGACACTCTATCCCCTGCGCCACCACCTGGTCAGGCCCTGGTCTCTACCTTTCAATAAATTTTTGTATTTATATCGTTGGACTCATACCATACAAACTCTTTTGTGTCTGTCTGCTTATGCTCAACACTCTCTGTGAGTATATCCATTTCTATCAGAACTTCACTAGATAAATAAGTTACTAGGTATTTATTTTCTTGTGGATGGACAGTTCAGTAGTTTCCCATTTCGGGCTATTACAAGCAATGCCAATGTGACTATTCTTAGACATATCTTTTGTACAAATATATATACATTTCTCTTTGGTATGCACATGTCCCTATAGCTGGGGATAGAACTGATGGGTCTTAGGGTATGCTCAACTTTAGAGGAGAACACCAAAATGTATTGCAAAGTAATTGCACACATGGCTATCTTTCACTTAAAATTAACAAACCTACTCAACTATCAACAGGTCCCTCTGAATGAAATCCCTCCTTCCCTCTGTTGTCTGAAATATATCACTTGAAGACCAGGACTCCCAAAGAGCAGGAGTTCTGGGCCTTTCTTATCAGAAAATCTTAACCAATCATTGGTTATTGACTAAAAACACCCATTAACAGACTAAGTCGTATGGTCTAAAATCATCTGAACGGATCAACACATCTGAATACAATGCCTTTGTTCATGACCAGCAAGTCCTGATTGATATTTACATAGCAAATTAAAATTATAGAACCCCAAATTCCTTGTGGATAATGTGTCCATCTAAGAAAGCAGATAGTACCACTCTGTTTTGTCTTCAAAGGACAAGAGCAGAATGAAGGGGAGGTGGGAGAATGGGACGAGGGGGATGGGTTGTATTGGGCCAAATAATGGCCCTCAATATGTACGTGTCCTAATCCCCATGATTTGTAATCACGTTACCTTATGTGGAAAAAGGGATTTTGTAGATGTGATTAAATTAAGTCTTTTGAGGTGGGACAATTATCCTGAACTACCTGGATGGTCCCAGTGTGATCAAAAGGGTCCCGCTGAGAGGAAGACAGAAGGGTCACAAAGAGATGTGATGACAGCCTCAGAGGGCAGAGTCAGCATGTGAAGGTGCTATACGTCTGACCTTGGAGATGAAGGAAGGGGCTGCAAACAGGGGAAAGCAGGAAGCCTCAAGTCACTGGGAAAGGCCAGAACAGGGAGTCTCCGCTGCAGCTTCCAGAAGGGATCAGCCCGGCCCATATCCTGGCTTGAACCCAAAGAGACTAAATTTAGATTTCTGACCCCCAGAACTATAGAATAGTTTGTTTTTAAGCCACTAATTGGTGGTAATTTGTTATAGCAGTCACAGGAAACTCGCACAAGGTGAAAGCTAGGATTAGGAGAACCAGGTTCCTCTCTCCCTCCCCCCCTCCCTCCTTCCGTCCCTCCAACCAGGTTCCTTCCTCCCTCCCTCCCTCCCTCCCTCCCTCCCTCCCTCCCTCCCTCCCTTCTTTTTCTCTCTCCATTTCCTTGCTTCCTTTCCCTTTCTTCCTTTCTTTCCCTCCCTCCCTTCTTTCCTTCCTTCCTTCCCTTCCTTCCTTTCTTCCTTCCTTCTTTCCTTTCCTTCCTTCCTTCTTTCCTTTCCTTCCTTCCTTTCTTTCTCTCTCTCTCTCCATTTCCTTCCTTCTGTTCCCTTTCTTCCTTTCTTTCCCTCCGTCCCTTTTTTTCTTCCTTCCATTCTTCCCCTCCCCTCCCCTTCCCTTCCCTTCATTCTTTCTTTTTTTAATTCAGTGAAAGGAGGGGAGGAAGAGAGACAGACTCCTGCATGTGCCCTGACTGGGATCCACCTGGCAAGCCCACTAGGGGGCAATGCTCTGCCCATCTGGGTTGTTGTTCTGTTGCTCAGCCCAAGGCTCTTGCCATGAGCCCCTCCAGGAGATGCAGCCAACTGACACAACAGGATTATTTCCTCCACCCCAGCAGAACCATCAATATCAGCTTAAGTGAAAAAGCTGAGAATAAGTACATTCACCTTAGCCATCATCTCACAACCAAATATTGAAAATGGGATAGATTTCAACTGCCCACTACGATTCTGAGACTTTAAGGAAATGCTTTTTGACCCAATGTAAGAACCACAGACACATGCAGCCCACTGTGCTCCGTGGCTTGGCACCCTCCTCATCCTCCGTAGGTTCTGCATAAGCTCAACACTAACAGCCATTAATAAGCAGTGGCTGGAAAAGTTCTTCATTTCTGATTTTAAAAAATATTCAAAACTTTTATATTACACCTTCCGTTTCATTTTGCATTCAGCAACCAGTGTTCTTGTACCCAATAATACCCTTGTTAAGTGATACATTTGGGTTACTGGCAAGAAGAAAAAATGGCTTGGCTGCTATCAACACTACCCCATAGCCTAGCCTTGAGGGATACCAAAACCTTCAGCAAATTGTTCACTAGTGCCTTGCACAGTCTGACTTCACACCTGGTTCAGCCTTTGAGCTTAGGGATGAGGGAGTGCATGCAAGCCTAGGAAATGAGTCATACTTTGATAAAAGACCACCACACCACCTCTACTGCACTGTTCATGTGCCCGGTGGTCCCTCCTCATCATAAAGCAAAGAAAACACATTAACTCACAGCTCCTAGGTTCTCAAAATGACCAAATGCCAGGGCCCCCATTTTTTCCTTTCTTTCTTTTTTTTTATTTAGTGTGAGGAGGGGAGGTAGAGACAAACTCCCGCATGTGCCCAGACTGGGATCCACCTGGCAAGTCCACTAGGGGGCAGTGCTCTGCCCATCTGGGGCCTTTGCTCCATTGCAATCGGAGCTACTTTTTAGCACCTGAGGTGGAGGCCATGGAGTCATCCTCTGTGCCCAGAGCCAACTCGCTCCAATTGAACCATGGCTGCAGAAGGGGAGGAGAAGAGAGAAATGCAGGGGAGGGGTGGAGAAGCAGATGGGTGCATCACCTGTGTGCCCTGGCCGGGAATCAAACCCGGGACTTCCACACACTGGGCCAATGCTCTACCACTGAGCCAACCGGCCAGGGCCCCCATTTCTTTCTGCTGAAATGTATCATGACGACTCTCCAACCATTCCTTTCAGAAGTTTGTGTCAGTAAGAATGGCAGGAACAGTGAACTGAGGCCTCAGGAATGACAAAGGTGTGGTGCTCTGAAATCCATTCAGAAATTAGTGTCTGTGCCTCTTCATGACACTGGTTTTAAATAGTCAGGACTTTGCCTCTTCTGCAGACATTTGCTCTGGAGTAACCCCTGCACCCACCCCGATTTGGGGGCGTTCCTACCCAGAGCCTCTGCGCAGAACTGTTTATAAATTACCAGGAGCCCGGCCTGTGTGAACAATTTTCCGAATGACTGAAAAGCACTCTTTCCTCATGCTGATAACTCGGTAACAGCTAAGCACCATTTCCTTGATGGGCAGAAAAGAAAGAAACACAGCTCACAAATAAAATCACATGCCCACGAGAAAAGGGGATCGTGGTGGAAAGTAACAGGCATGATCTAACTCACACGGAGGTGTGTTGGCATGGAATCACTCAAGTCCCAACACAAACAGCACAACCAGAAGGAGGGGGAGGCTCCCGATACACTATCCTGAGGTCTCCAGAGCACAGATGCTCAGAGCACGAGGACCAGTCTGGCCAACCAGTGGCTCCTGCTTCCCTCAATATCTAGAATCCTTCCCAGTCCGCATCTCCTAAGGACCCAGTAAGAGTGGTTTTCAGGCACTAGAAGAGTCAACTCATGAGCACGTGACTAGAAAGACACCCAACTAGCAAAACGTCCCATGGTGATGGTTGACACAGACACTTCTGTGTGGCATCAGACATCTGGGTAAAAATGAAACTGAGGTTGGGCATTGAAGGTGTTGGTTGGGAGGAAGGGTCATGGTAAAGAGATCTACACACTGAGCAGGAAAAAACCAAGGGCAAATCTAAGAAGCGGCAAAGTGGAATTTTCCTCAGGCAGTTGGACAAGGCACCCACCTGAGTGAAAAAGAAATGGTAAGTTAAGGAGGAAAGGCTGTGGAGGACCCCAGAGCCAGGAAAAGGGGTCTGGAGTTAATCCAGGAGGCAGTGGTGAGAACTGTGGGCACGCCACTTCTTCCCCCATTCATTCATTCATTCATTCATTCAACAAACAGTTGGGGACCAGCTCTCTCCCTGGGACTGGTGTAGGAGCTAGGGATGGAAAGATGAATGCAAGAGAATTGCTCCCTTCCTTCCTTGACACTTGTAGCCAGTCCTGATCACAGGGGATGATACAGAGAAGAAAAACAAACTGTTGTGATATGAAGAAGGGGGAAAGAACGGGAGTCAGGGGGCATGCAGCAGAGGAAACTAACAGTTACTGGTGAAGAACAACCATGTTAACAGTGAAAGAGGAAGAGCCAGGTCGGCCAGGCATACGGGTGCAGGAAGAGCGGGGTGGGGGACCAAAGAGCAGCCAAGTCCCAGGGAGGAGGAAGAGCGTGTGGAAGACCAGAGGCCACGGTTCCGGCTCCTCTCTGGAGGGTGAAGAGTTGCTGCTGCCCCAGGGCCAAGCACGCAGCAGGAATGCAGAGGACAAGGTCAGATGCAACAGAACACAGCAACCGCATGATAGAGAGAATGAAGGAGAAAGAGAATGAGGACTCCAAGGCTTGGAGCCTGGGAGAGCGAGGAGTTGGGGGTGTTAACTGAGATGGCAAAGTAACAAAGCTGGAAGAAACAAAGTAAGAAGCAGGGCTTAGGAACTTGGGTTAAGTACCAACAAAACATCCCCTGATGAGCATTCTGAACCAAAGGGTCGCTTGGCCTCTGAGAAACGTTCTGGGAATGGGGATCTCATCACTCTCCCAGATGGTGGACTCCAATACCTGGCAGATCTAATGGTGAGAAGAAGCATTCTTTTCACATTGAGAAAACGCCTGCTTCCCCATTCCTTCATCCGCTGGTTCTGGATCCACACTCAGGAGCAAATCCCAAGAAGCTTATCTCCTCTTCCCATCAGACATCCCATGAATTGGAGAGGACGGATCATTTCTAACTCACTTACATGAAATGCTTTAGAATCACCACCTTCTAGAATGTTGTTACCCAAGAGGGGTGCTTTACTTTTAGAATATCATTTCACAGAGGAGGAGGAGGCGAAGCTCTGGAACGAGTGGTTGTACCCCACTCCCACTCCAGCTACCCTGGCCGATTCCAGGGCCTGAGACACCTGGACTCCCATCCGGGGCTCGCTCAGTACATCGTGCCTCTGCGTGTCATCGAGTTCTAACAGCTCACACTGGGAGCGTTCTTATAGCAAGGAGAGGTCTAGGCTCTGCTCTCAGGAGAGCCACTGAAATTAAACCGGTTGAAAAAGAAATAAACCCGCATTAAGTCTGACTAGCATTTCCAGGAAAGCAGACAGCAGCTCAGAATCTTATTTATGGCTCCCCCTGCCATGAAAGAGAAAACTCAAGGGTGTCAATAAATAGACTGCAAAGTTGTGTTTACAGAGAGAAGAATGTCTCTGCAGGGCTGTTTGGAAGTGCGCTGACGTCTGCGGCAATGGGCAGAGCTCCATGGTAGCTTCTGTGTCCCGATAAACAGCCTTTTCCAGAGTCTCGGGATCTCCGGATTGGGAGGTAAGCAGGCCATCCTGATCAACTGTCCCCGATGTTCACCTCTCTCCCACCACACTGCCTTGGTGTTTGCACACAGCTCATGGCGCTGATTTCACTACCTCCCAGTCCGGCACTGGACAGAATAATCCTTGCAGTGAAAAGTTGGACCTCACGCTCCATGCCACGTCCTGCCATAGATCCAGGGGCCATCAGAGTAATCCTGATCTGTCAGGCGACAGCCCTTTGACTGTTTGCTGAAGCTGATCTTATATACCTGAAGCCTCTGCTTCTCCAAGGTAAACAGCCTCAATTCTTTCCACGGTTTCTAAATGTGACAAGGTTTGAAATTGGCACTGTCATTCATGGAGATTCTCCTAAGAGTGCTGACTTATCTAGAACATTTTAAAAGTAAAGCAACCAGAAATGAAAGCAGTGGCCCTGTAGATTGTTACCCGTTAAATCTGTCACCTTCATCATTCTAGCTAGAATAATACTTCTGTTAATGTACCAAATCACCCAGCCCCTATATTGTGGGTGCTGATTTGGTCCAAAGGGTAAGGTTTCTTGTTAAGCTTCACGATTATAGGGACAGAACCCACCCCTGGTCTGTGTGTGTTATTTTGGAATATTTTCTCAACTTTGCCAGTTTCCTGTAATCTATCTGCCAGTCTAATAATATCATTCAAAGTCAAGGGTCACGGTCTTTAATCAGCGAGGGTGGGCAAGATAGCATGGCACTGGGAAAGAGCCTTCAAGTTGACAACACACCCCTAAGCACAGTCAGTTATGAAGTCTCATCATCCAGATCAACTCCCAGTCTCTCCTCTGGAAAACTGTGTGATTTATCTTTGGGGGCCACCCCTCTCCCAGCGTCACTCCACAGGTTTCAGGGAACTCGTCTCTACTCTACGACCAGAAAGAGGTGCAGGGCTCAGCCTTCCCAGTCACAGTGACTGGTCTCTGAACAATAACCAGAGGCCATCCAATCAGAGGCAACCTTGGAGAATTTGGGGGAAGAACTCCTCCTTCTACAGGAATAAGGGGGTGGGGGAGGAGTAGGTTGTAAACTAAAGCTTCTTCTGCGTAGGAATATGGCTATTCCTGAAAGAAACCATAGAAGAGGAGAGGAGAGCAAAGGGATGAAAAGAGACTGAACCACACAAAAATCATGTGAGCCCCTGGATCCAACCCTACCTGAAGCCTGCCCTACCTTCAAACTTACAAAGTGTTGTTAGCCCCCAAATTCCTTTTTGCCTACTCCTTTTAGGGTTGAGTCTATTGACAGAGTGCAAATCCAAATTCTGCAACTTCCCTCAAGGCACCCAGAAAGGTCATCTGACACCCCGTCAAACGCCCTGCCAAAGTTTGCTACCTCACTGAAGCCCCGATCTACAACCATGGTTTTGTAGTGAAAAACTCCAGCTCTCGAGTCCAATAATCCAGGCCCCATCTTGACTGGCTTTGGGCAGATCGCTGAAGCTTATCTGCTCCATCTCTTCTCTACCTACTATACAGGATGATTGTGGAGAAATAGCTAAGATGTGTACAGCCCTTACAACAATGCCTGGTAGGTAGACATGCTCAAAGTACTAATTGTTTATATTGTTGTCACCATTATCATTATTGTTATACTACTGCTGCTACTGTTACTTAGTATCAGCGGCAGTAGTCTAGTTATACTGTGAACAATGTTTCAATGCACTGAGCCTAATCCTGGCCTGGGGCACTCTGAGCCTTGTGTTGTAAGGACTCCTCCACCATCCCTAGGGGAATGCTTCCTTATATCTCTTCCAGGATTATCACCAACTCACATTCCTCCCTCTGATTCCTTTGCCAAGAATTAACCATCCATACTGCCACGGAATAATCTGACTCTCTCTAGCTGCTCAGATGCAACAAGGCCCACCACTTCCAGAGGTGTTAGGGCAGAAAAGGAACAGGGCTGGGACACTGGGCCCTCCCTTGCTATGCAGGCCCACAGTCCCACCTCGTTTATATATTCAGTCTAGCTAGTGCAGGGCAAATCTCAGAAACTGAAGTGGAACTCCTAATTAAAAGGTAGCCTTGAGCTGTCAATAAAATTATGCATAAAGAAAATGTTTAAAAACACAGGAGTGACTTCCTTGAGTCAGATTTTTCCTTTGAGCTAATTTTTCTCTTTTAACTCCAGTGTAGTGATAAAGAAAAAGAAAGTGCCCTTCAACGCTACCCTGCCTGCCTGCCTGCCCCAAAGCTCGGAAACCCACCTTTGATACACTGCACATGGCATGCATTTGACACTGCCGGCTGTAAGAGTGCAGGTCTTGTCCTTTCTACTGACTGACTTCCGGAAAGTGGCAGGGATTAGCGTTTGTTTTTATCATATTTGGTCAGGGCGGGACGCTCCTCTGTTGCATTCCTGGACTGGGCCCCCCAGGATGACTGATCATCCTGGACGCCCTGCCCCGCCCGGCAGCTCCGGCACGCGTCTCCCCCAGGCCCCCAGGCTTGCCTCCTCACACCACGCACTGCAATGTGCAGCAGATGTGTCAGGCGTGTGTTCACCTGTCTGCGTCCGCCCCTGAACGGAGAAGGTCCAGGTGCCACATCACGACATGTCCAGCACCTGGGTTAGCACAGATATCAAACCCCTGCACTGGCAACAACCACAACAACAAAATAGTGTGTGTGGGGGGTGTAAATGAATGGATGGATGGAAGGGAGAATGAAACATCTGGCTCCATGAATAGCTAAGTAATCCCTCTAGGGCCCAGCCTGTCCCCATCACCGACACTGAGATCCACGCACAAAGCCAGTGACTGACATTTGCGTCACCCCCCACCAGACCACTGCGCCCAGGTGCACCTCATCATGCTTCTGTTTATCTTCCTCCCCTCACATTACTGACTCTCTCCAACTACCTGTGTACATGCAGGCAAGTCTTTCCCGGTGACTGGGACCGGTATTCCATTCTACAAAATGACAAGCTGGGATGAGATGACTCGGAGGCTCTCCCTAGACTCTGGGGCAGCCAGTGTTCTCTTCCTGCCCCCCCCCCCCACTTCCTCCTCACAACGCAAAGCTTCCTTCTTACCTTCAAAGCTCCCAGCAAACAGGTACAGCCAGGTGATGGCTGGGATGCAGAGAAGAGTCAGTGAGGCAGCCAGGAATTTCCGTCTCCCCCTGCAGATTCCCAGCATCCTCCCAGGAGTGGCAATCCCTAATCCCAGCGCCGTTTCTCTGCCCGGAGCCTGGAGTCCTCGGCCTCCCTCATAATACTGCCTGTGAAGGAAGAGCAGAGGGGAGGGCTCAGTTCCCAGCATTGTAAGTGGATGCAGACTGCAGAGAGAGACAGCCTGTAGATCCTGGGAGTCTGACTCGTCGACGGTTTCCTGCTAACCTTTTATCCCAAGAGATGCTGCTGCTGTCCTGCGATCTATCAAAACTGAGACAGTTCTTTAAAAAATAAACATATAAAGGTTGACAAAAAACTATAAGGGATCTCTCTCTCTCTCTCTTTCTCTCTCTCTCTGAAGTGTGCATACACACACTCATACCCACATGCATTTTATGCTATAGGTTTCTTCTGAAACCTGAACTAACACACTCATTAAAGGAGCACTTAGTTAGCCCCTTGTATAGACCAAGCACTAAGCAGGGGCTGTGTGTTGAAAAAGTAGAACAAGGGTTGGTTTCAAAGAGCACAACCTAACAAGAGGAATCAATACAAAACATCCACAGGAACTCCAAGAACGTGACACCCGAGACTTGCAGAAGGCTGTCTGGAAGGGCGATGAGGTCGCTGACCGATCGGTTAGGTGCAGTCAGGATGGCAGGACCGTTCCTGTGGGTGTTCCAGGCAGAGAGAACCGCGAAGGCACGCAGGGCCGGCTGACCACACTCTCAAAGGCAAGGAGGCTGGGCAGGCCACAAGGTCATCGGCAGGAGAGCAGCACATCTCCACCACTGTGTAGAAAATCTACACATGCTCAACAGGACTGTCTGAATAGCGTCCGTCTTTAACATGGAAGAAGATGTCCACAAAGGCATGAAGGACAATTAGAATGTTTATAGAGACTGGGAGGGATGGAGAGATGACCTATACCCAGTCTGCAAAGGGACAATCCTTAGACCATGTGGAAGACGGGCTGAAATGTAACAAAAAAAGGAGGGAGAAGGTCAATGCAGATGGAGCAGAGGGCCCATGACCTTTCACCTGAGGATAGAGCCAGAAACTCATATGACTTAGAAAGGAATTAAATGCCCAGCAGACCATGAAATCCCATTTCCACCAGCTCCTCACACAGAGGTCACACTGGAAACTTCCGGACGGAGCAGAACCTACCACTGCACACAGCTCTAAGGTGAGGCTTCCGGTTCCCAAAGGAGTGTCCCCTTAGACACTCTCACGGGGGACCCTTCCCTCTGCCATCACCGTCAAACCTCGTGGGACAATGGTCTGGGTGAACTGTCTCCCTTCCCCACCATCCTTGCCGTTCCCAGAAGCAGGGTGGCCTGGTGGGTTCTCCTGGCATTCCTTGAGACTCAGCAGCCTGCCTGTCACCAGCAGGTGCCTGAAAACTGTCTGCTGAAGGAACAAATGGAGTCAGACTTTAACCAAAGGCAACCCTCTCGAAGCTTTGGGAGCTTGTGTTCAGCAAGTTGCCGGCAATAAACACCTAATGGAGCCAATCTCGCCTGTCAGGGCCAGGCTTTCTCCGGCAGCCCCTCTGACACTTTTCTAAATGACCCGCTTCTGAAACAGATGAGAGACCACAGGGCTGGAGGGTGTACACAAGAAAGTAAAGCCAAAAAAAAAAAAGAAAAGAAAAAAGTCTATTAAAACAAAGAATGTGGGCTGAAGACACAGGCCCCTGTGGAACAAGGAGAAACACACCCTGCAAACAAACTCCGCTAGCCAGTCAGCACGAGAACCGAGGAGACAATGATCATCTCTGGGAAGAGGGCACGCCCCAGGGAAGAAGGCTGTGGGGTGAGGTCTGGATTCAAATCCAGTGCCACACTTGACTTAGCTATGACCTTGGCAAGTCCTCTGTCTCTGCATAAGCTTATTTTATTCCTCTACACCAGTGGTTCTCAACCTTTCTAATGTCATGACCCCGCAATACAGTTCCTCATGTTGCGGTGACCCCAAACCAAAAACAATTTTGGTGGCTACTTCATAACTGTAGCAACAGTTATGATTCGGAATGTAAATACCTGATATGCATTATGTATTTTCCAATGGCTTTAGGCGACCCCGCCGGGGTCACGACCCACAGGTTGAAAACCGCTGCTCTACACAATGAAGCGAGCCTTCTCTGCCAGGGAGGGTAGTCATGAGGCTGAAATAAGAAATCCCTTGAGTGACAAGCAAAGACCCATCAAGCTCGTGAGGGGTGATCCCTGCTCTTCCTGAGAACCCAAGAGCAGCCTTAGGTCTTCTTTCTCCACTGCTCCCGCCCCGTAGGATTTGGCAGAAACCCGATCCCAACAGACAAGTACTAACTGATGGGCCGAAAGGGCCTACCTGCTCCATTGTCCTTCAGGACTAACCATCACATTAAAATCACTCTTTTTCTTTTTAACAGTTCACTTATAATAACAAAGACAACTAGCAGTGAGTAGCACTTTACTCTCTCTCTCTCTCTCTCTCTCTATATATATATATATCTATATGACCTTTTCTACATTTTTTACTTGTTTACTTCTCAAAATAACCTATTTTTTTACCCCCATTTTATGGACAAGAAAACTAAGGCCTAAAAATGATTAATTAACAGGCAAAAGTTGATACGCTGCTAAGGAGAGATGCTGTGGGCTCTGCTCCCCCTAAGAAATTGACTTTGACTCTTAACAACCTTCAGGGGGTATTTTCCTTTTGATCTAACTTCAATAATTCATATGAAATCTTATGAGTATTTTCTTTCCCAGGGTCAAACAGAGCACCCATGTTTGCTCCCACCTCAAAGAGTAAAAAAGCAGAATAGACAGGAATATAATCAGAACGCTACAGATGAAGGTACATGTTCGGGGAGAGCAGAAACAGACTGAACTCAAGAGGCATTAATATTTAAAAAACATGTTTTAAAACTCTTTAATAAAAACCCCTATTTCCCTCCTTTTCCTCTCTCCATCTGCAAAAGTTCATTTCAACTGGCATTGTTTATATAAAGTTTTCAAAACAGAGTCAAGGTTGGCTTGCATTTTATTATAACTCTGGTACCGGAAATTAAACTCAGCAGGTAAAAAAACAAAAACAAAAACAAACCATTCCTTCATGGCTTTGACTTTTAAATGACACCTCTGTGCACTAAAGACACATTTTAAAGAAAAATCTCAGTTGATGCTAGAAGTTACTCCAGGAAGTCAACGCAGGAATCAACACAAAAAGAAGGAAGAAAGGAAGAAACTGGAGAAGGGCTGGAACTTACAGTATTTCCCCATGGAGAAGATGTACCCTTTTCCAGAAAATGTGGGGTCTAAAATTTGGGTGCGTCTTATACAGTGGTTGTAGTGGGGTTTTTTTTACTTGCATTTCCCACTTTTTTGTGCTTGTTTTTGCACTCATTGTTGAAGGCAGTGATTTGTCATCAGACACAGATGAGAACAAGCTAATGGGTGGGAGTTTTGACAGTGATGAGGAGTTGTATGCATTTTATTTTTTTAATGTATTTTTAGATTTTATTTATTCATTTTAGAGAAAGAGAGAGAGAGAGAGAAGGGAGTGAGGAGCAGAAAGCATCAACTCCCATATGTGCCTTGACCAGGAAAGCTCGGGGTTTCGAACCGGCAACCTGTGTTCCAGGTCAGTGCTTTTACCCACTGTGCCACCACAGGTCAGGCTGTATGCATTTTATGATGAATAAAACTTGAGTTCAATAACTTTAGGTAATACATTTTTTTTCTAATTTTGGGCCCCAAAATTAAGATGTGTCTTATACATGGGGGAGTACAGTACATCGCAAGCATGAGCCAATGACCTAGGAAAACCAGTCTCTAACCTGCCCATACAGGGTGAAAGCAACTGTCCGACCTGTTAACCCTGCTGTCTGAGGCTCATCTCTAACCGTCCCTCCCTTAAATCCAACATCATCCAATTTCTTGACCAAGCTGGACAATTTCTCCTCCTAAACATCTTCTCCGTATGTCTCCTCCTATGTCTTAACCACCGAACATTTCATTTATAGAGAATATTGTACAAGCCATAAAAAATGATCACGATCTACTAAGCCACAAAAGGAGCATTCAGAGCTGAACACAAAATGTGATTGCAAGTATCCCTCAGTCCACTGTGATAAGTTCTATGAACCCGTACACAGATCTCCACAGCTATAGATATGAAAAAGGATAAGCGTTGAATGTTATCTCTATGTATAGAATGTGAGTTATTTCAATTATATGAATATGTTTTTCCTAAATTTTATGCAAGGAGTATGCATGGCTTTTACGATTTAGAAATACTCAGAAGCTTGAAATCACTGTGCCTTCCTGTTACATTGCCTGATTCAAAATATCTCAATTCAGACAGTGCAGTATGCACACCTTGGTTTTACTTTACTTGCTAGGTGTGTTGAGTTAACATCAGCAGGAGCCTAATTGGGAATATATACCCTGCAGGGGTGGCTGGTTACCACTTGAAAGACTCGAGTCAGAAGCCTACATTCCAAACACTGCTCCAGACCTCCCCTGATCAACACCAGAGGCTGTCTTTTAATTAGCATCATGGATGTTAGAAATTATTTTTCAAGCGTGTTCAAGATGTTTATATTTCTAGAAACAGTGCACATGAAGAGGGAAGGAAAATCTAAGTACTGTAACTTTAAATTTAAAAAAGGTATAAGGAACCGTATGGCTGGAACCCTTCAGAATCGGTTAGGATCCCAAACTGATCCTATGGGCATTTAACAGATTTGGGCCATGGATTTTAACGAGAAGACTGGCTGAATCCTGTCAGTCACAACTGTCATCCCCAGTCTCCAGTGACCGTTTCTTGCAAGGTGCTGTCCCAGTTCCTAAGAGTGCAAAGTACTGGAATGAGCTTATAAAACAGGTCCTATGGCAGACATTAGCTTTGCTATAACATCAACAGATGCTAGCTTTGCTATTATCATTATTTGCATGATTGCTAGTGTAGGGCCAAGGGCCACCGCCATCCATCACAGCCATTCACATGCAGGTTCTCACTGATTTCGGATGGACGATAAAGAAACAGTGGAGCCGCCTGACCAGGCGGTGGTGCAGTGGATAGAATGTCAGACTGGGATGCAGATTACCCAGGTTCGAGACCCCAGGTCACCAGCTTGAGCGCAGGCTCATCTGGTTTGAGCAAAGCTCACTAGCTTGGACCCAAGGTCGCTGGCTTGAGCAAGGGGTTACTCGGTCTGCTGTAGCCCCCCGGTCAAGGCACTTATGAGAAAGCCAATCAATGAACAACTAAGTGCCACAAAGAAAAACTGATGATTGATGCTTCTCATCTCTGCGTTCCTGTCTGTCTGTCCCTATCTATCCCTCTCTCTGTCTCTGAGAAAAAACAAAAAACAAAAACGAAACAGTGGAGCCAAATAATGGTGGATCATTCTATGTTAAGGTGCCAAAAAACTGTAAAACTTAGTATTGGCAACGTCATTTTACAGAGGAAAGGTCAGGCTTATTGCCCCCTCCTTTCTGTGGAGAGTGGAGGGAGAAGAGTGTGCGAGCTTCCTGGCTTACAAGGACAATTGGGTCATCTAGTCAGAGTGTAACTATAGTTCTCTGGAAGGACTGAGGCCACTACTTGCTAGACAACAAAGAAGATAAAACTTATCTGGAAACTCCCTCTTCCCCTTCCTTAAAATCCTTTAGAAGACAATATTTACATGTCTTAATTAAAAATTCCTACACCAATTCTAACTCTTCCTCCCCTCCAGGAAGGTAATTTGCAATTTTACAGATCATATATACCTGGCACTGCCCAGCCTTTAATACAAACTATAAGCAAGCAAACATAAAAATCATATTTTACAAACTTATTTGGCCAACAGCTAGTATATATCACCAGCTCATGCCTTTACCCAAGCCACCCTCTTATACACACCCTAACTATCTGCAATGTCCTTTCTCCCTCCCCCGCTGAGCCATGGGGTGGGGAGGATTTCGAGTCTGAAGGCTTCTGCAGAACCTCTCTGGCAAGTCCAGACCTGGAGCTCCCTTCCCTCCCTGCCTGAACCCCCGTAGGTGTCAGTAACGCATTCCTGACCACTTAGTTGTCTTCTAATCATGTCCTGTGCATGAATCTCTCTTCATTAGACTAAAACCACTGAAGGGCAAAGGATCAGGTTTGTTTTAAACCTCGCGATGAGAGGAGCAGCTAAGACAAAGGTTTACAGTGAACCATCTCTGTCCAGGGTGTGGTCCCTGACCCAGCGCCTCAGCAGCAGCTAAGATCTCCTCAGAAATGCAAAAGCTTGGGCCCCACTCAATCAGAATCTGCATCTGAACAAGATCCTGGGTGATGCCAGGGCACGCCACTGTTCGAAAGGTCTGTACCGTCATGCGCTGCGTAATGACATCTGGGTCAACGATGAAACCTATATGGCACACCATATAGCCTGGGTGTGTAATAGGCCATACCTTTGATCAATCGCCTAACATCGCATTTCTCGAAGCATAATCCATCATTAAGTGGCAAATGATTGTACTGAAACACTTAGTAAACAACTGGTTAATAAACAAAGCTGGCTGGCCTCCTGCCACACCTACCTACCCTCCTCACCTCTCCCCAGCAGGGATCTGCAGTGCACTCCCAAGAGCCATTAACATCCCAGACTTTGTTGATTACATATTGTATTTATTACAAGAGTTCTCTTAACAGTCCGAAGCAGAGTTTCTAGGAGGAAAAGTGCCTTTTTCTAATTAAACAAAAGCACCTTCTAGACTAGAAGGGGCTCTGATGACCTGCCCCATTCCCATCAAAAACACTTCTCCCACATTTGAATAATGACTATGCACCACCAACACCACCCACGGAGGCATCATGATCCCCCTTCCCATAAAAAGGAAAACTGAGACAAAGAGGCCAACAATACCGATCTAGAGGTTGAAAACGTTGGGATGCAAATGCTAGTGTTTCCTTAAAAAATAATCTGACCAGGTGGTGATGCAGTGAATAGAGTGTCGGACTGGGATGCGGAAGGACCCAGGTTCGAGACCCCGAGGTTGCCAGCTTGAGCGTGGGCTCATCTGGCTTGAGCCAAAAAAAGCTCACCAGCTTGGACCCAAGGTCGCTGGCTCGAGCAAGGGGTTACTCGGTGTAAAGCGAGAAGCCAGGGCCAGGGCCACCATCACAGCCGCCCGGTCCATGCAGGTTCGCATTGGATTCGGACAGTTGGTAAAGAAACAATGGAGCCAAAAGCTGATGGGCCATCATCTTTAATCCTAGCTTGCACTCGGCGGGCAAGCAAAAACATACACTGGGCTCCAAAACCCACTCACATTCAGTGATCACAAAGCTACTGACTTATCCGAGTTTCCTAGAATCAAAGGTTTCTAGCTCACCAGCCTTATTCTCCTCAGTTCCCCATCTCCTTCCTTATCCCAGATACAAACACTGCACAAACTGGCATCTCACTCAGCACTCCGCCATCTTGGCTGCTTCTCCTGGCCTCCTCCACGTGGCCTCTCTCTGCTCTCCTCTCTGCTCTCTCATGCTAATCATCCCAGGAACCAAGAGCACAAACTCTCGTTCTGTCCCCATTTTATAGTGAGATTCAAACCCTTTAATCCAATATGCAAAATAGGGAAGTCTCTAATACAAAGTCACTTCTCTGAGGCATGATTGGATTGTACCACCCCACATCAAGATGGGTGGGAGAGGCTTAATCCCAAAACCAAGCCCCAGGCTACAATGATCCTGCCTGCCCCCAACACACATTAATATCACCTGGGCGACGGCATCTTTAACAAAGTGAGCATAATACATTTTATCCGCCCAACAATCAGTCTGCTGAAGGCCTGCGGTCAAGGCACATATGAGAAAGCAATCAATGAATAACTGGGGAGTCCCAACTAAAAACTGATGATTGATGCTTCTCATCTCTCTCCGTTCCTGTCTGTCTATCCCTATCTGTCCCTCTCTCTGACTCTCTCTCTCTGTCCCTGTAAAAAAACTAATAAATAAAAATTTAAAAAAATTATAAAAATCAATAAATAAAATATAAAAACAGGAACTGAGTTCTTTGCTACAGGACACACAAATTGATGACCAGCTTGTCTCTTCCTCAGTCAGAGCGTGGGGACTCAAGGGAAGGGAGGCATCCTCTCTATTTTGGCTGGTACAGTTTTGCTCCTTGCTAGCACAGTACCTGGTGGAGAAAGAGTCGATCAGTAAATATTCACTGCATGGATCACTGAGTATCACAGCCACAGACAGCAGCCTCCTTGGATATTCATTATCATACAAACTACTCTCTCGTTACAGGAGCTCCTGCCTACTCCTTCCTCCCAGCCCCACCTGTGGAACTCTGTGGAACTTCCCCGATGGGATCAGTGAATTCCCCATTATCCCCAACTTCTTCTCACTTCATTCTCCCTCCTGTGCTGGGATGCACGACAGCGGTCACCTGGTTCCCTGCTGACCCTTTCGCCTGCTCCTCAAGGCAGGTGCCTAAGGACTATAGGATGGGGGTGTCGGTCCTCCTGGCTCCCAGTTTTCTCTAGGAAACCTCATTGTCCTCCCTCATAGGAAGACCCTTGTTCTGTGGCTCCCCTTCCTCTCTCTGTCCTTGTCACTGTCAGTTGGCAACTCCTCCCCTTCTTTGAAGACTTTAGTTCCCACCACACACCACTCTGCCTCACCACCTAAATTCCACACACACAAAAAGGCCAATTCAAAACATCTGCCACTTAACACGGACCAGATTCACATTTTAGAACCTGTCGTCACCAAGAATAGTACAACCATAACATTTTAAGTATCGTCATCAAGCCGTGCCCAGCCCCGTCTGTCAGCCTCCAGGACTGCCACTGTACACATTCCTCACTGTCACCATGAACCCCACTATCCTCCCAGGTCCAGATTTTCTTTATAGCCTCTCTCATTTGGCCTAGATGCCACGGTGTCTTACAACCTCCCTTTGCAAGCACGCACACCCTCCCTGGCCCTCCTTTTTCCAACTGTCTTATCCTGGAACAATCCAGTGAGTCAGATGAACACAGCCGTACTCGTTCTCCACACCTTTACTTGGGAAACCAACTGTTGGGGTAGGAAATCCACAATCAAGCAGGCAGATCTGTTCTCTTTCTCATTTCTGATATCGCATGTGCAGCCAGCTGCACAGAAAGGCTAACTTTCTCTGGTGCACTAACATCGTGTCCTCTGAGATATTTATGTCAAGCACTCCTTTCCTTCTCGAGCGTCCCCTCTTCTAAATGGCAAATGCCAGGAGTGTTCCAGGATTAAGGAAGACCCATCCTTTCTTCTCTCCCCAGTGAGTCTCCAGGATGATGACTCCCACACCGTGTCTCCAGCACTAGCCTCTCCTCTGACCGCCAGGTTCACACGTCTAAGAATCTTCCTCGTGTGCCTCGGACCTTGACACCCACTGCCCCCTCCAAACCTGCTCCTACTCCTCTCTAGGCCTTTTCCACCTCCATAAACATCACCTACTCCATTGCTTGAGCCAGATACCTAGGAGCCATTCTCAATTCCTCATTCACCCCTTCCATTGTGCCAAATCCACGCACCCTCGAATCCTGCCATTTTTACCTATAATGCCTGTTTTTCCCCCAATATTATACAAGCTTCTCCTCAGCTTTACTGACAGTACATGAATCCAAGCCACCATGATCTCCTGCTTGTGCCTACTGCAGTAGCCTCCTAATTCAGATCAGACTTGAAGTTATTAAATGTTTCCCCTTAGCTCTAAAATCCCAAAGTCACAGCCAGGCCTACAAGGTCCTACATGGCTTGACTTCTACCTACCTCTAGAGCCGCATCTCTGTCCTCTCTCTAATATTGCTCTATTCCAGCCACACTGGCCCTTCCACTCCTAGAATATGCCTCAGGGTCTTTGCATGTGTTTCCTCTCCCTGGAATGCTTATAGCTCTCTTTGCCTGACTGAGTCCTTCTCATTCTTCAAGCCTCGATCTTGAATGCTGTTGTCTCAGAGATATCTTCTCAGACAATCCTATACCCGAGGATTCCCCTGCCTCATCCCCTCCATCCATTTCATTCTCTCTCACACAGTGCTCTGGTTGTTTCCTTCAGGTACTCATCAAATTTTGGAACTATATAATTATCTGATTACTTGTTTAATGACTGCCTAACCCACTAGGTTTCAACCTCCAGTTGGGTAAACACCATGACCGTTTCATATTCAATGCATACCCACGCAGGCACACAGGAGGGAGGCACTCACTGAATGAATGGATGAATCAATGAATGAATGAGGGTTGAGAGAGCAGAAGCTCAAGTTTAACAGAGGTGTCAATAGGCGGGCGGTGTGAATGTCACTTATAGCACAGAACCCTCTTTGGGGTAACATAGGTGGAGAAGCCAAAAGAGAGAAAAGATCGAGAAGCAATCAAAAATTTCCACTTACGGCATTAACCTCTTTTGACAGTGCATCGCCAAATAGATCTTTAATGCAAATTGATCTTTCCTGAGGATGTGCACTTTTGCAGGGGTCAGACTACAGCTCCGGAAGGCTGATTTTTATGTTTCTCCTCTGAATGTTAAATCAGATCTTAATCACATCCATGAGGCTACCCGTGAAGCCACTCGTTGGAGTGTTTTGGTCTTCGTTCTTTTGATTTCCATCCTGGAAAAGGATGACTTAAGCAGGCATGCCTCACATTCTCATTCTGCTTAAGCAAACACTCATAAGCATTTAACAAGGGCCGATACTGCAAAATGCACTTCAGTCCTCCGGACTATTGGAGGATTACGTGTCTAATTTGCAGAGTGTATTTTTCCTCTGCATTCCAAGGCCTATGGAGATTTCATGCAAATATCTTTTGTAGCACATGGTAAAAAGGAGGCAGCTGTGTCTTTCCCTTTTCTCTCCTCCTTGCCATTCATCCCTTCCCACACGGCACGTGTTCCCCAGGCTTATCCTCCATTCCAGGCACGCAGCCTGGGACTGCGGGTAGAGAAATGGGTGCCACCTGCCCTTGGGGAACCTTGTGAGGAGGCAGGGGATGGACAGACACAGATGCCATGGCCAGAAGCACAAGGCAGGACCGGGGAAGACATGGTTCTCAGGAGAAAACATCTGAGCTGAGCCCAAGAGGATGGCACAATTTCAGGAGGCTGGGGAGAAAAGGGAAGTCAGCCCTGGTGGAGGGAACCACGAGGGAAAGTGCAAGGGTGGGACTGGCCCTGGGGATTGGCCACCAGCCACTCCTTCTAGAGTCAAATAAGGAGGCTGATGGACGGAGGGGGACCAGACTGGGATGACCTTGAATGCTAAGCGAAGGAGAACTTGCACTTCATCCTCCTGCCCCTGCGAAGCTACTGAAGATATCTGAGCAGGAATGACAGCATCTGTGCTAAGAAAACTAACAACTCTGCGAGTGAGTTACGGCTGGAGGGAAAAGTGCAGCCCAGAGGGCAACCCGAATGATTCTGGGTGCAGACTCGGCGGGGAGCCACCCCAATAGCAATATTGGTTCGTGTTTGGGGGATATTTCTTGTTGCCACAGTCATGATTTAGTCCATCTGAGTACCATGGACTGAATGTTTGTGTCTCCCACCAAAAAAATGTATATGTTGAAATCCTAATCCCATGAAGCAGGGAGGAAGAATTATGGGGGAAAAAAAGAAAGGAAAAATCTCATGTACAACAATGAGGTGAGTGCTGGGGGTGGGAGGGAGAAGTGGGGTAGGGTAGAAGGGGAATGCGTGGTGATGGATGAAGACTCGGCTTGGGGTGGTGAACACACAACACAGTGTACAGATGATGTGTTGTGGAATTGTGCACCTGAAACCTGTATAATTTGTTACCCAGTGTCCCTCCAATAAATTCAATGAAAAAAAAAAAAAAAGAAAGAAAGAAAGAAATCCTAATCCCCAGTATGGAGGTGGGGCCTTTGGGACATAATTAGATCATGTGGATGGAGCCCCCAAGAATGGAATTAGTGCCCTTATCAAAGGCACTCTTTCTGCCATGTGAGGACACAAGGAGAGTTGGCAATTTACAAAGCAGAAGAGGGTCATCACCAGAACCCAACCATGCAGGGACCCTGATCTCAGACTCCCAGGCTCCAGAACGGTGAGCAATGAATCCTACTGTTTGTCAGCCACCATCTCCGGTGCTCTGTTAAAGCGGCCTGAAGGAACTGCGATGGACTGAGACCACGAGCTGCCTGTGCTGAGGGGTGGGGCCTCCAGCTGCAGGGAGGGAATCACAGCTGGTCTCAGTGCAGAGCAACATCGGGGTCTCCTTTGACAGGGGTTGGTCTGGGGGTGGCCTGTGCCCCAGTCCTGGGTACCAGCTGCAAGGGAAGGAAAAGTCAGTGTCACCAAAGCCACAGAGGGAGCGTGTCATGAGGCAAAGTCCCCTTTTAGACAGACAGAAACATTATTTGCCTCAGGTCATAGAAACAGACTCTGAAATCACAGAGTACATATAGTGAAGAGCCTCCGTTTCCAAAAATTTGAATTATAGCGGGTGATGGGCTTAATAGTCATACATATTACCTATTCAACATTCCCCTCACTTAGGCCATAGAAATATCCTCATGATTAAACAAGGATGGCTTTTTCTTTTTATGGAGGTGAAAGCCACATAACGTAAAATCAACCACTTTAACATGTACAATTCAGTGGAACTTAGTGCATTCATAATGTTGTGCGACCGCCATCTTGTCTAATTACAAAAAACACACCGTTCACCACTCCAAAAGAAAAATTCCATTCCCGTTCGGCAGGCACTCCCCCTCCCCAATCCCTGGCAACCACCCATGCGCTCCGTCTCTATGGATTCACCAATACTAGATAGTTCATATATAAGTGGAATCATACGTATAGTATATGTCCTATGGTGTTGGTTTCTTTCACTTAACCTAATGTTTTTGAGGTGCAAGCATGTTCTAGCATGCATCACGGCACCATTCCTTTTTCTGGCTGGTTAATGTTCCATTGCACAGACACACCACTTCTGCTTACCCATTCATCAGCTGATGGACACTGGGGTGAGTTCTACCTTCTGGCTATTGTGCATAGGGACTACTATGAACACTTGTGTCCAAGTTCTTGTTTGAGAAGAATGGCTTCCCTTAAGGTCATCTAAATCCCTCTGCTCTGTGCCTCTATCAATAGTAATGAGTCTGGCTCTCTAGAACAGGGCATGTGAGGAGCTCAAGCAACAGTAGCTATTGTACAGATCGTGGCAGCAGTCTACAGTGTGCCTGGCCTATGGTCGGGCACCCAACAACATTTACAACTTATTCCATTTTCTCGAGACATCTGACACTGGTGTACGATTACTCCACAGAGGAGACAACTGCAGCTCAATCTAGGCTAAGTGACACCACACACCACATACACAGTATGAAGTAGAATCAAAATTAGACCCGGCGGAAAGGTGCCTGGCATGCTACCTGGCACCGAGCAGCTACACGGTGACTATCAAATACCTAGTTGAGCACGTAATGAGTTTGACAACTGGAAAAGAAAAAGAACTGGTAGGGGGGTCAGGAGGTACCACCAACCTTTTGCTTTCTCCCCTCTCTCGGAACTAACTGAACTTTCAGGGCACAAGTGCTAAGTGGGGCACTGTACTCGTGTCCCAGAACTGCTTCTACAACCACACGCTGGGTTGCTTAAACAATAGACGTTTATCGTCTTATGGTTCTGCAGGCTAGAGCTCTGAGATCAAGGTGTGAGCAAGGCACAGTCCCTGCAAAGGTGCTGGAAAGGACCTGTTCCAGGCTTGTCTCTGAAACTCTGCTGCTCCCTGAGCTATGGCAGCACAACTAGTCCCCACGTGCATTCTTATGTTCATGACTGGGTCCAAACTTCCCCTTTTATAAGGACACCTGTTGTATTGGACGAGGGCCCACCCCAATCCGGAATGATCTCATTTAGTTGATTACATCTGCTAGGGCTGTATTTCCCAAGAAGAACACATTTGAAGGTGCTGGGGGTTAGAACTGCAGTTTAAGCATTCTGGGGAGGACACCACTCTTCCAATAGCAGTGACCTTCACCACTGTGCAAAAGTCACGAGAGGAAAGCACCACGAGGCAGAGAATGCAGAGGTGGCGTTTCAGCTCTGTGGGGTCAGGGCCACCCAGTCCCTCAGACACCACCTGTCAGAGAGCAGCGGGACTGACTCAAGGCCCCTGGAGGATGGACAGACAGCCTAAAAGCCTTCACTTGTCTCAATATTCTAAGGGTGTAAAGGAAAGAGCATGAAACCAGGCTTTGGGAAGTCTAGTTCTGGTCCTGCTCGGCCAGTGACTCACTGTGTGACCAAGCGGACACTCACCTTCCCTGCATCTAATCAACATCAACGTGGGTTCCATCACTGCTCTCTCACCCCCAAAACACAGCACCCGCTGATCCATTCCAAAACCCACCAGGAGATATACACCCTCCCCTGCAGGGGTGTGGAATTGTTCCTGGCATCTAACAACCTCCAGGTAAGGACTTTCAGCCCGTGTGCCTGCCAACTTCAGAGTGGGAGATTAAATTTCTGGCATCCAGGCTTCTATAAAAAAAATCAAATTGTTCAGCGATATCTCACTCACACAACACATTAGACAGATGCAGCACATAAAGCAAACAGCCTAGTTAATAAGTGCGAGTTCATTAGTCGCGGGGCTGTCAGGAGAACCCAGTAGCTGTGATAACACAAAGCCGTCCCCGTCTTAGACATCAAGCTTACTGCTTTCCATTTTTATCACCCAATTCATAACCTTGCTGTCTGGCTTTAAGAATCAATAGCCTGGTGGTTTTGGTATCCAATAAATTTGTCTTCGTTTGGACGTTTTTCATTTCCCATGCCACTTGACGAGAGTGGGAGAAGGTGAATTGCTCCTCTCACAACATTTGTTTTTCCAAATCTATAATTTCACACTGACATGTTCCACAAGCCAGTGAAGACAAGGGATGGGAAGCAGATATCCGACACCCTATTCCCAACGTCAAGAAAACTTTCCAGCTGGGATCATTTGGAACAACCTATTTAATGGGTTTCACATGGGCGAGTGTCAACTAGTCTACCTTGGCTGACCCTTCATTCGCCTACCAAAGAACTTTTATCGGCACTTACTAAGTGCCGAATCCCGTGCTGGGTTCTTTGCATGAATGAATTCATTAGTCCTCACCAGACAGCTACCTAAAAAACCAAAATGCCACTGTTTTATACACACACACACACACAAATAAATATACACATTATATATATATTTTTAACAGAGACAGAAAGAGAGTCAGAGAGAGGGATAGATAGGGACAGACAGACAGGAACAGAGAGATGAGAAGCATCAATCATTAGTTTTTTTTTCTTGCGACACCTTAATTGTTCATTGATTGCTTTCTCATATGTGCCTTGACCAGGGGCCTTCAGCAGACTGAGTAACCCCTTGCTGGAGCCAGCAACCTTGGGTCCAAGCTGGTGAGCTTTGCTCAAGACAGATGAGCCCGCGCTCAAGCTGGCAACCTCGAGGTCTCAAACCTGGGTCCTCAGCATCCTAGTCCAACGCTCTATCCACTGTGCCACCACTTGGTCAGGCTATACTTATTTTTATGTAAATACTGAAACTGAAAAAAGAAAGTAATCTTGGCTTTGTGGATAAAAACATAGCAAGACACTTAAAGAACAAGCACATTTAAAGCAAATCAATACATCCATGCACAGACTGAAAAGTAAGATTGGGGAGGGAACAGTATTCTCACAAATTACCTGAATGAGGACACTGAGGTTCAGACAAGGGAATGACACGTCCAAAGTCACGCAGAAAGCGGAACACAAAAGTAAGTCTAAACTTTGAGTTCTTGCCTCCTTGCTCTGCTGTGTCACTTTTATTTTCTTCTTCCACATCATCAAATCAACACACATTTTCAAAAATGTTTACCGGATCCGAACATGGACAGATTCATGACTTGGAAGCATTTAGGACAGGAGGGAAAGAAACCCTTCAAGACTCTCCCAGTCCAAATCCACAGAAATAGAAGGTGTTGACATGGGACTCAGGGGAGAAAGAGATGGGAAGTGACTGCTAATGATGGGGAGTAATGGAAACGTTCTAGGATTAATCATAGGGACAGCAACGCAATCTTATGACTGTACTAAATACATAAAACCACTGAATATAAAAACTGTCACACTGTATACTTAAAAAGGGTGAGATTCCTGGTATGTGAATTACACCTCAATTAAAAAAATAACCGCTGACATCAGAACAGTCAGGATTCAATAATGCAGATTAGCCCCTATCAAAATAATCAAGTAATAAAATAAAATAAAAATACATTCTACCAGTCACCCTTATTTATCCTGAGCAATCTTAAGACACAAGCATTTCAGGGAAAACACTACAGTGCTTTGCCTGGTTTAATCTACACAACTATCCTGTGACACAAATGCCACTGTCCCCAGTTTGCAGATATAAACCCAAGTCTAAGAGTCAAGAGCCCCCTCTAAACACCTGTCTTCCAGGATGCCTACCATAGCACTTAGCAATACATATTTAGTTAGCTGGGTCTAGAGAGTGAGTCCCTATCAGCAAGGGCTATGCTTTCTCAGGAAAAGAACAATTTTGTAAGAGGAGTGTGAGATTTAGTGGACAGCAGACTAGAGCGAGGGGATGGGAAAAGAGAAAGAAGGCCCGGTATTATGCTAAGTGATAAAAGCCGGTCAGAGAAAGACAAATACCATCTGGTTTCACCTATATGTGGAATCTATTGAACAAAAATAGAAACAGAAAATGGACACTACATGGAACAGACTGACAGCTGTCAGAGGGGAGGCAGGTTGGGGTGCTGGGTGAGATCGGTAAAGGGAATAAGCAAAAAAAAAAAACAACAAAAACAAAAACAAAAACCTCATGGGCACAGGCACTAGTGTGGTGATTACCAGAGGGAAGAGGGGTTGGGGCAGGTGGGAAAGGCTAAAGAGGGGGTGAACAGTGAAGGAAGGTGACTTGGGTGGTGAGCGTACAATGCACTGTGTAGATGCTATACGGCAGAACTGTATACTTGAAGCCTATACAATTCTATTGACCAATGTAATACCAATAAATTCAATTAAAAAAGAGAGGAAGAGAGAAAGAAGACTGAGGAATAAGTGTCGCAAAAGGAAGAAAGGGTGTCGACCAGAGGTTCTCCAGGCAAGAGGCTGTGTCTTTGAACTTGAATCAGATATCCGTTGTAGTCCACTGTGTTTGAGAAATGGTGCTCCCGGTCTAGCTGGGGCAGGGGACGTGACCACGGAACAAGACCAGGATAGTGTTAATGCCACTGTGTGAGTCTGACCATCTGGGCAGGGAAGTGGCCCTTGATCCACTGACTGCTCTGCTCTGCTGAAAGCTAAAGGGAAGAAGGGTGTGGGGGAGGGGATTAGAGTCTTCTTGCATCAGTGGATGAAAAAGAGGACTCAAGGCTCAGAAGGAACTTCGAAGGTGGTAAAACCAATCAATACTGAAACGCTAAGACAATCCTTCACTTTCTTCTTATTTTTTTCCTTACAAGACAACTTCCAACCCATCCTCAGGGACCACCTGCTCAGTGAGGCCAACAATAATCAGTTTAACTAGAAAACCTTTTCCATCTTTTGTTTAACAATTGCAGTAATTCCTTTATTGCCAATAAAGAAAACAATACTATTACTGGTAGTAGTACTTTCTATCACATACTGAACAGTATGTTAGTGCCAAGCACTGCATTTTAAGTGCTTAATATAAGGAGTCTTCCTGAAGTCCAACCCTGTAGGTTAGGTAGTACTGTCCCCATTTTATAAAGGAAGCTAGGAAACTTGCCCAAAGCCCCAGGGCCAGTCAGTGATGGAGCAACTCAGCACTCCGACTCGAGTCTATCTTCCTCCGTCATCTCCTATTTATACAGTGGGACCTCCGGCAGTAAACTAAAGAATTTCTGAATTTTCTTCTCAAGTTGAGGAAACCGATATTGAAGGTAAAGATGTCTAATGCCCTAATCTGCTTTAAACTACTTGAAAGTTTAGGTACTCCAATGCAAGATTAAATATGTTAAAAGTTACAAAGAAAGTGATATTTTACCCTCAAAGAAATCTGTCCTGCTTCCAAGGGATAACTACAGGCACTAATAAGCACAAATATATATATATTTGATATTTATACAAATGACACATGCTATATACAGTATATATACTACATTTTTTATATATACTCTGTGTGTGTGTGTGTATACACACACAGAATATATACTATACATTATTTTATCTAAGTTTACTACCCATTTTATGAATTAGAGAACTGGGCACAAGGATGTTGATACAATCACTCGAGTAACTGGTCAACCCATGTCTCACACGCACACACCTTCAAGCGTTCTTTCTGCTACACCACACTTCTTTCTGGAATGGCTGCTGTCTGCGAGGTCCACCCCAGGCTGACAACAATACAAAGAGAAGTAACCCAAACATGAAGATACCCAGGGCTCCCTTCCTACAAATCTGACATGTTTCAAGAGAAAACAAACAACAAACAAAAAATACCTCTAAAACCCATGCATACCAACCACAGCCACAGGACCAGTTAGAGGGAGAGAGAAAAAAAAGGCACACCACAATTTGTTCTTGTTTACAAATAGTTTTAAGTTGTTTGTCAAGCAAAATGAGTTTCTCTGCCCGATGAGATTCCAGTTTTATAAGTTTATTAGCAGCCGATGTACAGAGAAAGTCACCCCATTGATTTAATAATTTGCCCCTGACTCTTGTCAAAGTCACTTAAAAAAAAAAATAGTTGTCAGAAGAGAAAGGAAATGCTATTTGACCTAATTTATACAGTCATTCCGTGCAAACAGGAGTAGCTACCTGGAGACATGTGCAGTAAGTCGCCACAGCTGGGCAGGATGGGAAAATGAAGAGAGAAGGGCAGGGAGCTGGCGCATGCGCAGTGCTGGAAGCCACAGGCAGCTTGCAAGTGCCTGGGGCCAACTCTGACAGCCTCTTTTCTCTTTAATTTTTTTAATCAAGTAGGTAGCAAAAACATGCTTTTAAATGATAAAACTCCAGATCATTAGGAAGTGAAAAATTCCTGCGCGTAAGTAAGTAGGGCACACTATTCAGATGCCGGGGAAAATGTAGAAGGCGTCTGCTAATAAGGCCCTGGTTTGGAGGGAAACTCTAACTTTTTTACTATTACATTCATTTTATAATGCAAAGGAACACCAAGGTTCTCATTCGAGTGTGTTAACTGGAATAATGGAGCATCCCCAATAACTTCCTCTCCAAATTGCCCCATCATGAGCTATCAGGGCAAGATTCAGTATTGCTCCTCTGTAGCCAAAGGGCACTTGGCTTTTTAAGGAATTAGTCACAGCCAGTCACAGTCGTAGCCCCTGGAATCCCATTTCAGGCTCTCCAGAGCTGGGAGAGGTTACCTGGGAAAGGTGAGTTCTTCTTTCCAGGGCCAGGAAATGGTATGAAATAGTCTGACCTCATAAAGCAGCACCACAGGGGAAGTGAGGGGAGAGGTTGGAGGCCTAACTCTCTCCACTCCCTCCATAGGGTCTCTGAGCATGCTCCTTCCAGAGCCTCCTACCCTTCCTCCCCTTCACATTCCTTCGGGTCTCGCTTCTCACCTGCTCAGGAAGAGCCTCCTTTCCTACCACTAACTAACCTGCAAGGTTATCTAAGTATTGACCCTCTTCCCCTCAGAATGTGAGCTCCCTGAAGGCAGGGGGCTGGTTCTAAGTGTAGTGAGTGACACACTGTACTTTCAGCTAATGAATGATATTACTTTCCACCCAATTTTACACAGGGTCTGGAGATGTTTGAAACCCCTGGCTCACTGGTCAATCCAAACCTCTGGGAAAGCAGTGGAATAAGGAGCACGCGGTAGGCTGGCGACCTTAATCCAGGAGGTGATGCTCTTCACCTCAGCACGACATGAGGGCACATGGGCATTTTGTTTTTTAATGGTCTTCCTGGTAAAGTCTTAATAGTCTTCTGAAATGTCTTTTAATTCCTAGGATTTCAGACCAGATATAAAATAATGTACATTTCAAAACCAAATAAAAGCAATGTTATGATTGGCCTTTTAGAATGCCCTCTCTCCGAACTACCTGGCAGCAGGTCAACTCCTACTTGTCCTTCCAGACCCCCTCAGCACTCATCTCCTCCATGAAGACTTCCCCACAACAGTCACCTCCTCCATGAAGACTTCCCCACCGGGCAGAGCTCTCCTGCATCAGACTGAAGAGACCTGTTTTTGAAAATCTTCACATCTGAATTCAAAAGGACTTAGTGAGAAAGCTGCTTCCTCCCTGTCCCCCCATCATTAGGGTGCTCGCATGGGCTCACAGCCTCTAACACCCGGACTCCTTGTGGCGGCAGCATCCAGCCAGACTCCAGCACAGTTTGGTTCCTCTGGTCATCAGCTTCTTAAGGAGAGTGGTATAAATTTCTCGTTACCATAAACATACTTATGTAACAAGGTCTTAAGAAGATGGGACAAACGCTGACTGGGAGCATTGGAACTCATGACAGAGTCTGAGAAGTGCCCTGCCCAGGTGTCCACTCCATGAGGGCAGGGGCTGTGTGTCCAGCACAGTCTCAGCTGAGCCCGTGCACTTGGCGCACCTGGAATGCAGCCGCTCAGTAACTACTTGTGGAGGGAAGCCGAGACCTGGGACTTCCACGGACCCGGGCAACAACACAGCAGGAATTTAAACATCTTCTTATGCTAAGTCCAAAATATTTTCGACCTCCAACTGCCGCTAAACTCTACATCAAACTGCCTCAAAAGCCAATTAATATGTGCTAAGGAAGTAAAATAAAACAAAGATGATTCTTTTCCTTTGAGATGGTCATAACTCAACAAAGATACTTAAAAATCCGTACCACCCAGAGATTATCCCACTACCATTTTGAAGTCAGAATTAGGATAAAAGACCACACTAGACCTGTCCGGGAGCTGACCGCAGTTTATGTTTATCCTGCCCGTCACAAAGACTGAAAGACCCTCTACCAAAGGATCCAATCTCCTACTCTGACATGCTAACTTCTAACGTTCAGTGAAATTTAAGACATAATTGACAGGTATTTCCAAAAGCTGTTTTAAAATTTTTCCATAGCAGTACCTAGCCAGCATATTAATACTATATTTATTCAGATTACTTCAGAAGTTTCAATCTCTTTTTTTTTTTTCCTTTTTGCTTTAAAATCCCCACAGACACATGTCCTTTCAAGGTGAATGTCAGGCAACAAACAGCGGTAACTTTTTTCTTTTTTACGCTCTACTGACAAAATTGCCTTTGGAGACCATAAAGGGAAGAGCTCTGTTTTGTCACTTGTATTAGCTACAAAGATATGGCTTTTAAATGAAGAAAGAAACCACTTTGCTAGAAGTAAGTGAAGAAAGCTCCTGAATGATGAGATGAAGCGTTCAAATTAAGAAGTTGACATATTCTCAGCTGAAGAACTGTAGCCACCTTCAACTTGCTCCAAGCAGGGGAGGTGTGGTGGGCGTGGCCTGACAGAAGTTTGTTCCCATTCTGCCTGGCTGAAGACAGAATGGGAAGCAGTGACAAGGGCTACAAGCATGACGGCACGGGGACATTTACAGCAGGGACAAGTGTGCTCCCCACCTCTGTAGTTCCCGGGGATCACGGCCTGGTAGACGGAGTCGTCCTAGCAAACGTCTAATACTTAGTCTTTTCTGTTGGAGAAGAGAGTGACACACGAGTTTAGAACATTTTCCATAACATCATCATGCGTTTCTGTTTTTATTTTGGTCTTTGAAATTTTGCTGCGTAAAGGAATAAGTATCCTTTCATCTGGAAATTCACCTGCTAGGAACAGTTTAATGTGAACAGTACCTTATCATTAGGCTGCTACTGGGCATTTTATGGTAAACTTCTGTAGGAACAATTTTGCTAAGTAGTATTGTTATTAGCACATCATTATGAGCATAATATACTACTCATATAAACATACTAATAATATAATCAGTCAACAATATTATTACTACTTATTAATTAATATGTTTGTATCCATAGCATATTATTTTTCTATATGGTACTCTGACAGGTTATTATATAGAAACCATTACTGACTTTCATATGGAAGCTAAAGCAAAGGCTTACTACTAGTATTACTACCAATAAGTATTAGTACTATTAACAACTACCACCTTCTTTCTAGGAAAAATACTAGAAGTCTTAATTGTGTCTAAGGGGAAAAGAAGCTCTTTCTGTGTCTTTTTGTTTGTTAAGTGCCTGCTACGTCCTAGGACAGGCACTGGATAATATTCACTCCTCACAACAGCCCAAATAGGTGTGTTCCTTCCCCGCCCCCTTTCCATCTGAAGACACGTGATGCCCACAGAGGCTAGGTGGAGTGCTAAGGCAAGGTTCAGACTCAAATTACAAAGCCAGTGTTGTTTTCACTCTGTCTGACAGAACATGCAATGCCTACAGACATTCTGAGATTACAAACGTCAAAAGGTAAAGGTATGACCAGGGAAATCTGTTATTAGGAAGCCACTCCCCAAAAAGACAGGATGTTAGGGGAACAAGAAAGAATGAGGAACATCTTTCATGTCCAAAGGGCAACTTTACAAACCAGACTAATAGAGTCACGTGTTCAAAAACCAAAAACAAAGCACATAAACAGAAAACACAAATGGGGAGAATTTTCCTCCATACAAAATGCAGGCGTGGCCAAGCCTCCTGACCCAGCCGTCCACCACAATATCTCGAGTTCCCCAGAGCAGACTTCCCTCCCTTCCTACTATATCCAGGGGGCTCCCCCAAACTCCACCCATGCAAATAAAGGGAAAGGAGGCCCAGGTGAGAGTGCAGGAGAACAGACAATATTGAACATCTAGCCTGTGCTGAGTACTATCTTATTTAATATCCAAGAACAGCTTTTAACAAGAGGAACAAGGGGCCCCTTGAGTGTTTCCGGGGAGGGTCTGTGCCTGGCCGGCTGTCAGAGCCATGCCACCAAGATCTGCGAGCCATTTCCCATACTCTCAAGGCCTCTGGTCAATAGGGATCCAAAGAAAGGTTGGAAAACATGTTCTGGAAGTTGAAAATTTTAGTGTTTCTCTCCACCCTGGATGGCTACAGGGTTGCCAGTTTTAAAAATAACACCAGGGCGGCGGTTGAGGGAGAGAGAAGGAACCTGTCAACCGCCCACCCACATCTGATAAAGGCTACTAGACCTCTCCAAGTTTAGATGAGGAAAGGCAAACAGGCCTCAATCCTGCCTGCATCAGAATGCCTCCCCACCACTGAGCAGCAAACCCTCCCAACGGGGGGGAGGGGGGGCAGCTCCCCCACACGTATTTAAATGAGGACCTAAATTTAGTGGTATTACAATGCCACTGCGGGAAATAAAAGGCTCGACTGCCCATGTGCCACTGGAGAATGTGTGTGAGAAGTGAAGCCCGCCCCTTCTTCTATCAGAGGGTGTTTATTCCAGACTCTCCGATGCCTCACATCACCCTCAGAGTCCCTCCTGCTTCCCGCAAGAACCCGAGGACAAACCCTTTTCCCTAATGAGAACTTTCCCCCAACTGCTACTATGTGGCAGGTCTGCATTACTCCCTCTTCATGGAAGATCTCTGCTTACTTGGGGCAAGCCCCGCCTTTCCCTTAGGAATTTCCTTTAATTTCCTCTTTGTCGTCATCATCAAAGAAAGGGGTGGTGTGAGAATCTCTTACTTGTATGCAAATAGATCTTTAAAATAAACTAACGAAATTGACAGAAGCAGTTTTTGTTTTATTTTTAATTTTTTTTCTTTTTCTTTTTTTTTTGCAAAAGAATTTATTTTGGTTTCCAAGTTTTCTCAAGCCTCTCTCTCCTATAACTGCAGGGGGGGGGGGGAAGAAATGGCAGTTTTTTAAAGCTCAGGAAATCTGGGCCTGGACCTATAAAGCACAGAGATGGTCAGTGCATGCTCGATGTGGAGCCCAGCCTCTTAATACAGTCACATAACCTGCAGCTTCCCAGGACCACACGCAGAGGTCCCTGAAGGAGGTGGCCGGGCCCCAGGTGTCTGTGCAGAGCTGTCTGTGCAGGTAACTGAGAATGATCTGCGAATGCTGATGGAGACTGTGCAGCTTATCTTCTCCCAGATCCTAAACCGCAAAAAAAGCTTCTCAGTTTGATTCTTCTCTGGTGGGTGGGGACTTCGAAGAGGGAGGGAGAGAAGGAGGGAGGTGCCAAAAGCCCTGGCGTTACCTGGCACCAGAGTTTGGAGGATTCAGGCTGGAGCATGGAGCAATTCTGCCCACAGACTGTTGTATTTGAAACATAACCGCTCTCAGGACGAGCCTGGAGTTAGCGACACTCAAAGGAGCAGGTGGCTGTAAAAACAGAGGACCTTGGGTCTTCAGGCCAATAGATCAGTGTTGCAAACCAATCCCACTCTCTTCCAGCTGTGTGGCATTAGGCAAGTCACACAATTCTCTAAACCACATTTCCTCATCTGTCCAGCAACCAAAGCGGGACATACTTGAGAGTTGTACAGAGGTGGATGGAAAGGAGAGGAAAGTCCTACCTTACAGTCTTCTGAAAGTGTCTGGAAAGGTGATCGAGTGGGAACCTATGAAGAGCAACAGATGGAGTGGATGGATCCCTGGGTGGCTGGATTTCTAGTAAATCCGGAAGTAGGCAGATGACAAAAGGGAGGACGGGAGGCCCCTCCCACCAGGCCCTTTCCTCCCCCAGCCTGTGTCTCCTGCCTTGTCAGCTCCCCACACCTGCTCCTGACCAAGATCCCACAGCCCCAGTGACATCTGAGGCCTTTGCACATTCTCACCTGCTTGCTCACAGACACTTCCTCCTCCTCTCTTCCCAAAAGAACATGACCCCGCTGGTTGGGTTTGGGGAAGGGTCTCATCACTTCTAGTTGTAGGGTTGGTTCCAATCAGCCTATACAATCAGTGTCATCCAAGCCTCCAGGTCACAGGGGTTAATTCAGGGCAGCCACATGTCTAGAACCATAGTAGCTGGGGGGAAGGGAAGCACATGGGGGAGAGAATCTCATCAGAAGTCAGCCTGATGTCTGGGATTATCAACTACGGGAAACTTCCAGTGTATTCCTTAGACTGCGGGGGCCAGTGTGCATCTCTGGTCCTCACAAGCAAAGACATCCTAACTGGTACCCCAACTTCCAGTTCTGGGCTCCCCCTCTATTTGTGAAATAGTTCTGAAGAGAAACTGTACAGTGAAAACACCTGTTCTGAAGGTAAGTTGATCTGAGGTGTATCCTGGCTTTGCCGTTTACAACGGTAACCACGTTCCTAAACATCCCCCTCATCCCCATTCTCACTTTATTTTTTGCCCATCTAAAAAAAAATGGAAGAGTAATCCTAACATATGGGGTATTCATGAATTATAAAAGGCAATAAATGTAAAGTACCGGCAATGTCTGGCATAGGGTGAGTATAGGTGTTTCACACACATACACATTCATCTTTCAAAATGAGCATGTATACTGCATACTAAAAACATAGCAGTGGCATGTATACTGCATACTAAAAACATAGCAGTGGAAAGGAACAGAGTGAAGCCCTAGGACTGGAATAAGTGAAGCCTATGGTATTCCTAAGGTTTAAAAGGGAGAAGTAAAAAAAAAGAAAAAAGTGGGGGATGGCAAGGATGAAAGGGTCACCACTGGGAATGCCCAACACACGGCAGTCTCCTTCCTGTCCTCCATTTTTCCCTCAGGAGTGTCCCACACTGCGAACTGCTGCTCCAAATGCCGGATGCAGGATCCAGACCCATTTCTCAAAGGTCTAATCCAGAGGGGATGACATAACCAGTCAGGTCCCTGTCCCCCACTCCAAGCTCTTTTTTTTTTGTATTTTTTTGTATTTTTCTGAAGCTGGAAACGGGGAGAGACAGTCAGACAGACTCCCGCATGCGCCCGACCGGGATCCACCCGGCATGCCCACCAGGGGCGACGCTCTGCCCACCAGGGGGTGATGCTCTGTCCCTCTGGGGCGTTGCTCTGCGCGACCAGAGCCACTCTAGCGCCTGGGACAGAGGCCAAGAAGCCATCCCCAGCTCCCAGGCCATCTTTGCTCCAATGGAGCCTTGGCTGCGGGAGGGGAAGAGAGAGACAGAGAGGAAGGAGGGGGGGGAGTGGAGAAGCAAATGGGCGCTTCTCCTATGTGCCCTGGCCGGGAATCGAACCCGGGTCCCCCGCACGCCAGGCTGACGCTCTACCGCTGAGCCAACCGGCCAGGGCCACTCCAAGCTCTTTTGTACACTGCAGAGATATGCACGAAGGACAACTAGCATCAGGCCAGCTTCATATGGTTCAGGATACGGGTGACAAATGCAGGCACCAGCACACAGTCCCTAAATCCTTCACCAGAAACAAGTCCTCACGAGGGCTTGCTTCTCCGCACTGCTCTCAGCAACGTCAAAGAGACTCACAGTGGAGGGAACCCTGTTCCATGCATTGTGCTTCCCATGGCCCCCTTTTCTTTAAACCCAAGATTGCCGGAGGCACTTGAGCCAATTCCTTACCCCTCCTATGACCCAGTTTCCTACGTAAAGTGGGGAGGGTAATTATAAGCACCTACCTCATGAGTTATTTTAAGAGTTAAACTACATAAAGCCATTGAAACTGGTGGCCAACACACAGTGTTTCCTAGGATTATTACTTTTGCTCCCTCGTGAAAAGGAATACCTTCCTTCACTCAGACCACCTTACAAAGTCCTGAGAAGAAATGTCTGATAATTAACTCTGGAGGAAAATGCAGGGTTAACCAGCACCTGTGTAAAGAAAGACGTGTTTGAGGTGGAGAGGACTGAAGAAGGCTCTGAACACAGAAATCAGACCAAGTTTCTCAAAACAAAAGGTAAGTCAGAAACAAAAGCCATTCTGACCCCAAGCAAAGCCAAAAATAAAAGCAATAATTTGGCTTCTTCAACTCACAACTGCTGACTCCATAACCACTTATTTCCATTGCAGATGGCTCCGAATCACACCAGAGGCATCAGGGAGGGTGGTGCAGGCCCATCATCGTTTAGAGACGAGTTCTTAGGCCTCGCTGAAAGTTCCAGACTATCAGTCTGGGTGTCTTCTGTAGATTACCAGGGACAGGTCAAGGAGGGAAACTGTCTTGTGCCTTTGGGAATGGCTGTCCCCAGTTTGCACTAAAAGTGGCTCTGAGTCATCTTAATGCCACATAAAAAAGAATGTTTTCTGTTGCCCTCTGGGAACTCCCACGGGAGGCTGGTTTGCTTCCCTTTCTTTTCCTTAAGTGGCCAGGAAGGCAGAGGCAGATGGCACCTCTGTGCTGGTACTTTTGTTTGGATAATCTCATCAGACACACAGTAGGGCAACCTCCTCACTTACCACCCCACCACTCTCCCCACCAGGAGGAGCTAGGCACGTTGTGGGTGACCCCAGAGAGTCTGATGTGGACCCCTTTCCACCTGGAAGTGTACATTGCTCTGTCTCTGTCCCTAGGCCACACCCTAGAAAGACAGGGACCCTAGTCAACTCATTCCTGTCCTGACACACAACGCTCAGTAGGGTAACAAGCTGCCTGACAACACTGGATGGATGGAGGGAGGGATGGATGGATGGATGGATGGATGGATGGATGGATGGATGGACAGATGGACGGATGGGCAGGCAGGCAAGTAGACGGAGAGTGGATGGACAGGAGAATGGGTGGGCGAGCAGATAGACCGACTGATGAAAACTAGAAAAGAATAAGGGACATCAGTGAAGAGCAAAGTACTCTCTCTCCAAACTTAAACCCTACCACTGCCTTACAGTCACTTCTGTGACTCCCACAAGACAGCAGGTGTAAGCCTCTCCTTAGCAAAAGTTACCCTCACCTCATGGAAGGAGCACAACATTTGTCTCCCCAAAGTTCTAGGGGTTCTGCTTTTACAGAGTTTACATTTTCTCTCTCTCTCTCTTTTTTATTTTTAATTTTTCTGAAGTGAGAAGCTGGGAGGCAGACAGACAGACTCCCGCATGTGCCTGACTGCGATCCACCCAACATGCCCACTAGGAGCGATGCTCTGCCCATCTGGGGCGTTGCTCTGCTGCAACAGGAACCATTCTAGTGCCTGAGGCGGAGGCCATGGAGCCATGCTCAGCGCCCAGGCCAACTTTGCTCCAATGGAGGGAGGTGAAGAGAGAGATAGAAAGAAGAAGAGGAAGGGTGGAGAAGCAGATGGGCGCTTCTCCTGTGTGCCCTGGCCTAGAATCAACCCCGGGACTTCCACACGCTGGGCTGACACTCTACCACTAAGCCAACTGGCCAGGGCCTACATTTTCTCTCTTAAAGGAAGATTTCCATCTATGTCTTAGTCACCTGTGTAGCTTACACAGTGCCCTATAATGAGGAAGTGTCTGAGGAACAAGCTCTTCATGGAAGCCTGTGGTGGTATGTGTTGGTTTCTAAAGACAAAGTAGCCTGGAGAGCTGGCAGTTTATGGACATGACATGCACCCACTTGGAATCCAATAAATGCTAATGGTATTCAAGGGTCAGACTGTTTAAATAGGCAAATAGCCAAAGGGGTGTCAGAGGTCCCTAAGACTAGGCCCAGGTTCCACGACTCTAGGAGGACGCCACAGATATTCACACATACTCATGCCTGTGACTTTAACAGCAGAAAGACACCAAGCAAACCCCACAACGGGTAAAGGCACACGGGGACAAAGTCTGGAGGAAACCAGGTGCCAGCTTTGAGAGTCCTCTCCTAGTGGAGTCACCCAGATGTCCCTAATCCTCCCAGCAACGAACTGTGACAACACAGTAAAATGTGGTCTACCAAGAAAGCTCCCTCAAGACTCGGCGTCCACGGTTTTTACTGGGGTCTGGTCAGTTAGGCATCCTTCCTTTGCCTAACATGTACCAAAAGTCTGGACGCCCAGAAGGAAGACAGGTGTGCAGCACCAACTATACTGTTTGCACAAAGTTTAAGCACAGTGAACCAACCCTATCAGCCTTGGGAATGGTGGGAACCCTCCTAAAATTCAAGATATCGGACGTGAGCCGCGGGCCATCTTAGAAGGAGGCCTTTCTCTGGGTAGCAGTCAGGCCTATTAACTCTCTTCTGCACAGGGTGATCCAGCTTAAGGGAATTTGGCCCGAGTAGTCTTGTTGGGAACTCATTCACTTTTCCAATAACACTGCCTTTGTTCACAGCTGTTTGAAATTTCTCTTTGGAAATTATCTTAGAACTCTATATGCACACTGTGGTGAATCTTCACCCCACAAGGTGGGCTTTACCCCCAATAACCAATGTATATACAAGTCTCTTCGGTTCAAACCATGAGTTAACACTAAAGTATGAAACTGGATCTTTCTACCTCAGTCTTCAAGCACAGAGGGAAGGACCACCCACCACTCATAACATAAACAGGTATTTGGCACCTTCTGAAAACCAGATAATTTCTTAGTGGCTGGGGACACACATATGAAAAAGAAGTCTGCAAGAGACCTACTGAGTCTGTCAGAGCTCACAGGTGTGCAGTACAATCAACATTTACCATGCACACACCTGGGTCGGCTTCCCACGGAACTCTTTGCAGAGAGCCAGCTGTTTACCTGTGTGGTTTTGATACCTTGAGCAGCCTACTTTGATATTCCTCTGGGAGTAAGACTGCAACTCTTTGCTTAAAAAAAGAAAGAAAAAGAAAAACCATCTGTTTTTCAGAATGACTAACCTAACCCCCAATGTCCCCAGAGGCATGTGGTCAGATATTCTCCCCCAGCGCATGGAGCGTGCAGCCAGGCCCAATCTTCTCTTCTCCCACTGCTCTCCCTTCCCAGCTGGTCTCAGCCAGACCCACGGCCTTGAATGCCACCTAGATGCTGGCAGCTCCCAATCGATGTCTTCTTTTTTTTTTCTTTTGACAGAGAGAGAGAGAGGGAAAGATAGGGTCAGACAGGAAGGGAGAGAGATGAGAAGCATCAATTCTTCATTGTGGCCCTTCAATTGTTCATTGATTGCCTTCTCATATGTGCCTTGACTGTGGGGCTACAGCAGACCGAGTGACCCCTTGCTCTAGCCAGCGACCTTGGGCTCAAGCTGGTGAGCTTTGCTCAAACCAGATAAACCTGCACTCAAGTTGCCAACCTCGGGGTTTTGAACCTGGGTCCTCTGCGTCCCAGTCCAACGCTCTATCCACTGCACCACTGCCTAGTCAAGCCCAATCTACGTCTTTTTATCCTAACCTTGATCTAGAACCCCAGGCTCATATCCAACTGCCTGGCCCAGTGCCTTAGCTTGGATATTTAAAAAAACACCACTTATTCAATAAGGCTAAACCAAACTACTACTATCCTCCCCCAAACGGGTGACTGTTGTGATCTTCCCCACTAGAAGAAATGGCAGTGCCCCCTTCCTTCTTGCTGCTCAAACAGGAAGTGAGATTCACCCTTGTTTCCCTCTGTCATTAGTCTCCACATCCAAAGATGAAGGTTCGCATTGGATTCGGACAGTCGGTAAAGAAACAACGGAGCCAAAAGCTGATGGACCATCATCTTTAATCCTAGCTGGCACCTGGCGGGCAAGTAAAAACACACACTGGGCTCCAAAACCCACTCACATTCAGTGCTCACAAAGCTACTGACTTATCCGAGTTTCCTAGAATCAAAGGTTTCTAGCTCACCAGACTTACTCACCTCTGTTCCCCATCTCCCTCTTTGTCGGCAAAGCCTTCTGAACTCACCTTGGAAACACAACCAGATTCTGATTAATTCCCAGCACTGTCGCCACTTCAACTCTGGTCCAAGCCACCAACACCTCTTGCTTGAATTACTACCCTAGTGTCCCCACTGCCCAGATCTCTCCACTTTGACCCTTGTCCTCAATCTCTTCTGGAGACAGTAGCCAAAAGGATCCTGTGCTGGGACCCCTCCAATGGCTCCCCTGTTATCTGAAGTAAAAACCCTACCCTGTGATTTTCCCTGTTGGACCTCAGCTCTTAGCAGGGCCACCACGTGACACCTGCATGCTGTGCCGGGACCAGGGCTGTGCTCCCCAGAGAGGGTCTCTTATTCTAATTTGCATAAAGGGTACCTGGGGCCAGTAGCAGCCCCGTCTCAGCCTTATCCTCACTCCACCTGTTCCTGGAAGACAACAGCCCTCTGCCCGTTGCACCCTCTGCCTGGGGCATGTCCCCCGCCCACCCCAACATCGGCCTCTCAGAGGCCTCTTTTTGTGCATCCCTGTCTGAAGTGACAGCCTGTCATCCCACCCAGCATCCCCATTTCCTTTCCTTTTCTAAAATCTTCACTATCACTATGAACTGCGTGTAACATCTATCTCCCCTCACCAGATTTTTTTTTTTTTTTTTTTACTCTTTTTAACAATTAAAGTGAAACGCCACATACCATAAACTTGACTAGTTTAAAGTGAACAACCCAACCACGGCCACTGAGTGCATTGACAACATTGTGCAACTATCTCTATCTAGTTCCGAAGCAGCTCTATCACCCCAAAACAAAGCCCCCCGCCCCCAGGCAGCTCTCCCCTCTCTCTCCCCCATGGGCCCTGGTCATGAGCAGTCTGTTTTCTGTCTCTAAGGATTTGCCTGTCCTGGATACTCCACGTAAATGGAGTCACACACTGTGTGACCTGTATAGTGTCTGACTTTTTTCACTGTCCCTCACAAGTTTAAGTTTATGACCACAATCTTTGTTTCATTCACCATGGTATTCCCTATGCCTAGGAACACAGTCTGGCCAAAAATAAAAATAAAAATCATTTGGCTAACAAGAAGCATGTGTTAAATGATGAATGAACAGACAGTAGACGAGTAAATGAATGAGCGAATGGGCCGTATGGTTCAGAAGGAGAAGAAAAGAGAAAGCTAAAGCAGATGGGTGCCAGGGTCCTGAATCCGACAGGACTGCGAATCCAAGGCCAGGCGCGGCAGCACACTCAGCTAGAGACGCACGCTAGAACGGTGCAGCCTGGGAGTCTGGCCCCAGGACAGCCAGGCGCCTGGTACATGAACCTGGTGTGTTTTCAGGATGCAGCGCTGCCGGGACCTTCAGCAGAAACACCTCTTTATGTGGCCACGTACAGGAAGAGGACAAACAGATACGGAACACTCTCCTGGGGCCTGGCTACATTATAATGCTGAAATCATCAGTAATATGACATCTTCCCTCACTATAAGCTCCTTGAAAAGAGAAGATAACTTATGCATCTTGGAATTCTGCCCCCTACCTCCCAGCAGGGTTCAGACTTCTGAAGGTTCTCAGTAAGCCACCCTGCTTGGAGGGAGACCACAAGACCGAGTGAGCCCCGACCTCAAATCCTCCTCCTTGTACTCTCAAACCCTGCAACTTCCCAGCTCCGCCACTTCCAAGCTGTGTGATGTGACCCTGGGCAAATTTCTCAGCTCCTCTGTGCTCAATCTCAACATCTGGAAAATCAAGATGACAGCCGTGGTATCTAATTCATAGGACTGCTGGGGAATAAATGAGTTAAGTGCTCAGAAGAAGAACCAGCATATTATAAGTGCTTAATAAGTAAGTGTTCACGATCATAACTAGGTCTTTACCTTTTAAGTTGCTCCACCTCCTTATCTGGTAAAAAAAAAAGGATGAAGCTTTGCTAGAATGCTGGCAGGAGTCAGCACCTCCCAGTCCCCCACCCCCATCACAAAGGCACTTGACACAAACAATGAGGGGTAGCCTTCTCAGTAATGTACAAATGTAATCAACCAGTATTGGTGGAGTGTCTATAAGTGGTGAGGCACTCTGCACAACTCTGGGCTCACAAACGTAAACAAGACCCAGAAGTCTCCCTTCCTGAGGATGCTCACGATCTGATGTGGGTGGTGGACCCGGTCCAGGAACTGAGGCCTGCAACCGGGGAGGCTTCGGTAAGGACGCAGCAACAGAATTCTGTGGGTTCTAACATTTTCGGGAGACCATGCTTTCTGTATTTTCCCATGAAAGTGAGAATGAGATGGATTAGCCTCAGGACCTGTGTGCACTCTTCACTCTGCCGAGGAGACTCCTCTCCAAACACTAGACCTGCGGTTCCCCAGTCTCCTCTTCCTCCTCCTCCTGATGCTGGATCCCAGCCCCATGCACCCACCCAGTGTATTAAAAAGGCCAGGTGCATCACATGCTCTCCCAGCATAGCACACAACGGCTCATCCTCAGGTACACATTCAGTCGTATGATTAGTCCCGTCCCCTCGCTAAGTGCTGAGCTCAGGGAACGTCTGTCCTGATCACTGCTAATTCCCAAGAGCAGAGCACAGCATCTGACACATAGGAGGATGTCAGTAAATAAACGGATAGGCATGGACCGATGGGTAGTCGAACCGAAATCCTAGTGAAGCCCGGACCACCCTCTCTTCCCTGCAGCTCTAAACCAGCGCTGCCCAGTAGAGACAAAAGGCTAGCCACATACATAATTCTAAATGTCCTAGTGGCCGTATGAAAATAAAAACAAACAGGTAAAGTTAAAATGAATAATAGGTCTCATTAAACCCAGTATATCCAAAATATTACCATTTCAACATGTAATCAATATAAAAATAATGAGATAGTTTATATTCGAGGGTTTTTTTTTTCACACTGAAGATGCAATTAGTCCACCTCAGTGGAAATGCTCAATTTTCCATGATTAAAGTGAAATAAAGTCCTTCCAATACAATAAACATATCTAAAGGAAAAATCATCTACACTGCTTCTGTTTTAAAAATCAAAAACATCAAAATTAAATAAAATGTGAAGATCAGATCCTCAGTCAGACTGGTCACATTTCAAGAGTACACCTGCTGCAGGGCAGGAGGCTGTTTCCGTATGGGGGGCACAGATCTGACCACAACACATCCCACACTCAACAGACAGCGGACCTTCCTGTCGGAATGAGATCCTGCACAAGGGAGAGGAGAACAAGAGCTGACATGCACGGGGACAAAACTGGACATGCTCCCTGGGCTGTTAGCTCACTTCATTTCTGTCATCTCATTGGCCGTTTACATGTTAGGGATGAGGAAGCTGGGGTTGAGAGAAGTTAGTAAGTCCATCGATGGCAAAAGAACGTGCCACTGTACCAGGGCACTGGGGACCCCTGGCTGCTGACAAGTATTAGTTCTCCAGCTCTGAGCACATCAAGACAGAACTTCTCTACCCAGGCACAGCCCTGGGTCTCACTCTGGCCAATGAAATAGCAACATAAACAATTGAGGGGAAGCTTGAAGAGCTAGTTGTGTGCCTTTGGCTCTCTGCCAAGAAGACCAGCAATGGTCCTGATAGAAGCCACCTGTCCATTTTGGATCCCAGAGTGAAGTTAGTGTGGAGTAGAGCCATAGGCAACCAACCTCTGGTGGGCATCTAGATTGGGGGAAGCTCTTATTATCTTACGCTGCTGAACTTTGTTACCCAGCATAACTGATCCTCCTGACTGATACATGCATGGCTAACCTGTGGGTGGAGGTTGGGGAAAGTTGATGTTCAAGAAAAAGCAGGTAATTGAGAATCTTTCCTTATTCTGACTGCTCGAACCATGCAGGCTGCTGCTCCTTGCAGTCAGTCAAACGGCTATTACATCGCCAACTATGGGGGCCGGAGGGCCGTCTGGTTTCATTCCTACTGGTATTACTGTATTTCTTACAAATAGCTCATTAAGGCAATTATCAGTCATTAGCACAGCAGCCCGAGCAACAGGACAATCACACACATTAATACAACACAATTTAGCAGAGCAAGTAAAGACATGAACAAATGAGGCTCTCTGGTGTGGCACTCCCGGCTTGAGCCAAAGAGAATTTCCACGACACTAAAGCCACGCACTCTGGAGAATGCTGGGCTGCCGAGCTCAGCCCCTCCTTAGCCATCGCGGGCATGTCATTCAGCTCAACCAACAAAATCTGAGTCTTGAAGGATAACTGGGAATCCGGCTGGCAGAAAACTAGGAACAAAAGTATCCCCAAGTCGTGGAAACATGGAGGAATATGTTTGATTTAAAGAGTGGTCAAATTGAGATTTGATGTATAGAGGTGGAGCCCAAGGCCAGGAAGGCTGGGGTCTGACTGGAAACGGTTTTATGTATCATATTAAGTTGTGGGCACCTTTTCTAGAGGCAATGAGGAGTAATCAAAGAGGCTTAAGCAGGGGCTGCCGTGAGCTGCTCTGAGCTTTAGAAAAACCACACTGACAGGATGAGCGATGGATTAGGAGACACAGGAAGGAGGAGACCAGGCCAGCAGCTAGTGCAATGACCCAGGCCAGGGATGATGAGGACCCCGCCCAGGATGCAACAGATGGACATGGAAAAACCCGCTAAAGACATCAGGAGGGATTGGCTTAGTGCTCACTGGAGGACTAAGGGAAAGAGGGACACAGAGAGGGGAAATGGGACAGAGAGAGTGACTAAGGATGACTCTGAGATGTCAGCCTTGGGGACATGAGGCCATTAAAAGACTTTTAAGAAATGATTTTGATCAGTTCAATCTGGGTGGGCAAATGCAGAAAACAATTAACATACGAACATATAGACATTAAAAGCTCATTTCTTTTCCCAGTCCAGGACATTTAATATCTAACAGAGGCCCCAGAGGGCTGAACCATGAGGTCAAGGCTATGCTAGGCTCCAACATGCTCTGAAAAGGACTGAGAATTGTGTCTGCCCTGCTCTCCCTTGCCTGCCCAGGACATGTGGCAGGCAGTTTTGTTCTGGACAAGGCTGTTTCGGGGACAGATCATCGTCTCCTAGTCAGGACTCCCCAGTTGTGTGCACAGGGGTTAGTTTCACACACCACAGTGCCACTTTTATTCATTCAAGTCTCCAAGGTAAACTGAGACTCGAACCAGAGACTCCCTGTGTGCATTTTCCAAGCAGGGTGGGTTGTCACTGGTGAGACCTCACTCAATCGTGCGTTCATCTTTGACCCACCGGGTGGGAGACACAGACGGCACAGGCCTCACTGGCTCTCCCGTCCATCGGCCAGACCCTCTGAGATGTTCCCCTCGGGACTGGGCTCCACTGCTGACTTCACCTTTGTGTAGCATAATTCATTCCAGAAGCACCGTCAAGCCTCACCAGCTGCGCAGGCCAACCACAGGGTCTGGTCACTCATCCAAACAGGTATGGCACCCTGACAACACGCCAGGCCCTGGGCTGGCCAATGAAGCACAGAGATGAAAAGAAAACCATCCATCCTTCAAGGAGTTCACAGACTCCTCAAGGAGACAAAGAAAGAAAAAGACAAATAAAATACAGATGTACTTAATGTGACTGCTTCTATTTGGCTCTGGATTGCTCTCGTTTGGTGGTACCTAATTCGAATATAAATATAGGGTAGTGTTTTAGCATCAGTTTAAGTGATTATGCTAGTCACTTCTGGCTGCCATAACAAAGTACCATAGACTAGGTGATTTATAAACAACAGACATGTCTTTCTCATAGTTCCGGAGGCTGGGGAGTCTGAGATCAGGGTGCTAGCATGTTCAGGCTCTGGTGAGGACCCTCTTTCGAGTTGCAGACTGCTGACCTCGTATCCTCACATGGGGAAAGTGTGTAGTGGTGATTCTTGTAAGGACACTAATCCCATTCATGAGGGCTCCACCCTCATAACCTCATATAATTATAATCACCTCCCAGCAGTCCCCACCTCCTTATACCATCACATTGGGGGTTAGAATTTCAATATATGAATTGAAGAGGAACATAGACATTGTCTACAAAGGTGTCATTTAATACATCAGCATTAAATACAACATTATTTACAACATTAAATACAACAAGAAGTTCCATTTTAAGAAGCAACAAGCAGCCCATCAGCCTGGCGTGCAGGAGTCCCGGGTTCGATTCCTGGCCAGGGAACGCAGGAGAAGCACCCATCTGCTTCTCCACCCCTCCCCCTCTCCTTCCTCTCTGTCTCTCTCTTCTCCTCCCACAGCCAACGCTCCATTGGAGCAAGGTTGGCCCGGGCACTGAGGATGGCTTCATGGCCTCTGTCTCAGGCGCTAGAATGGCTCTGGTTGCAACAGAGTGATGCCCCAGATGGGCAGAGCATTGCCCCCTGGTGGGCGTGCTGGGTGGATCCCGGTTGGGCGCATGCAGGAGTCTGTCTGACTGCCTCCCCGTTTCCAACTTCAGAAAAAATACAAAAAAAATAAATAAATAAGCAACAACCTCTCCCAGAAAACGATGTCACAAGCCTGTGGAAATATACCAGGTATCACCTAGATTCTTTTTTTGTGTCTTTTCAGAGAGTCAGGAAGCCCAGGACCAGAAAGAAACAGGGTCTAATACTGTACCACACAAACGTCTTGGTGGAAGACACGTGTATTCAGTTTTTAGGATCCCCTCTATCCAACAAAGCAGGAGACATACGAAACAGAACTGAGAATGGTGACCGCTGGTCTTCAGAAATAGTGACGTGCTGACATTCCCATTTGGGCACAACCGCTGGCAAACGACACTCCCCTTTTTCCCGACCTCAGCTCTCAGATCTGAGGACAAAGCACCAAATCAGCTGTCCCGTCATTTCTGCTTATCGCCAGTCTCATGTGAAATGCTTTTTCACTGTGAACACAGGCAACCCTGGCACTCGAACACCACACTCTTTCCCATCTTGCTGGTCATTTCCAGCTTTACTTAACTCACACTCTGCAGTGTTACCAAAGTTAAAACTCCTTATAGGAAAGTATTTAGATGAAAACAAATGCCACATTATAACAACACCATGAACACTGAATGGAGATACACAGGAGAGAAACAATTCTTTACTGAGTGTTTAAACCATGCTGGACACATGTCACACTGTTGCAAGAAGCTTAAAAGTATTATTTTTCCTATTTTAAAGGAAAAAAAAATAAAGAAGATGACTGAGGTTCAGTGACTTATTATAGTGGGGGTGAGGGAGAAAGATACATTGAGGCCAAGATTCTAAGGCAGGTATGTCTGACCTCCAAAATTAATATCCCCTCCACGACACATGTCCATGCTTATTCAATCATCCCAAATTCCAGAACGCTCTCCTGGAAAAGCTATTCTGATGGACTGTCACACCCCTCTAAGTGGCTCTATCATTTATGTCATTCTCCTCAACCTGACCTCCCCCACCACAGTCTTTCCTAGAGCTAAGACTTTGGGTGTGTGACTTTGGGCAAGCAAATGATGCTTTTCCAATGGTCCCCAACAGAGTCAAACACAGTGCAGTTGATCCTTGAACGATGCAGGGGTCGGAGTGCCAAACCCCCCCCCCCCCGTGCTGTCAAACATCAGTATATAACTTTGACTTCCCCCAAACTAAACTATTAATAGCTTACTGGTAACTAGAAGCATTATTGATTACAAGCAGTTAACACACATTTTATATGCTATATGTAATATATACTGTACTCTTACAATAAATTAAGACAGCAATTTTCAACTTCTCTTATCTCTTATGTGTAGTAATTACACATAAAGTAATTACTAAAATTTTGTGGCACACCAAAAAATACACTTTTGGCCAAGCTGCCAAAAAATAGGTATAATTTTGATTGATTTACAAAATAAATAAATAATAATAATTACCTACCCTTTTTGCTCCAAAGTGACTTTTTTAAAAATAAGGTGTCTATACTTGTACATAAGGATTTCTGGTAGTAAGAATTAACCAGTCAGATGCAACCTTACTATGCAATGTGACCAATAAGATATAACTCTTGTTATATGACCTATATATTTATGGTTCAAGACAGGTCATTCACACTTGTTGTGCTGGCTATTGTCATTTTTTAATTTGACAGTCTAAGGGAAAAGAGGTCAGTGTGCGTGACTTAAATAGTCAGGTATTGCATGTTTTAAAATTCCTGTGGTATGCCTGTTGAAAATCACTGTACTAAACTATAGAGGATATTAAGAGAATCATACAGAAGAGAAAATATATTTACAGTACCGTGTTTATTGATGCCGTAAGTTTATGTGGTCTGTTTACAAGATTAAAAAAACAAACACATCTGAGTATATAGGTGGACCCATCCAGTTCAAGGGACAACAGTACTTGGCTCCTGACCAATCAGCAACAACGGCTGTTGTGGTTAGTTTCATGGGTCAGTTAGGCCAGTGGTCAGCAAACTGTGGTTCGTGAGCCACATGCGGCTCTCAGATTGCGGACGTTTTTAGCAAAGGCCAACTTAGGAGTACCCTAATTAAGTTAATAACAATGTACCTACCTCTATAGTTTAAGTTTAAAAAATTTGGCTCTCAAAAGAAATTTCAATCGTTGTACTGTTGATATTTGGCTCTGCTGACTAATGAGTTTGCTGACCACTGAGCTAGGCTAGCCTAGAGTCCCCAGTTATGTAATCAAATGCCAGTTCCAGTGTTGCTGTGATGTTATTTTATAGATGCAGTTAACATCTACAATAAATTGACCTAATGTGAGGGGGCCCCATCCAATCAGTTGAAGAAGAAATTCTGACTCAAGACTCTAGCACTAACTCCTGCCTGAGGTTGCAGCCTGCCAGCTTACCCTGCAGATTGCAAACTTGCCAGTCCCAATAAGCACGTGAGCCAGTTCCTTCAGATAAAGCTTCTAGTGTATGTAGGTCTGTATCTATACACTAAGTACAGCTTCACTTAATATTGTTGATAGGCTCTTAGAACTGCGGTGAAACAATGTTTATAACAAGACCAATTTTACCATAAGCTAACTGCTATAAAGGAGAGTTAAGTTCCTATGGTATCTCGTCAACGTTGTAACAAAATGACATTAAGAGAAAAGACGTTATTTGAGGACCTGCTGTATATCCCTATCTCCTATTGGTTATTTCTCTAGAGATCCCTGACTGATATAATGGCTAATATATGCTTAATATAATTTCGTGTAAACTATTTCATTTGATCCTCATATCCACTCACCAATATAGGATTTCTTTTCAACAACTGAGAAAATTGTAGGTCCTTGTGGCTGAATAAGGAACAAACAGACACTCCAGAGGAGGGCCATGACTTAGACTCAGACCTGCATTCTCAAACAATATGCTGCTTTCCCCAGGACACACTGTCCCTCCAAAGTCACCCCGATCCCTAATGAGACTATCTGGAAAGAAGGAGATTGAACAGTTTGCCTCTGGCTACACCTGGAGCACAGCCCAAGGACGAAGGGCACCCACAGCCTAGCTGGGCAGTTCCTCTCCTTCTTGGTGAGGGAGGCACAGTCAGGGAGCCTGCAGCTTCGCATGTTCAATTCCTCCCAGTGCATCATGACCTCAGGACAGAGCTGAGGAAGGGGCGGGCCACGGCAAGAGCTTCCCTCGGTCCTTGTCACCTTGGCTGAGCCCTGGGCCCGTATCCTCGCCTGCCTTATCAAGCTGTCCAGCTGGTGAGCATGAACAGTCAACATCGTTGTTCTTCATTAACTCCTTGGAAGTCTTCGTGTAAACCTCATTAACGGACACAGTAATTGCTCTGTGAATATTGCCTGTTTCTCAATTATGTTCCCATTCTCACGGCGGGAGATTTGGCCACGGGAGAAAAAGCCCTGAGCTGCCTTCGTCTGTGCTAAGACAAGTGGCTGAGTGATTGGCTTTCGATGGTGACTTCTCCAAATAAAAAAAAGAGCTCTTTTCATCCAAGCCCCAACGTGGGGAATTTACAGTGTGCAAAGTGCAGGTACTTGTTTGTCAACCCAGCCCAGGGACACACACACATGGGTCTGCAGCTCTGGATAAAGACTGGACAGCCACGAAAAACAAAGTTTCAAAACAGTGCCGCGAGGATCTGAACTCTTTCTCTTCCTGTTCCACAAGGGACGTCACAGGAAGACGTGTGCACATCTGCACGGTTGTCCTATCAGTGCTCAGCCTCATATATCCACAGAGAACAGGAGGGTTATCCCTGTGAAGAAAACCTCAGGGAAAGGCTCTTCGGGAACAAGGAATTCAGCTTCTCCACCGTCTGTAGATCCTCATAAGCACTTCTTATGAGACTATCAATTGTTCATCACCTCCAAAAAAAACAGGATATCCTCCTGAGTCCAATTATCTCCAAACTTTTTCTCCTTTGTATTCAATTTTCTCATTAAATTAGTACACAAAGATGTGGCTTGGAGTTTGGATGCCTGCACTGTTTTCACAAATAGAAAGGTCTAAGTGATGGAAATTCAAGACCTGACTCAACAAACATCCCCTGTGGCTTTTATAGGAAAGAAGTAAGGAGTAAAAATCATTGATGAACACTGTGAGCAGCACCTGGTTGCTTGTGCCTGGTTCCATCCTCAGGAGGCAGTTTGGCTTTAAATAGATGAGAGGTGGGATAGATAGATGAATAGAGGAATAGATGGGTGGATGGGTGGATGGGTGGATGAGTGGGTGAGTGGATGAGTGGGTGGGTGGATGGATGGATGGATGGATGGATGGATGGATGGATGGATGGATGGATGGATGGGTGAATGGGTGGGTGGATGGTGGATGGGTGAGTGGATGAGTGAGTGGATGAGTGGGTGGGTTGGGTGGGTGGGTGGATGGATGGATGGATGGATGGGTGAATGGGTGGGTGGATGGGTGGATGGGTGAGTGGATGAGTGAGTGGATGAGTGGGTGGGTTGGGTGGGTGGGTGGGTGGATGGATGGATGGATGGATGGACAGATGGATGAATGGATGAATAGATGGATAGATAGATTGATAGATGGTTGGGTGAGTAGACAGATGGATGGATGGGTGGGTGGGTGGGTGAATGAGTGTGTGGGTGGATGGGTGAATGGGTGGGTGGGTAGATGGATGAACAGGTGGGTAGGTAGATGGATGAACGCATAGGTGGATGGATGAATGGGTGAGTGGATGAGTGGGTAGATGGGTGAATGGGTGGGTAGAGGAGTACATATTCACACATACATATACATATATGTGTATGTATGTGTAAGTATTTTTGTGTGTGTGTACACACATACATAGTATCATATATACATTTGAGTTCAATAGATTCGCTGTATTAGTTTCTCCTTTGCCAAGCACACAACAGCCTCCCCCACCTGGCATCTGCCTACAGCCTTGTCTCCCACCTCAGCCCTTTGCAAGTGCAATTCCTCTAGGGGCCTTTGCAGGTGCTAACACCCCAGCCTGGAATTCATGTGCACAATCACATTTTTAAAGTATCTCTGTATCAGATACTATTCAAAGCCCCTTGAAAGTATTAACTCATTTAATGTTCAAAACAGTCCTATGGAGTAAGCAGTCTCGCCATCCCCACTTTATAGCCACAAAGAGATAGAAAATACCTTGTCCAAGGTCTACCCCCTAGAAAGTGGCAGGTGGGCTGCAGAGTTCAAGCTCTTGGCCCCTGGCTGGACCATGTCTCACATTCTGTAGCTGCCACCCCTCATGGGAGGCTCCTCTGCCTGCCCTCACCCTCCCTTCACCCAGAGCCCAGGAACACCCCCTACCACAGTCCTCCACGGCCAGGTGGTCCTTCTCAGGCTGCACCACTCCCTGCCACACTTGGTCCCTTACTCGTCTCTCGCTTCTCTCCAGACCCAAACCTCCTTGGGGCAAACCCCCACGGACCCCCAGTCTACCATGCTTTTGACTGCCAGACCTAATGCACACTGCAAAAGAGCTTTCAAGCTGGGCTACCAAAAGCACATAAGGAGAGAACAAGAAAAAGTAACAGAATGGAAGTCCAGAGGACAGAGCTGAGGAAACCAGGCGCAGCTTCCTGGTCAACTTAGGGACAGGAAGACCCCGGCTGCTGAACACTGCCTAATACATCTGCTCTCCCATCATGAGCAGGCTCCTCTGAGAATCAGCATTCAGGAGTGCACCTTCTGCTGGCAAAATGCTCCACCGTCATTTTTATTAGTTATGCCTTCCTACTTCCTGCTAGGTCAACATTATTGAGGGTTGAGTGGTAAGGTAGGACATGATCATCATCCTCCTGTGACAGATGGGAGAGCTAGAGTGGGGAGGGAAGGAGGACAGGGCAGTGTGGTGTGGTGGGTGGAAGAGACACCCTTACAGGCAGAGGACCCAGTGTGGGACTCCAGCTCCACAATTAACTGGACCTGGGACAGTTCTATGTGTTAGGGTCTCACCAATAAACATGGGGATAATATTACTGTACTTACACAGTAACTACAAATACAGTGTGTCCGTAAAGTCATGGTGCACTTTTGACTGGTCACAGGAAAGCAACAAAAGATGATAGAAATGTGAAATCTGCACCAAATAAAAGGAAAACTCACCCAGTTTCATACCTATTCAGTGCAGTTTGATGTGGGCTCACGCACAGATTTTTTAGGGCTCCTTAGGCAGCTATCCCGTATAGCCTCTACAGACTCATCACTGACTGATGGCCTACCAGAACGGGGTTTCTCCACCAAACTGCCGGTTTCCTTCAACTGCTTATCCCACCAAGTAATGTTATTCCTATGTGGTGGTGCTTCGTTATAAACGTGCCGATATTCACATTGCACTTTGGTCACGGATTCGAATTTAGTGAGCCACACAACACACTAAACTTTCCTCTGTACCGTCCACATCTCGACTGGCATGGCTGTGGGCTGCTCCGCTGTATACACGGTGTTACGTCATCATCTGTGCATGCACACATGCTGCCACATCATCCTACAGAAACTGGGAGGGTTTTCCTTTTATAATAGTTAGATACATGGTATTTCCCTTCCTACTCAAGAACACAAGGGAGTGAGGGACTCAGGACCCCAACCCAGGGATCCCAGGGCTCAGCCAACAAAGGGCGCAGGGTCAGAGGGTCAGTTCATAAGATTTGGACCAAGGCCTGACCAGGCGGTGGCGCAGTGGATAGAGCGTCAAACTTGGATGCTGAGGACCCAGGTTCGAGACTCCAAGGTTGCCAGCTTGAGCGCGGGTTCATCTGGTTTGAGCAAAGCTCAGCAGCTTAGACCCATGGACACTGGCTCAAGCAAGGAGTTACTCGGTCTGCTGAAGGCCTGCGGTCAAGGCACATATGAGAAAGCAATCAATGAAAAACTAAAGTGTCGCAACAAAAAACTAATGATTGATGCTTTTTATCTCTCTCTGTTTCTGTCTGTCTGTCCTTCCCTCTGACTCTCTCTCTGTCTCTGTAAAAAAAAAAAAAGATTTGGACTAAGAGTCCTGCTATATCCAGGGCAAAAAGTGAATGACGGTCTTATAGTAAAAAGTTTTGCCTTTGAAGGACCCGTAAAACAAGGTTGGAGGAGTCAGCTGAGTCCGGGGGTTCAAACACGTGGTAGATTTGGGTGCACTCACTTGTTCATAGATGTTTACTGAGCACCTATTATAGGCCAGGTACCAGTAAAAGAAGTCCAAGGTTTTTTACATGCCTCTCAGTATCCCAGCACTCTATTTATGGCATCCTACTGGGTTTTGAGACTTTCACCTCTGTGGCCTCTTCCAGTTCCTGCACCCAGCAGGCTGGTTTGAGCCTTGGGCCTCGTGTTAGATGCTGGTCACCAAAGTCACAGGGAGGCTCTTTCTGCCTCTTTGGGATTCAGCCTGCCATGATCCCTCAGATGGGCCTGCTCAGACCTTCTCATCCAGCGTGACCCCACAGGTCACTCTCCACCAAGTGCTGTCTTCAGTTTATTCAGAACTTACAGTAAGATCTGAAATCATTGTAGTTGTTTGCTTTTTTATGGTCTGTCACTCAAAAAGGAAAGTTCATTCCAGGGGGACCAGCACCCTGTCAACTCATTCTTGGTTGTCTCTCCAAACCCTGATACAGGGTACTGTTCAATAAATATATTTGAATGAATGAAGGGGGAAGGGAGAAGAGTGAGAGATAAGGAAGGGAAGGAGGGAGTTCTGCAGGGCCAGCACTACATTGTAACTGGCCTGAGAGCAGGCAGGAAGTGAGCAGGCTACCTACCGTCATGGCCAGAGAACCCTGAGCAAGGGAGCTTCTGACAAACATCGATCCCAGGCTGCAGAAGCCCGGCTTCCCCCGCCCCCCAGCCAAGCATGTATCAATCTTATTCCTTCTGCTTCTGGAGGGCAGATGGCATGCAGCAAGAATTTATTGACTAATGACAACAAAAAAGCCTAGTTTATGCTTTTTGGTTTGTTTCTAAACACGAGACATCCAAGAGGCACGGACCCCGGTGTCTTGTCAAAGGCGTGTGGAAATCAGCGATGAGAATCCAGGCTGTCCTAACTTCCAGGGCTTGGTGCACTGTAACCACCTTCTCCCTGGGCAGCTAACTGATTTGTCAGTCCTTCACCCCACCCCCACCCCCCAGGAGTGCATCCTCCGGCCGAGGCTGCAGGTTATACTGCATCTCGTAAATATTTGGGCACATGGTTTGTGTTCAATGAACACACATTGATAAGATTGATTAATCCTCATGCTAAAAAGCAACTTCAAAGACCACCAGCTTTAAGCAAACTGGACTCATTGATTTCCTCCCACAGCTGGTCCCAGATGTCAAACAACTTCAGAGTTCACACAGGCTCCCATGGCCTCTGTAACCCGAAAGCATTGATCCCAACAGCCAATTTCTGTCAGTCTCATCATCACATCTCATTCCACCCCCTCCCAGTGGCACGTGAGCTCCAAGCTCACGTCTAATATCCTATATCTAATATACATCAGTCTAATATCCTACAGCGTGCACGGCAGGGCTGAAAACAAGTTATGCCGCATCCGCATTCTGGGTGGCTTTTTTGAAGCATAGTCCTTCTGGCCACAAACTCTGTGTCATCCATCTGTTGTCCTCAAACAGATCTCAGGCGTTCCCCCCTTTCCAAGTGTAGAGGACACTCTGGCAGGAGACTCTGGCTGTCAGTCCCCACCAATGATTTCCCTGACGCCAGCCGCCTTCGCTACCTTATGTCCTTAGTGCCAGCTCCCAGCCCTGGACATCATCTAAGACTTGACTCAACTATCTCAACTTTAAACAGCCCTCCTTTATAACTGACTTAACTTCATTAATTACGTAACCCTACTAAATCCACTTCATTGGACCCACAAACTCCCCCAACCACCCTCCCACATTGCCCAGAAGGGGGAAAGATGGGCCCGAATGTGAATTTCGCCTTCCCTATCAAAAACAGTTACATGTCCTTTAGGCATTTTATTAGTTTCTCAGCACCTCTGTTTTTTTTCACCCTATAAATTGAGCTGTGTGTGGAGAGTCCGAGCCTAGGCACAGGGTGAGAGATTCCCCAGCCCCCAGGCAGTGCACTGGGACCAGGGACTAAGCTCTAACGAGTGGGGCCTGAGCGGTGACATGGGTGCCACCTCACTGCTTCCTGCTGGCTGGACATCCGTGTGGGGAGTTCAGAAACCACAGTGGTCAACGGGAGAGATTCCCTCAGTCCGAGACTCTGTGTGGAGCAGAGACACCCTCCTCCTCCTTGCTTCTCACAAACATACCCCTTCATTCGGAGAACAAGAAATAACCATCTTGAGTTTCTATAAGAAATAAACATTTAATTATTTGTGGGTCTATTCAGTCTGCTCTAATACACCTTTTTTTTTTTTTTTTCAACCTAATGGGATGGTTATCTGTAAATAATAAAAATTTGGAAAACACCTGGTATAGGACCAAGCATAGGACCTGGCAATATAACTGGTTATTTGATTAAATTTTCCTCCTCCCTTTATTTTCTCCTACAGCACTTTGCTCCAGCTATTTAACGTGAAAATAGAGGTTACCAGCTATTAACTTTCCCACTGCAGCAAGCTATACTATGTCCATATTCAGCATTAGATAGTACTAATTATCAACAGCCAACATTTACATGTCAAATGATAAATGTTTATGTGTATGATTTCACCTCATCCTTACAATCACCCTATCAGGTAGGAATGATTAGGATTCCCATAGTGCAGGAAGCTAAGACTCAGGGTCAGTTAAGTATGCTGCCCACGGTGGAAAAGCTAACACAGAACCAGAAGTGACTCCAAAGCTGATGTTCTCCTCCTATCTAAAACAAGACTATCCTGTCCAAACCTGGTCCACCACCTGGTTGCCCAAGCCAGGAATGTGCAGGTCCCACCAGACTCCTCTCTCCCCTTTATTCCCCATGCTGAACACTCCTAATGCCAAGGACGTCTCTCCGTCCCACTGCTGCTGCCTGAACTCAGCCACTTCTCATCCCCACGGCCTCTTGACAGGGTTTGCTACCACCACGCCTGTCCCGGCCAGGCTTTCTCCTGCACAAGAGATGCATGCTGTCTGAAACTCGACAGTCACACCCCTGATAAAAACCTGCAGTGGCTCTTCCCGACCTGCACGTGATGCCCTCCCCTGCACTGTTGTCCATGGTACCGGTACCCAGCCCCGAGATGAAAAATTTACTTGTCAGTTTCATCGCTATGGACAGTACACAACTTGGGGGCAGGAGGCTTTCTCAATGATCACTGTATCTGTGCCAGGCTCTCATTCAGTCACCGGGAATACAGTGGTGAAGAGGACAAAAATCTCTGTCCTCCTGAGCTTCTCCTCTGCTTTAGGGGTCTCTGGGGGCTCTAGGTGGGCTGAAAGATGTCTGCTATAGCAAGAGTACACACTTGAATTAAAAGGGAATCCTAGCTTCACATACAAAGCTGCCAGCTCCTGTGAAGGCATGACGAAGTTAGCTACCTTCTCCGTGTCTCAACTCTTCATCACAGAGTGGATAAAGTAGGCTGCTGTTAAGGACTGTTGTAAGGTTAAATGAGATGACAGAACCAAAAAAGGCTTAGAAACAGTGCCAGGCACACAGTAGGCAATTCATCTCCCCAACGCAAAAGTGTCACCTCGAAGAATATGGGGGCCAGACCTTACACTTCTTGCTTTCCCCACCATGCTTTGGGGACACTAAACCATATATGAGCCTAACCAGGTGGTGGTGCAGTGGATAGAGCATCAGACTGGGATGTGGAGGACCCAGGTTCGAGACCCCAAGGTCACCAGCTTGAGCGCGGGCTCATCTAGTTTGAGCAAAGCTCACCAGCTTGGACCCAAGGTCGCTGGCTCGAGCAAGGGGTTACTCGGTCTGCTATAGCCCCATGGTCAAGGCACATATGAGAAAGCAATCAATGAACAACTAAGGTGTCTCAATGAAAAACTGATAATTGATACTTCTCATCTCTCTCCATTCCTGCCTGTCTGTCCCTATCTATCCCTCTCTCTGACTCTGTCTCTGTAAAAATACAAAACAAAACAAAAAACGTATATGATAAATGTCTGCTTAACTGATTAGGTAGGTAGTAAAGAGTTTCAGGAAAGTGAGCCAAAAATATTTCAGAAGCTTTCTTCCCAGCCACTTGCATAAAGGGTGTCTAAGAGCATGCTGAGGGTTAGAGAGCAAAGGTAACAGGCAAGACTCTTACAAAATGAGGCCATGTGCCCTCTCTGACCCCAACCAATGACCTGCTTGCTGAAGCCCAAAAACAAATGTGTGTATGTGAAAGTGCACATGTGTACATACACATATATGCTGACATCAGAGTAGCTCAATGTTCAATACATGACAGAAATTTTATTCATGACCACGATGAACAAGGAAAGACAATAAGCATAAGGGTGTTAGACTGATATCTTCCCAAAAGACTAAATGCTTACAAACCACACATGAAGCAAATGAAAAAATATACACAGCAATGCCTCAACTGCCCAGGTTCTATATAAGTGGTATTTTTAGATAACAAAAATCTTATTGGTATTTTGTATTAAAATGTTTAGTTTTAACTAAGTGAGAAGATACTTCCCTGGTCTGATAATCAATGTAATAAATAAATTCATTTTTTAAAATTTAAGTGAGATTGCCTGACCTGTGGTGGTGCAATGGATAAAGCATCGACCTGGAAATGCTGAGGTCGCCGGTTCGAAACCCTGGGCTTGCCTGGTCAAGGCACATATGGGAGTTGATGCTTCCAGCTCCTCCCCCCTTCTCTCTACCTCTCTCTCTCCTCTCTAAAAATGAATAAAAAAAAAAAAAAAAAAAAAAAATTTAAGTGAGAGGAGGAAAGATAGAGAGACAGACTCCCACATGAACCCTGACTGGGATCCACCAGGCAACCCTCGCCTGAGGCCTATGCTCTGTCCATATGGGGCTGATGCTCACAACCAAGGTATTTTTAGTGCCTGAGGTGGAGGCTCCATGGAGCTATCATCAGTGTCTGGGGCCAACATGCTCAAGTCAATCAAGCCATGGCTGCAGGAGAAGGAGGAGAAGGAGGAGGAGGAGGAGGAGGAGGATGAAGAAGAGGAGGAGGAGGAGAGAAAGATAGATAGATAGAGAAGGGGAGAGGGAAGGAGGAGAAGCAGATGGTCGCTTCTCCTGTGTGCCCCGACCAGGAATCGAACCCAGGACTTCCACATGCTGGGTCAATGGTTGGTAGACACAGGCTTTCCTAGACTTCTTCTAGAGGTCGCACTATCACCTCTCGTTCTTGTTTCTGGCCAGCTTCTCAAGCTCCTCTTTCAAGTGCCCTGTTGTATCATATCCTCTAGCTCAGGAATTCAAATGTGCAGCTGGTCAGAATAACGTGGAAGTCCTTGAGGCTGTCAGGAGTCCTTTGGTTCTTCTTCCCCTGTCACAGGTAGACCTGATCTTCCCCAGCTCCTGGCAGTGCACAGTGACCCCATGATGACCTCTGGCCAATGAACTGTGAACAAAAGCCTTCAAGAGCCAGAACATGATCCCCCAGATTCCAACCTCCTCTGGCCATTGTGCTTTATGACATTCTGGGTAGTGGGACATGCCTGGGTCCCAGAGTCTGAGTAAAATGGGGCAGGACCCCTCCTTCCACATACACACACCAACCACAGATGATGAAGGTATTACACAAGCAAGAAATAAGTCTCTGCTATTTAAACCACAGAAAATTTAGGGGTTGTTGATATAAATAGCATAACCTAATCTACCCTGATGAATATAAATGGTATATTACAAAAAGAATAACAAGTTCATGAGTCATCTGTCAAGAGGCCTTCCCAATGAGAAAAAGCATAAGCTTATACTCAGACCATGACACAGACCCTGGCTGCCCAGAGGCAGTGTTGGCACGTGTGTGTGTGTGTGTGTGTGTGTGTGTGTGTGTGTGTGTAAACATGCCCAGAGTGCCAGGGTGCACCTGTCATTGTCCTTGCAACAGAGTCTACTAGGAGCTATAGCTGCCCAAGGACAGAGACCATACCTTTTCCTCAGTCTTTCCAGACCTAACACAGTGCCTGCTGCAGAGCAGAAGTCAGTACGCATTCAGCTATGCTAACCATCCTGCCAGATATCAGTAAGGACAAAATAATTATAATAGTTTGCCCAAATTTACATGGAACTTGTAACCAGCTGAGGGATTAGGCACAGCCATCCTTGTAACACAGAGCCCCACTTACCCTCAGTGAGGTCCAATAACACGGTGTGTTCCCGGCCTGTCTAAGGACAGAGCCAATGACTCACGCCATGGGCAGTGTTACCATGGACAGATGTGTCTGCACGCAGACAACAGCTCCTTCTGCCCATTGTGCCTTCCCCTTAGACTGGGAGGAATTTTCCGACCAGGCCTGTTGGTGAATAAAAGCCCATTCTGTTGTCCTCCGGGGTCAGGATATCCTTGTTCAAACTGAGTCATCTGTACTTCACGCAGCCTGTCCTGTTTAAAGGGCAGATCTTGGTGCAGAGCTTTATAGTTACCCCAAAGCACCCCACAGCCCGTGACGACGCATTCTTCACTTCCCTGTTACGTAAATAATAGCTAACAAATGCTGCAGCCCTCCTCTGAGTGCTCACTAGCCTCACGCCACTGTGCTGTGCACGGGGTTGGGTACCTCGCTTACGTGAGCCCATCCAACCCATGGACAATCCTACAAGGCAGATATCGTCACCCTCATTTTACAGAGTAAATAATAGCACCAGAAGGTTCGGGTCACGTGTCCAAGTTAAACACTCAAGCCTCTGGATTTTGTTCACATTGGACTGATTGATATTTCTTAATTATACGTACTTCCCTGGGTCTAAGATTTATCTGATCATCTACTTATTCCCTTCACCTCCAAATATGTATCGGGGGTCAGAGGCACTACTATCCCCATTTTACATGAGGTTTAAACTTATCTAGCAAAGGATGGTTTCAGAATTTAAAGGTTTAACCAATTATAAAGCCAAAACGCTTTCTATGAATAAAAGAACCTACCTGATAGTGTTGTAATGAGAATTAAATGAGTCAATATAGCAAGTGCTAATAGCGGTTCCTGGCACAGAGCATGGCTTCCACAAATGTTAGCTATTTATAAAATCACATGTTAATGAGGGCTACTGTCCACCAACACATTACCACACAGTTAATTGAGGGGTGGGGGTGGGTGGAGGAATTAAAGCAGGTGGGCAAGAAGGACTAAGCTTAACATCCCATTTTACTATTGCTCACCCCAGACACTACAACTGGGGCCTGCTTCCTTGCATGCAAGATGAGGAAAGAATGGATTAGGTCCTCTCCAGAAACCATCCTTAAAATGTTCTGATTTGTGATTCTAGCGGTTGATCCATAAATGAGCAACTTTAATGACTGAGCATCCCGGACAATTCCCCAGGTCCACTCTGCAGAGAACACAGGCCTTCATTATTGGAAAGGTGGGGAACCCCAAATGACTGTGCCAACTTGAAGGAAAAGCTTCAGAAAGGCCAGTTTGTCCATCGCAGAATAACGGTATTTACCAATCCTCAAATATGAGATGGTGATGGAGACAGAGAGCACAGCCCACCTATGGGTTTTCCCACCACCCATCAATCCAACAGAGACTGGATGCTGCTGCTGGTGGAACAAAGCAGCAGGTGTGGATGCGGGGGAGCACTACGATGGGGAGGAGGCGGCTGGGAATGAGCAAATGCAAGGCAGAAGCCACCATCCGAGGAGGTTCAGAAAATCGTCAGAACAGAGCAGGGAGGAGTAAGGCCGAGGGTACGGACCCCAGCAGTCCTACGTCCATGGCCCTGGACACCAAACACAGACTTACATAGTTTTCTTTACATTGTGGTCAAATTCCCTATGTCTGCTGTCACCCAAATCACAGGGTCGTGCTCCCTCCAGGGGCTCCGGAGCAGAACCGTTCCCTGGCCTCTCCCAGCTCCTGCGGCGGCCAGCATTCCCTGACTTGAGGCTTCCTGATTCCAATCTCTGCCTCCACAGTCAAGTCACCTTCTCCTCCGGGAGTGGCAACACGCCCTCTGCCTCCCTCTCATACGGAGGCACGTGATGGCCCTCGGGGCACAGCCCGCTGCACCAGAACCATCCCCTCACTGCAAAACCATTCCCTGAATCGCATCTGCAGCATGATTCCCTATTTCAAACCAAGTAATGCAAGTGCCAGGGGTAAGGACCTGGTATCTTTGGGAAATGCTTTTCAACCCACTATACTTTTCTCTTTTAAACTAATTGTTAAGAAAACCAAGAAATAACCTTTCAAAACAGATGAGTACGAGTCACAGACCTAGACTATCCAAGCTGGAAGCAGCTTTGGAAATCGGCTCATTCCAGCCTCTTTCATTTAAAACAGGGGTCGGGAACTTATGGCTCGCGAGCCAGATGTGGCTCTTTTGATGGCTGCATCTGGATCACAGACAAATCTTTAATTAAAAAAATAATAATGTTAAAAATATAAAACATTCTCATGTATTACAATCCATTCATTTCCTACCGCTCATGTTCATGGTTGCAGGTGGCTGGAGCCAATCACAGCTGTACTCCAGGACAACACCAAATTTTTATTGGATAATGTGTAACACACATGGGTCATTATGAGGTCAGGAAGTAAACTTCCCTCCTTTTAATCAAGTAGTCAGCTAGCTAATTGCAGAAACTCTTTTGACAAAGAAGATGGCTAACAGAAAAAAAGATGAGGAGTATCGTACTTTTCAGCAGGAATGGACAGAGGAATTCACCTTTGTGGGGAAAGCAGGTTCTGCAGTGTGTCTAATATATAATGATAAAATTGCATCAATGAAACGGTCAAATATAAAGCGGCACTTCGACACATGCCATACTACATTTGCATTGAAATATCCAGCAGGGGACAGCAGGAAGAAAGCATGTCAAGAACTAGTGTGTAGAGTGCAAGCTAGTCAGCAACTCCGTGTTTGGACCCAACAAGGTGACTGGAATTCGGCTAGCCTTGCTGGTGCTTTAGCAATTGTGAGAAATGGAAAGTCGTTCACAGATGGGGAGTATGCCAAAACATTCATGCTTGATGTTGCCAATGAGCTTTTTGACGACTTTTCGGATAAAGACAAGATAATCAAACGATTAAAAGACATGCCTCTGTCGGCAAGAACTGTTCACCATCATACCATCATGATGGCAAATCAAACTGAGGCGACAAAAGTGAAGGACATAAATGCAGCACCATTCTTTTCTCTCGTTTTGGATGAGTCAACAGACGTAAGCCATTTATCCCAGTTCAGCGTGATTGCAAGGTATGCTGTCGGTGACACACTACGTGAGGAAAGTCTTGCTGTTTTGCTTATGAAAGAGACAACAAGAGGGGAGGATTTATTCAAGTCTTTCACTGAGTTGACCAAAGAAAAAAATCTACCGATGGATCAACTAATTTCGGTGTGTACTGATGGTGCTCCATGCATAGTGGGGAAAAACAGAGGATTCATAGCACTTCTTTGTGAACATGAAAAGAGACCCATCCTAAGTTTTTACTGCATCCTACATCAGGAGGCACTTTGTGCTCAGATGTGTGACGAGCAGCTTGGTGAGGTGATGTCACTGGTCATTCAGGTGTTCAGCTTTATTGTTGCCCGAGCTTTAAATGGTTGCCAGTTTAAAACACTGCTGGATGAAGTTGGGAATAATTATCCTGCTCTGCCTCTGCACAGCAATGTGCGTTGGTTGTTAAGAGGGAAGGTGCTCAGCAGTTTCACGCTTGTCTGAGCGAAATCTGAACTTTTCTTGAAATGAAAAACGTCGAGCATCCTGAGTTAGCTAACACTGAGTGGCTCCTGAAGTTCTTCTATCTCGTGGACATGACTGAACATCTGAACCAGCTCAATGTGAAAATGCAAGGTGTTGGAAATACAGTCTTATCCCTTCAACAAGCAGTGTTTGCATTTGAAAACAAGCTGGAACTCTTTACCGCTGACATTGAAACAGGTTGTTTACTACATTTTGAAAAACTGGGAGAGTTTAAAGATGCATGCACAGCAAGTGACCCTGCTCAACATCTTGATCTCCAGCAGCTCAGGCTTCACATCTAATCTCCTGCAGTCATTCAAAGCGGAGACTTCACTTTGGAGAATTTCGTGAGCACACTCATCTTTTTAAGTTCATCACCCATCCACACGAGTGTGCAGTGGACAACGCCATCCTGAGTTATATCCCCGGTGTCTCTGTCAGAGATTTTGAGCTACAAGCTGCTGACCTGAAGGCCTCAGACATGTGGGTGAATAAGTTCAAGTCACTGAATGAAGATTTGGAAAGACTTGCACAACAGCAAGCAGAGTTGGCAAGCAAACACAAGTGGGGAGAAATGAAAAAAACTTCAACCCGTGGACCAGCTGATTGTCAAAACTTGGAACACGCTTCCCGTCACATACCACACACTACAGCGTGTGAGTATTGCTGTACTGACAATGTTTGTCTGTATGTATGCATGTGAGCAGTCTTTCTCACATCTAAAGAACATTAAGACGAACCTATGATCATGTTTAACAGATGGAAGTCTCAATGCCTGCATGAAGCTTAACCTCACCACGTATCAACCAGACTACAAAGCCATCAGCAAAACCATGCAGCACCAGAAGTCGCATTAATGGTAAGAAGTACTTTATTCATCATTGGTTAGCAACAGCATAACAACATAAAATGCACACATTTACTTGTGTTTAGTGTTAAACATATTGTATGGCTCTCATGGAATTACATTTTAAAATATGTGACATTCATGGTTCTCTCAGCCAAAAAGGTTCCCAATCCCTGATTTAAAGGTACGAGAGGATCGCTTCTCGGCCTTTGGGCTGAGGTCAAGTGTGAAAAGAGGAGACCGGGGGTGAACGTGATTGGCCAGGGAGGACCCAGGGGACCCACCCTAGCAGACAAGAGCTACTTCAATCCATGACTTCTCCCAGGACATTTCAGCAAGTTCACTAAAAAGAACATTCTATTACCCTCCTACCCACCCCAAAATAAAAAGTCTGTGTATAAATTTTGGCACCACTACTGCAGAAAATGAGCCATATCCCTACAAAGGACTATAATTCCCCCCCCCCAAAAAAAGTAACAGCTGAGTTACCAGCAGACTAAAAATAAAAGGTGTAAGAGTTCTGGCCTGGGTTCACACCTAGACAGTGTGAGCTCAGAGCTGTCACCAGGCAGTCTAGCCCAGAGCCACGGGCGGAGTGAGGGGGAGGGATCCACGCGGGGCTACTCTTGACGAAGATAACGCGGGCATCGTGGCACACCGCCGACTGCAGCCGAGACAAATGAGTCATGGAGACTGGGAAGGAGGCTAATTCCGGGTCCACCTCCACGGTTCTCAAACCAGAGGGAGCACCAGAGTCCCTTGGACGGCTGCTGGTAAAGCACCGATTCTGGGCCTGCCCAGAAGTTTCAGACCCTGTAGGTCTGTGGTGGGCCCCAACGATGTGCACTTCCAACAAGTCCCCATGTGCTGGCCTGGGGACAGCACTTTGCAAACCACAGTTCTCTCAAGGGGGGGGGAGGAGAGAGGAGAGAAGCAGTAGAAACGAAACAACAGCGATGGATAGCAGAGAGTACTGGAAAATTGCTAATGTTTCAGTAGATGAGTGGGAACGAGGTGGCAGAAAGGGACAAGGTGGCAGTCACCGAATGAGGGGAGCTTTTGGGAGACGTGAAGATGACACATCTCCCTAAATCTGACATGCTGAGACTAAAGTTGGCAGCAGGACTGGTAGGAAAGTACAGCCACACACAAAGCAGGTGAATGCATACGTGAGAAGCCATGGAACCTGGAGGCGACCTGCCTTTGAAGGGCAAGTGTCCACGCTGGTGACCGGATGGCTGTGCTCAGAGAGCCAGCTGAGTCCTGACGGTCATCTTCCAGAAAGTGCAGGGGGGTAGGGGGCTCTGCAGAAGGTGGGCCATGGCTGAAATTTGCTGCCAAGTTCAGGAAGGGTGAGGACGGAACAGAGGTGTGCAGATCTGACAACCTGGTCACCGATGAGACATACAGCAGCCCGTGGGACATGGCCAGAATTCTGACGGCCAAGCTGAAAAAGCAAAAGCCTTGGCCACAGGCTCTTCTCGGAAGCCTGGTGATGCAGGATGTAGAAGGAAGGCAGATTGAGAAAGAAAGGGTTTTATATCTTTGCAATGAAGGACCACTCTCCCTAGAGGTAAAAAGAGCCACCTAGAGAGAGAGAGATGGATGGGGTCAGCAAGACATGTGACGTGGTATGGCCCAAGGTGCCAGGAATCAGCAAAGCAAATTAAAAGCAACTCTGAGGGGCCTTCAATGCCAGCACCCGGTATCCTAGGCACTCCCCCAAAAGGACCGCATTCACTTCTAAATTCCTAGCCCCTAAAATAGCGCCTGACACCAATAGCATCTTTAGTAAAGGATCACCGAATGAATGAATGAATGAATGAAATGTAATAATGCTAGAAAGAAACAATTCACATATATTATATAATGAATTATGCAATGAATATAAAAATTGTATAAAAACAACACAGAAGGACAAAAAGAAGAGGCTCACAGACCAAGGTAGGTTCCAAATATACCTTATCTTTAGACTTTGTTGCTTACACTGAGTTCTAGCATTTCTACTTGCAAAACATCCCTTTTAAAACTTAATCCAGAGACAGAAAACGTATCTGCTACTCTACCCACCTTCTGCCTACCTTTTCTTCTTCTCCCCAAAGTAAAAAGGAATGCTAACCAGTGATAAAGCTCAAAATATTCATTTGCCGCCCACCCCCAACCCCCTGCCGCACTTAAAAGTAAGAGATGGAAAGGGAAGGGAAAGGAAGAATGAAGGAAAGAGGAAGAAACAAACAAGCAAAAGAACTCTTTGCATGTAACACTGGTGTGTGTCCCTACCCACTCTACTCAAACCCCAGAGCTTCCTATATTATATACCACACTTTTCACTCAAGGCCCTGGCACTTTCTGTTCTCTCTTTCTGCAAAGCTCTTCCCGCTTATCTAGGTGGCCTGCTGCCTCACTTCAGTGCTATGATCACTTGCTACCTTCCCTGAGGGGCTTGATAGCAATCTCTGTTTCTAAAACAACCTCCACCCCTCACTTCTCGCCCAGCCACACGTCAGACCTCTTGCTCTGTTAGCCTGCCTTACTTTCACATGCCTGCCCCTGACTCATCCCATACTTGTTTATTCTGTTTACTAGCACACAAGATCCACGGGAGCAGAAGCTTTGCTTGCTCATGCCTGTATTCCCAGTGCCTGCTGTAGCTCCTGGCCCATGGTAGGTGCTCAGTAAACATTTACGAAATGAATAAATCAACCACCATACCTCCATGGAATTCTCCCAGCCCTCACAGTCCCTGTCAGGGTTCCTGGAGAAATCTGCCGGAACAGTGGAAGCCTGCACCGGCGCTGCAATCAGATGAAAACTGATGACTGGCAGGAAAATCCAGCCACCATCTGGCTGTTCAAGGACCCCTCCCGGGTGCTGACAGCATTGTCATTCAAGATAATGAAGATGAAAACCAACAGTGATCAGGGGGACAGGTTCCCAAGAGGCAGCCTGGCTGGACTTAACTCCTTCTAGACATCCGGAGAAGGACCACCCTTCCCGGGGGTGGAGGCAGGAAGCGGACCAGGTCCCTGAGACATTTCAGAAGAACTCTCCAGGGAAGGACTGAGTTGGAGAAACTCTGAGCAAAAGTACCTTGGCAAGATAATGGCCGTGGAGAGGTGAGGAAGGCTATCACAATGACAGATGGAACATACCATGTGCCCATCAGTCAACAAGGTCCTTCGGGCTGGAGGCCAACTATGGTTTCAGCTCATTTATTAAAGCAATAGTCTGTGCTTCTACCCTCCAGGCCTGAGACTCAAGGCCTGAGAATGACGGCCACTTTGTTTTCAAGGGACACTCCATCTCTAGAGTTTACAGAAAGAAGGTGTCCAGCTTAGGCAATGTCCATGAGCAAGTGCCGACCACACTTGATTAGAACATCAAACTTGGGGGAGCGCTAGGGAGAGGAAGAAACCAGCACCACACAGCTGCCAAGGCAGAGGGAGCTGGCTGCTGCACACGTCTCCCTTCTTCCCAGCTTGTGAGTGAGCGGACTGGCAGGGACACGGCTCCTCAGGGAGAGGCAAGAACGGCCCACACTAGCACCAGATGGCCTAGCTCTGAGTTCCACCCCTGCCACTTAGCGGCTGTCTCTTCTTGGATGACTTATTTCACACCTCCATGCCTCAGTTTCCTCAAAGATAAAATGAAGATTGCAGCAAGTAACTAACTCCCAGAGAATTACACAAGTTCACTTATATGTCAGCCATAAAAAACAAGAGCTGGTGCATTGTAGTGGCTGCAGATGATGACGTGGTGATGATGATGATAGTGATAATAATGGTGATGATGGTGATGACGGTGATGATAGTGATGATGATGGTGGTGGTGGTGATGATGGTGATGATAATGGTGGTGGTGGTGGTAGAGATGGTAGGGTTGGGGGTGGTGATGGTGATGATGGTGATGGTGGTGATGGTTGGTGGTGGTGGTGGTGATGATGGTGATGATGGTGATGATAGTGATGATGATGGTGGTAGTGGTGGTGGTGGTGGTGGTGGTGGTGATGGAGAATTATAATGATGGTGATGGTGAATTATAATGATGGTGGTGATAACAGGAATGGTGATGGTGATGGTGATGGTGGTGGTGATGGTGGGGTGGTAATGATATTGCTCACAGGTTGGCAGAGATTCTGGGGCTACACAAATCCAGAGAGTGACAAAAATTCATTAAGAGTTCAGTTTTATAAAAATGCCACATTTGACCTTGCATTTGGGTGCCAGTCAGCACCATTCCTCTGCTTCTCCTTCCCTGTTCTTCCAAAAACACATCTGAGGACAAGGAGACAGGCCTGGAAGCTGAGCAGATGTGAAGTGAGAGCAGGGAGGCAGGTGAGCAGTGCATGGCGGCGGTCTCCTTCTCCTCACTGCCCTACTATGTGCTTGGGGCTTTGCAGGCCCAAGAAGTCCCTTCTCTCATGGAGCTTATGACTAAAGGGGAAGAAATAAATGATAACCATCATCAAATAAATACAAAATACACACCTTTGGAAATAACTGGAAAGCGTCAGAAAAAGAAGGCATTTTTCCCCCTCATTCTATACAATGACTATAGTTTTTAGTATAAATATTTAGCCAAACAATGAAAAATTTCTTCTAGGAAAAGCTAAACCATAAGAGCGAATATTCAAAAGGAAAGTACTGGGAGGGAGAAAAAGAGCATTGCTCACTCGTTTCATTCTTTGTTAAAAAAAAAAAATTAAAAAAAAAAAATATCAGGCAGGAGGAAGTCCTAAGCCCTGAGTAAGTTTCTATCTGGTTGATAAGCCTCAGCACCAAAGCTAAGGCTTCAGAAATGAGATAGTGAACATTTCCAACGCAGGACAATCTTTCCCTCTGAAGTCTGAGGCCAGCACTCTTTCAAAGACTAACCACACTCAGGGACACGGAGCCTGTTCCTCGTCACCCAGATGGGAACTCGTGCAATGGCTGCCACACACCACCAGGGAAAATTCTTGCAAAGCTGGCTCGGGCTCAGTTTCACTCTATAGCTGGTGCTTAAGCATAACTTATTATATATAACACGTTTACAAGGGTTTTATGCTGGTATAATAGTTGATTGCTGGAGAAGCATTTGCACAATAACGTGACCTCTCTGAGTTTTTTCTCATTTACAGTTCTATGCTGTGGGGTCTGTGGCAGCAGGCAGTGCAAACCCCACCTGACTGTCACCCCCCTGGACCACTTAGGGTTGTCTCAGCAGGGATCACACCATCCCGCTGCCTGTGAGACAGGCTGCCAGAACGAAACATATTTGTGACCCTCCACGAGTGTGAGGTGCTGTAACAGTCACATTAATTAATGCATCAGATGACATTCATGGCGGAACCAGAAATTTAATAGCACTCTCCAGGCTCATGGGGCTGAGCTGAGAACAGAGGCAGATGAGGAGTGACATTTGAGGACCTGGCAATCCCTACAAGGACTCGTTTGTTCACGGTAAGACACGGGGCACTCGCCACAGCCAGACGGCTCTGAGAGTCAGTGTCACTGAGACTACAATGCTATGGTTCTAATAAGGTAGGATCCAGGCTCCACAGCGCCTCTGGCGTGGATAAATCCTCCACTCTTAGCTTTGTCCCATCACCTTAAACACATTCACAACACAGGATTAAAAGGACACAAATAAAATCAAGCGTGAAAGCTCTTGTTTCCCAGACCAGACACCCACTAGGCACTCAAGTACACAATTTAGATGAGCAAGGTCTCTGCGGATGGAGGAGAGAGAACCAGACAAAGCCAGCAGTGAGGAACTGCCCTATTACTCTCCTCCTCCCAACTGTGTTGGCCCTGAGGCAGCCCGACTTGGCAGGTCAGGAACAGGGTTCCAGAGCCACGGAAGAGATTCAGTAAAGCCCTTCAATTTGCATAGTCAAGGCTATGTGTGTGTGTGTGGGGGGGGCGCGTGCGCATAAAGGAGCAGTTTGGAGAGCAGGGTACATTTGAACAGCCTCTCGAAGAGGTCCACACCCAGGCAAGGTTGCCAAGGACCAGTGTGGAGCCCAGCCCATTCCCCTACTTCAGGCGGCTTCCTGTAGACTGGACAGAGTGGTGTAAAGGAAGGAAAGAAAATGGAGTCAGATGGTTCAAAAGTTCAAATCCTGGCCGTTACCTACTCCCTAGATGACCTTGCCAGAGCTCTCTGCCCCTCTGAGCACGGTACCTCAGGGTCAATGCTACCTCCTCAAAGGGCTGTTGGGAGAGTCAAATACAAGAACAAGCATCCGCATGTGGTGGTGCCAACTGTGTTAGCCACTCTGTAACACCCTGTTGGGAGTTACAAATTGTATCTGTAACTCCGCCAACAGGACCATGTACAAATCTTATGCCATGTTCCCACCCACGTGCTGTCTTGTGCATACCTATACAATTCAATGTTCCCTCTATTCCCACCAAGCTTCAACCCACGCCTAGCTCCACAGTGGGTCTCAGTTGTGCCCTTTGGTTTCAAGTGGCAGCAAAGAGCAATGAAGAGTATGGGCGTCAGAGTCAATCAAGCCACAGGGTTCAAACCTCAGCCCCCCTTAACCCCTCCATGACTCACGGTCTTCATCTGTAAAATGGGGCTAGGGACAGAAATGAGTCAATCCATGCAAGGTGTGAGGACAAGGTCTGGCATGATGTAGTACTAGTTGTGATTAGGATCTGAGCACAAGAAACAGAGACGCAATGAGACCAGCTCAGATAACGCCAGTTTACCATGAATACTCTGAGGACAACAAGGGTGATGGGCTTTCCTAGGAACCCCAGAACAGCAACTGGGGTGCAACCAAGCAACACAGAGCCAGTAGCGAGAACCCAGGCAGCACAGGGACCTCTGCTATGAGCTGACTCCGCTGCTTCACGCATCTACCAGATCTGAGCCTGTCTTCTCCAACCTCCAATCCCACAGCTGCATCTCAGCCAAATCTACTTGTACCTCAGGACCTTTGCACTTGCTGTTCCCTCTGCTGGAAATTCCTTACCGCCCTGTCTTTGCATAGCAGCTTTATCGCAGCCGTCAGCTGTCCTGTCCCTGAGAGGCCTTCCCTAACAACTCAACCCTTTCCCTTCCACCATTCACTCTCAGCTCATCCACCTGGGCCATTTCCTTCTGAACATTAATCTTTAAAAAACAATTTTTTTCTATATTCCCTTACCCCAGAATATAACATCCAAGAAGGTAAAGACATTGTTTCCTCTTCTCCTTGGAAAGCGCCTTATCCATAGCAGGGACACCACAACTCTTTGCCACATGGATGACTTCCTCCCTCTGCTTCTTTTCCTACCAAGTGGCTAGTTATCTCTGTATTTCTAGCCAAACTTCTCAGAAGATGCACAGACCTAATCACTATTATCACATTATAAAGGAATTTTAATTGTGCACTGACATAAACTCGGAGCAGGAGTTACTGGAGGGCGTGAGAAGCTGAAGGAGTCTGAAAAACAACAAGACATCGGCCTGTGCTATTCTGCACGCAGACACACAGGAACCTCGGAGGCATGCCGCAAGATACAGATGTCTTGTTTATGATTAGGACTACCTAAAGCATGTGTTCTGTCCCTCACCTAGTGTTCTGGGAGAAATGGAGAAGTGAAGTGCATGATTTAAAGATTACACAGTTGGTATTTAGAAAAGAAAAATAACATCGTTAGACTGGCGCACCCCCACTGTACATTAACCAATAAATACACAGAGTGAACGATGTTCGAGGCTGATTCCGCCTTACAGGTTTCAGTCCTCTGCTTTCTTTCATCTGTCTCTGACTTTTTCTTTGCGTTTGCATTAATTAAAAAACAACAACAGCCCTGGCCGGATGGCTTGGTTGGTTGGAGCATCGTCCTAAAGCACAGAGGTTGCTGGTTCAATCCCTGGTCAGGGCACATACGGGAACAGCTTGATGTTCCTGTCTCTCTTCTGCCTTCTCCCTTCCTCTCTCTAAAATCGATAAAATAAATATTTAAAACAACAACAACAACAACAAAAACATTAGGTTGCAGATTCTCACACTAGCCTGCTACAAAGAATGCTGCTCTAGACTCTCGAAGGGCCAGTGTATCACTGCCCGCTCACTCTCAAGCCAGTGAGCACAGGCTCCGAGGACAGCCCCCTCAACAGGGGTGAGGCCACTTCCATTAGCAGGTATGGAGAGTATGGAAGACCCCATGGCAGTCACACCAAAGGCACAAAGTCTCTGTAATACCCTCCATGCCATAGACACGCTGAACCTTGGAGATTTTGCAGGTTGGGCTGAGTCTAGAAGTGTGTATTGCAATAAAGCGAGTTGAGATCTCTGGACTGGTAGAGGGTCTTGCCTGCAATTTGTAAAAACAAAACAAAAATGCAACATCTGGAAAGGGCAAAAACCAAAGCTTAATAAAAGAAAGTGTACCTATTTACAAGTACTATTTCCTCAACATTATGAATTCCTCCACTACACTTTCGTTCCTGCCCATAACACCTTCAAGAAAGGCTAACTGAAACAGGACCAGGAGCAAGCGGGTTGTGAAAGGCGAACTGGAGAGCAAGGACGGAGAGGAAGAGCCAGCAGTAGAGGTAACAAGCACTCGACCGCTGCAAAGAGCTTTATGAGAAGTTATACCGATGGCTGTGAACACCTGAGTCTTGAGGCATCTCCAAGAAGCCGCAGAAGAACTGACCCCGGTGAGAGTGTCCGTACCCAGCGGCCACAGGGGGACCGAAGCCTCTGGCCCGCTGCTGTCTGAATGAGGGCTTCAGGTGTGCAGAAATGCTGTTCGCCCGGCTCTGAGCCAGCGGGGCATCTTCCATGTATCCCAGTGTGCTGCGCAAGTGTGACCACTTCCCACCGAGCTTCAGGGTGAGAAGAGTCTAAGTTAGGACAGAGATCAGCAGACTTTCCATGTAAAAGGTCAGACAGTAAACGTCTGAGGCTTTGCAGGCCACACGTCTCCGCTGCAATTGTACCGTTCTGCCACCGTAGTGGAAAGCAGCTCTGACGACAGTAAACGGATCGGTGGGGCCGTGTGCCAATAAAACTTCCTTTGTGGACACTCACAATGACACTTCATGTAATAGTCACATGTTGTGGAATAGCTTCCCCCCCCCCATTTGGGGGTGGTGGTGGTGAGGAAACCATTGAAAAATGTAAAAGGCATTCTTAGCTCAAGGGCTACATGACAACAGGTGTTGGGCCCTAACGTGCTGATTCCTGGACCAGTCCCTGTTGCTATGTCTTATCACTACGTGGTCTGAAGACCGCGGTCCTCCTGGCATTCTCTGCTGGGCCTAAGGCTGCCAGCAGCTCCTTTACTCAATCTTCAGTGACTGAGAGAGCCACCAGGGACTCCAGTAATGTTTGTTAAAAACTGCCCTTTGAACTCTGATGGAACACCTTTGGCGGCACTTCTCAGCCCCATTCTGGAACAGGTTCCCTGCTGAGGGACAGCTCCAGGGGCTGGAAGTGCCGCTGGAGGTAGCTCCCCATCTCTCCGGGACTCTCCCCAGAGCTCCTGGGCCTCCTGGCGGGCGGGCAGGCGGGCGGGCGGGCAGCATGTTTGCAGAATCTGCCCAGCCCCCCTTCCCTTTGACAGCTCTCCAGGTTTTTATCTGCATCATGGGAGGGGAAAAATGAAAGGAATGGACTCCTCCTGTGACAGCAAAATCTATCCTAAGAAAGAAAGCAAACATGGAATTTTTTTTCCTTAAACATCAGCTTCAGAAAAAGCCCAGTCCACAGACCTACCAGGAACTCAAGAAATGAGTTACAAGGGGGAAAAAAAGATGTTTCCTCAAAACCTGGCAGAGAAAGCCCTGATTAGACATTTGCTGAGTGAATGAATCAGTGATGGACAAATAAACATTTTTAGCACGGCTGAAAGGAGAACATTCTCGTCATTCTACCAACACTTGTCCCAATCACAAAAATGGAATGTCTGCTGAGAATAAGATTTAGTGCCCTACAGAATTAAAAGATGAATGCTTATAGGGACCAATTGATTCTTTAATCCTTAATTCCCCAGATCCAGCCTGTCATCCTTAACATATCTCATTTACATGAATAATAAAAAAAAAAGAAGTGATTATTGACTCCCCACTAGATGTGAGGCACTTTCTCTCTCTCTCTCTCTCTCTCTCTCACGCACGCACGCACGCACACACGCACACTGCCTCATTTGATCCTCACAACAAACACCCCACAGGGAACCAGACCCTTTATTTCTTCAGACGAGGTCACCCAGGCCCAGGGAGTGAGAACGGCAGGTTTCAAACCCAGAGCCTCCCAACCTCACAGCCCAGGTCCTTTCTGCTGTTTATGACACAACATTGTGCATTCCAGTCACTTGTGGATTATGCAATCATCATAAAATGACCCACGGGCCAGGTCGTTAGAGAACATACCTTTCCAATGCCTCTAAACCGCAGGCCAGAAACAAACCACCAGGGGAAACTGTGTCGTGTGGGCAACACACATCCACACGAAAAGGGTTAGAACGCCACCCTAGTTCATCCTCAAATATAAAAAAAGATATTCAATGTCATAAGAGTCCCCCAAAACAAACAGCCCTTACTTAAAAATCAAGGAAAATTAATAAAGGCCACCCATACATTCAAAAAAGGATCTAGTTCAGAAAAACAAAAATAGTCCTAAAAATAAAGAAAGAATCCTTTTGAAGTTTTACCCACCATCTTTAAGAGCTGCTTTTACATATATTCAGTTAAAATTATTTCCGGAGGCCAGCTTGCTTTGGGAAAATACTGAAAGGGTTATAATACAGTCTAATCTCTTACGCCGGCTTTGATCCTTGAGATGAAGTGGCTGCTCCCTGACTGACAAGAACAAAGTCAAAACCGGGTTTGAAAGGTGCTGGCATGTTTTCCCTTGCAAATGGGTAATCTCTGGGCATGGTTTTTACCGCTTTGAAAATGCTTCTGGATATGTTTCTTCCCTTCATTTTTTCCCCCCTTTTACATTTTTTTTTTATTTATTTTTTATTTTTTTTTATTAAAACTTTTTTTTTTATTTATTCATTTTAGAGAGGAGAGGGAGAGACAGAGAGAGAGAGAGGGAGAGAGGAGAGAGATAGAGAGAGAGAAGGGGGAGGAGCTGGAAGCATCAACTCCCATATGTGCCTTGACCAGGCAAGCCCAGGGTTTCGAACCGGCGACCTCAGCATTTCCAGGTTGACGCTTTATCTACTGTGCCACCACAGGTCAGGCCCCTTTTACATTTTTATACATGGTTTTCCCTTGTAAGGGAGCTTTTCCAGTTGCAAGTGATAGAAAAACTAATTATGCTAAATATAACAGAGACTTTAATGGCTTCTAATCTACAAAGTCCATGGGTAGCAAGTCCAGCAAGGTCTAATCTAGGTCCAAGGCATGACCTGGTCTCTCTTCATGTCTCAGCTCTCTGCTGTTACCCATGTTCCCAGCAGCCAAGCTGTGGAGACAGCTGCTAGGTAGGTTGTAGCTAGGATGTGCACAGCTACATCCTCCTAGGTTCAAGGCCAGTGGAAGAGAAAACACGGACCCCCTCTCAACAGTCCCTACAAAAGTCTCATCACATTGCATTGGCTGTGTCTAGACCATGTGCCCACACCCAAATCACTACAGCCAGGGGTGAGTGACTTGAGCCATAGATCACCGTGAAGTCAGGTACAGCATCATCGCCCCGAAGTTCATGGACTAAATGACAGATTTCCAGAGAAAACCTGAGCAGGATGAATGAATGCTGAATTGGAAAACCAAGAAGCCCCTTTACTGGCTCTCTGACTCGCCCCAAGTCCCACGGATATGAAGAGATAAAAAACTTGGACTCGAGTACAAATCCTCCAAAACCAAGCACTTCCAAAAAGAGTGGCAAATGGTTTCAAACACAGAGAGCAAATCACAAAAAAACCCTCCAAACTGAATCTCTTGGTCACAAACATTCTAAAATATTGATAGACTGCCTACAGAGAACTTCGAAGGAAGCCAAGTTTCTTTCAACAAAATACAAATTTTGTAAAATTAAACAAGGTTACCATTATCTAAATCAAAATCCCTTTATAGTTCTAAATGGTTCTCCGCCATATGGAAAGTGAGAACACTGTACACAAAGGTAAAAAGGAAAAAGCTTTTTGACCTATTTCTGTCCCCACGCTAATGTAAAGCGCCGAACCCCATTTATTCAGTGCCTTCAATGAACGTTACTGCGCTGGCTATTTGCAGCCCTGGAATGACACCTATTATTCAGTTGGAGATTAGAATCTCAAGCGGTAGGGTTTTTAATAAAAAATAAAATTAAAAATAGACTTGCCTCTTTTAATGGAACTAGTAGCACTGCTGGCTTCAAGGGGAAATGACATGTTTCTTGGAAATTATTTTTTATGTATTGATTTGAGCAGTGCCAAAAAAGAAAAAATGTTAACAATATTCGTCTCCTGAGCAATCGTAAGCTTCTTCTCCCCTAACTGCGCCACCCCCCCCCACTCCTCCACTGCGCACTGAGGCTGCCAACTCGGGCTCTCCCGCCAATTCAACACCAACCCTCTGAAACTGGACGCAGGCAGGTAATGCAGAACAGCAGGTGCAGCTTGACAGGTGTGTATCCAATTAGAAAAATGACTAAGCCCAGTGATGCCCATCAGCACTTTCCGGATGATGCAAATGTTCCACGTTTGCATCGTGCAATGTCGTAGCCTCGTTGCATGGGGCTACTGAGAAACTGGAGGGGGGGGTGTGTGTGTGTGTGTGTGTGTGTGTGTGTGTGTGTGTGTGTGTATACATATGTATGTATATGTATGTCTATATACACACACACACACACACACATCTTTTAAATTAATTTAAAGTATCCACATGTGGCTCATGGTTACTGAATTGAAGGGCAGCATCGATGTGACCCTTAGAGACTTCCTCCAGCCTGCCATGTACTGTTCTCTCCCCCTTGTATTCTCCATGCCAGCACAAACCAACCGCTGCCAGTCTCCAGACAGGGCATCCGTTTGTGCCTCTGGGCTCCTGCACTAGCTGGTCCATAACTTCCGCTCCTAGCCTACCTTTTCATCTACAAAACCTAGCCCAGGTTCCACATCTTCTGTGAAGCCTTCCTTGACTTTCCCTTCTCGCCTCCCCACTCATGAGAGAGGGCCAACCCCCCTCCTCCAGCGCCTCTGTGCGTAGGTATACTTCTGCGGACACGCTCGTCGCACTGCGATGGGGGGTGAGCCTGTGTCCTCAGCAGTGGAAAGCAGCAGAGCGCAGAGGTGAACTCTGAGAGAGAGGGTGCCCTGGAGACAGCTACTGCCTAGTGTCAGATCCTGCCTCTGGCACTTACCACTAGCTCTACCGCCTCCAGCAAATGACAGGTCCACTCTGGGCTGGATGACCATCTGTAGAATACAATGATTAATGGTAACTCTCCTTTATGGTTGGTGCAAGGACTCAATAACCAAATACTGGTAAAACATTAGCATGGTGCCTGGCAAGGAGCCAAGAAAGTAACACAGAGCTCCTAGGCCTTAGATTTCATTAAATCATTAGACGACACACCTTTGAGTGTGTACTGGGTGTTAGCCATGCCTGTCACTCAGAGCATACAGTAGTCACTCATTCAAGATTAACACGATCAGTTATGCCTGCAGTGAATGGATGCCAGTCCTGAGCTCAGGTCTAAAACTACTCCACCAAGCTAACCACCCTTGTTCTAATGTCAAACAAAGACATTTGAGCTCAACCAAGGTCAGTGGGGGCAGAAGAATAAGAATGCAGGGTGAGCAAAGATTTTTATGGGTCTTATTCAAACCGCTTCCAAACGCACTGCCACTGCCACCTGCCCCCTACGTCCCGCCACTGCCTCAGACCCTCCCATCCCCAACCTAGCCAAAACTCCACCAATATGTTCCTGGTGGAAATAAGCCTTATCCTGCCATTTGGGGGGATGGTAACAAAAGTTTAAGGGCCACTGGTCTAAAATATCAATATAAGAGATACATTTAAGCAACTTGTAAGCCCCAACTATCTGTTCGCATCTCTCTCCCTCATACTTCTAGTTTACCCACTCACTCCCCTCTTGTCACAGGTAGATATCTGAATAAGGGGGGAGGGGTGGTGAGAAAACCTTCAAATGACAGAAAAAGTCCTACAAGCCTGCATTCTAGGTGTGTACCGCCTGTGCACCTGGCCCGGTAGGAGGGGACATCCGTGGAGTCCCTCTGAGGTCCCTGGGTTTTACTAAAGGCCAATGAAGATGAGCAGCAGGTGAAACAAGCGTTAAAAATGAGAAAGTGTTCAGTACACAAGCTCTCCAGCCCATGAAGAGTCCCAACGAGACTGATCATTTCTCAAATTCAGTGTTATCCTCCTGCTTCAAGGCTCCCAGGCCCAGGTGCTCAGCCAGGAGGTGACTGAGAGAGCTCCGAGCACACAGCAGGCGTTCTGCAGGCAGGAGAGAGAGTTCGGGCCCACTTCCTCTTCAGGAGACAGCAGCCCTGGAAGCCAGAATTCAAGGGATTTCTCTTCTGGGAGACCCTGCACAGGACGTTTAAAGAATAACCAGTGTCACAACTGAGAGCTAAAAAAACACCTCACAAGTGGTCTGGGGCTCTGAAATTCACCTATTGTGTGAACTTGGGCATATTACTTTCCCGCTGTGGGCTTCCATTTTTTTGTTTAGAAAACTAGGGAGTGGGTTCCATTTTTTTTTTTTTCAGCAGCAAAAACACCTTTCCAACCTGTGGGGCAGCTGCGTTAGGCTTGCTCATGGGTTTACCGGCCGCAAGCACTTTGCTTGATTAGTGCGTAAGCACCTGGCAGAAGCACGTGTGCACAGCCTATATAAATAAGGCTGTGGGTGCTTGTGCTCGAGAGATGGGGGGTTGCAGATGTGCACAGATTGCCTGCCCACCACTGCGAGGGGCCATTTTGCTGTTTGCCTGAGAGGTGGTTTCCCCTGCCTGTGTGCTTGTCCGCCATTGTGAGACTTTAGTAAATGGAATAGCCCTAATACTTTCTGGCTCTGCAGTTACTCTACCGTTTGCCCGAATCCAATGTGGACCTGCCTGGCCACAGCTGCAGCCCTTGGCATTACACAACCTCAAATAAAATCTATGAGGAAACGCCAAGTATAAAACATGGGAGTGGAACAGCTGTGATCAAAACACATTTATGGGACTTGTGAAGCCTTACCTACTTGAGCCTGTATCCTGGCCCCTCTCCCAAACCCTAGGACACCCAGAATTCTAGAAACTTAGGGAGCAGGGTTAGCAAACCAGATCATCTGTCTAAGATCACATTAAGTGGAAATATTTTGGAATGTTACTTACAGTGGGCCCTATGATGCCTATTTATATGGAATGGATCAGAAATAGACCAGATTGATTATTCTTTCATTTAAACATTTTTTTTTTTTTTAGTGAGAGGAGAGGAGGCAGAGACAGACTCCTACATGCACCCCGACTGGTATTCACCCGGCATGCCCACTAGGGGGTGATGCTCTGCCCATCTGAGACCCTTACTCCATTGCAACTGAAGCCACTCTTTAGCACCTGAGGTGGAGGCCATGGAGCCATCCTCTGTGCCCAGGGCCAACTCACTCCAATCGAGCCATGGCTGCAGGAGGGGAGAAGAGAGAGAGAGAAAGAAGCAAGAGGGGGAGGGATAGAGAAGTAGATGGGTTCTTCTCCTATGTGCCCTGACCGGGAATCAAACCCGGGACATCCACATGGCAGGCTGACACTCTACCACTGAGTCAACCAGCCAGGGTTCATTTAAAAATTTTATTATGAAAAAAAAAGTCAAACATATCAAAACAGGACAGAATCTTTAATACCTATGACTTACCCTCAAAAATTATCAAGTCGTGGCAAGTCATGTTTCCTCCCCCACCCATTTCCATATCCTGAGATTATTCTGAAGCCAATCCCCAATACAGTAGCATATATTGTAGAAGAAGATGTGGTACACACATACATTGGAATACTACTCAGCCATATGAAATGATGACATAGCGACATTTACGACAACATAGGTGGACCTCAAGCCAAGGTTTTTTAATGAACTAGTACCTCTCCACCCCACCATACAGCACCCCACCAATGTCACTGTATCTACAACAGCACCCATATATCCAAGGTGATATGGGTCCTGGGGCAATGGCAAGAACTCCAGTTTATGGAAACAGATTAGACTCAGATTAGAACTACAACCTTCAAACAAGTAGCAGAGCCCATTATTAACAGGTAACATGAGCTGACAACTCACTATGTGCTAGGCAGGGGGCTGGGAGTTGTAAACATATTAATTCCTTTAGCTCTTATTACAAACCCATGGTGTGGATACGGTTGTTAGCTCAATTTTCCACATGAGGAAACAGAAAGGCATGAAGAAATTAAATAGTAAGTCTCAGGACACAGGGGGCCAGGCAGCTTGGCTCCATAGACTTAGGTCTTTCCTGCTGACAAATAAAAGGGGACCCATACTTCTGTCTGAGAAACCGTGGCAGCCAAACCCATGCATATTTAAATCCAGCAGGAGAAAAGGCATTTTAACTCTCTGACAAGAAGGCCCAGGCCCTACCCCAGGCCCCAGCAATAACGGCTCTAAAAGATGAGGGTCCTAGATAATAGCTCTCATATCGTAAGACATCAGAAGGCACTCTAAAGACTTTGAGACCGAGGACAGAAGGACCTAGTTCAAATCTAGTTACAGGATTTGGTGACCGTGGGTGAGTAATTTAGCCTTTCTATGCCTCAGTTTCTTCACTTGCAAAAGTCAGATAACAATGAATTTGTTGTAAATGCTAAATGAGGCTATATGCACGCAAATACTGAATATAGTGCCTGGCATATAACACCCAACATATGGTAGATGGCAGAATTATTACCATCATTATCATTGCCATTATTATCATCATCATCATTATTATTAATCATCATGACCTGACACTCAACAGAAGAAAACTTTTCATACAGGTAGACTCTCTAGTCTTACTTGGAAGGAAAATCTAACACATTTTCTGATTTAAATCCTTGGGCAACTAAAATTTAAGGCTGATTCAGAGTGGAGGAGACAGGGTTGATGGTGAGAGGAAGAGGCTGGGCCCCGGTGGTGGGCGGGGCCTTGATGGCTTCCCTCCTTGCCCTAATTCTGCCCCACCCCCAGCATGCCCCTCTCACCACACTCCTGCTCCCAAGACCCTGCACATAACTTAAAGGGTCTTTGAAAAAACACTCCACCCAACATGTCTACATCTGCTGGATGTTTCAGATTGGTTCCTATGGCAACCATCCGTTCTAAAGTTTGGGTAGGGAAAGACAGGGGAGTCACTTAGCACCCGGCATCTGTTTTTGTGAAATGCCATAAACCTGCCTGTGATGTTCTCTCCAGAATCACAGGGAGGCCTTACACTGTGTAGTGCACAGCCATGTATAGTGCTTTCCCAGGGGTGGCCCACGATGTGAAATATGGAGGACAGATTACTGACTTTATTTTTTACAAATTAAAAATCTAACAATTAGCAATGGCCAGTTGGCTCAGAGGTAGAGCATCGGCCCAGCATGTGGAAGTCCCAGGTCCAATTCCTAGCCAGGGCACACAGAAGCGCCCATCTGCTTCTCCACCCCTCCCCCTCTCCTTCCTCTCTGTTTCTCTCTTCCCCTCCTGCAGCCAAGGCTCCCTTGGAGCAAGGTTGGCCCGAGCACTGAGGATGGCACTATGGCCTCTGCCTCAGGCGCTAGAAGGGCTCCAGTTGCAACGGAGCAACGCCCCAGATGGGCAGAGCATCACTACCTGGTGGGCTTGCCAGGTGGATCCTGGTCAGGCACATGTGGGAGTCTGTCTCTGCCTCTCCACTTCTCACTTCAGAAAAACATACACACAAAAAATAATCTAACAATTACAGTTCAGTGCTCATGTATAGAAAAGCCAGGATAAGATCTTGGGTCCCCTGACTTCCAAATCAGGGCTCTTCTCACGACCTACACTGCATTGAGCTATACCTGCTTTCTCTCAGGCCAGACCACTAGGCTTTCCCTTTCTCTCGGCTTCCGGGCCCTTTATTCCACCACCTCCTGGTTTGTTTCAACCATCGAGTGCATGTGTGACTTAGCCCTCCAGTGAAGCTGTGCACTCTTTAAAGCAGTGTTCACGCTGAACACGGCTGGACATCTCTTTAGTAGCAATCACCTTAGTTCACAATTAGTTCACAGAAGTGTCATGATTAAGAGTTTGAGTTTGGACATCACAATATAATCACATGTGATTTCATGTGACAAAGACCAGAATTTGAATCCCAGTTCTAATGATGCTTAGCTGTGTGATCTCAGGAAAGTTACTTAACATCTCTGTGACTTCATTTCCTCATGTTTCATGGAATAACATAAAAACACTCATAAGGTTACTGTGAAAATGAATCAGAGTTTGATTCAGTAACAGTGTAAGCTCTAGAAAACTTAATGCTATTATTCTCATCAATATTGTGATCCATATTATTAATCAACATTATCACATTTTTATAGTTAATAAAACCAAGTATGGGGCCCACAAGCTTGCTCAGGACCATACAGCAAATAAGGGCTGCAGCCCAGGAGAAGATTCTGAGATGCCACCTCCCACTTCCACTTCACCACAGTCTCCACAATGCCTATCACACACTAAGTGCTTAGTGTTACTCAGAAATTACAGAATGTGACAACTATAAGGAAACCCAGTGAGTCATCTGGTCAACCCTCTCATTTTGCAATTAGAAAATTCAGGCCCAGCAGATAACACATCTGCTCAATAGCGTTCAGCTAGTAATAATAACCTACACATTTGTGTATTGATGCTAATTACCAAGTTTTATTCACCACGAGACATGATACTGAAGCCTCCAGGTAAAGATCACCAGGGACACAACCGAGGTCAAACAAATCTGACCTTATCCTGCCACGTAGAATCACAGGTGGCTCCGTAGGAGGAGATTAGGGGGTGCTCACTAGACAATGTGGGCTTCCTCAGTGGTTTGGGGGAAGGTTCAAGGAAGCATAGGTTTGCTCTAGTGCAGGGGTCCCCAAACTACGGCCCGCGGGCCGCATGCGGCCCCCTGAGGCCATTTATCCGGCCCCCGCCGCACTTCTGGAAGGGGCACCTCTTTCATTGGTGGTCAGTGAAAGGAGCATAGTTCCCATTGAAATACTGGTCAGTTTGTTGATTTAAATTTACTAGTTCTTTATTTTAAATATTGTATTTGTTCCCGTTTTGTTTTTTTTTTACTTTAAAATAAGATATGTGCAGTGTGCATAGGGATTTGTTCATAGTTTTTTTTATAGTTGGCCCTCCAACGGTCTGAGGGACAGTGAACTGGCCCCCTGTGTAAAAAGTTTGGGGACCCCTGCTCTAGTGGGTGCTGGCATAAGGCAGAAATTCTATGGCCGGATATCCTGCCGTTGTTCACCTGGGAGGCAGGAGACGCAGAGCGGGGTCTGAGCTGTGATTGGTAAAGAAGCAGCAGTCATTTGTGTGGACCGAGACAGGGGCATGTCTGGTCATTTTTGTGAACTGCAGTGGTCTTGTTTTCCTCGGTGCTCCATCTTGATTACAGAGTGGTCTGGTTTTTATGGCCATTACTGAGTACCCTTGCCCGTGTCGGTGTGCTGTGAAGTTCCTTGCACCCAGAGGAGAGCACCAGGGCCTGGCTACTAGAGCTGGGCCCGTGGGCAGCAGGCAGACATTGCTAGGGTTTCTTTTTCCTTTGCTCGGTGATCTGTTCAACTATTCACAACACCTGTTGGTGTCAGAGAATCTCAAGGAGGTCTGAATGCAAAGGAAATAAAGATTCCAACACTTAATGAGGTTGCATTCCAGTGGGGGAAAGTGTTAATTAAAAATAAACACAATACAGTAAAAAATATCAATGCTATCACAAGTCAGAAGGGGATACGTGCTGTGGGCGTAACATGCAGAGCAAAGAGGATTGGGAGTGCCAGGCCAGGGGGCAGTGATCAGCAGGCCCCCTCCATATGATATGTGAGCACAGCCTGGCAGAAAGGGAAGGAGGTGACAACAACCAAGCAACCTAAAGAGAAGTCAGCATCCTCGTCCCAAATCAGAAATGAGAACAGTGAGACTTGGAGAGGTCAGAGAATGTGTCAGAGACTGGGCAGCAATTACACGGTGGAACTGGGGAGCCCCAAGGTCTCCCACTGCCTTTCCAACACAAACTGGTTCAAAGGCCATCCTGGAGCAGGAGAGACTCCAGACTTATAGCAAAAGTGTGAGCTCTGAAGCCAGAAAGAGGTTTCTCTATTTTCTCACACCCACCCTGGTTTACAATACATCAGTACACCCATACTTCAGGGGGGCACAATACACCACCCCAAAACATGCCGCTCTGCATAAGGAGTATTTTGAGCAGAAAACATTGAGCTAACACAGCCACAGGCTGACTCTCTGCCCTCCTCCTATCGCCCTAAGAGCAGGGCAGATGCCCCTGTGAAGGTGCCCCTCTTCCCACACCAGGAAGGGGGGGTGGGACCTACCATCAGAGATGGCGATGGCACTGAGAAGAATCTGCACGAACAAGCCTTGCTACATAACACTTTTCTGTCATTGGTGTGCCCCATATATAAATATTTACCTTCCCACAATTAACTGCCCCTAAAGAGTCCAGAAGCCCCTTTTGTCTTGTCACTTCTCTACAAATGTATCCTTTGTCAGAATGGTATAAAAGCCTTTCATCCTAGCTGCTTCTATGGGGGTTGTCATCTTTCTATGAAGCCCTCTCCCCCTAGCCCCGTGCTACATAAGACTTTAACATCAAATTAAATGTGTACTCTTCCCCATTAATGTCTTCCGACAGCTTATGTCATAGGGTAAAGGAAAACGCCCCCCCCCCCGTTACAGTCCCACCTACTGAGTGCTTACCCAGTGCAGCCAGGCCATCTCCTGGCACCTCCCTTGTTATGGCAGTGACCCTGAGGTGGACATCTGACCACTAGCCTCATTCCACAAAGGCAGGCATGAGGCTCTGACCAGTCAAGCCCCTGGTTCAACATCACACAGTTGGTAAGAGTCAGTTTACTTTCAAACCCAGACTTAGCTGTAACTGTTTTTGCAAAACACCCCACACCAGTATAATGTTTACAGATGTGTGTGTATACAATCCCTAATAAGATCTACCGCAGAGAGAGCTGCGAGGCCTAGGTACTGTGCCTAAGGTAGCAAGGGCACCTCCCTCCCTACACAAAAAGAGCTGAAACAAGCTCAGTGTCAGAGTATGTTCATAGAGACAGAACTTTTTGTCTTTGGCATTCTTCAAACCTGCCTTGGGAGAGGAAATATGTATTCAGTAGATGGATGGATAAATGGATGGATGGATGGATGGATGGATGGATGTATGGATAGATGATAGATGATGGATGGATGAATGGATGAATGGATGAATAAATGGATGGATAGATGGATGGATGAATGGATGAATGGATAAATGGATGGATGGATGGATGGATAGATGATAGATGATGGATGGATGAATGGATGAATGGATGAATAAATGGATGGATAGATGGATGGATGAATGGATGAATGGATAAATGGATGGATGGATGGATGGATGGATGGATGGATGGATGGATGGATGGATAAGTGGATGGATGGATAAGTGGATGGATGGATAAGTGGATGGATGAATAAATGGATGGATGGATGGATGGATAAATGGATGGATGGATGGATGGATGGATAAATGGATGGATGGATGGATAGATAAATGGATGGATGAATAAATGGATGGATGGATGAATAGATAAATGGATGGATGAATAGATAAATGGATGCATGAATAGATAAATGGATGGATGAGTGGATGGATATCCTTCTGCTCTTTGTTCTCAACATTCCAGGCATCCCCAGAATAACTCTTGGCTCAGCTAAAGACAAGAGGAAGTTAAGTGTTAAAGTGAAACTGCTTTCAGCATGTCCCCAACTGAGTCCGAACCAAACTGGCAGGAAGGGGTCAGCTGGATGCCCAGCCTCACCGAACACTCCTTTTTGATACCAAACAAGATTTAAGTTACCTTATAGGGATTAAGTAGTAGTCTATCAAGATATTCTAGCCCTGGCCGGTTGGCTCAGCAGTAGAGCGTCGGCCTGGCGTGCGGGGGACCCGGGTTCGATTCCCGGCCAGGGCACATAGGAGAAGCGCCCATTTGCTTCTCCACCCCCCCTCCTTCCTCTCTGTCTCTCTCTTCCCCTCCCGCAGCCAAGGCTCCATTGGAGCAAACACGGCCCGGGCGCTGGGGATGGCTCCTTGGCCTCTGCCCCAGGCGCTGGAGTGGCTCTGGTCGCGGCAGAGTGAGGCCCCGGAGGGGCGGAGCATCGCCCCCTGGTGGGCAGAGTGGTGCCCCTGGTGGGTGTGCCGGGTGAATCCCGGTCGGGCGCCTGCGAGAGTCTGACTGTCTCTCTCCGTTTCCAGCTTCAGAGAAAATTAAAAAAAAAAAAAAAAAAAAAAAAAGATATTCTAGAAATGACTGTGAAATCCATTTATATAAAAATAAATAAACAAACATCACATTCAAATAGGTAAGATAAAGTCACAGTTGATTAGTGCCATTATTAATGCCCTTAAAAAAAATAATAAAAGAAACTAGCCCTGGGTACAGAAGACAAGCTATGAGGAATTGGTCAGGAAACCTTGTCAAATATAAGATAAATTCAAAATTAACAGTGACTATTAATCATTTTAGCAGTTGCCGGCAATGACAACAAAAAAATCTTGTCCAGAGAGCATCAGTTTCAGTTTCTCAGTGTGAAGGCCCCTTTTTACAGCGCACAGGCTGACCTTTTAGCCACTTGCTCACACCAGCCCTCTCCTCCGTGCTCCTTATATTTAGAAGAAAACACACAGTAAATTCCCCAGGGCTCTAATCAAGCACCCTTCCTCATTTGAAGGGTGACCTTCACAGAAAAGAGGCCACTTGACACATTCCAGGAAAGAACAAAATAAAACATAATGGAAAAGATAGCCTAATCATCAAGGCTAATTATAAAAAATGTAAATCGGTTTTTTTTCTCTCTCTCCCTAAATGGCTCTGGTTTATTAAAAAAAAAAAAAAAAAAAAAAAAGACTAATCGAACAAAGATGGCCTTTGTTACTGTTCTGAATGAGAACAGAAGGAATCTCGGGGGAGACAGTCGTGACTTGTGCTACATATAAAACCAAAGGCGTTAGTTTTTGAAACAGTCATTCATATATTTACTGGTGAGATAGTTAAATATATATGATGTGCCAACTAGATTTTAAAAAATCTGAGAAAGGTGCTGGGTGGGGGAGGGTAGCGAGGGGGCGCACCATGTTGAATCATGCAAGACTCTGCCCTCAACTAGCCTATGCCTGATAAAGGAGACACGCGTTATACCAGCTGATGATGACGGCATCATGGAAACCAAGGAGCAGGAGCTTCCCACCCGAGCAGGACAGGGGAGTCTTTCTGGGGGTGACAGTTAAGCTGGGTCGTGAAGGATGAATGGGAGGTGAAGGGGCAGAGTGAACAGGGAGTGGACATTGATGATTTGCCAGCCACTCCATTTGCCCCTGACCTGTCCAACTCAGAACCAGGGAACAGGTGGCCTGCGAGCCCTTCATTCTTAACCAGGGCTACACAGGAGAATCACCTGGAGCCCTAGCTTTCAGAATGCAGGTGCCAAGCCCCAGGCAAGACCTGAGTCAGAATTTGAGGTGTGCCCTGGCCGGTTGGCTCAGCGGTAGAGCGTCGGCCTAGCGTGCGGAGGACCCGGGTTCAATTCCCGGCCAGGGCACACAGGAGAAGCGTCCATTTGCTTCTCCACCCCTCCGCCGCGCTTTCCTCTCTGTCTCTCTCTTCCCCTCCCACAGCCAAGGCTCCATTGGAGCAAAGATGGCCCGGGCGCTGGGGATGGCTCTGTGGCCTCTGCCTCAGGCGCTAGAGTGGCTCTGGTCGCAATATGGTGACGCCCAGGATGGGCAGAGCATCACCCCCTGGTGGGCAGAGCTTCACCCCTGGTGGGCGTGCCGGGTGGATCCCGGTCTGGCGCATGCGGGAGTCTGTCTGACTGTCTCTCCCTGTTTCCAGCTTCAGAAAAATGGAAGAAAAAAACAAAAGAATTTGAGGTGTGGTGCTTGGTCACATGTGTGCCTGGAAAGGCCCCCAAGGAATTTCTGATCAGCAGCCCCCCTGAAGAACCACAGATGAACATCACTAACTCATGTTGCCAAGTGGAGTAAATGAGACATCAAGGGGAGATTCCTTATTCATTCTGTCATTCAACGAACGGTTATTGCGTCTCGTTGGCACATGCACCTGGCACTACGATAGTGAATAGAACAAAACAGCCTGCCCTCATTAAACATGCTTTGCTCACCCTCTGCAGCCACACCATGAGGTATTACTTTCATGGCCACCCCCCCCCCTTTTGTGAAAGACAAGGCGACCGAGGCATAAAAGGTGAAGGAACACAAATAATAAATGGGGGGGGGGGGGCCTAGAGTCAGTCTTGGGACTCTGAGAGGCACCTTCCACCCCCGGGCTGCTGACTGGTGGCCTCCTGTGGGCCCAGCCCTGGCCGATGAATACACATCAGGGATGGCCTCTGGTTTCAGAAGCAGAGACAAGGCCATGGTGTGAGGAGCAGTGGACAAGAGCTCCACACCAGACTGAAGGGATTCCAGAATGTTCCACATGCAGAATCCAACCACAGTGAGTGCTGAATCGTGGCTGTAACAGCTCTGGGTGGCTGTGATCCTCTAACAACGTTCTCTGTCCAAGACAGCCACTCCCCCTCCCCAGCTCCCACCCCCACTCCCCACCCCCGCTGCAGAGGGGGTCTGAACGGTTCCTGATGCAACTGGCTGTGTGGAGGGCTAAGCTGTCACCTCCATCTCGGGGCTCCAGTCAAGACCAAACTCAGAGACTGGGACACCTCGGAGGTCTCCGCAGCAATCAGGAATGATAAGCTGACAGCTACTGACCACCAGCCAAGAGAACAAGCACAGGGAGAATCCCGCTGGACCCGGACGCAGAGCCATTTCGGGACCAACATGAGGAAGCCAGCACATTCTTGTGGCGGGAAAGCCAAAACGGAGCCCCAAACTCAGAGTAAGCCAGCGCCGAGCCCAAGGCCGGCCCTTCCTCCGAGTGACAGCAGGCGAGTCACTGCAGCGGAGTTCATCCAGCTGCAAAAATGGTGGTCCGCAAAGGTTACGGTGAAGACTTCACAAAAAGGAAGGCTGTGAAAACGCTTTGCATCTTACCTGGCGCACGACAGGTGCTCTACAAATGGCGGCTGCATCTGAATCTGTCTCCCTTGTCTCTAAACATGGGATCTGAAAAATAAACAAGGCCCCTCTAAGGTTAGCTGTCGGATGAACCTGTCTATAACTACCTTTTATTTTCGTTTTTCTTTCAATGTTTGTTTTGCCAACAGCAAGCAGAAAGAGCTAAAACAGCATCTTAAGTGTCAAGGTTTGTGGAACAGACAAAGCTCGGTGACTTCTGGGAGCTCACCTTATGGCCCACACGCCCCCCTTTGTTCAAAGCTGGAACCCAAAAACAACGGACTCTCCTCAAACACAGTAGAAAATCCATTATGAGCTTCTGATACTCAAACAGCAAGAAATCCCCAAAATGCCGGAGTCCAATGGATCTGAGCAACAAATATTCCTGACGGGCACACAACTGCAAGCAATGCTGGGGTCAGAGACAGAGAAAACTAAATATGATATATATAGCATTCAACCATCACTTCCTAGGGAAGAGGCTAAGGAAACACTTATTTAAATCTGCCTTACAGTTGCCGATATGTAAATGTTAGCAATTAGAAATGAGCGCTCTTCTATTTAAACATAATGCTTTATTTTACTTAGAAAATGCTGGCAGACTGGATTGGATAGAAACTCTGGCATCTCCCACAGGGGACCTTGCTTGTATCACCAGACACCCCCCCCCACCCCCACTGACTGTGCTGTCCATTCATCTGGCCAGGGCTAGGAAGAAACCACCAGCCTCCAGTGAACGAACCCTGCAGCTCAAAACTATAGCTTGATAATGTCCTATTAGCACACGTGCTAATTTCAGAACAGCATCTCAGGAGAGGCGGCTTTAGAATATGGAAAGAAAGGCAAGAGCTTTAGATAAACCCAACAACCTGGGAAACAGCCAGTCCATAAGGGATGTACACTTCGGGGAAATCATCAGGACCAAACAATACAAACAACAGGCCTTTGCTTCTGGCTTCTAGAGATATAAACGGGGTCCCCACAGGCTTCTGGGAAAAGTGTTGTCTGAGCGGGGCGCAGAAAAGGGCCGGAGCCACGCCAGGCTTAACAAGATCCAGGTGAATGCCCTTTTCGAAATGCAGCACAGACAGGGCCAGACTTCCAGGTCCTGGGGGTCACCCTGAACTTCTCTTAGATGACAAAGTGAGCCCAGGACAGTGGCCGGACGGTCCCAGGCTTGTCCAGTGAGGCAGGGCCAGGGTCCAAAACCATGTAAGCTCTGCTCTTCCTGCTGCACGCCCCCGCACCCTCAGGGACCCCTCAGAACCACGTGCTGCACGCCCCTGCACCCTCAGGGACCCCTCAGAACCACCTGCTGAGCCCCCGCACCCTCAGGGACCCCTCAGAACCACCTGCTGAGCCCCCTGCACCCTCAGGGACCCCTCAGAACCACCTGCTGAGCCCCCTGCACCCTCAGGGACCCCTCAGAACCACCTGCTGAGCCCTCTGCACCCTCAGGGACCCCTCAGAACCACCTGCTGAGCCCCCTGCACCCTCAGGGACCCCTCAGAACCACCTGCTGAGCCCCCTGCACCCTCAGGCAGAAATGCAGCAGCCCCAGAGGCCAGGTTTCAGGAAGAGCTTGAGGATCTTCAACCAACACTTCTAGAACTTTCTCCTTTAGGTCCTTTATGAAAAACATCATCTCTTCATATACCAAAATTCTTCTCAAGTCCTAGAGCTGTCTAAGTCCTAGGACCTTAGACATAAAAAAAGTCAGAAGTTGCCTGGCTTGTGGTGCCTCAGTGGAAAGAGCGTTAAACTGGGACACTGAAGTCGCTGGTTCGAAACCCTGGGCTTGCCCAGTCAAGGCACATACAACAGGCAACAAGAAAGCAATGAACAAATAAACTGGAGCAACTATGAGTTACTACTTTTTGCTCCACCTCTACTCTGTAAAATCCATCAATCAATCAAAAAGAAGTCAGAAGTCAAGTATTAAACAGAGGCCTGAGTTTAAATTCAGCTGTGTGACTTTGGTCTCAACTGATTAATAAAACCAACAACCCACATGCCCATCAATAGATGAATGGAAAAATACAATTTGGTAGATACATGCAATGGAATATGATTCATCCTTGAACAGAAGTTCCGGCTTATGCTACAACACAGATGAACCTTGAGGACATTATGCTTAGTGAAATAAACCATCACAAAAGGACAAACAGTATATCATCCACTCATATTAGTTATCTAGAGGAGTTGAATTCAGAGATAGGAAGTAGGATGGTGGTTGTCAGGGATGGGGGAGGAAAAAAGGAATTTAATAGGTACAGAGGGTTAGTTTTACAAGACAGAAAGAGTTTTAGAGATGGAGTACACAATAATAGGAACATGCCTAACATTAATTAAACTGTGCATTGAAAACAGTTAAGATAGTAAATTTTATGTTATGTGTTTTGTATCACAATTAAAAATAACAAAATAAGTTTTTTCAAATCAACAAGGGGATATCTAAGCCCAGGGCTGGAAACAAGATTTAGATAATGTTCACAATCTAAATATAGGCCCTGGAATATGACAGGCATTCAAATAAATGTTTGTGTCACCCATTGTCTTACTCTTTAAATTAAGTAAAGCTGTGTCCCAGTCAAGTTAAGGGCCTGGAAGAGAGATCACAGCAGGTAGAAGGCTTTGAAGTCAGAGCTTCCTCGTGCAAAACTGCTTTCTGTACTCAGGAGCAAGCGTGGCGTGAGGATCACCCCGCCTCTCTGATCCTCACCTGTAAGGTGAGCAGCAGAATCACCCAGAGCTCGAGGGGCTGTTGTGAGAATGAGCGTGTGGAACGTGCTCAGGCGAGTGCCTGGCGAACACGAGGTGCCCCTAAACATGAGGTCCAATCACCAGGGCAAAGCAAGGACAAAACCCACTCGGCCAGGCTGCCAGCCCCCGGATCGCACCATCACTCAGCTGCCACAGCAACCAGAGTCCTGCGTCCATTTCCTTCCCAGCGCATCTCGAGTGGGCGAGGCGGGAGGCAGTTGTGGCCTGAATGCAGGGGGTGGCACTGCCCAGGCAGCCTCTCCCTCAGCGTCCGGGCCTGCCTCCCCCTGTGCTTCCCAAGTGCCATTCCTGACTGCAGCAAAGGAAAGGTCAGGAAGCACAGCCTCGTCCTGCTATTCTCACCAAAGCTCCACTTTACAAGAGACACAGGTATTACAAGACGGTAATAGCTAACTCATTTTCCCTTCAGTTAACCTGGTGGCCAAGTGCAGTCATTACCTGGGCTAAGGATACCAGCTTTCGCCATCACGCACTCTGCAAAAGAGCAAGCCCTGCAAATTGCTCCTCTCACCCCGTGATCACTCACACCCACCTACACTCACACATGCCCCTTTAGCCTACAATTATCACAACAATGCAAAAACCCAGGTACAGCCAATGGCAGTATATCCACATAAAACAACTCAGACCTGGTGTGGGGACCTTGGACAGGGGCTCAGCCTCACAAACACTCAGGCCCCTCACCTGCAGAATGGACACAGCGCCACGCCAGGCCTGGCCTCGGAGTTTCCCGAAGACCCCCACCCCCATACTCGCTCCAGCCCCTCCCGCCGTCTCATCAGCAATAAAGGCTGCAGCTGGAGCCCCTGCTCACCACCCTTCAGCCACAGGGGACTCCTGACAGGCAGCAGAAAAGATAAACATTTCCTGTGCCCAGAAGAAAACTGGATGTAAGAAGCAGAGTTTCTAACAATCACAGTCCCCTGTCCTCAAGAGCTCAGGGCCAGTGAAGGACAAACCCCTAAGAAGAAGCTCCACAGAAAAGCGACATCACAAGTTCATCCCGACTCCTATGGAAGCAAAGACCCCACTCACTCCCCCTGGGAGCCAACACTGGAGGGCCCGTGCTATCAGGGAAGGCTTCTCTGAGGTGGTGACTTACTAATTGTGCCAGGAAAATTACAGGACTGTCCCAGGGAAGAGGGCTAACAGCACTCACTGCGCTTTACTAAGCCCAGCGTGGAGACAGCTCCAGGCCTTGAACAACACTGTGATCTCGTGTTGTCTTTTCTCTATTTCAGTGTTGAGTCTTGGGCTCTGCCATAACTAGATTATAAACTCAAGTCATGGGGGCCCATCTGACACCCTGGCTGCCAGAAGAAGAGTCACCAGGGCCATGGGTGATGAACCCAGGTGCCAGTCGGGAAACAGGAGTCCCAGGAGAGGCAGTGTAGGGACGTGGACAGGCCTGGACTCAAATCCCAGCTCTGCTACATGACCTGGGACTACCCTGACATTACATGTGGGCATGAGGTTATAAAATACACGTTCCTATTAAAAGAGCTGAGTCTTTGTTAATAAAACAACTCTAATAATCAAAAAAGGGGCAGTTCAGTAACACAATGGTCAAAGTTGTTACCAGAAGAAAAAAATCACCAAAATAATACCGATTATTAAGGTTACTATCATAGCTACTTATTTATTAGAGTTAACATATACTGAGTGTTTGCAACATGCCAGGCTTTGCTTGAATAATCTCATTTAATCCTTATTAACCCTATAGGATATTACTATTATTATTCACCTATATTGTAGATGAGAAAAACGAGGCACAGAAGTCAGCCGAGTTGCCTGAGATCATGGGAGTGTGACCCAGAAAGTGGGTTCCCTCCATTCTGAGCCTCGGCAGGGATTCACTGTTTCCACCTTTCCACACAACACTGCGGCAGATGGGAACACAGGGGCCAATGGATTAGTGTTAAAGTCCCAGACCTGGCACTCAACAGCTGCTGACCTTGGGCGTGCCATCCCTGTAAGCCTCGGTCCTCTCATTTCTAACGTAGAGATTAACACAGCCTTACTGGGTAAGGCAAGTAAAATAAAATATGACTTAAGTCCTTGATATAACGTAAACACCCGTAACGCCAGTGTTCCCCTCCCCTTTAGCAATAGCGGGGTCCCTGTCCTCTCCACTTGCTCAAACCCCCCTAACTCGTGATTTGGACAGGGGGTGGGGCAGCACACCTCCCCACGCCTGGACGATGCTGTCCCATTTCTAGGAGACTGAACCAGGCCTTGGGCTCATTCTGGGCTTGGGTCAAGTTTGTTAGGAATAAAGGGGGTGGAGGGGCAGGAGTGCTTTTGTTTTCAAGGTTTAAATTGTGGTCCTTAACTTAAAGACACCAAATGCAACTTGGAGTTTTCTGTCACCGAGAGTTGTCAGACAGGCTCACATACAGTTTTACCTGAAAGCAAAGTTAATAGGTGACATCCACATTACGTTAACCCAGCGAAACGAATGCCTCACACATTCCCAGGCAACTGAGAATTGAGTGGAGGTGCAGTGTGCTTCTATGAACTTCTGTTTTCAGTGAGAGGGAGGCAGCCCTGTCTTCTTTCACTGTCTAGCAAAGGTTCACGGCAGAATGTACCCTACGGGCCTCATCTGAGAGAAGCAAAGAAGAGAAAGCTGGGAATGACTCTTCAGATCAATGATTACTGCTAAGGTTCCTTCCAGGTTTAAGGGGCTCCAATTTACCTCAATAATCTTGGAGTCCCTACCCGTGCCTGAAGTTGAGCTGGGTCCCAGGGAGAAGACATGGATGTTCCAATGATCAGGAATGTTCACAAATAAAGATGCAGTAAGTGCTACACTGAGTTTAAGTTAAATGCCCAAAGCACAATAGATGTATGATAAAGACAAGAGAAGAATGGTGGCATCATGTTACTGGAAAAGGCTGCCTGGGCAAGATGCAGCTGGCCTGGAGGTGTGAAGCATCTAAGCCTTCCTTTCCTTGCTTCAGAAATATGTGCCCATGTACATGTCTCGGACGACACTGTGAGCTCCAAGGGTAGGAACAGGGCTTTGTTTATTGTGCTATCCCCTGTACCACAAAGAGAGACAACACACAAATACTGGCTGACTGGCTGGCTCCCTGGATGAATGGATGGGTGGATGGATAAGTAAGTAGATGTGCGCACGCACACGTGTGTGTGTGTGTGTGTGTGTGTGTGTGTGTGTGTGTGTGTGTGTTATGAGTGGGTGGGTGGGTAGATGGCTGGATGGATGGCTGGAGGGATGGATGGTTGGTTGGATGGATGGAAGGAAGGATGGGTGGGTGGGTTGGTGGAAGGATGGAAGGAAGGAAGGAAGGAAGGAAGGAAGGAAGGAAGGAAGGAAGGAAGGAAGGAAGGAAGGAAGGAAGGAAGGGAGGGAGGGGCTGGTATGGGAAGATGCTGTTTTGAGACAGCAACAGTAAGAGGAATGTGGATTTAACTAGCCAATCAAAACCCTCAGAACAACACTTTTTTCAGAGGTTAATAGCCACATTTTTCCTCCTATTCTCAAAACCCAGAGCGATCCTGGCCTGTGGGACCTGGATTTCACAATCACTCCCTGAATTTAGACTGTGCTCCTGATAGTCTCAGCCATCAGGCCTATTTCTCCCACTCTTCCCATAAGCCTCTCCCGATGACCTTTACTCCAGTTCTGCTCCTCACCTGCATTCCCGGCCCTGCCTCTAGGTTGGTTCAGAGTTTTTAGAAGGGACATGGACATAGACGACAGCCCCAGTCCAGCATGCAGAACACATTCTGATGGATTTTATTCACAAAGTACAGCTGACCTCCACTGAGGAACAAAATTTAGTGACCTGTGCTTTCTCTTCTATCCCGCCGCCCTGACACCAAGCCCATTCTCATTTGTGGGTCCTTGAGAAGGCCAGGCCTAGCCGGAACGGTCAGCCCTGGTCAGTCTTTCCCCTGGCTGTAGCCCCAGGTCCCGCCCAGCGCCAGAAGACTGCAGATCATTTCAGCTCAACTCTCTTTTCCTACCCAGCTAGACCTTGAGATGGTATCACCATTACATCAGGAATGAGTTTTGTTTGGGTTGTGTGTTTGCATTAAAGACTATCCTGGCTCTTTAGGAACCAGAGATGTTGGTATTTTTTTCAGAGTGACACTGACACAACTCTACTTCAAGCAAATAAATGTTTTCAACCAAAATGAGTCATTTGGTGGGAATAGTGAGTGCACAAGCCTGCATCTGGGTTGAGCCCTTTATAAAAAAAAGTGAGGGGGTAGGACTGCGTTTAAGGCTAAAAACTTTAAAGCAATGGGAGCTGGTTTTCCTGGTCATATCTGCTGCCGTACACATGGGAAATAAAGGGAAAGGCAGGGAAACTGTTGAAAACTCTGGGGTCAGACAGAGTTCTCCGCAGGGGAGAATTCAGCTTTACCACTTTCTTGACGTAAAATCAAGAAAGTGATGGGGGTGGGAAGAGGAACTTAACCTCTGATCCCCATTGTGGTTATGAGGATTACCGTATATTCCCCATGTATAAAACGCATCTTTTTTTGAAAAATTTGGGGTCTAAAAACTGGGTGCATCTTACACGGTGGTTGTAGATTTTTTTACTTGCATTTCCGCTTTTTATGCTTGTTTTTATGCTCATTGTTGAAGACAGTGATTCATCATCAGACACAGATGAGGAAAAGCTAATGGCTGGGAGTTTTGACAGTGATGAGGAGTTGTATGAATTTTATGATGGATAAAACTTGAGTTCAGTAACTTTATGTAATACTTTTTTTTTCAAATTTCGGGCCCCCAAATTAAGGTGGGTCTTATACATAGGAGCATCTTATACATGGAGAAATATGGTAACTTAAATCACTTCCTCTATGTACAATAAATCATTTAAAAAAATCTCAGCATACCATAAGCACTCAATTAATGTGAGGCATTGTTATTTAGAGAGCACATAAGGGAACTGTGCTGTCCAGTGGTAGTCTCTAGCCACAGGTGGCTATATAACTTTAAATTAATTAAATTTAAGTGAACTTAAAATTCAGTTCCTCAGTCAAATCAGTCACATATTAAGTGCTCAATAACTACGTGTGGACACTGGCTACTGTGCTGGACAGCGCAGACACCCAGCATTCCCATCACGCACAAGGTTGGACAGTGCTGGGACAGAGGTCAAGAGAAATAGCATGAGCTAGAGGGTCTGTGTGACTTAGGCAAGTTACTTAACCTCTCTGTGCCTCTTCCATAAAATGGGGGTAACAGTAGGACGCTATTCAATCAAGCTAAGGATCATCTGCTATGCAAGTCTTACAATAATGGTAAGTGCCCCGCTGGTACCCTAAAATGTGGGGACAGACACAGGCAAGGTGCAGGATGATTTTTACGTAAAGCACCTGCCACAGGGCCCAACACATAGATGACATTCAGCTCATTTACTCTTTGTTACAACAAATGTTCACCGAGCACCAGGATGTGCTTGGTATTATTCTAGACATCAGAGAGGTAGATATGAATACCGGCCCTGCCCTCATAGAGATTACACGCTCAATAGATGGGGGCTGTTCTGATGCAAATAGGAATAGGTATTCCTATTTCCGCCCCATATTAATACTCCCAGCAATGAAAAGAAAAGGCTGCCAAGTATAAAGCTATGCCCAAAGAGGTGCCTAATAAAAGTGCTCAAATGAACAAATGAATGAACAGATGAATGAGTTAGGAGGACACTTGATAATGCACACATAGTGAACTGGGCCCAGGGTGACCCAGTTAATTACCTGATGGTGGGTGTGGCTAACTCAGAGAGCTGTTGCCAGGAGACACTAATAAATGATCCTAAAGCAGTCTGCACAGTGTTATGTATGAAAGCTTAATCATGTTCAACCCGAATGGCTGGGATAGAGACAACATTCACATACATGCCCTCTGGCTTCTATTCTGGGCTCTGCTCTGACTCACCCCATCAGCTGGGGCTGCCCACTCTCTCCATAGTACCCAGAGAAAAGAACCCCTACAGGGAAGCCAGCACTCACCTTCCCCACCTTTCACTGGTCCTGGGCAAACAGAGCCAGCAAGAGGGAGGCATCCCCACTGTCCAGGAAACTCCTACCCAGCCTTACACACCTGCTGGCCTGAGCAACTGGCATTCTGGCCCTGGTTCTATTACTCACTGGGCAGAACTTCCCAGGGAAGAGGCCAATGGTACCACATCTCGGCATGTGTCTCTGTTTCCGAAACCTAAACAGTCATGCTTGTTAGGTCTGCAGCTCCCTGACACAGTTAAATGTCGTGAGAGGGCGCCAGGTTGAATCACTGGACCTGTGTCTTACCTGCAGGAAAGGCCTCAGCAAGCTATTTTAAGTCCTTCGCTCTCAGGCTGTCCTCTGTTGTGTCCGAAGGAAAACAGCGTCTGTTGCACAACGATGTACGTGGAATTACATGAGATAACGTAAAGTGCCCAAGTGTTCGGTAGGAACTAGTTTACATTCTATCTAGTTTGTCAAGATGGATAGACAAGAGGAAGGGATGAGGTCCGTGCCCCCAGTGCTGTCATCATGGATCGGCTCTCCGGTCTGCCTGTGCCTCACCCATCTTCTTCATCCACAGCAGGGAGCTGAGTCCCTGCGGTGCACTCCCTGGCATACCACCTCCCCAATGTTACCACAACTGGGTTGCTTCTTTACTCCGCTTAGAAGAATACAAGACATATGAAAACTCAGTACAAGAATTCACAGCAGAACCCTTCACCTGCATACACCTTCCTTCCAGGTGGCTACAAGACATTTGCTTATTAAGGATCTCCCACATCTATGGGTAGGTGGGAACACCCCTCCATAGCCCTCAAGGCCTGTGAGAGGGAGCCACCATGTCCTGCTTCACGCTAAGCAGTAGTGCCTGAGAAAGGACGGGTTTGGGATGGCAGGGGAGGAGGGTATGGTGGCATAAATGGTGATGGACTAAGACTTGCCTTGGGGGGAGGGGTGAACACAAGATATGGTGTACAGATGATGTGTTGTAGAGTTGGGGACCTAAAACCTGTATGATTATGTTAACTAGTGCCACCCCAATAAATTCAATAAAAAAAATAAAAATTAAAATTAAAAAAAAAAAAAAAAAGGCCCTGGCCTGTTGGCTTAGTGATAGAGCGTGGGCCCAGCGTGTGAATGTACCTGGTTCGATTTCCAGTCAGGGCACACAGGAGAAGCAACCATTTGCTTCTCCATCTCTCCCTCTCCCCCTTGTCTCTGTCTCTCTCTTTCTTCCTCTCTTGCAGCCAGTGGCTTGATTGGTTCAAACACATTGGCCCTGGACACTGGGGATGGCTCCGTGGAGCCTCAGCCTCAGGTGCTAAAAATAGCTCAGTTGTGAGCATGGCCCAAGATGGGCAGAGCATTGGCCCTCGATGGATGTTGCCAGGTGGATCCCAGTCAGGGCGCATGTGAGAGTCTAATACCCCATCTCACTTGGAAAAGAAGAAAAAAAATCAGCAAGTATTCCTGTAAAAATACTTGTCTTGAATATCACACTTCAAGACACACAGGATTAGATGATATCTAAGGGTCTTCCTGTGTTTGACATTCTGCAATAATTTCTCTAAGGAGCTGACCTAACCACGAGGACAGGGCTGTCGTGGTGGAAGCAATGCTCCTTACATTACCTGAAACAATCTCCATTCATTTCTTCCCTCACCCCATCATTCCCAACACCCACCACACCAGGCATGGCCCCCTCTTGCCTATGGCCCTGCCCAGCACATCCTTCAGGGAATTACAGGCCATTTCCATTCCCATCCAAGTGAACTCTTCCCATCAAAAGCGTTTCTGTCTACTTTATTATTCTCACTCATTTAACACCCCTTTCCAGCCCCTGGTCTGGTCCAGCGAACACCAATCACGTCGAATGCCACTGGTTACTCATTTTCTGCTTGGCCACTCCATGGCAACAGAGCTTACAGACACGACAGTGACCACAAGTGACCTTGAGGGGCTCAAAAACAAATGGCGGACATGGATTAACCTCAAAACAAAATGGGTGACTAAAGTGCTTCAACAGAATTATGAGGATGGAAATTCTGGGCAGGGGTGGCTGACTGCAAAGGTGAGGATGTGATCATGAAGGGTGTGAACCGGGCTGGAAACCAGCAGGATTCAGACAGGGAGAGCGACGGCGGCAGGTGAGGGGGATCTCTTAGCTCAGAATGCTCGTTGTTGACACCTGCCCGTCACTGCAGGGCCCTCGCTTCAGACCTGTCTTCTCCTTAAGCCAAGCACCCTCCCCCTGGCTGCTCTGTGCTGATTCTGACCCTGATGGGCCTGCTCACTTCCCCATTCCCTGGGCCCTGACCCAATACTGTACTCTCCAAGTTGGCATTAAGTGTGGCAAGGCTAAAATTAGGACTGTTGCCATAGATATGTAGATGTCTCTGTAGCAAATCTGTTCAGCTCCCAAGGGGAAAAAGAAATAAAAGATTTTTTTTTCCCATTCTGACTGCGAAGCAACTGGGGGTCTGGAAAATCTAAGCTCACATACTGAGATGCCTCTCTGAGCCTTCCTGACCCTGTGGGAAGGGAAAAGAGAGGCTTCCTGTGCACGTGCAGTGGCACTGCTGGGGGTCTGTCCCTGCTGAGCTGTCCCATGTTGTCACCAGCATGAGAAACACCAGGTCAGGCCCACAGTCCACCTGCGCCTGCACTTCATCCTGGAAGGGAGCCCTTCCGAGAGGGGGTCCTGCTCCCTCTATTTCCGAGCCCGGCTCGCCCTGTAAGAGGGACCACACCACTTACATACAGTTAATACATGGGAAACCTTGCGGCTCAGTACAGCAAACTAGTGAGGTTCAAATACCTTCAGAGAACTGCCGCAGCCCCCCAGCAAAGGGCAGCCGCTGTGATCATGACGACAGGGTAACAGTAATGACAGGCACTCGCTTACTGTTGTGTCCTACGTTCCATGCTTCTTGCTTCCCGTGTATTCTCTCATCTCGTCCTTGTAGGGGTTGAATTGTGTCCTCCTAAAAAAGAGACATGCTGAAGTCCTAACCCCTCATTACTCAGAATGTGACCTTATTTGGAAACAAGAGTCACTGCAGATATAATTAAGATGAGGTCATATGGGAGTAGGGCGGGCCCTTCCTCCAGTATGACTGGTGTCCTTATAAAAAGACGGCCATGTGAAGGCAGATGTGCAGAGAGAATAGCGTATGACGACACAGGATTGGAGTGATGCGTCTACAAGCCGAGGGACACCGACGACTGCCGGCAAACCACAGGACGCTAACAAGAGGGAAGGAGGGTTCCCCCACTTGTCTCTGTGGGAACCCTGCTGCTGCACCCTGATTTTGGACTTCCAGATTCCAAACCTGTGGGATGACAAACTTCTGTTGTATTGAGCCATCCAGTTAATGGCATTTCCGTAGGGCAGTCACTGGAAACTGACCCAATCCTCATCACAATTCTGTGAAGACTTAGGTACCAAAATAGTCGAATTTCCAAGGGAGGACATAAAGCTTAATTGGTAGCAAATAATAGCAATAACAAATATCAACACAGTACGAAGTACTCTCCATATTAACTTGTTTAATCCCCACAAAGACCTGAACCCCACAACTACCCCATGAAGCTATCCCATTATAAAGAAGACTGAGGCACAGAAAGGTTAAGTAATCTGCCCAAGATCACACAGCTCATAATCAATGGAGCCAGACTTCAAACCCAGACCCAGAATCTGTGCTCTTCCCCACTATAACCACCTAAAGCCAGAAGAGAATGTCCCAGAAGAGACTTGAACTCCGGTGGTCTGGTTTCAAACCCCACATGTCCTTGGCTTCTCTTCTCAACTTTGTGTTCCAATTGACAAAGAGAGTGTGCTGCATTTAGTAGCCTTTTAAAACGCTTATTTGGTGACACGAACTAATTAATTAAATGGGCAACAGTTTGCATATATCCCATTAGTTCAAATTAAATTCAAATCAGTCCATTTTAGCAATGAAAACTGACCGAGGTCCCTATGGGCAAGAGAAATCAGGACAGCAGTAACCAGGTTATTCAGAGTACGCGGCACGCAGGTGGAGACGAGCCTCCTCTCTCACAAAGCTTTTATGTGTTAAGTCAGCTCAGTAAACATGGAATGAGCACCTACTATGTGCCAGCACTGTGTCAGGTAATGGGAGTACAAGAGATATAGTCCCAGTCCAGGAAAAACTCGAAAATGGCCAAGGTGCCACACGTCCTGGCCAGCACTACCACTGACGTCAGAACAGAGGTGCTGTTGGAGACGAGGACAGAGAATTAATGCACCCAGAACACGTGACATCTGAGTGCATCTGCGATTTCAAGCTAATTTCTTATTTTAAGGCTAACCTAAACACCACACACTCTCTCTCTCTCTCTCTCTCTCTCTCTCTTTCCTCCTTCCTTCCTCATTTCTCCCAGCAACCTTTCCCTGCAATATTAGATTTTTCACAATGTGAACCATACTGGTGACACACAGGATTTCAGCCGTATTTAATTTCCGTAATTACTAATTCGTAATGAAGGGAGTAGTGTTCATTATCCCCCCCTAAGAAAAATGTTTTCAGGGTCAGAGCTCGGCAAAACCAAAATTACTAAATGACTAGTCACTGGTCATTAGAATTAACTCAGCTAAACCATCCTTCACTTGTTAAAGAGAAACAGACTAATTCTATGTCAACAAATGAGGAGATACACCACGGAGAACGGGATGCGGGTAGGGGTGGCAGGAGGTGTGTCAGGACGAGAGGGGACAAGGAGGCCTGGGAGCCAAGAAAGAAGGATCTCGCAGAGAGACGTGTCCTGGCACCCACCTCCCTGCCGGCCACCTGCCCACCCACGGGGTCACTCCACACACAGCGAGCTGGCATGGTCACCGGGTGGCAGGCATGTGGCTTAGTGGAAAGAATGCAGGCCCTGCCTTGACCCTTCCTCCACCACTTACGCTGGAAAAGGACAACAGGGTCGGCCTTACACAGCCGTTCCCAGAGCCAAGTGCACCAGAGTTGCTCAGAACCCCGTGAGCCACAGAGAAGACACACAATAAATGTCAGCTGCTGGGGTTATCAACACAGTCTTCACCGTCCCAGAGTTTAACACCAGGGGCCGGGGCCAACCCACAGCAGCGACCTTTCTCCATCCCTGTCACTGTCACCACCAAAGCCGCCGTACGAGCGCTGAGCAAGCCATTTACGTCCCTGGAACTGAATCTCCACTTCTATGAAACAAGTCCTGCAGCACATGGCACAGATGCTGAGTGCAGGCAGCGAGCGGCCAGCCGGGTGAGGGGAAGCCGGTCTTCCCTGGAGCGAATGCGGAACCCAGTAAAGACTCATGGAACCAACCCACCTGAGAAAACAAACAAACAGGCCTTTACCTTGAAAACCAGACACTTTTACTAGAAAACGCCTCGGTCCAGCAAGAGGGCAGCCCTTGAGGAGGGGGTAGAACTGGCCACCTCTCCCGGCCGTGCTGAGCTCCTCGGGTTGGCAGGATCTGGCCCCGTTGGGGCGCCCGACCTCGCCTCTGAAAAGCCTTGCCTCTGTGTTTGGGTTTATTATTTCTGCACTGCCCACTAAAAGCCCTTGGATCGGGCGTGAGTAGTTCTTTTTTTAACCCCCCTGGCAGGAGCAGTGCACCATGGAGACACGCCTTGATTAGCTCAAGCTGTTCCCGGACTAATGAGCCACACCGTGCAGTTTGCGGGGGTCTCTTCTGAACGGTGACCAATGGTGCCCTCCCCGTTCCGGTCCAGCACTGGAGGCCGGGCATCCCCGGGAAGCTCTGATGTAGGAGGGAACTCACCACAGGGCGGATCAGGTCGGCAAGCTCCGTGTCCCTCTGGCCCCTCCCTCCTCACCACCCTGAGAGGTGACATGGCACAACCAAGGAGACGTGAATTAGAAGGCAGGAAGCTTGGCCAGGGATCAGCTGCGTGGCCAACAGTGGGGCTTCGCTGGCCAGTCAGAGGCACTCATCAGATGGCCCGTAATCTATTCTGGCACTGAAACCTGAGGGACCCCATTCACATTCATGTGCCAGTCTTCTCTGCCCACTGCCTGCATCTCACATTCCCCCTCCTCCGCCCCGCCCACCGGGTGAGGATCTGCCTCCCGGGCCAGGCCTGCCTGCCTGCCTGCCCTTCTCAGGTCACAAATACCCAAGTACAAGTCCCCAACTTCACCTCCTCCCTTCGCCACCTCTGCCCCAGGTCCTCCCCTCTCACCCCCACCCTGACATCTCCTCTTCCCTCCCCAACCCACACCATTTTTTTTCAGATCTCTGTCCCTCCTTCTTTATGCCTCTTTGGTCCTCTATTTTCCTGCCTCCACTCAGGGAACTTAAATGAAAAAATGGGACATTATTTCCACAGACTGTGCTTTGTCAAAGCCAAAAACTCATCTTTCCTGGCTGATTCGGTCCTTTGTAAGGGTCCCGAGGATGAGCCATAAAAGGGGCACAAGGTCAGAAGGGCGCAGCACGCCTCCCATTAAGGACTCAGGGAGCAGACAGAGATTAGAGCAGGTCTTTGCCGCTCCAAAGACTACACTGCGAGTGTCCTCACTCATCCAGGGATCTCTCCGGAGCACGTCAGCCAGGATGAGAAAAAAACACACCTCTACTTCGATCTGATCTCAGCACTCTTCCCCACAGGTCTCAGCACACGACCCAAACAACAGGGCAAAGGGAACATACAGCAGCGACAGACACGGGACAGTTCATGCAACTAGCGTTAGCCATGTTTATTAGTTTAAATGGATCATAAAATAAATAAATCTGTCCTGTTTGTACTGGAACTATTATGCGCACACGTGTGCGCATGTGTGTGTGTGTGGGGGGGTGCGTTTTCTGAAATAAATTTAATCCTTAGGCGAGACATCCTGGGTAAGCCAATCGTAACGGTTTTCCCCCGCCAGAAAGGCTGCAGTCTGGCAGCCCTGGGCTCAAATGCCACCTCCGCCACTGACTGGCTGTGACACCTTGGGCCCAGGAATGGACCCTCGATGTGCCTCCGTTTCCTGGTTTGTCAACGAGAAACACTAACCTCTCTGGCACACACCAGGTCACGCACTCAGAGATGACAATGGTCTCCATGCACAGCATCATTATCGTCACATAAGTGCTCGCTGAGTCTGCAACGTGCCCGGCGGCCACCTCAGTGCTTACGTTAACGCAGCTCGAGTAGGCAGCGGCTGCCATGATCTCCATCCTCCATATGGACAGAGAAGCTGAGCAACTAGCCCGAGGTGACCCAGCTGAGCAGAGAACGCAGGACCCATCCCGAGGCCATCGGCTCCAGTTACACCCCTCCGTCCCCGACTCCAGGCCCTGCGGCCAGCTGGGTGAACCCGTCAGCGGTGCACTCGCCAGCATTATCACCATAATACTGGCTCTGTTTTTATAAGGACCGTTGTCCAGAAGAGTGATTTTATTTTGCCTTCTTGAGTTAAACTGCAATCCTAGGGGCACTGAACCTAATTGCTTGTATCTCCGTCCGCCATCTACGCCCTGCACGCTGGAGAGAAAGCTGGGCTGAGGAACGGCCTGCATGAGGCTTTATGGGTCAAGCAGCATTCTCTGGGCCAAAGAGGCTGGAGGTATCTCCATTCCAGATTGCCTGGCAAACCTCTCCGTGGCCGGGGCCAACTGCAGAATGACAGCCACCACCTGTCCCTCTTGACTGAGGAATGGTGGGGGCAGAGGGCCGTGCCACAGAGAGAGCGAAACTCGTCAGCCTGAAATCCATATGCCTGCCTCCAACCATTTCCAAGCGGCCCCCAGGCTGCTGTGCAGGGATGGCCCTGCCCCGCCTGCCACTCCGGCTCCATCCACTGGGCAGTGACTGGTGCCAAAATGTAAGGTGCTCATAGCAGGGGCCCCAGCCAGGCCCCAGGGCAGGAGACCGGTGAATGCTACTCACACCTGGCAGCATCCAGAGTTTTCACTTTGGTGGCAGTGAGCTGTTTGACTTTGTTTAACTGGGAGCTTCCTTCGCCAGAGCCCTGCAAGTGTGTCAACAGCAAGCAGAGGTGGGAATCAGGGGACAGCAAGGACCCTGCCTGGCCAGCATGCCAGAGCCTCCTGCCAGGCACCTCGCCCTAAGGTGTGGTCTTTGCCCCCGCCCCTGGGCTTGGGTGAATGCCTTCAGGACAGATCCAGCACCCAGGGCTCTGTGGTGGGATGGCTGGTCCCTCCTCTGTGGCTTCACATCAGCCACTATGAATACTGCTCGGTCCAGCAATGCCAACCTCAGCCTTGGCATTTTAGACAAAAGGCCGGAGAAGAAATCATGTGGGCTGGTCAGGAACAGGGGCCTAGGAGCACTGCAGCTCTGGCTGTGGACCACTCATCCACTCTCCAGCCGTGAGACCCAGGCACGTTGCCCGACTTCTGCGTGTCCTAGTTTCACATCTGTGCAATGGACACAGAACCCCACCCTGGATACCGTCAGGGATGTGGGACTGAAACAAAATGGGCCTCAAAAGTCCAACCACTGGGACTTGCTCGAAGTGAGGACAGACAGAGGCCGTCTGTGGAGTCAGAAGTCAGGGCAGCGGGCACCCTTTGGAGGCGGAGGGGGACTGGTCATGTCCTATTTCTGGGCCTGGGAGCTGATGAGATAGGTGGGTTCCCCTTCTGAAAATGTATCAAGTTGCATGCTTACACGTTCTGTACTTTGCTGTTTGTATAGTACATTATATATTTCGTTTAAAAATTTACTAGGAAAACAAACCAAAACAAGCTTCTGCAAAGGAGCCATAAACTGGCCTGTATTTAGTTCAAAGTAAGAACTCTGGGTCTGAACACCCTAGCCGTCTTCCCACGTGAGCCCCCCTCACCCAGGCTGTAGTTATAAGGCCCTCCTATGATGGCACAGTCATATTTCCAGGCCGCCCAGTGGACTCAGAGATCATCCTATCCAGTGAGGCCAACACACCTTCATTGACTTGCATGACTATTTACTGAGCAGCTACGATGTACCAGGCACAGATCTAGATATAAGCAAAATTAAGAAAGCTCCTTCTTAAAAAAAAAAAAGAAAAAGGCAAGCTTATATTGCACACCTGAAGAGAAGAAAACAGTGCCATTAATGAGGTCCTGCTGTGTGTACCATGGTGCCCAGGGTGGTGCATTTGCCATATGATATGATCTTAACATTGGTGCAAGGTTCAGCCTTACCCAGACAATCCCTGGGGCCTTCCTGGCCCTGGCCCTCTGGTGAGAACCACCCAGTTCATGACAGATGGAAGCCCAAAGCCCTCTCTAAGCTTTGCTTTTTCCTCTAAGATGTTTTGTGGCAACTAGCACAGCAGGATTCTGGGGACAGGTGATCTGAGTTAAACCAGAGCTGTGCGATTTTGGGTGTCTTAACCTCTCTGTGCCTCAGTTTTCCCATTTTCACAAAGGGAGAAATGATTGCTCTTAAGGTTCAGTGAGGATGAAATCAGATGACTCCGTCAAACGGTGAGAAGGGTGCTGGGCGCACAGCCAGCACTCAGTGCACTCGGCGGCTGTTGTTTTCGTGGTTTCTGTGAATTCCTAGGGAGGGTATCGCTGTCTTCACTTTCCACAAAAACATCCAGTAACACAAGGCATCCGCTGTGGTCTCCACTGGGTCACTGATCGTCTCGTCCCTCTCAGGAAGGGGAACCAAATAAAGAAAGGGCGAGAGAGACAGAGGAATGAATAGAACAGGAGAGAAGGGAGGAAGGAAATTCATTTTCCTCACAGAGCCTCCTTCTGCTGGACTCCGCCCAAGATCTACGCTGTCCAGTGCGGCAGCCGTGCCCACACGTGGCCCCTGAACACTTACAGCACGGCAACGTGAACTGAGTGGTGCTATAACTGTACAGTCCAGGTCTCAAGGGTCCTTGTTCGAAATAAAGAATGTAAAATACCTCAATAACTCTTTTTATACATTATGATTACACTGACCTAAACACAACATAGTGTTAAAATTCATTTCACCTACTTCCTTTAGCTTTCTTTTCTTTCTTTTTTTTAATGTGGCTACTAGAAAATTTAAAAGTATATATGTGGCCTGGATTATATATATTTCCATTGAACAGTGCTGTTTTTGCTTCTCACGGTCTTCTCCTACACAAAGGTCAATTCCTTCCCTCAAAGGCACCTTCATCCCAGTTCTTAAGATAAACATTTCATCTTTGACACATAAATACATTTTAGACAAAATTCCACAGCTAAAGAAATGGGGAGTGGTAGAAGTGACCCGCCTAAGGTCCTGTGGCCAGCAAAGGGCGGAGCCAGCGCCTGACTCCTTCCCAGTTCTGGACACACTGACTCACCCACACTGCCCACTCTGCTCCTCAAAACAGCGGCCTCTCCAGGCCACCACCCCAGAATGAATGAAGAGGTCACATTCAATTACTTGCCACCAGGATCACCAATGGCTATCGCTATGTTTTAAAGTATAAGATTGCTGATACTTCAAGGGGAGACATGGATTAAAACAGGGTGTGGGTGACTGTTTGCAGAGGTAAAATCATACATATGACTAGATCTAACTCCTACAGGCAGGATTACCATGGGCCAAACACACTGAGCCTCACAGGACCTAAGAAGGAATCCTCCCATTACTCCCTGACACATGGATTTTTAATGCCCATTTACAGAGGAGGAAACCAACACCCAGAAGGCTCAGTGATTTATGCCGTCACTCAGTAGTAAGTGGTAGTAAGTGGCTTCTGGCCTTTGCTCCTACAGTCCCTTGGCCTAAAATGCCCCTGTCCACCAGCAAGGTTTAGCTGAAACCACCCTTTCTGCAAAAATCAATAAAATCAATATGACTCTCTCTCTTCTCACAAAACCTTTGGTCGCCCATGAGCTTTAAATGTCATCTATCCTGTACTTACCACAAATGTTAGAATTCATTGCTTATGCATGTTACTTCCACCAACAATCTGAGCCTCTTCAGAGGAGAAGCTATGACTTTCCCATATTTTATCTTTGGTTCCTGGTCCAGTATCAGACACATGGGAATTACTCCAGAAAAACAGCTGTTGACTGAATGAAATAACCAAGCAACCAACCCATCCCAACACCCTGGCTTTTGTTCTGGGTACCTTTCCCCAACCAGCTTCCCTGTTCTGTGTCCCAGTGTTCCTCTCCACAGATTGGTGGCTTCTCACCACCAATCTGTTTGCATGGAAAGGGGCCAAGTGCATTGCTTTTGACTGTAGCTTGGTAACACCAATTGTCACCTCTCCATTTTTATTAATTGCTGGGTTAATCAAGCACTCCAAACTGTGGCCACCCACGCGAACATGCAAGCTTTTCTGGTTGGCCAAGAACACAGGTGTAAGCCGAAGCAAAAGACAGAATTTCACACAACCTTCCGGACTCTGAACGATGATGGCCACATCCTTCAGAATACTTGGGCCTAATTCAGATCTGATGGGAGAACAGCCCTGACCAGACTCTCAGCCCCCCACTGCTTCTACGCACCAGAGAGGTGTGGGAGCGAACTCTGCTGTCCCTTCTCATCGGAGCCCCTCACAGTCCTGGGAGACGGCTGCTCTTATGCCAGCTTTCAGATAAGGAAACTGAGGCTCAAGTGAAAAATAGACTATAGTCTTGGCAGGGTCACCGAGCTAGAAGAAGAACAAGTGAAGGTTCAGACATGCTTCTTCTCATTGCACAAGTCATGCCTTGTCCCCTCCGTGCAGGACCTGAACATCACACTCCTGCCTCTTCCTGGTGGCCTGGCGCACCCACCCGCACCTACCAGCCACAGTCCGGTCTCTCTAGCAACCTGGAGCTGCCCCAGGCAATGGAAGCGCAAGTTTTACCAAAACCTTCCAGACACAGCAGGCGAAGACGTTTTCATCTGAACCCTCAGTTAAGCCTTGCTTTCAAATTCTGGAAAAAAAAACAATTTCCCCAGAACTTTTTGTTCCCCCTGCTTCTCTCGTGACACAGGCAGTAAACCCAGAAGCAAAGCAACAGAAAAAGGGGAAGGGGTTCTTTAATATGCTGACATATTGTTCAGGCTCCTGATGGCAAAGACTAAATGTTATTCTTACAAATTGTCCCCCTTCTTTAAAAGCAGCTTATTTTATTTTACTTTTTCAATAAAGATGCCACTGAGGCTGCCAAGCTGACATGCAGTGACATCCCCTGACAGGCTCCCATATGGAGTCCACAGCATTCCAGATGCCTCCCGACGCGTGCACCACCTTCCCCAAAGCACAGTCACGAGCCCTCCAGGGGCTGGGAAAGGGGTTCTGTGCACAAAACAAGGTGCAAGGCCTCCCCACCCAGCTTACTGAGCAAACTGCTCAAAGCTCGTCCTGGACCAGGAGCAGGGTCCCCATGCTGAACTGCCAGGCAAATTCACCGCCTGCTCCCCAGATGAGCGGGTGGAGAACTCAAAGGGAAGGCGAGCATTTGTGTGGGACGGCTGGTCTGAGCCTCACCACCCAGAGAGGAATTTGAGAAATGGAAGGCAAAACAATCAGGATGACAACCAAGTTTCTCAATCACGGGCAACAAGCTGACCCCTTTCAAAGGGGAGGGGGACGCTGGTTAAGGAAGCACAGGTCCTATTTTATGAAAGCACATTTGAATCGCAGATCACAGCAGAGAAATCGTGGCAGTGCTCTCCTGTTTGTTTGTCCTGAGTTTATTATCAAAGAATAACCCCCCAATTTTTCAGTTTGGCTGCATGAGCATACGGAATACAGACCCACAAACCCCATTTTGAAAAATATCAGTCTCATCCACCTACGTTAAGCTTGAGGGTTAGGAAAACAGTTTACAAGGAGCGGTTAAGGAAACAGCACACCTAAAGTGGGGGACCCCATCCTGTGTATGAGCATGTTAGTATGACATCGGAGGCTTGTTCTCCAGGACACGGAGCTACAAAAGTCCGCAGGGCAGTAGCAGCCAAGATTGACATATGGCATGGACCATCTCCCACAACACATTTGCTAATGCCCTTTCTGCAACAGCAAAACTGCCGGTGTCTGTCAATATTCCCTGTCCTTCTGCCTCAAGAAAAGGGACAGTGACCTGGTGCACAGGAAACGCCCATGTTTGAAATCGGTCTAACTTCCAAACAGATCATGCCAAGCGGCTACTCTGCCCTCAGCAGTCTTAAAGGGGCTGGTGATGAAAGCACAGGCCAGCCAGGGGACCTGCCAGCAGGGGGCGCTGTTAAAGCTTAGGAGAAAAAGAAAAAATAATCAAAACACCCACCATGAAATTCACCCAGAGAACAGCAAGACTGACCTTTGTCACATAAAATAACTGAAGATGGTAAATAATGAACTTTGCAAATAAAAGTCCCATACACCCCACGACAATTATCTCGCTAAGCATTTCTAGTAAACTCCCAGGATTGGATCTTGCAACAAACAGGTGCACGGTAGCTGAGCAGAAATTCTCATTTTCTTCCCTTGTTCTCCTACTTCCCTTATGAAGATTATCTTCAACTCCAAGGGCTCCAAAATTATGGAGATTTCAGCCGACTGACAGAGCACTCTTTTAATTTGTTGCTCCGTAATCCAATTTTCCTCACATTGGACCACAAATCACCCTAGCCTCTTCACAAATCCACAGGGGCCGTGAGGCATGACATACAAGCCGGATGAATTACGTTGAAAATAGGAAAATGCATCACTTTGGGGCCCCAGTTTCCAAGTCATTAACACAAGGAAAGGTTGGGTTAGAGCATCTCTAAGGGTCTCCTGGGCCACTGGCACTGGAGGGCTGTGCAGTGGGAACTGGCTATTATCCTGGAGGGCTGTGCAGTGGAGGGCTGTGCAGTGGGAACTGGCTGTTACCCTGGAGGGCTGTGCGGTGGGAACTGGCTGTTATCCTGGAGGGCTGTGCAGTGGGAACTGGCCGTTACCCTGGAGGGCTGAGCAGTGGGAACTGGCCGTTACCCTGGAGGGCTGAGCAGTGGGAACTGGCCGTTACCCTGGAGGGCTGTGCAGTGGGAACTGGCCGTTACCCTGGAGGGCTGTGCAGTGGGAACTGGCCGTTACCCTGGAGGGCTGAGCAGTGGGAACTGGCCGTTATCCTGGAGGGCTGTGCAGTGGGAACTGGCCGTTACCCTGGAGGGCTGAGCAGTGGGAACTGGCCGTTACCCTGGAGGGCTGTGCAGTGGGAACTGGCCGTTACCCTGGAGGGCTGTGCAGTGGGAACTGGCCGTTATCCTGGAGGGCTGTGCAGTGGGAACTGGCTGTTATCCTGGAGGGCTGTGCAGTGGGAACTGGCTGTTATCCTGGAGGGCTGTGCAGTGGGAACTGGCCGTTACCCTGGAGGGCTGTGCAGTGGGAACTGGCTGTTATCCTCATGTTTCTGTCTTTCTGTGAGAGATGATGGGAGGGGCCACGTGTGAAGCTCTGGGGTTGGGCTGTGGCGAAGGAACTGCCACTCTGAGCCAGGCTGATGCCTGGCTACCACCTTGCCACGGCCCTGTGACACGGATAAATGAATGGGCTCATGTCCCTCCTCTACTGGCCCCCGGTCCACCACCCCTGAACTGGGCCCTCACTTCTCTCTGACCTTATCTCCCCTTCTATTCTTGTCTATGCTCCCTCCCTTCTAGCCACTGAATCTCCTTGAGGTCTCTCAATTAGCAACTGAGAAATGGCCACAGGGCCTTTGCACTGACCTCAGCTTCAGCTCTTTTCCCAAATATCCCCATGACTCATTCCTTCACCTTTTCAGGTGTCTGCTTAAATCACCTTCTCTGAGAATCACTCTCTGACCAACTTAAACCTGCAAACTCTACCCTGCCAAACACATACTGAGCCCTCCTCCCTCCCTTCCTTCTACCTCCACCTGTACTTTCTGTCACTCTGTGGCACTTGTGAGAAAGCACTATGGAGAGGATACTTGTGATTCCACAAGAAACTGAGTATGTTTTCATTCTTTTGTTTCTTAGCCTGCCCCCCTCGACTAGAATATAAGGTCCCCAAGCACAGAGACTTTTATCACTCAGCTCACTAACAAGTGGCACTGTACTTAATGCAAAGCCTCACACACTGTCACACTCAATAAGTATCTGTGTGATGAGTCAAAAAAAAAAGAAGAAGATCTGCATGCAGGTCCAACATAGGACTATCTGCACCCACAGCGCCAGCTCGCTCACCCTCACCTAAGTGTAAGCTCCGTGGGGGCAGGAAAAGGGCCCACACACGGGCCTCCATCCACACTGCTTTCTCCACTGACTGGTCATTTCTGAGCCATCGCTCCAGGCTGCAGGGAACACTTTAGGTTAAAGTCCTCGTATACTGGCAAAGGTCATCCGGGGTCACTGTGGGTGGGACCACTTTGCTAGGATGGCACTGAAGAGCGTGGTCCTCCCACACAGCTGTGGTTCGGGGTGAGTCAGCCCGGGGAAACGGCCAATGTATCAAACCCCATGTTTCTTCCAAGGCCTTAACACTGAGCCAGCCCCAGCAAAGGGCCCGACGTGGGAAGGCACTTGTCACCTCCGAGCAACTGTTGAGTTTGGCTGGAGTGTAACAACGAAGCACAGAATAAATCCATGGGAAACCAGGCAAGGCCATATGGGGGAGGCCCTGAAAGGCGAGATGCCACCATCCCGCAGAGCTGCCAGGTTCCTGAGGTCACCGCTTACACTGCCGAGGGTTGGCAACCCAGCCTTCAGTCTGACAGCCCAGGGAAGAGAGGCCTCCCACCTCCCATGAGTCACCACCTTACTGAAACATATGCATGGACTCCAAAAGCCAGCCCTCGTCTCCCAGGGACAATGACAGGAGCACCTCTGTGGTTCATCCTGACTGCTCAGATCATCCCCTTCCTCCCTCGGAGGCCTGGGCTCCCTGCAGCTTAGACAGTGCCTGCCAGGCATAGATAGAGGCAGTCGCCCCGCACCCAAGCCCACGATGGGACCAACAGCATGCGTATTTAGGAGGCTTTCCACCCAAAGGAATCTGGTTAATAAAAGGACAGGAGGAACCTCGGGAAACAAGAATAAGAGCTGGAATGTGTGTGAGAGCTGAGCCGGGCAGTTTTCAAATGACAGCTCCTGCCACCCCGAGGCTCTGCCTGCACACGCGAATCCCCGTTTCACCCCCGTGGGAACTGAGGCTCCGACGGTCAGAACTGACCCACTCGAGCAGGAAAGTGAGCAAGCCTGCATTCAAACCCGGTTTTGTCTGGCACAAGGGTGTGTCTTCCACAAGCAACTGTGCTTTTCGTAGCACCAAGCAGAATCTATCCCGTTTTAAGTTGCTGAAACGTAATTACGTTGCTACTGAGTCACTCTATCGTGAGCCGGCGTCCTGAGACTTGAGCTGAGGAGCCCGGTGGGAAGCAGACAGACGCCCTTCCTTTAGATGGCCAGATGACAGGGGAAGAGGTAACAGGACCTGAGGTCCTCAGCCCCACCTGCAAATCTATCCCCTCTCAGGCTATCTGTCGTTCATCCGCAAAATGGGATTGTTTATCCCATACTGACATCACAGGGTCACGGGAAGGACCCTGTGATATTGACAGAGCAGTAAAAGGCCCGTTCTTGTGACCTGTGCAAGGCTGTTAAGACAAAGCTCTAAGCATGATGAAATCTAGTGAGCAATGCCCCTTATGAGACGGAGCTTTAGGCATAAGACACTCAGCTACCCTCCAGGGGTGTGTGGCTTCACCTGAGCTACAACTTCCTACTCACCTCCGCTCCAGTCCAAGTTTCTCCAACTCATAAAAGACATGAATGCAGCCTCGACAATGACCTTTCAGGAGACACCAAACCCAGATATGGTGGCCCTGAATTACAAAGCTCCCCACCAGCACCTCAGGCCCAGGGCAGCCCTGGCTCCAGGTGCTCGGCAGAGACACATGGATTCAAGACATTCCCACTTCCTGCTTCCCTTCCCTGCAGAGCTCAACCCCCGCCCCTTGAGCAATCCCTCTCACACATGCTCCTTGAACTTGAGTGACCAGGGCCACCTGTAAGGAAAAGAAGTTGGCAGGACCTCTCGTTTTATCTTAAATAGCTTTTATCCCAGTGTTTATTTAAACATTAAACTGTAAATCATTAAAATTTTAAAAATGATTTAAGTAACAACTATTTTATTGAGTGCTAAGGGCCAGGCACTGGCTCAGCACTGCAGATTGTAGAGGTGAGAAGCTCCCGGTCCAACCTTTAACCAAAGAAGGAAAATGACCTGGTGCCAACGCAGGCCAGGATCCGGTCGTACGTAAGTGGCCGTGCTGATGACTCGGAAGACAGTTATATTAATTTGATATGACATCAAAATATCGATTGAAAAAAAATCTTTAATGAAAGCTATTTAATGAAAATAATAAAAAATAAAAGGTCTCAGAGAACACCTGCAAGCCCACAGAAAACACTGTTGGAAGAACAGACGCTGACAGGGTGAAATGCCTTCCTCCCTTCCATTTTGTCAGTCTTTTACAATCTACAAAATAAGTAAGAAAATAAAATCCCCTCCCTGCTGCATTTTCAACTGCCTCTCCGTTCTCCTTCCCATTGGAGCACTGGTGCGTGCACAGCAGGCAAATGTGACCCTGCTGTCTGTGGCACAGAGCACTCCGCTCACAGCTCACAGACGGGGTGAGCAGGGGCTGACACTCCCCAAGCCCCTCCGACCTGCAAAGCACCATCAAACATAACCCCACACACAGCTCACAACAGTGTGTGAAGGAAACAGTCCACCCGGTTTGAGAGATGAGGGGCTCACATAAAAGTCTGTCGCACACTCAGTCACATGCCTGATTCCAATCGGCCAGCCTGGCCCTGAGTTCAAGCCTCATCCAGCTTCGCGCCCCATTCCCCCCACCCCTGACAGAATCCCAGACTCTGAGGCAGGACTCGGCCCAGGGAACACCAGGAGCCACCTGTCTCTGAAGCTCTTACCCAGCCCTCCCCTCCAGAAGCACCAGGGCTCTGCTCTTAATTACATGAGCTCTCCCTCAAGCCTCCTCATTCAATATAATGAAAAGGCTTTTTATTCAATTGTATCATCTTCCCATTTTAATTGTCAAGTTTGCAAGGGTGGCTGTCTGACAACGATGTGGCCAAGGTCCAGGAATTCTGCGCCCTCCTGGGCCAGGCAGACATTTGTGCACAACCAACACGCCTTAGGACCATCGGAGACATCTTTTTCAGAGAAAAGAAAACATACCCTGTGGAGTCCATACATTCATAAGTTAAAGAAGCTTGCATAATATATATTTGGAAACGCTGTAAAATGGTTTCCCTAAACCATGTATTTTTTTCTTCTCGTTCCCCTCTAAAGTGCTAGCAGAGGTGGAAGTCAGACCCATTCTCAGGTAAAGTCTCGGTCAACTCATACCAACACAACACCACTTACTGAGAATGCTCAATATAGGGAGGTGGGCTCTGAGCCCTGGTGTTTGCTGGGGGTCCCAGAGAGGCTCAACAGAGAGTGGAGGAGACCCCACCCATACTCACAGAGGCAGCAACCTAAGAGGCCAGCAGGAAATACATATTTTATTTAAAAATGTATTGTATAATTAATATGTATTTTCCGATGGCTTTAGGCGACCCCTGTGTTTTGGTCGTTCAACCCCCGCCGGGGTCGTGACCCACGGGTTGAGATCCGCTGACTCAGAGGCTCAAGAGCAGGGTTCCCCAAACTACGGCCCGCCTGCAGGCCACATGCGGCCCCCTGAGGCCATTTATCCGGCCCCCACCTCACTTCTGGAAGGGGCACCTCTTTCATTGGTGGTCAGTGAGAGGAGCATAGTTCTCATTGAAATACTGGTCAGTTTGTTGATTTAAATTTACTTATTCTTTATTTTAAATATTGTATTTATCCCCCCCCCTTTTTTTTTTACTTTAAAATAAGATATTTGCAGTGTGCATAGGGATTTGTTCAGTTTTTTTTATAGTCTGGCCCTCCAACGGTCTGAGGGACAGTGAACTGGCCCTCTGTGTAAAAAGTTTGGGGACCCCTGCTCAAGAGTAAAGTCTCAACACAAGAGTGGTCTCCAGTGACCGGAAGAAGGGGGAAGAGAGAAGCGAACAGAAATCCACTCATTCATGCAATATTCACTGAGTGTCCAATGTAGAGAAAAGGTAACAAGCCCTATGCCAGAAATACAGGGTGGTCCAGGAGAGCAGCCACAACCCCTGCCCCTGGGGAGTGTGCAATCTCAGAGAGTAAACAGATGGTAAACACGCAGACAAATGCAGATTCCCAGCCCTGCCCGTGCTGAAGGGGACTTCCAAGGTGTCTGACACACAGGAGCGGGGAACCAGGCTGATGCCCGTCCAGCCCTTCATGCCCCACAGACCCCCCTGGCTCCCCAAGACTGAAGGAGAACAATGGCAGTCAGGTTTACAAAGAGAAGGGGGTGGGGGACTGAGGACCTGCGGGTGCCTGCTAGGTGCTGGCTTTGTGGGGTTCAGATCCTGGTTTCTCCACTAACTAGTCCTGTGACCACAGACAAGTATCAAACCCCATCTATACATGGGGGTCATCACAATGGTTATCCTATTGTAGAGTTTTTATGAGGATTTAAAATATCAAACAAATCCATTCACACCCAGGTTAAAAAGAGTGCCTGAAACAGTTGGAGCTGAAAAGGATAAAAAATCCTAGCTTTTTCTTGAGAGAGAGACAGGAAGGGAGAGAGATGAGGAGAAGCATCAACCCATAGTTGTGTCACTTTAGTTGTTCATTTATTGCTTTCTCATATGTGCCTTGATGGGGGGCAGCAGGGAGCTACAGCAGAGAGAGTGACCCCTTGCTCAAGGCAGCGACATTGGGCTTCAAGCCAGCAACCTTTGGGCTCAAGCCAGTGACCTTGGCATCATGTTGATGACCCCGCAGTCAAGCTGGCGACTTCAGGGTTTCAAATCTGGGTTCTCAGTGTCCCAGGTCAATGCTCTATCCACTGTGCCACCACTGGTCAGGCTCCAAAGCTTTTTTTTTTTTAATTAACCTATACAACTCTAGGCTGTAGATCTTACCACTATTTCACAGGTGAAGAAACAGGGACTTGGCAAGCTGTTAAGAAACGTCACCAAAAATCTCACAGGGAAATGCTGGGGCTGAGGTTCAGATCTGGCTCACTGAGAGTCATCAGTAAATAATGCCAAAATCTGAGAGTCACAGGGTACAATTCTAGTGAGGTTTGAGCTATCATGGGCTATTTCAAATTTATTTTTCATCTGCAGAATTCCTAGATCTATTCAAGAGAGGATCACTACCTTGTTGATAAGCCAGCCTTATTAGGCAACAGTTCCTAAAGTTATTTAGGACAGAACACGTCTTAATCCCCTTTGTTGTGCTATCTCAGTTTCCCGGAAGTGACAAGCATTAGGGGAGCTGGATACAGAAGTTATGAGACTATAGAAACTCAAGTTTTCATAGCTCTATGGGTCACAGCAGCTCAGAAGGCTCACTGCCAGTGCCCTCCTCCCCTGACATTTATAACTGAGCGCCACCGTGCCCCAGAAACTATGCTGGAGACCAGTGTATGCTTCTGTCAACTCGGATCTCCTCTGCAGGCACGCCTCTTGGTACTCTCTTGTCTAGGCTGTATTAAGAGCAGCCTTTCTCTGTGCTCCTCCAAATGCCTATAAATATTTCTAATACCTCCACCATGGACCTCGCCGCCTCATTGTTTTAAGAGGCTTGGAACAGAAATCTGTCTCCTTGCCAGGCTGTGACTTCCCTAGGGACATGAATGAAGCCACTATTCTCTTTTTAATAGATGTGTTCATTTTGCTTTTGTTTGAACCAACATCTTTTAGCACCTACTATGTGCAAGCCATCATTTTACGGGATAGTGATCCAGAAGTGAGTGAAGAGGATGTTGGTCTCTCAGGAGAGACAGGTGCAGGGAACAGAATGAGACTCCGATGTCCCTGACTGGCTTTAGCAAGTAGCCTGCCATCTCTGGCTTGGTTGATTTATCTGGAAAATAAAATGACCATGAGTTAAGGTGATGATGAGGATGACCTGAGATCATGCCCATGAAATGCTGAGCAGTCACAACCCTGGTACTCAGTAGCACGCCTAATGCATGCTGGGTAATTCTTTGTGATAAGCATTGTACATATTGGCCGTTTATCAAAGGGGGATGTTGCTCTCCGACACCAATGTAGCTGTAAGTCTTTAGTCTTCTTTTGGTCCAGTGAGAGCGAAGTCATTAGCTATTCAGTGTTAAATTGGCACCAATGCAATTGGCTTTGATGAGAAATCAATTCTGAAACATGGCATATTTTAAACTCAGAAACACAGTCAATGCTCCTCTGTTCTGAACTTCAGTAATGCAGCCTAAAAAACACCTTTTCAAAAGGCCACTCCTCCATGAGGTTTTCTCTGATGACTCACCCAGCAGACTCTCCCTCCTTAAACTCCCCTTATTGAGCCCTTTCTTAGGGCCCTTGTCATTCTCTCCACCCTGTATGGGTTACGGTCTGGCCTGGCCCTCCCACCAGCATCACCAAATTCTAAGACTTCGGTCAACCAGGATCCATCCATGTCTGAGTCACACCGCCATTCTACTAGGTCAGCCGCTGTCTGCTGCATAACAGTGCTGCACCACAAACCACTGAATTTAATGTCTTGCACATAATCATGCAATTTCCCTCACACCTCTGCAGGCAGGCTGGGACTCAGCTGCTCTAGGGCGGGCTGGCATCTCACTGAAGGCTCTGGGCTGGCTGGGCATCATTTCTTAGCCTGCTCCTCCTTGGATCAGCAGGCTAAACAGCATGCTGCTCCCACAACAAAGGTGAAAAGGCAGTGGGGGAAGCAAAAACACTGAAGGTCTTCTATGGCCTAGACTCAGGATGAACTAGCATGCCACCCCTGACTCATCCTTCTCACAGCTGAGCCCAAACTCAGAAGTTGCCGAAATATACTGTTTGGAAGCGTGTGGAGGATTGAGGTCATTAATGCAAAGAGTGTCTCACATCCTCCACGCAGGTGCATCATACATATAAAATAATCCTTGGGCCCTGAATGAATAAATGAATGCATACTGGGTAACTTTCAGAACCTTGTCAAGCAGCCACTGCAAATCCTGAACCCTGAACAACAGTAAAACTCTTGTTAAACATTAGGTTTGTTCAGGTCCCTGACCTTGTACATGCATAATGTTATTTCTTCATGGGCCTTTGACTATGAAACGAATCAACATCAATTCGTACCTGGGAGCCCATGGGCGCACCTGGGAACCCATGGGCAGACACACAGCTAACCCTCACACTGAAAGAAGACAAATGCAACACTGTTTTGCATACATGGGGTGGGGGTGGGGGGGTTGGTGAAAGAGGAAAAGGTGAAAAGGTGACTTTGAATCAAACCTAGTGGTTAATTTTCATTTAACCACCTAGCTGAGACTGGAAGTTCAGCAGAAACACATTAGAGTCTGTGAACTTATAAAACGATGCATTATTGAAGCCACAGCAGGGGAGAGGGCTTAGTTTGGAAGACATCAAAGCCGAAATCCTGCAGAAGTGTCTTTTCCATTACAAGGTAACTGCTCAAAAAAAAAAATACATTTTAATTGAGAAAGAAGACAGGGCTCCAAGAGTGTCAGTAAAATAAAATTAACTCTTAGCTCTCCACTCCCGCCTGGTAAGGAAAACCTGCAGTTCCTCCCAGCATTCAATCAAAGAAAAATCAATCCAAGAAAAAAAAATAAGTCTTAGTCTATCTTCATCTCTGGATCCCACTGATACCAGCCACAGGCCACCATGTGTTCATGTGCTCAACAAATATTGATCGAGAGCCTTCAATGCACAGGACATGAGGAGGCAGAAAGCTCTGCCGTCATCAGCTATATTCGGGTAAATGGCAACATATGCACCACTGGTGATGCTATAGGGAAAAATGGAGCAGGGCACAGAAGGCAGTGGGTGGAGTCAGAGTTACAAATTCAGACGGGGAAAAATCACCAAGGTGTCCACCTTCCTAACTGACCAACTTCAGCTCTTCCATGCTCCAACTTTCAAAGGCTTTTTAAAATCTTTCTCCAAGTTAATTTGAATAAAGCATCCACAACAGGTAAATTATTGTGCCACTCACTCTAGCAGACGCACATACAGGGCCCCTGCCCAAGAAGCGTTTGCAATCTAGGCTCTCTCATTAAGACGTAATCCAGTGACTTGGGAAAACCACCCACCTCAGGTTGAACCCTTCACATTGAGCAATGACAAAGGTACAAAGGTGGTCCTTCCAGACCCAGAGAGCTGACTTAGCAAGGCTTTGGGGTTGTGTATCCCAACCCTCTGTCCCCGCATTGTGTGCTGAATAGGAAGTGAGTGGATACACAGAGATGCAGAGGTCTAGGTAAATGCACAGGAAAGATGAACATACGTCACCAGGCCCTCACACTGGGCCCCTGGAAGCCAGTGCTGAGGGCCTGGACTCTACAAATCTAAAGCTACCAGCGCACAGTGTCCACCTTCCAACAGGGACTGGAGGTTGTAGTGCTGGTTGTGGCCATGCCCTCATCCTTGGCCTCTGTCTTCTCTACTTCCTGCCCAACCTCCCACCATACGGAGGCCCTCCTTCCAGTGTTCTGACTCTTGGCTGCAAATGCTATTCTCCTGGGGAGGTTTTGGTCCCAGTGCCCAACTGCATTTGAAACCAGTTGAGTCAATATTCCTGGGGGTGGGGCCCAGGGAGCAGTAGACACAAGCTTCCCAGATGGTTCTAGGATACAGCCAAGGCTGAGAGATGCTTTGGACCCCCCACTCTCCCCACCGGGGCTTCGCACCCCAGCTGGAATCTCCATTCCTGGCCACTTGGTCTCCCTTCCTATTTCAATTTGAGGTTTTACTGTGCCTCCTACCCCACACTGACCTACTGTGGTCCACCGGGAAGGGATCATCAGAAGCTTCCAGGTGACCTGTGTGCAGCAACTCTATTTTTCAAGCAAAACTGGGATACGGCCCCTAATGGGACCCCCATACCCTTCAAAGACAGTGAGGTCCAGCAAGTTAGAGCACAGTTCGGGAGTGGTAATCCTAGGGTAGCCTACACACAAGCTCCATGTGACCTTGGGCAAGAAAATGAACCCCACGACATCTTGGGGTACTCCTCTGTAAATCTGGCATGATGATAAGCACATCACTGGGGCTGGTGGGGAGACACAATGAGAATCATTAATCAGGTGTTTGACATACAGCAGGTGCTCCAAAAAATGTGGCAGCACTCGTATAAATTTATTGCAAGAGGAGCCGGTCCAAAGAGAGTTTATGTACCCAAACAGAATAGCTGAGACAGTTTCAGCGTTTATGGGGACAACAAATGGGGAAGAATAATTAAAATTAGAGCCGCCCCAGAAAATCTGATTACCCAAATTTTGTGCAGTGAGCATTTTTTGTGTAGAGAGGCAAGATACAGGGTTAAGCCAATGGGAGTGTGGGTGGCGGATGGAGAGGGGAGCGCACCTGCACAAAGGTGGGCGGAGTCAGTGCTCCAGTCACCCAGCTAAAAATGACTGTTCTTCCCCACAAGGAGTGGAACACACCCCTCAAATCAGAGACCAGACACTGAAGGATGAGTGGCCCTAACCATGAATATATCTGATCATAAGCAGAAAATAGAGAGACAGGCCATCTGCCCCTCCCAGTGGACAAGAAGGGAAGTGGGAAGCCCGAAGTAAGGAAAACTGGGGTGGAACCAATTCAGACAAGTCTCCTGGGAGGCTCTTGTATCAGGTATCTATTGCTGCATAACAAATAACCACAGAGTCAGAGGCTTGAAACGGCACACACCAGCTCCCAGTGTCTGTGGCTCAGGAGGAGTCCAGCTGTGGCTTAGCTGGGTCCTATGCTTAAAGAGTCACATGACTATAGTCACGGCGTCTCCAGTGGTGTCCTCAGGTGGAGGCTTGCAGGGAGAATCCACCTGCAAGCTCACCTAGAAGCTGACAGGACCCATCTCCTGGGCTGTAGGACTGGAGCCTCACCTCCTTCCTACGTGGGTTTCTCCAGCATGCCTTCTGCAGCCAGCAGGTGGGGAGAGCCCCACAGCAAGTCAGCTGGCAAAGGAAGCACAGCAGGGACCCCGCACCACCTGTTCCAGTGGTTACAGCCAGTCACAAGTGCCCTCCACCTTCGTGGAAGGGACCATGCAAGAGCCTGAATGTCAGAAGGTGGAGCTCACAAGGGGACCCCACTTTTTGTTATTTGTAGTAAAATACACATCACGAAATTAACCATTTTAACCACTAAGTGTAGTTACACTGTTTGTTGTACCACCATCAGCACCATCCACCTCTAGAACTTTTTCGTCTTTGCAAACTGGAACTCTGTCCCCATTAAGCACTAATTCTCCCACTGCCCTTGTCTTCTAGCCCCTGGCAACCTCCATTCTACCTTCTCTCTCTATGAATCCGACTACTCCGGGTGCCTCATATAAGTAGAATCATAAATATTTGACCTTTTGTGACTGGTTCATTGTATTTAGCACTTATCTGCAAGGTTCATCCATGTTGTAGCATGTGCCAAAATTTTCTCCTCTTAAAGGCTAAACAATGTTCCGCTGTAAGTATGTACTGTATTGTCTCTGCCCATTCATCCATCGATGGACACCGGGGTTGTTGCCACCTTCTGGCTACTGTGAATAATGTGCTGATATGAACATGGGTTTGTAAATACTGCTCAAGTCTCTGCTTTCCATTCTCTCGGGTATACAACCCAGAGGACGACTGCTGGGTCACACAGAATCACAGACACTTTGAGGCCGTGTACCTCAACAGGGGGAGAGTGGCTTGGGAGCCTGCTGAGACTTTTGTCAGGCAAAGGGAGAGGCAAGGGGGCCTGAGTACCCGGAAGCAGTCATACTGTAGCACTACCTCCCCCTCCATGATGCTGTCACCTTGCTGGAATAGATGAACATAACACAGTTTGCAGCACCCCATGTACCAGGGCCCAGGGACACTGAGAGGCCCCCACACACACCCATCTTTAGTTCGCTCCTGACTTTCCTGATCATGCTGCACTTTGGGGGAGTCTTTTCCTGTTGGGCTGTTGAGTTTTCCGCAATTAGGTGCTTACTTGTTCTCTCTGGGTACTCAGACAAGCCCTAGTGAAAGCAACAGTGTCCCCCAGCACTGCCTTCATGGCTGACTGTCACTGCCACAGAGCAGAGCACCTGCCCCTCTGACCACACCCGATGGCAAGACAGGTCCTCTAAGAGCTAGAGCCTCTGCAGCCATTCCCCACCCCACCCCCCGCCTTCACGGGCTAGGGGCAGTTCTGCAGGAAGGAGGCCTGTCCTTCGAGGAGCTCCCTTCTCCCCAAAACCCAGAAAGAAGCTGAACTGAAAAGTTCAGGTTGACTCACTCACCACTGTTGAAGGAGACACACCCTGCCTTGCACAGCAGCTGGCCACCACTGTCGGAACACGTAGCAGCCTTCAAATCAAGCCCATTCTTCCCGAAACCCTCCCACACTCATATCCTCCGCTTTAATTTCTGCTTACCCAAAAAGCTGCAAGTGGTACAACTCATCGGTGGTTCATGAAAACAAAGTCCCGGGAATCCATTTATTACTTCCTGCTGTTCCAAAGGGGGCTAAGATAAGAGGAAGGCTGGCCGGGCCTGGACAGTCACCCAGAGAGCCTGGCTCTGTGGCAGGAGTCAGGATAGGGTGAGGTGGGGTGGGCTGGGGTAGGATGGGGTGGGGTGGGGTGGGATGGGATGGGTAGGATGTGAATTCGCAAGGGCAGCAAAGAAGACTTTATCTCCCCCCATGCCATCTCACCAGTGAAGGTGACATCGAGGGGGAATATCAATGAAGCCCACGGATCTGCAGACAGCCAAATATGTGGCGCTTTATTATGGAGCCTAAGTGACTGCAAACGGGCCATTATCAAATCTCTTCAGTGACACAGCTCCATGTTGAAAGGAACAAATAAAAATAAGTACATTAAGCACAATAAATCACAAGGCCCTGTCGCCGAGACTCATTATCCCGGGGGGATTACGGGGCTGCTCTCCTCCCTGCCTTCCAGCGATTGGATCCTGGTTTCCCCATCATTGTTTTAATATTGCAGCCATTACTCTCTCCGTGCTGAGAAGAGCCTGCTGCTTCTCTGAGGTTCTGGGTGGCAAGGGCGTAATTTGTTTTATGATATGCTTGGGAGGGTAGCTGTTTTATATTCATCTCTGAAAGATACATTCAGTAATCGCAGCAATGAGACCCCATTTAAAACACAAGACCCAGCCCTGTCATTGCTTGCAGCATCCATGTGGGCACGGCTGTAGCCATCCAGAAGGTACCCAAACATTGACCAGGAGAGCCATACTATTTCTTTAGGGAGCCCACATGCCCAGTAACAGATTTAAGTTATGGTTAAAGAGTCACTGAGTCGTGTGGAAGGCAGACAGGGCTAGAGACAGCAAGAGGTTGAGAGTCAGGGGGCCTGGGCTTTACCATGAAGTTGGTCTGACCTTGGAAAGGTCCTCTGACCTCCAGGGCTGAAGTGCCTCCACCTGCCAATTAAACCAATTGGTCCACATGCCTCCTTGAAAGCCTGAAGAGTCTGCCTTTCTCTTCGGTGCAGAGGGAGTGTAAGAAACCTTAAACCAGACATTACTTATCTTCCCTCCTCTTTCTCATGAGATTGCTACAAAACTCATCCTAAGATAAAACCCACCCAGGATGCAACTGTCCAAGACATCTCCCACCGGCTCCTCCTCCTCCTGTCCATGTGGAAACCTTCCCTCCGGGGCCCCCTCGTTCCTGAGAAGCTGTTCTCTAGGATGGCTCACTGTAAATATTGTGAATGGGTCCGCTCCCAACTGCGTCCATCGGGAAGTGGATGGAAAGAGGGGTGCGCGAGGCCAGACCGTCACAGCAGACCCCTGCCAGCACACTTCCCCAGTGGAAGGGAACAAGCAGCGACCCCTCTGAGCTGGTGCAAGAGGGCTGCCGACTCCCAATCGCAGCAAGTTGACATCAGCAGCCCTTTCAGGCCTCCCACGTCAACGACCACATCTAAATCTCGCCACACGGAAAGAGCACCCCTTATGTCTATGATGCAATGCTTCCAAGTGAAGCATGTAACAAAACTGATCCCAGAAGAACTTCATCACCCATCTGAGGAACAGTGACATCAAACCTGCCCCACGGTGCCCAACTCTCAAATACTCTATAAAGCACTCGAACTCAGAAAGAAAAAGAAAAAAAAATGTTACAGGACCTTTCCCATGTTCAAAATGGAGCTGGGTTTTATAGATCATCAAAGCCCTCCGAGCAGCCCCGTGGGCATGGCACAAACAGGATTCCTTCTAACCAAGCGATCCCTCTGGCTTTGCAAAAATTGGTGTAACGACCCAATCAACACCAAGTGGAGTTACATACAGGGTAGTTTTCAGCCCAGAACACAGGGGTTAGTTGCCAAGGAGGTAGCGTATTGCCTACAGTGTAGATAGAGAGCGAGCTGGTGGGAGACACAATCAAACCCAGTCACAACACGCTGCATCACCCAGATAAAAGCTGCAGGCAGGCAGGACCTTGTGTCTTGTTCTCCTCACCTCCGTGGCCAGCACAATACCTGGCACACAGCAGATGATCGACAACCGTGTGTCTGTCAAGTGGGTGAAGGACAGGATAAAACAGCAAAGCGGCATCGAAGACCTGCAACCCCTGGAAACTCCGATCCAGTTGACAGGAATGATGCTAAGATCTATTTAACAAAGGGAGACTTCTGCAGAGCTTTGAGCATCTTAAAGAAAACTTGTGGGTATACAAACACTCTGACAGCAATATATACTTTATGTAAAAGGAAGCTGAGGACTCCAAACCTCTTAAAGGTCTGTGTGAGGGTTTTGAGGGTGGTTTTTTTTTTTTCCAGTTTGTGTTTTTGTCTTTGTTTTTTAAACAAGATTTCTATTCTCATAGCTCAGCTCATACAACATTCCAATGTCAGCAGGGTTGGTTCTTCTTGGGGGCTCCAAGGGAGAATCTATTCTGTGCCTCTCTCTTCGCTTCTGATGGTAGCCAGCAACCTGTTTCGGTTTTGTTTTGCAGCTTTCTTACCCCTGCAAATTATTAGAAGGCATTCTGAAAATATCCTTAACCTCTGCTGCCCCAGGGAACCACTTCTGAATATCAAAACAGAACTCATGAAAACAAACCAATAAAACCACCGCACATTCCCACGCTTCCATGAAAGATTCACGAGTCAAGACAGACTGTCTCAGGGTTTAACATCACATGGTACTGGAGGGGCAGAGAGAGTGGCCAGCGAGTCAGGGCGAGGCAGGCGACCAGCCACGTCAGACACCCTCTGTGCGGCACGCCCCTTGCAAATCTGCTGTCAACTTGCTCCAGTGAACCCAGAGCCCAGGTCCAACACTTACCCTTCCTAAAGGGCTTGTCTATGAAAACTTGCACAGAACGCGTCATGTGTCGTATCCACATGCTCATGACCACATCTACATCTCGGCACATGCCGGGAAAGGGAGACATCCATCATCCCCAGGGCATTCTGCCACCAGGGGATGTGCTTCTGAAGTCCTTTCTCAGGGTGACTGTGTCTGATCCTTAGCTTGAATGAAGGTAAACGGGTGACAGACCTTGGAAGAGGAAAAGCACAGCTTAGAGAGTTAGGGATTGAATTGTGCCCTCCCCAGAAAGACTTGTTGAAGTCCTACCCCCACCCCCAGGACCTCAGCATGTGACCTTATATGAAAATAGGGTCCTTTCACAGGATTCAAGGTAAAATGTGGTGGGTAGGCTGGGCTACAATTCAATAAGACCAGTGAGTGTCCTTCTAAAAAGGGGGAAATTTGGACATGGAGACTCATACAGAGGGAAGCCAGTGAGAAGACACACAGGAAAAGGATGGCCACGTCACTAGAGGATGGCCATAATGGCCAGCCAACACCAGAAGCTAGAAGGGGCAAGGCAGGCTTCTCCCCTGGAGCCATCAGAGAGAGCGTGGCCCTGCTGACACCTCAGGACACCTGGATTTAGGCCTTCCAGCCTCCAGACTGGGAAACAATACACTTCTGTTGTGTGAAGCCACCGCTCTGTGTTCTGTGGTGTTCTGTCATGGCGGCCACAGGACAAAAGTAAGAGAAGGCAAGCCCCTTAGCCAAGGTGAGTGGGCAGAAACACGCCAATAGCAATAAACCGTGCTCTGTCAAAACTTTGACCTCCTGGGCCCTGGTCTCTCAGAGACCGTGAGCTGCCTTCAGGAAAGACAATCTCTCTCTTCAGTCACTGGACAGAATCCATGCTGGCGTATGAAGCAGTGATAATATGCGGATGGGTTTTTACAACTTCCGCCTCCTCCCCGGTTAACGTATGTGCACGTCAGCCATGTTCTACTGCAGAAAGCTCTCCAGAGCATTAGGTAATTACAATTTCTGGATTGTTAGGTAAGCAAGATTTGAGTGGAGGGATTTTTCATTTCTGACACGGAAAGACTACAATTTGACCAACTCCTTCCCATTCTTTTTCAGCTCTGATATTCCATTACAAGCATCAACAGGCCAGACAATGAACACACAGTCACATTAAAACAATAATAAACCAGGAGTGAGGACAACGACAACTGCTTGGCATGGCAGAACAATGGAGAGGATTGTCATCTACTTAAAGAAGATGAGCTCTGGATGTGAATGGAAAGTGATTTCTGACATCACCGTGGCCCTTTAGGGTCGTGGGTGAAACTAACTCACAAAACCCCACACTTGCCAACTTGGTCCCCAAGACACAAAGCATAGAGTAACAGGACTCTCCTTCACACACACACACACACACACACACACACACACACACACACACCAGCTCTGGGACAAGGAGAGAGCCCAAGAGAGCTCTGAGCCAGATAACCCACTGCTCCAGCACAAAGAGTAAGACATGCGCTGGTTCTGAGTATAAGAATCCCACCTTTCAACAAATCATAAAACTCATTTCACAAAGTCAGGGTATTTGAGGGAAGTTGTTGCTACAACAACAGTGGCAGCACTGAGCTCAAGGAGGCAAAAGGCCCAGATTTTCACCATCAATTCCCAAGCATTTCTGGGAACTCACAACCTGTTTCTATCTCTACACTTTGTCTTCTCTCTGCTCCTATTAAAGGGAGAAGCGTACCCAAATAACACACTGCGTCACACTTACCATCCCCAAAATGGTTAGTCTGCTTTTGGATTGGTGAATCCATTGCTAATTTGTACTGCAAACAAAGTTTGTGCATTAGTATTATTTTTCAAAATCGACCCATTCGCAGCATTAAAACAATAGTGATAAGGGCTGAATTGTGTCTCCCCAAATTAAGATGTTGAAGCCCTAACTCCCAGCACCCCAGAGGGTGGCTGTATTTGGAGATATGGTCTTTAAAGAGGTGATTAAGATTAAATGAGGTCCTTATGGTGGGCCTTAATCCAATCTGACTGGTGTCCTTATAAGAAGAGGTAATGAGGACACAAAGAAGGCCATGTGAAGACACAGGGAAAAGACAAGCCAAGGAGAGAGGCCCTCAAAGAGAAAACCCTGCCAAAACTTTGCTCTTGGACTTCCAGCCTCTAGAACTGAGAGAAAATATATATGTGTTGTGTAAATACCACCAGGCTGGGGTAAGTTTGCTATGGCAGCCGGAGCAGACAAGCGCAGATGGAGTGCCTCCATTTAAAAGTTTTCTTTTAATTGTATAACTAATGGTCTTTTTAAAAAAATCAGAAAATATACTAAAGGATATTTTGGCATTTCCTTAAAGTCTTGAAATTACCAAAGCAGGGAACAGAGGTATCACTAGTATCACTATGACAACGCACAGACAGTACCACAACAAAGTGTTGGCCAGTGGTGGGTATTAGGGAATTATATCCAGGAGAATAACAGGGTTTTAAAGCGCAGGACCCTGTGGTCTGTCTAGTAAGACTTCAAGGCCTTCAGGTTAATCATCCTACTGAACATGGTGGGGCTTTCTGTTTGTCCAGCTTCTCTTCGGAAACTGCCCCTTCCCCAGTGCAGGGGTGGGCGAGAGTAGGTTTACACTTGTTCTCACAGAAAAAGACACACGGAGTATGATGATCACAATAGCTTTATTAACTCCAAAGAATGTCACTCACCACTGTAAACCTACTTTTGCCACCTCCTGTTTAGTCAATAATATAGTTAGTTAATGATAATTCCAAGAGAATATTGGAAATATTATGGGGAAACACTTTGTAAAGTATATGACTGTTTAATCACTATGCTGCATACCTGAAACCAATACAAAATAATACGGAAATTAAGCTATACTTGAAAAAGTAAAAAACTAAAAATGGTAAAAAAATATATTTTTAAATATAGATTATGATCTTAAAACACACACACACACACACACACACACACACACCACCCCTTCCTCACTCTCCAAGCAATTTAAACAGGACTGATCCATTCACCCAGGTTAAGCCCCAGGGATGTGATTTCCATCACCCTAACCAGACCATGACCAGGTCTTTTATTAGATCTACTCAAAAAAAGATGGTCTCCTTCAGGTGTGATGGCAAGGGGGTAAGGCCAGGATTCCAGAGGACCATCTTTGCCAACCATGGGGACACTCGCCTGAAAATGACACCAACACAGAAGAAAGCAGAGTCAAAGGATGGAGCAACGACTTCATGATGATGCCTGAGCACCTGCACCCAGCACCGCCTGAGCTGCCCTCTACTGTTCAGTTACTTGGGGAGATCAAGTCCAGATTGATTGTTAGTTTAACATCAGTGTGAACTGGGTTTCTATTATTCATGCCTGAGCCCTTGTTGCACCTCTGAAGAACTCTGGTATGCATGACCCTGTGTGTGAAAGTTTCATCAAAATGTAAAGTATGTTTCTATTTATCTGAAACCCCACATAATATCAAGGGTACTTCACCAAAAGTGCAATGTATGAGCTTTCAGAGACAGTGATGACCCTGAAATTTTATGAAAAAAAAAAAATTATAGGTTTTTAGGTGTATTAAGGGTACGTGGCAGAAAACCACCGAAGGATGACTCACTCCAAACTTCCATATCTCACGGGAAGTACAGAACAAGAACCCTCAAGCTTGATACAAATTCTGAAATTTGAAAACTTGTACAATTTGTTATAATCTTGCCTATTTTTAGGCTAACATCTAAAGTTTTCATCATAAACTAAATCATTTCTATGGGTAAAATTTTCAGCATATTGTAAACATTAACATTTTAAAATAAAATTTCAGATCACATTTTTAAATGGGAGCTAGCAATCTGACACCCATCATTAATTTTAATAATATAAGGGCCGGTTATTTTTTAAAATCTGAAAACATTTTATCATTCGTTATCATGAATGAGAAAGGGGCCCAAAACGCCCTGTGTCTAGCACCAAGTTTAAACAGGGAAAGGAGAACATGGAAAGGGGTAGCCTCATCAGAAGGTTCCCACACACCAATTTCAGACAGTTCAGTTCCTTTATTTGGTGTCCCTTGAGGTTTTTATATCCAGAGCAATGCAGCTGAGTAAGACCAGGGTCGGGGGAGAGATGTGACTGTGAGATGGGGAAGGATGACTGTGAAAAGGGAGGGGGAAGGAAAAACCATGGAGGTGGTAGAGTTGGTCTCAGGACACTCAATTTCAGAGCAGGGTCCATATGTGAGGATGAAAATCTGGAAATCCATTCTTTTAAAACTATCTGCATGGCCCTGGCCGGTTGGCTCAGTGATAGAGCGTCGGCCTGGCGTGCAGAAGTCCCGGGTTTGATTCCCGGGCAGGGCACACAGGAGAAGCATCCATCTGCTTCTCTATCCCTCCCCCTCTCCTTCCTCTCTCTCTCTCTCTCTTCCCCTCCCACAGCGAGGCTCCATTGGAGCAAAGATGGCCTGGGCGCTGGGGATGGCTCCTTGGCCTCTGCCCCAGGCGCTGGAGTGGCTCTGGTCGCAACAAAGCGACGCCCTGGAGGGGCAGAGCATCGCCCCCTGGTGGGCGTGCCGGGTAGATCCCAGTCGGGCGCATGCGGGAGTCTGTCTGACTGTCTCTCCCCGTTTCCAGCTTCAGAAAAATACAAAAAAAATAAATAAATAAGTAAATAAATAATAAAAAACTATCCGCACCTGCAGACTCTATTGAAAGTCTTTGTGTATCCCCAGAGGCATGTATACTCCAGTGTCAAGTGACCTAGGTTAGTAGATGAGGGTACAGAGATTAAGAGAAAATAGTCTGGTGACCATTCCTTGGCTTTTTCTCTTGGGCAAATAACCATGTTTCTGAACCTCAGTTTCCTCACCTATAAAATGGAACTGCTGGCCCTGGCCGGTTGGCTCAGCGGTAGAGCGTCGGCCTAGCGTGCGGAGGACCCGGGTTCGATTCCCGGCCAGGGCACACAGGAGAAGCACACATTTGCTTCTCCACCCCTCCGCCGCGCTTTCCTCTGTCTCTCTCTTCCCCTCCCGCAGCCAAGGCTCCATTGGAGCAAAGATGGCCCGGGCGCTGGGGATGGCTCTGTGGCCTCTGCCTCAGGCGCTAGAGTGGCTCTGGTCGCAACATGGCGACGCCCAGGATGGGCAGAGCATCGCCCCCTGGTGGGCAGAGCATCGCCCCTGGTGGGCGTGCCGGGTGGATCCCGGTCGGGCGCATGCGGGAGTCTGTCTGACTGTCTCTCCCTGTTTCCAGCTTCAGAAAAATGAGAGAAAAAAAAAAAAATGGAACTGCTCTGCTCAGACACATCTCAGAAAGCCATAACAGTCATTCAATAAATGATAGCTCTAATCATTACCACCATTACAGTGTTACTGTTATTTCTAAATACACTGTAAATACACCATTACTACTGACTGTTATTTTAAATACACAGCTGTGACCTGTTGTCAATCACAGCTTGGCAAGGAAGAGTCCTTTCCTCTAGCACTCATTGGCTCTCTTCTCCCCTCTTACTTGTCAGAGCCCAAATTTCCAATGAGAGAAAGGGCCAAGGGAGACAGAAAGCTCATGAAATATGGTCTCACGGGATTAGTGAGCAAGCTTTTGCATTTACTTCAGGGCCTCTGCAAATGTCCTGAGACCTCTGGACAGAGCAAAAAAGAGAAAGAGGGTGGCCCCATCTATTCCCTGAGAGTGGCTTGTTTCCTTTAACAAGCACAACCAGGCCTTAGCCAGTTGGCTCAGTGGCAGAGTGTCGGCCTGGCATGTGGATGTTCCAGATTTGATTCCAGTCAGGACACAGAGGAGAAGTGCCCATCTGCTTCTCCACCCCTCCCCCTCTTGTTTCTCTCTTTCTCTCTCTCTTCCCTTCCTGCAGCCATGGCTCGATTGGAGCAAGATGGCCCCAGGCACTGAGGATGGCTCCATAGCCTCCGCTCAGGCTCTAAGAAGAGCTTGGTTGCTGAGCAACAGAGCAATGCCCCAGATGGGCAGAGCATTGCCCCCCCTAGTGGGCTTGCTGGGTGGATCCTGGTCAGGGTACATGCAGAGTTCTGTCTCTGTCTCCCCTCCTCTCACTGAATTATAAAAAAAAAAAAAAAGGCACGCACAACCACCATAAGGGGTGAAGAGCAAGTCATTAGGGGAGAGAAGACGGGGAGGGGGGAGGGGAGGGGGAGAAAATGGAGAAGCTCTAAATAACAATCACTAGAGCTAATACATATATATAGAGTGTTTTCTGCATGCCAGTACTGTGCTGAGCATGACACACATATTAAAACAGAGCTCAAAAATGCTGTTTTAACAGGAGTTACAGACAAATTCGAGCAGAAGCAAAAAGGAAAATGTCAACATCTAAGAGCCAGAGAGTGTATCCCTTTGTGTGTGTAGTAGTCAGACCACTGCTGGAGAAGCAGCAGGGCTTCCTGACCCATGTAACCAACGCCAATGCCAAGTTCAAGCTCATAAAGTTTTGCCAGTGCCTTGAACACAAAAACCCTCCAATAAGCCCAGGGTTCATCCATCACTCCTCCGTGATTCGTTAAGCAAATCCATTCATGCAGCATCGACGCCTGGCTTCACGAGGGCTGTGTAATAAAAACTCAAATGGACTTTGCAAATACTAGAGGCAGTACTAAATATTCCAACATAAACACATGGCTATCCAGAGCACGGGTCTCTGGGCACGGGCGCTGAGCTTCTGCACAAATTTATTCAGTTCTCCCCAGTCACTCCTCATCCCGTCTGATAATTTCTCAATCAATTATAACTGCACTTCTACAACAGGTTTGCTGAAGAATGTGAAAAGCTATTAAGCCTAGTCAACAGAAACCACGGCCAAAGGCCCCCCCAGCACCTAGGGACCAACAGTAGAGCCAGAGAGAATCAAACACTTGAGGATAAAGCCTGCTGCAACTGAACAGAGGTAGGCTTTGGATTCCCTGGTGACGACTCCCAAAGACTGATCTTCTCCATCAGGCTTTTAAAAGTCTAAGAAGAGAAAAAAAGAGCAGGCTGAAGATCTGAGAAAACGGAAAAAGCAGAGGAGCACAGAGGGTGAAGACCACAAACTGAAGTGGGCTCGAGGGGAGGGTGGTGGCAACAAGCAACTGAGATTGCACAAGCTAAGAGAAGAGGCGGTGACAAGGGGTACAAAAGGTCTTCAGGCTTCCCCTCTGCAACTGCGGCTTCCCCGTCAACATCCAGCCTTGAAGACTGGCATAAAGACATTTCTCGTTCTGGAAAGGTGGCAAGAACTCCTCTCCCCCTCCAATTCCTGCATCATCACCACCTCCACCATTACATGCCTTGAAGGGTATCACTGTGCCTCAGGGAAGGCTCAGGACCATGCCGGTCCTTGGCAAGAAGGCCTCCATTCTTTAGATTACAGAATACCTTGAGAAGCTAAGTCACGTCCCCCCATGTGCCCCTGCAGCACAGTGCAATAATATTTAGGTTCATCAGGAAAGGGTGACATCATGCCTAGACAACGAATTCAGTGAAATCTAAATCACCCCCACCACCACTACCTCCACGCACTGGGTGGACAGCATGTTCCAAGCACACGGTAACACATGAAGACTCCCCACAGTCATCAGATGCAGTCTTCACTGAAAGGCCCTCATGCTCCAGCACGACAGCAGCGGGGAGACCTGGGGACGTGGAGCAGAGTGTGCAGCAGCCGGGTCAGGACCAGGTACTGATGCAGTCCAGCCCCCAGCATCAGGAAAAGCTGGGAGAAAGGACTGCCTGAGTTTCGAAGGAAAAACAGACGTGTCCCAAGGCAGATAACGAGGAAAAGGCTTATCAGGCAGAAGAAGAGGCCCTGTGCACAGCTTGGCAGGGGTTGGGGAGAAATAACCAGTCAGGAAGAAAAATAATGAGTTAAGGATTAGTGACGCACAAGTCGGGGGTAGGAGTGGGGGGCGGCGAGAGAAGATGAGGCTGCAGAGAAAGAGAGACAGGCAGGGGCCGGTTCATCACACGCTAAGTGCCCTGAGAAGAAAGCTGCCTGTCTTCCAGTGAGGGTAAGTAAACAGAACATTCTAGAAAGCCCTCGTTCTTTAAAGACTGAAAATAAAGACTCTATTTGTAAGAGACGGGACTATCCAATTTGAAGAAATTTTGTTATCCAGCATGGCTTACTCTCTGAGTAAAAAGTGTGCTCTGTAATCACTCAGCAAGGCCCTCCTTGGGCAGAGAAACACCACCGGGCACGGTCACGGTCACGGTCACGGTCACGGGACGCCCCGCACAGGCCTTGCTTGTAAGGTGACTCGGGAGCCCAGATGTCAGCGCGCCAATCAACTTGCTCTCAGCCCTCCGCAGCTGCTTCAGGAGCCACTCATGAGGAAAAGAAGAATTTTCTCTGTGACGCCCCTTGTTGGGTGTCATCCAAGGCTAGGAAAAAGGTTGTTCTGTAACCCTGGGCTCATGGAACAAACGCCCAATAAGGAGGCTCGGAGAGTCTATGTTCACCCCTGCCCCGTCCCCACACCCAGCCAAGCCAAGGGAGAAAGTGCTATTTTGAGATCTGCCTGGTAGTGTCACAAGCATAGACTTTATTCCAACGAGGCTGCTTTTCAGTGGGCAACAAAAACCATCTTGGCCTTCAATACCAATGACTGACGGGAGGAAAGTTCAAAAGCTTCCCTTGGCTTCCATCTTACTGTAACAGCTCCTTTAAAACTTCATATAGCAATCTGTGCAAAAGCCTTTTTAGTGACCTCCCAGTTTCCACCTCCCCCTACTCCAATCTGACCCTGATGCTTTACTAGGTTCATCTTTCTAAGAACAGAGCTTTTAATAGTTAACACACCATCCTCCTGATCAAACCACCCTGACTTCCAAAAGCCACAGCCCTAACCTAGCTTGCCAGCTTCATCCCCAACTCCTTGCCAACAGAAAACCAAGCTGGCTCATTCTACAACCCAAAAATACACCTTGCGCATTGTCAACCAAATCTGACCATTCTACCATCCCTTAATTCTGCCATCCAAATTTTAACTATCCTGTGTCCAAAGCCTCAACTCAAATCCTACCTCCCTTGAGTTTAGGCAGCTAAAGTAAGCTTCCACCCCTGATTTCCCATCAAATTTCATCTTCAGTGGTCCACAACCATTAATGGCACTGACACATCATTTTTATTGTTGCTCTGAGCTGATCATTTGAGTTTTCTATTGTTGCTTAACTTATCACACAATTCTCTGCAATCTCTCCAACTATGTGGGCAAGGACAGAAGGCTGTCAATTTAATTTAGTAAATGCTTATTAAAAAATTCCTCCATGCTAGAAGCATACACAGCAGGATGTTCCCACAGATGCAAGGATGGGCCGTAACACAGTCACAGTACTTAAGGGGCCTACACGTCAGTGAGGGAGTAAGAAATGTACACAGACGTTGGCAATTCCATGTGCAAGACAACAGGCATTCTGGGTAATTCCTCCCTGCCACCTGTTCTCCCCTCGCTATTCACTAAGACCCAAATCTAATCTCTTCTTTGACTTCCTCAAACACGAAGCTACCCCACAGCTTGTGCCCACTGCTAATCATTTGCATTTCACTCCCTCACCAGGGCAGGACTCTTAGATGGGTGGCAGGCAATTTCCTCACCACCGTGTTCTTAATGTCAAGCAGGGATCTGCACCTAGTAGCTTAGTGAATGTTGGCTGAACAAGTGAAGGTGACATCATCAAATAGACAGAGTGCACAGAGCCTATGGCAGGAAGAAGAGATCTCAACCCAACAGGACAAGAGAGAGGATGGGGAGTCTGACCCTACAGAGGGAGTAGCAGCAACAAGCCCTGTTGGGAAAATAAGCGGCATTTTATGGCCACAGCTAGTAGTCCAGAGGCAGAGGGGACCTTCATGGGGGGGGGGGGGTCACAGGACAGATGGTGAAGTTGGGGGCCAGGTGAGCATGAGACAGCAGCCTGGGGAATGAACAGCTACGGGGCAGGTCCTGGCTCCACACTTCAGGGCTGTGTAACCCGGGCAAGCCTCAGCCTCCACATTTACAATGTGAGTGTGTAAGACCAGCCACCTCAAAGGGTTGCCATAAAGGGGAAATGACACAAAACACAACCAGAAGAGTACCTGGCACAAGGGATGCAGCTGAGGACTGTGCCTTTGAACGTGAAACAGATTGAAGCAGGGTGTGAGGGAGGGAAGGGAGGGGGCAGAGAATGGACACCTACAAGTCACGGGGTGTGGCCAGGTTGTCAGGAAGCCTGGGTTCTGGCCCTGCTTCCCACTGGATCATTCCCTTTACCTCCTGAGCCTTAGTCTCCACAGCTGTGAACTGCAGCTGTTGGTCTCGCAGGGCACCAAGTCCCCTTCCAGCCCTGGTGATGTCTCAACAGATGAGCTCTGCATTCCACAGAGAAGGCTTCAGTGAGCACTCACACCATTCGAAAGCCCAGCTGGGAACAAGCCACATCAAACGAGAAAGGGGAGAAGACCCCAAGATGGCAGAGGACAGTTCTTCCCACTGACAACAGCACTCATGCCCCCACACCCTGGGTGTCTCCAGTCCCCTTTCCCCTCCTAACCAGCGAGCCAGACCTCTCATCTCCATCTCTGCACAACCATCATCACCAGCTCTGGAAATACTAAACTATCATCAACGATCCATCCTAAGCTTTGTTGTACTTAAAATACTTTTCAGGCCGCTTTCAAGATGATCCGTCATGTACGTTTGAACAAGGTTTAGAGCACACCAGGTAAGTCCAAGTCCCTACACATGGAGAGAAAGAAACACACAAGGCATTCTGGTATTGTACTTCCCTCGCCTTTTTACAAAGCCTTCAGTGTTGGAAACACAACAGTGGTCTCGAAGAGAATGCATTTGCCGATCTGAAATATCCTTCACATTTTTAAAATAATAGCTTCTTGCAGAAGCCTCAAAGAGCACAGGCTTACAGACTCTCCTTCCCCCATCACAACGCACTAGCACTGAAAACACAACCGTTTAGTAATCATTCCTGAAACAAATCATTCTGTATGGACATGAGTCCTTATTAAGTGCGGACCCACTAAGCACTGGGCGCCAAGGGGGTTGGCAGGAAAAGTCTCAACTGCTTATCACTCTGCCTGCCTGCCTCCTTGGCTTCTGAAGTGACCACAAAATGCCACTTCCCAGATGAAAGCTGACATCAGTCAAGGAGGTTGGTACACAAATAGTGTTGATGCATTAAGGATCTACATAACTGTTCTGGAAACAAAAGACAGGGGATGGTTCCGTCAGCCACAGAAATGTTAACCGTACTCAATAATAACAAAGATGTGTTTAATGTTGCCAGTGCAGTCCTTCCCACAGAATAATAACTCTGAAGAACCCATGATTCACCGCTGAATTTAAATTTAAGGGGAGAGAAAGAGAGGAAGGGAAGAAGAGAGGAAGGGAGAAAGAAAGAAAGGAAAAAAGGAGAGAAAAAAGGAAAGGAAAGTTAAGAAAAGAAAAGAAAAGGAAAAAAAAAGAAAAAGGGAGGAATGAAATCCCCACATGCCCATGTTCTGCTGTAAACCGTCCTAAATCTGAATGCTACCATGGAGAGCTGGAAAGACCAGCAAGCCCTTTCTTCCCAGCTGGCCTTGGTGCTTCAGGAAAACACAACTGTGCTGACAGTAAGACCTCTCCTGGCAGTTAAGGCTCCACCTCCACCTGCCTGTCCAAAGCACAGCCCCGTAACATGACAAAAGGCTAAAATTATGGGTGAGACTGCACTTTCCATTCCAGCCCTGGCCTGTGATTTTCTCCAGCTCCAGGTTGCCCCAAATTACCTCTGCAGCCTTAAATGCCTTCTATTTGATTTTATTCCTAGAACAAATTCTTTTTTGGAAATTTTCCTAAAAGATAAAGAACAAAACACCAATAAGCCCTAGATATTTCAGCCATGGGGAAGGAGCCAGGAGGCAAGCATGATTCTGACTTAAAAAAAAACAAAAAAAAACAAGAAAAGCAATGTCTCATGCATATCACTTCTACTGTATCTCTAGGAAGAATAAAATTTATTCCATCTCTCTGCAATTGTGAAGACTCAGAAACCTGAAAACCCCTGCCGAATTTGCTTTATAAACCACTTCTTGTCATGATATATTTTTTATTTTAATATTTTTTTAAATTTTTTTTTTTATTTTATTTTTTCATTTTGAGAGAGAGAGAGAGAGAGAGAGAGAGAAAGAGAGAGTAGAAAGAGAGAGAAGAGGGGGAGGAGCAGGAAGCATCAACTCCCGTATGTGCCTTGACCAGGCAAGCCCAGGGTTTTGAACCAGCAACCTCAGCATTCCAGGTCAATGCTTTATCCACTGCGCCACTGCAGGTCAGGCCTGTCATGGTATATTCTTACAGGTGGAATGTAAGAGTGGTTAATAAACTAATGTGGGAGGATAGTTATGACTGCTGTCTCCAGGAAGAACAGTGGTTAAATAAGCAATCTGACCCAAGTAAGTAAGTGACATTATGTGGCAGGTTAGTGGCTACAAAGTTTATGTAACTACTGTACTTATTTCTATCTCTGTAATACAGTTAGATATTTGGCCCTTTGGCAAGTGAACCTAGTGAGTTATTTGTTAAAACCCTTTAAAAGGTTCTATTTGGTTTTAATGTAACAAGTGAAGCTCCCAAAAGCATCAGTCATGGGTGTTAAGCAAATTAATTTGAAATACACCTAGCTATTTTAAAAATAATTACTATGAATCCCTTTTGTAAAATAAAAATCTTTTTTGTACTCTCAATTACTTATTTTAAATAATTTGATTTGCTTTTTAAGATCAGATTTTATATGCCAGGTTTTCTTTTCCTAAAGTAGGGCACTCTTACACTTAGCTTCAATATGTAACAAATCTTAAATTTACATCACATTTACTCCAAATCTCCTTGTTCCAAATCAGCACCACCCTCTATTCCCAGGAGGCCAGTGCCAGGGTGGTGAGCAACCCTCTTTCTAGCAACTCACAAATTTGCAGGCATAAAATTGAGTTGGTTTGCATTCTTTCTGACTTGTACTTCCACACGAATAGTCTTCTTCCAAACACCCCTCCCTACAAACTAGTCCAATAGCTCCCCTAACAAGGGAATCTCCCAGGCCAAATGTAAGGGCTCCCCTTTCCATAATAGAGTCCAGGCTTTGCAAAATCCCAGAAAGTCAAGTCAGGTTTAATGGACTTAATTTGGAAAAAAATTAAAATCATTAGCACTTTTTATTACAAAGCATTTTAAGTCTCAAGTGTTTCTCGAGGAATAGTATAACATTCCCAAACCAATAGGTTTGCACAAAAAATTAAGTGAGCAGGCAAATCTGGCTGCTTAGGTGTGAATGACCTTACACACCAGAGAGGTCCTAATGCAGTCTGCATTACACAGATACGACCCCCCACATAGCAAAGACTCTGAATTCTTTTCTTCAGCATTGCAAATTTACAATGTTTTATGATTCAAGGTAGAGTATACCTTTGAACAGGTCAGACTTCGTCCTATTTCAGAGCTAGAAAGCTAGAAACAGTCCAAGCTTTGCCACTCAGTAGCTTAAGCAAGATCTTTCCCTCTCTGGGCTGCTAAATTCCTAGTTACCAGACAAGAGGGAGGGAGGGAGGGAGGGAGGGAGTTAGGAAGGCTGTCTGTATTGACAGGCCTAAAGCCCAAAGGAGTCAAGAAGTATTCTAAGGCCACACAGCAAAGTAGCACAGAATGATGCAACACTCCTAATTTTACTAATTTTGATCATTTACCTGTATGTAAAGTACATATTTAGGTAGTTGGAGGAGAGCTCTTGTTGTGGACTAGGGAAAATGTTCAGCATAAAACCTCCCACTCAACACAGGTAAGGATGGATAAGACCACACACACAAAACCAAACAAACAAAAAAGCAGGCTTCTTTTACCTCCGCTGCCCTGGCTCCTGTTCTAAAAGCCTAAATCTACTTGTGCCTGGAGATCGCTGCTGCAACTGTGGTTTTCCATTCTCTCTAATACCCTCTGGTGGTTCCGCTGTCGATCTTCTCCCTCACTACAGTTCCCTCATTCCACAAACACCCCATCCTCAATATTATAGAACTCTTCCTTTTCAGGCAGAAAAAAAAAAAAAAATTAGGCCAGAACTGAAGTTGATTCAAATATGGGAACCTTGTTCGAGTGTAATCATGACCATAACTCTACCCAGAAGCACATCTGACAAGACAGAATCTGTTCTCAGGGAGGATTTCCCCTCCCCACCCCCACGTGCATAATCGCACAATGAAAGCCCCAGATGTAATTCACACACACACACACACACACACACACACGGAGATGAATGAGGGACAAAAAAAGAAATATTCTTTTTCTGTTTTTAATAACAATGTGGGATGATCAGCTAGTACTCCTGGATATTATCCAGTGACTGTTCTCACCAGCGTATGAACACACAGAGCATGAAGCGAAGGTACGGGACTCAGCATGGCACTGCATTAAACCACTTTCTTCTAAGTCAAGCTGGCTTCCTTTCCCAAACCACCCCAGCTACTACTATCCTCCATCCACACTACATACTTTAATGGTTCCATGCAGTTCTTCCTGCCTGGAATGCCTTCCCCTTCTACTATCCTGGCAATATCAAACTCTCACCCTTTGAACAAACCTGTACAATAGTACTTAGCTCATGGTAACGGTTCAATGTCAGCCTCCCCTAAAAGACTATAAACTAAATGTGGAACCTCTATAGCCTCCCCACAGTGCATGGTATCTGCCACATAATAGATGTCCGATTATTATTTGAGTTAATAGAAAAAAAAGTCTTCTAAAATACATTGAAGTAAGCCTTAGCTTTATTGGCTGCTGCTTACAGACCTCCAAATGTCAGTCTGGTCAGAGGGGAACAGAACGCCTCGCAGTGTCAAATGCTCCAGAGTGGAGCAGCAAAGCCTTCTCAGCACCAGAGGTCCCGATATAGTGGCTGAGATTCAAAGGTGTGTCCCAAGGAAGGCTGGTATCCTGTCTCAACGTCTTACTCCACCTCTGCCACCTGGCTTCCCTGAAACGCACAAGGCTTCATTCATGCCTTAGGACCACAGTACATCTCTTCTCCAGGACTAGTTTTCACTAGCTAGTGCTCAGTGGCAAATTTAATAGTGTTTTTCTGTTCCAATCTCTTACCCCTTGGCTATACTGCGCCTGTGAGAATCAATCTATAAAGCTTTAACAGCAGAAATAAAGCTTTATGTTGACCATTTTCCCTAGACCACAACAATAGCTCCCCTCCAACTACCTAAATATGTATTATACATAGGGATAAATGATCAAAACCATGATCTACCAGACCCCAGAGATCAGGGAAATATAATAGCTCATGCAGGTTCACAGGTTCCAAACACTGCGTCTAATTCTACATGCTGGGTAGGGTCTTTCAGACTCCACTAAGACCTACATCTTGGCAACATTTGCCTTTTTGTGTGCCAGTGTTCTAAACGGAGGTCTTCTCTTCTTGGATGTTACCTCTCACCTGTTCTGTCCACCCATCTCTGGAGTCAGCTTTGATTAGACTTGGCCACTGTGGATAGGTGAGCCTGGGCAATGGGGTTGATTCTTCAGCAAAATAGAATTATCTCCCAATTCTGCTGGAAAGAACCTAGACACTAATGATTTAATACTGTTACAAAAATGCAAACCTGGAATTAATAATTTCATACTGTTAAAAGTACAGAGAGCATCTGAGACAGAAGTACAACTCTATTAGCAAATGTCATGTTCCCTCTGTAGACAGCTGACACTTGAAAACAATGCTGGGTTCAGGGGAACCCACCCCCACAGAGTGGAAAGTCAGCACATAACTTTTGACTCTCCAGTGGGCAGTTCGCATCCACAGATTCAACAATGGCGGAATGAAAATAGTTATTTTCCATCCATGGCTGGGAATCTGTACCTGGGAATCTACAGTTGGAAATGCAAAAATATATATATATATATATGGTCTTCCATCGGTCTGTTGAATACCTGAATGCAGAACCTGCAGATAGTAAGTGCTGACTGTATTCTCCCTCCCCAAAATATGTGCCTAAGGGGACCCTGGCTGTTCAAGCCTTGTTGTTCAGAAGTCAGCTGTAAATATAAGGTATATAAGAAGAATAGCGAGACATTTCAAGTTTAATGGAGTCGAATTTAGACTCCATCTAGAATGGACGGAGACTGACGTTATGAAGACTGCTGGGGATATTTAGCCCAAAAACCAAAAAAAGGGAGTTTTGATTACAAACTCATAGGGAACTCCAAGTTAGCATGGTCTAACGCCCAAAGGATGGCGCTTGCAGAGACTGTCTCCCAATAATGTATGACCCTCATATACTTAGAGATTATAACTGGGTTTTGCAGAGTCTCACGTTACAAAATAACACTTTGTAGTTAACCTGTTCTGAGTTGTCCAAAAGACGCTTTAGGTATAAGCAGCCCCACTACCTAAGCACTAGGAATCCACTCATGAGTGCAAGCACACGCCAGATACCAAAAAGTTGGGTTCACATGCCCAAAAGATAAACCACAGCTCTTTGCAACACGGGTCTTTGTGTTTTCTTCATCGGTGGTGAAAAGAAAACTAGTCCCCCTAGTGTCCTGCCACTGTAGGTAGCTTCAGACAGAGAAACTCCTGCATTCTACATCCACTTTGAGCACAAGCTCAGGAAGCCAGAGCCAAACCTTTGCTTCTGTCCCAAGAGGTGGAAGCACTCCCAGGACCTACGATGAGACGAAAAACTTTTTATTTCATTGCCAAGGCCCTCCTAGTTATGGTTTCAATGGCAAAGGAACCTGCAGCCTCCTCTTACACTAAAAAGTTAACCCTCAACCCAGCCCACCTCAGTAAAAGAGGGCCCATACTTGTTAGTGACTTCTGCCCACTCTGGAGTGTTCAATCTTTTATAAACCTTTCTATTACCATGGGGGGATTTGTTTTCTTTCCCTGCCATCCTTGAAAACCCACCAAGATCTAAATCTTGATGACCTTTTGCCTCTCAATGCCAGTTAATTTTCTTTCTAGCACAGAATTAGCAGGGTCAGGCCAAATAATGTGTGTTCTCTTCAAAGCAATTTTCACTAAAATGAAAGTACTCTTGAAAAATAAAGGCACGCAAAGAGATGGGTGAAACTTTAAAACCAGGTCGTTTTGTCTTGTATCCCCACTGAGAACTCCGCGTGCCTGTGAGTCATTCACTCATGTCACACACTTGTGAGAGGTGAAAAAATAAAACATCCCTGGGTCCCCTTCCTAATTTGGAAATTTCCCTTAAGTCTATCAAAGTTGACTCCTGAACTAGGAAGACTGGAGAGCTACGGAGAAAAAATTAACCTGAGGTGACTGCCTCTACACGTGAATAAGCACTTTGGGTTTCCACTGGTGTCAAAGGGATGACATCTGCATGTAGGTGAAGTGACTGCCCCTCCAGCCACCCCTCCCCCAGCCCCCATAAAGGAAGCCAGAGCCTGCTCTCTCTTGGGGCACTTACATAAGACCCTGTAAAACTTCCTGTGACATTCACAGAAAATGTAAGCTGCTATTTTGTTCCCTCCGGAGATCATTTTAATGGACTGAGTGACAAAATTCATGGATTTGGAATTCAGCAGAAATCTGCTCAACCGAGGTACATTAGCTCAGGGACTGAAAAAAAAAATCCATCCCCATTAAACAGGGTCATTGGGGGGGGGGGGGGGGAGGGATGGATTCCATGTAGGAGAGACAATCTGTTCCTTCCGAAGTGACCCATTTAAAATCAGATTGTTTCAGGGGAATCTCACAGGTTTAATAAATTTCAAACAGGCAAGACAGGCTTTATAGAACTGAGATTTCTTAAAGAAAAATATTAAGAGAACATAATAAGACAATGAACAAAATAAGGATGCACAAACTTTGCAGTCAGTCATTCCACCCTTCAGAAACAGTGACGTTCACAAGAATGTCTCCTAAGAGTGACACTCTGGGTTTCCTCCCTACAGATAGCGCTGCCACCCATCCACTCTGTCCTATAGAGGGACTCGCAAGCTCTGGCTGCTCACCCCAAATCCGCCTCCACTCTCTGCGACAAGGAGCAAAGAAAAGTTTTTCACAGCATCACGTCAGGATAAGGCAGGTGGGGATCACCGAAGAGAGACCCCTCCAAACACAGTAGGTTTCCCCAAAGCACAGGTGCTGGGGGGTTGGGTGTGAAGGGGTTGCAGACACATCACCTCCTGTTGCTAACGGGAATTTCCTTGCTCCCTATTAGCAGCTAGTACCTAAGGAGCAGAGAAGGCCCTGGGACGGGTCCTGGGAACGAGAATCTCCGAGTCTCGGGGACTTCCCTTTCCAGCCTCTCCAGGGCTCCCGGCCCAGGCAGCAGAGGGTGTGCCCACACTCCCTCCCTCTCCGTCAGAATCCCGAGTGCAGGGGGTACCAGCTACAGGTTCGGAAAACTTGTCCAGCGCCGCTCACGAGGGCTCCCCCGCGGAGGCTCTCAGGCATCCCCGGACGCTTACCTTGGCCGTGACTGCCGCAAGGCAGAGAGACCGCGGAAGAGCTGGGTGGCGCGGCGGCGGTGGCGTCTAGGAGGCGCAGGGGGTCCGGGTCGAGGTCCCAGCAGGCGCTGCCCTGGTCCGAACGGCGGTGCCAAGCGCACACTTTGGGGCTGCCCGGGGCTACAAACGCTGAGGGGAGGGTCCGAGCCGCCCAAACTGAGCACTCTCCCTTCTTCCTCTGCCTCCGGTGCCGCTGCCTGAAGCTGCTATCTGCCGAGGAGACTCTTCCCAGCCGGGAGCACCTCTCATGGGCAGAGGCCTGGGTCCACCTCGGTCTGGGTCCGGAGAGGGGGCGCTGGGTTGAGACGCGGGGTGGCCGCCGGGGCCGGCGCCACCTCCGACGCTCCCCGCCGCTTCGCCCCTTCAGGGCAGGGCCTGTCCGCTCCCGGCCCGGCAAGGCGAGCGCAGCCGCGCCCCCAGCTTCAGGCGCCCGGGTTCCCGCGCGACAGCGGCGGGGCAGCGACAGTCCGGTCCGGTCGGGCTCCGGGTGCGGCGGCGGGGGTCTGCAGCCGGCCGCGGCGCCCCCTCCTCCCCCCCCCCCCCCGGCCTGCGCCGCCCGCCCGCGGCTCCGCGGGAAGGAGGCGCTGGAGAGGGCCTCACCCCGGCCTGGGGCGCCGGGCCGGGGGCGCGGGGCCGGGGAGGCGCCCCAGGAAGGTCACCGGAGCGGAGGCGGGGCGCAGCGCGGTGGGTGCGGGGAGCCGAGGAGGGCGGCCCCGCTGCCGCCGGGAGCGCTCGCCGGCCTCGGCCGCCGCCGCCTCCGAGACGCGCCTGCTTCTCCGAGCGCCTGGCGCTCGGAGCTGGGAGCTGGGCGGCCGCTGCAGCCGCCGCCGGCTGCTGGGCGCCACTAGCCGGAGCCGGCGCGCGATCCCCGCCTCCCGCGCCGGGCTAGGCGGGGGCCGCCGCGCGGGTGCCGGCTGGGGGCGGGCAGGCGCTGGTGTACAGGCTCCGGGCTGGCCCCGCCGCCGCGTGCCCAGAGCACCGGGTTCGCTCAGCAGCTGCAGTGACTGTGTGTCTGTGTCATGTCTGTGCAGCTGGGGAGACCGCGAACCCGGGCCGGGCTCCGAGCGGAGGCGGGGCTGCGCCCGCCTGGCGCCCCCGTGATGGCGCGGCTGGCCAATGGCAGGCGCCGAAGACGCGCGAACGGAGAGGCCGCCCGGAGGAGGGTCCACCCCTCAGCGAGGCTCCTCCCTTCTACTTCTTCAGCTTGTTCGCACGGAGGCGGAAGCAACACCCGGATCCGGGATCCTGGCCCGGGTCAAGATAAAAGGGTGCTATCCGGGAGCTTCCCTCCCTTCTTCCCCCAGCCCAGCCGCTCCCGGCCGCTCCGGGCTTGGCGAGCGTCGCGGAAAGAGGGGGAAGGGAAGCGGGGCGGGTCCGCAGCTGCCGCCGTAGAGACACTTGCAGGCTCGTAGGGCCGTGCTGCCTGTCCATTCTCCCTTGTACAAAACAGCCGTCGTGGAAAGTAGGAAGTTTCCCCGCCTCCACCTTCTACCCGGGTCACCGCTTCTCTGGTATGGGGCAGCCTGAGGCTGCGAGAAGCCACGTTGAAGGGCTTTGACAGCGTCACTTTGGGCTCTGTTTCAAAGAATCCGATCTAAGTCTCCCTATTCTTTCGGGGAAACTGCACTTCTTTGCCCGCCCCCGTACACATGCCTGCATGCACGCACAGCAAGCCCCCTCACCATTTAAATTTCATTCCTGCTCTTTCCCTTCCGTCACTAGAACCCCGGGTTAACATCCCATTGAATGCACTTCCAGTCTCCCTGTCCTAAAGAGAGTGGGACGCCTAGAGTCCTCTTAGGCTACGAAGGAGTGGGTGCAGTGAGCAATTGGCTGGGCAAAGGGGGCGGGGGTATGAGGATGGACGAGGCCTGGAAGGAGGAGGCCTGGAGAGAAAATCCAGAAGAGGAAAAAGCAGAGAAGCAGGGAGAGAAAGAGGACGCGGAGGGTTGAACAACTCTGACCGGGAGACCGGAGCTGGGGCGCGCGATCCGGTTCCCGGGTTTTTCTTCCGCTCCATCCCCGGGCTTCTAGAGTCCCCTTCCTCCCGGGCCCACCACTCCCCGCCCGGGCGGGCCACCGAGTCTCAGCCTCGCCTCCGCGCACCTCTCTTAGCCCCTGGACTCAAAGGAGCCCTCCCTAGTTCTAGGAAGGGGCAAAAGCAGAGATAAAGTGCAAGAATGAGGAGGGGAAGAGGTGCGTAAGGAAAGGACGCCCCGCTCGAGGTGCCGCGCTGGCTCCATTCCCCAGAGATCAGGTTGGGAGACCAAAGGCTTCGGAGGTTCGGTCGCTGACTGCGCTACGGACCTTGCTCCAACCTAGGTCGCCTGACTCTCGGTACTTAGCTGGACCCAGCTGGGACCCCTCCCCAATCCCCTTTATTCCCTTCAGCTCTTTAAGCAACGACCCCCACCCTTTCCACCACCACCGCCAACACCGGCAGTTCCCCAGCTCTGGAGCGCTGTTTACCCCCTAATCTCAGTGGCAGACCGAGCCGAGGAGAATGCGAAAAGAAGGTAGCGATTGCACAGCAGCGTCCCCGGCGAAGAAGTAAAATACATTTGCTTTGAAGCTTTGGGATAAGTTAACTGCGAAGCTGGGGTCCTGCTGTCTTATTTATTTGCGGGAATAAGTCTCGCCCTGCACGTTTGCAAGGATAGGAGATTTTATCTGGTTTTGATGCCATTACCGTGTCGCAGAAGAACATTATATGATAAAATATTATCTAATATCCTAGAGACCATTAAAGTGTCAAAGTTTAATGCCAAGCCTTTTAGCTGGTATGCTGCTCCGTTCTTCCTCTGATGTGCAGCCCGGCTCTAGAACGCGCTGAAAACAAGGGGAGCATTTTTATTTTTTGCGGGCGGACTGCCCCTCCTTCCTCCTCTCTTTCTCCTTTCCTACTCCAGCCCCCGCCCTAAAATCGGGTAAAATTAAAGCAAGAATTTGGGTTTTCTTTTTATTCATTGCTTTGCTTCACTTCATTAATAGTGCAAAATGTATTGTTACAATATATTAGCATATTAATAAGGGCAACGTGACTGAGGAAAGGAGGGGAGACCTGAAATTTCCAAGCAAAGAGAAGTAATGGAATAACATCAGAAACTGAAAGATAAGCACGTGGGAAAAAATATCTCCATTTTAATTACCTAAATGTAGTGCATTTGCTAGACTGGGTTTTAGAAAGAAAATATAGCCATTGCAGAGGGAGGAGCAATATTCATTTTGGTCAGGAAGTACATTAAGACATTCATTTGAGATTTCACAAAAAATTACTTGCATCAGTTAATATGTACCTTAAATGTGTAAAAGCTTTGTTCTGTCAATTCAACATTGTTGTGTTAAAGTCAATGGCATATCTAATGTTCTAAGTGAGAGCAGTGTTGTCTGACTGAAATATTACACAAACTGCAACCTTCTGTTACGTCAAGCCCCACCCAAGGCCTACATTTAAAAAATATGTGTGTGTGTGAATTAAAGCCCTTTGGCACAAATCCGGATATACATGTCTTAAAAAGGATTTCAGCTGAGACATAATATATAGTATGAGGGATGCAGAATAAAATATGTAAGGTGATATATCTGTTATTTCTAAAAAGCCTGAATTGCTTCTGCTAAGAACTGAGAAGTGAAAAAATATTGAGCCCCTTGAACCGTTATCTATTTATCTCTACACAGTTGTACCTGTCACAGGATCCCTTTCTGTGCTGAAGACAGAAAGATCTCTAATCAGAGTCAAGACCTACTCTTAAGAAACCTGTCTTAAAATAGCCACTAGGGGGCCCTAAAGCCATCTCAAAGCGGAAGCCAAGAAACATGCTCTCACCTAGCTTTTTGGGGTCTCATTTTCTGTTTACCTAATGGAACTGAAATTTAAAGGTTGGGATATCTGCAACCTAAGACCATGGTGCAAGGTCTGGGGACAAGTAAGTCGTTACATTTTGAAAAAGACCAGAGTCCCATTCTGATTTATGAGTCAAGAACGTAGTACCTCAATTCTTTTCTTGCTTAAAAAAAAAAAAAATACAACAAAAGAGGAATACTTCACTCGTTGAGATGAAAGTGGCTTGATACTTATACCGTATTAAAATCAACCCAGTTATTTTTACTATTACAAAGAGAGCCTCTTCCTAAAATTTTAGGGCTTTCTTTCCCTCTGAGTATTTTGAATATTCTTGTTAACTGCTAGGTAGCAAGATGAATCCTCTGGGGTGATAGGAAAAATATTTAGCAACGTATACAGCAGGACACCCACCAAACACTTTATGGGAATTCATGCTACTTTATAGGACACAGGCACACCTGGTAGGCCAGGGATTAAATTTTTAGTGCTGGGTTCTGGTGCAATGGTGGTGTGAGGACAGAGTGGTTCCTGGTGGATGGCAGGTATAGCTGGAGTGCTGGTACAGGACGAGAGGCTTACTGCAGGAGACTCTTTACCAGTCAGTATGAAGGATTTCAATATTGTAACAAGTAATGTTACATTTGTCAAAATACCTGACTATCAGGCCTGACCGTACATGAAGCTGCCCAACACTTTTTGTAGATTTTAATATCCAGCAATCAAAATTTCCGGTCTTCCAAATCCTTCGCCATCACATTTCCTTCCCACATCCTACCAGTAAATAAGGTTAAGATGTCCTTTCTATGAGGGTCAAGAATCAAACAGCTCTCAGGTTACACAGATAGAAGCCTGATTATCCTCCTACCAATGCTGAAGGAATATCTACAAATGATGTCCTGTGCAGATGCGTTTCGAGTGAAAATTCAAGTGCCAAGCATGGAACATTCCTCTGTCACTCAAGCCAATAATTGAGACCTTCCTGAGCAAAGCAAATGGCCTCCATCAGGGCAAAACAGGGAAAAAGCTACTTGCTAGTTGAAGAAATAAAGAACATTGCAAAAGCTACCAAATTAACACTAATAGAAGTGTGCTTTGAGCAAAATTAAACTAAAAGCAAAGTGAGTCTAGAATTGAGGCGTGAGACAAGTTATGGGGATAAACTCTTTCTTAATGCAGTGAAAAATAGTTTATGTTTCCACCATCATATTCAGGAAGCAGGGAAGACACAGGTGTTCTCAAAATAGCATTATTAGCTTTCAGAAGATTTGTTGCTATGAACCTCAGAGCCAGCTAATTATAACAAATTTGGCTCTACTTGGAGAATCCCATTGTCTTGAGAAGAGAGGGCTTATCATTCACTGACTGTGAAAATCCATCAGAGAAAAACCTTGTCAGGTATATGGGTCTCTGATGGCCTACAATAAAATGCTTACCTGAGAACCCAAAGGCCTTTGGTGACAGGAAGAAGGAAATCAGTGCTGAAGAGGTCAATTTAAAGGACAGAACACAGGGTCCTGGACTGCATGAAAAAAGGAGACCTCAAGATTAGTGGACCGCAAGCATCTCAAGACAAAAATGAAAAAAAAAAACAACACTGCTGAAGTCATCAAAGTCTTGAAATAAAAGGTGATGGCATATACCTTGTGGCGCTTTTTAGCCAGAAACCCTGTTTAAATGGCAGTCATAGCTATGTGGGTATATTTTATCAGTTCCTTTTTCTCTCCCTCTATGGAAGAGACCCACAGGACATCTTACACCTTGATGTATATACAGATCACCTGGGAATCTTGTTGAAATGCAGATGCTGATTTAGTAGACTTGAATGCGTGCGTGTGCATGTGTGTGTGTGTGTGTGTGTGTGTGTGTGTGTAGGGTGGCAGGACTGAGAGTCTGTTTTTCTAACGAGTTCCTGTCCGTAGACCATACTTTAAGTAGCAAGGATGTAAGAGGACATTTGTTGCTAGTCAACCAAAGGTTCTTGGTTGGACTTTAAAGATTTGGCAAGATTTGGCCCTCTGTGTAAACAGAAGATGTGATTGGTTACAGTGGCATTCCTTTAAGGGACAGGGACTAGGAAGCTAATTTGGGTCTAGAATTATTTGACAGACAGTATCAGAATCCTACTGTTTATCAGTTACTATGCTGATCATTGAGAATTTTACTAAAAAAACAGTTCTTGTTCTTTTAGTGACTGACAGCCAAGTAGGGGGAAAAAGCATTAGAAAGTGATGAGTTGAATTCTTAATTTTTCATAGACTTCATCCACTGGTTTTTCTCAGTCACCAGGAGTCCCTGTTCTTCTTACCGTCAAAATGTCCTTCAGACCAGGTCCCTCTGCTTCATTCAGATGGTTACCGCCTTAGTTCAGAACTGTAGTTCTCACCTGGAAAAACCCACCTGACTGTCTCTAAGCCTTTCCCCATTCCTACATGCTAACCAAATTACCTCCACAAAGTAAATCTAGCAGAGTTCTTACTAACTTATGTTTTACCTTTGCCTTATTTATTCTAGTTCATTTCCAAAAATACTGATAATTCTATCTTGACTCCCCTCTGTGCAGATCTGGGATTCCATCCCTAGACTGGGGTTAGGGGATATCCAAGAGGCAAGGATAGGTTTTCTCCAGGGGCTCTTTTTTTTTTTTTAAGTGAGAGGAGGAGAAACAGTGAGACAGACTCCTACATGACCCTGGATGGGATCAACCCAGCAATCCCCATCTGGGATTGATGCTCTGCCCATCTGGGGCCGCTGCTCTATTGCTCAGCAACTGAGCTATTGTATATTTTAGTGCCTGAGGCAGAGGCTTCATGAAGCCATCCTCGGCACCAGCGCCGATGCTCTCAAACCAATCAAGCCATGGCTGTGGGAGGGAGGGAGAGAGAGAGAGAGAGAGAGAGAGAGAGAAGAGAGGGGAGGGGAGGAGTGGAGAAGCAGATGGTCGCTTCTCCTATGTGCCCTGACTGGGAATCAAATCAACTTCCACATGTCAGGTGGATGCTCTACTTCTGAGCCAACCAGCCAGGGCCTCTAGGTGCTTTCAAAATGAGTCCAGAGCTTCACTTGATAGCCTCACATGAAGTATAAATCCTGAAGTATTGATTGGCTTTGAGTAAAAAGGGAAAAAAGGGACACCACAAACATTTTTTGAATGATGACTGTCCATAGATTTGCAATCCACTAGGCACTGCTCAGAACACTTTCGTGCCTGAACTCATTTTGCCATACTAAACCCTTCATTGCTGTTACATCATGACCAGTGGACAGATGAGATTACTAGGGCATAATGAAGTCATATATTATAACTCTGTCAGTTGATGGGTTTAACTAGACTTATTGTGGTGATCATTTCACAATCTACACAAATATTCCATCATTTGGGGTACACCTGAAATGATTCTAATTTAGAATGTCAAGTGTATCTCAATAATGCTACAAGAAGTCAGATAACTTACCAAAGATCACACAGTAACAGTAGGACTGGATCCCAAGCACAGACATCCCAAACACAGACAGTTGATTTCTAAAGTCTGTGCTCCTTAGCCACCAAGCGATACTGCCTCTGTAAAGCGTGAGCACCGGAACGAATTAAAAAGATCACAAAGACTGAGAGATGAATTTGGAGGTCCACGTCTGAGCTGCTAGGACAAAGCTGCAGGGGCTTTAATAGGCTGTTCACAACCTTGACTGACGGCTGTGGCGGGAGTGGAGGTAGATGCAGGTTAGTGTCCTGCACTCTGTCTCCGTGTCATCTACTACAAATGTCATTTACCATCTCGGTGCCTTAGTCCCTACTCATCTCTACGCATCTCCTGAGAGGACCGCCCTGGTTAGTACGGAGCACTTACCTGCATCATTTCCATATGTTCAGTTCTGACCTCTTCCCGGCTTCATTGTAAATGTGACTTTCTATTTATATTTCATTTTTTGTTCTCCTTGCAATTCTTATTTATGCCACTTGTCTCCCTTTTAATTTCATTTTCTTTGTCTTGACACCTTGGCCTTTCTGCTCCAGTTTTATTGATGTCGGGCAGATTCTAAAGTATTACTTTATTTCCTACAGTAGTCATTTTGAGGGAATTTCTCTTTGCTTACATCTTTAGGATGGTCTTCCCTTTCCTTTACTTTGCACTGTTTTCTGTTGGATTCATATGATGGTTGTTTCCTGCTCATTCATCCTCAAACAGAAACAAACCCATCCGCACGCAGCTCACCAACACGCTGCTGGTGGCTGTCCCTTAGCTCCGTTTCTCAGAGTGGTAGTTTAGCACCATTTTCCAGATCTATATAGCTGGACAGAGCTTGATACACACAAATAACTCCTGGCCCAATGTCCCCTCCCTGGCCAACCTACATCATCATGGGTGGCTTGCTGCGTTGAAAATGAATCTTTTCTTGTCCTGCCATGTGGCTCTCTGACACTCTGAACCAGAGGCATGTGCAGAAACAACCCTTCCCAGTTCTTCTCACTATGCTTCCCCGGGCTGCTTTACCTGGGAAGACGACACCTTACAGACTCTGGTTAGCTGAGACCTAGACTCTCTCAAACAGGCAGGTGGTGGGAGTTACTCTGAAAGGTCTGTTGGAGCATGTCAGGTTTTTGCTGCTTCTCTTGGCCCAATAAAGGTGGCCTGGGACTGTGAGCATTTCTATCACCACCAGCTGCCATGCAATAGGTAGAAACAGCAACTTGATCAACAGGCCCACTTCTCCATGTTATAGTGTTGTCAGCATTAGCAAAAGGCAATGTGTGATCGACCAGCCTTTTTATGCCCACAGCTTATTACTGTACTTTCTTGTGCCCGGTTATGGGGCCTTTGCTTGTGGGTGTCACCCTGAAGGATTTGCTTGATGCTGTAATTTGAGTGAAAAGGGTACATACTCTAGCTTCCCAATAGCGACAGGGAATAGGAGTGGGGAATTCAGGTACCACTTCTTCTCTGGGGAGCACTGATCCACTCCAACTGAGCACAAGAAGACATAGTTAGTGGTCGAGTGGTTAGTCAGAATAGCCTAACCAACCCATGGCATTGGACTTGCCCCTCCCACTGAGGCTAATGTGGCATTGAGTTAACTCTTTCCTCCCCGACATGGATGAAGTACATGCTGAAACCTGATGGTTATGTAAACATGCCTGTGTTCAACCAAGGTTTTTTGAGGGCCTCCTCTTCTTGCTTAGTGCCCAAAATGAATGGAACAGACATGTCCCTTCTCTCCTCTCACGGAGAGTACGATCTAGTTGGAGAGATAAACATGAAAATAAACAAACACAAATATATTCATAATTGTTAATTAGGGAAATGCTGCAGAAGGAGAGCAGGAGGTATACAGGGAAAAGGACCATAGTTCAGGACGACCTTTCCAAAGATGGGATGTGTAGGCTGAGTCCTGGAGGGGGAGTAACTGGTGTGGCAGGAGGGTGTGGCCCATGGCGGGACTGAAAGAAGGCCGGAGGAGCTGGAGCTTAGGGAAGTAGGAGAGGAAGTCTGGAAGAGAACAGGACACGAGCAGCTGTTGAGGGCATTTAGGGGAATCAACACGAGATGGATGAATGGATTGCTGAGTAGCAGTGCGGTCCCGTGAACTTAGCCTGAATGAATGTCGGTCCACATCAGCACGGTTCTGGGACTTTCTCCAGCAAAATCCCACCACTGCTGTCTTTCAGTTAGTCCTCAATTAATGAGATTCAGGGAAAGCCCACCTCTGCGATGGTATGCATGGTCCCCTTACCTCTGCATGTCTCTAATCTGTGCAGAAGACCTACGGGATCCCCTCTTGTTGCCTATTCTTAACACCCTATCCGAAGCAGAGAGATGATTTGAAAACTGTCAATGTGCCTTTGACTTTAAATGGAGCTGGTTTGTGATATTCTCTCTAATGCCATCCCGCCATCGCCCTCCCAGTGGGAATGGGATGGACTTTCCATAGTGTGGCTTTGCTCGGAACCCCTCCCAATAAGGTGCTTGGCTCTGAGGTTCCCTTTTGAGAAACTCATGCTCCATCCCATCTTACCTTTAGAATAAAAGCCACAATCTTATTTGATGAAGCACTGACCCTCTTTGGCCCAAAACATCCACCTGGGCTCCTGGTTCTGGAAAGCCCCAACTGTTACACCCATAGATTTTGCATATGAATGACACCGTTAATCCTTCCCATGCAATCGGAAGCTCTCAGAGTTAACCTCTTCTCTTCCTGTGGCACTTGAAACTAATTTCCTATTGTTTAGACCTTAGTGGAAACCAGACGATTATGTCACCACCCTCCCTGTGGAAACAATATTCAAGTTACAAAAATAATTAAATCACCCTGTTCAGCCTTTCTTTTGCCAGACTGAATTTAAATCCCTGAAACTTTTTTTTTTTTTTTTTTTTTTGGTCACATATTTAGACCTTACTTACTAAAAAGTCCTTCAAGGGCAAGAGCTTTCCAAAAACAGTAACAGCCACAAAGACAACAGTACCTTGCAACTTCATAGCACTTACACTTTTTCCCCCAGTGTTTTTTTTTTTTCTGCACATACATTATCTTATTTTGTCTGTTTAATGACTCTGTGAATTAGGGGGTGAGATAGACATTATTATCTCCCTGGGGGGAAAGTGAAGCAAAACTCAGCCATGGTTCCCTCTGGTAGAAGTTGAGGAACAAGTTGGACCAATAGGAGGCTTCACCACATCACTGCTGTCTCCCTCAGAATCCTTAGCTGACCTGTTCCCCTGTGGACTCCCATGCCTTTTATCAAAGGTCACCCAGGGATAATAATAGCCGACCTTTGTTGAGCATTCAATGTGTCAGACACTGTGCTCCCTAAATGCTTCAACTGCATTTTATCGTTCAACTCTCAGGACAGAAGGGATGGTTCTATTCTTATCCTCATGACTCAGAGGACTATATGATGAAGCTCAGAAAGAGTAAGGGGCATGGCCAGGATGTTGGCGCTCCGGCGGCAGAGGCAGAGTTCAAAGTCAGGTGGGTACGGCTTGTGAGCCTGTGTTTTTAGAGAGGGTGGTGTTATGCCTCAAGAACAAGCCCAGCCAACCCCACTTCTGGGTTCCCTGCTTAAACTCATGGCAAGGAAACTGTCTGTCACCCTGTGGGATCTTCCTGTAGACTGACCCCTTTTAGAAAATTCTCTCAAAATTTACTACTAGGAAAAATGGACTTTCTCTGGAGGACACGGTTTCTGGTTGTTGGCCTTTGTGTTCTGGGTGGTACTGTGTTTTTTCTTTCTGTTAACTCAAGGGTGTGTCATAGTGGAGAAAATAACAGAGTTAAGAATTAGATCTGGTTTAGGAGGCCGGCTGGGAATCAGGGGTGATGGGTTTAGCCGCAACTCTGCCATGGGCTTGCCTGTGTGACTCCACACAAGTTGCTTTGTCTCTTTGAACCTTCATTAATTTCATTTCTAAAATGGGATAGTAAGTAATAGCACACTGAGAGATCAATCTGAGTGTTGGAGATAATGTATGCAAAAGTATTGTCATAATATTAGTGACCTTTTCTCCTTCCTTCCTTCCTTCCTCCCTCCTTCCCTCCCTCCCTTCCTCCCTCCCTCCCTCCCTCCCTCCCTCCCTCCCTCCCTCCCTCTCTCCTTTCCTTCCTTCCTTCCTTCCTTCCTTCCTTCCTTCCTTCCTTCCTTCCTTCCTCCCTCCCTCCCTCCCTCCTTCCCTCCCTCCCTCCCTCCTTTCCTTCCTTCCTTCCTTCCTTCCTTCCTTCCTTCCTTCCTCCCTCCCTCCCTCTCTCCTTTCCTTCCTTCCTTCCTTCCTTCCTTCCTTCCTTCCTTCCTTCCTCCCTCCCTCCCTCCCTCCCTCCTTTCCTCCCTTCCTTCCTTCCTTCCTTCTTTCCTTCCTTCCTTCCTTCCTTCCTTCCTTCCTTCCTTCCTTCCTTCCTTCCTTCCTTTCTTCTTACCTTTTTTGGGGAAATCCCTATTATTTTGGTCTTGGTAGGAGGAAGGATCCTAACTTCTGATGGGGCAGGTGAAGAGGGATACCTTAACAGCCAGGCATCCTGACTGTGAGGGAGACAGAGTGACCATGGGTCACTAAGCAGAAAAAAGATGATTTACAAATCACTGGGCCAGGGCAGAGGGGCTCTAGAAATTAGTCAAGGGATTAGGAGCAATGCCCAAAGACTTGCTGGGGAGCTGGCCTGCTGAGGAAATGGCTGTGCTGCTTCTGAGTCCCAGATTCTGGAGCTCAAATCCCTGTTAGGAAAGGGACTGTTTGACACTGCTCAGAAGCCACTTCCGCTTGGGCAACTTGACCTTGCAACCAGTGACCGTGCAGAATAGACACTCCAAATAGAGCCTGTTTTCTTGAGTTATCCCCTGATAATGGATAGAGCTGAGGTCACATGACCAGGCCCAGGCTGCAAAGGAACCTGGAAAAATGACTTTTCAGATTTCTGTCTTAGGAAGATGGGACCTGTGGTGGAGAGAGTGGATTACCCAGAGATTACAAAATGATCACAAGGTACCGGGCAGCCAGAAAACACAGCAAATACTCAAATGTTTCTTACGGGGCAGATATTCTCTCTGTGTGTTCTCCAGCAGCTGAGGAATGAGCACATGATCTGGGCTGAGCCAATCAAATGTCCCCATCAAGAACCTTGACATCTGAGAGAACAAAGCAGACATCCAGGTCAAGTGGAGATTGCTTCTTGTGGCCCTAGTAGAATTGAAAGTCTGGGACAGTTTTCTAGAGGTGACAGGACCCACAGGGGCGTCCTAGCCAGACTTGGTCTGAGGCGTGGCCTTCATTATGGTTTTGCTTTCTTAGCTTCCTTTAATCTCTATATTTATTCTGTACCTGCTTTTCCATCCCTTCCATCAAGTCCATGAGCTGTGCAATAACCTTTCAATGAAATAATTTTCTATCTGATGTTGGCAACACTCGTTGGTATAGAAATTGGTACTAGCAAGTAGGTTGCGGGCAATCCTAAACCATCAGGGGGAAGGGAATAACTTGTGATTGTTTCTGGACTAACTAGGGCTAGGAGAATCTAGCAGATTAAGGTATATGGAAGTCTTTTAGGTCCCTGGACCCATTCCAACATATGGGGGTGTTGTCTGTGGGAGGGGCTTTCCCCCACACCATCAATCAAGTCTCTGACACCAGCTGGGTACCCTGCAATTCAGCTCAATGCTGACACCATTTTACCACAGAATGCATTATATTCTACAGATTAAGGGCTCAGTCCTGCAAGACCTAGCCATCTTCTCCCTCAACTTCAAATGCCAGTCAAAAGCCCAAGATATTACCTGTACTTCTGACCAGTTGGCTATAAATCAGAGGTTTTGTTATCAGAACCCAAATGTTTTTCCTTGAGTCTTCCCACCTACTGTGTGACCTTGCCCAAAGAAATGCACAAGTAGGAGTTTGCAGTATAGAAAGAAAAAAATAGTTTAATATTCAATTGGCCAATTTGGACACAGAGAATTTATGCCTTATAAATTCAACTTCCCAGTGGCATATAGGTGATTATATAGGGCAAGATCACAAGATGCTATGCGTTAGGGGTGTGGGTTCATGCTGAGAGTTAATTGGCTGGAGGTGAGGCAAAGGTAAGGGATCATTTCTTCAAGTCTTGAGGAGAGTTCAGAGGTCTTTTTCTGCGTTCCTCTGCCCAGCCTCTTGAGAAAGTAGCCAAGGGGTTGTTCCACCTTAGAGCTCAAAAACTAAAACCTAACTTAGGTCAAGATGTTCTCTTTCCAGGGGTCAGGAACTTTTTTGGCTGAGAGAGCCATGAACGCCACATATTTTAAAATGTAATTCCATGAGAGCCATACAACGAGCCGTGTACATTACACATTATCCTATAAAAATTTGGTATTGTCCCGGAGGACAGCTGTGATTGGCTCCGGCCACCCGCAACCATGAACATGAGCGGTAGGAAATGAATGGATTGTAATACATGAGAATGTTTTATATTTTTAATGTTATTTTTTTTTTTATTAAAGATGTGTCTGCGAGCCAGATGCAGCCATCAAAAGAGCCACATCTGGCTTGTGAGCCATAAGTTCCCGACCCCTGCTCTCCAGGGTGGGGCAAACATAGGTTGACAGTTGTTCACATGGAAAATAATACAAAAATTAATAAATAATAATATAAGAATAAACTCTGTATTTTCAGTACTCCCACATGTAAGCCTATTTTTGCCCTACCCTGTATATATTAGATTACATATTAGATTAAGGCAGCAAATAATTAAAATAACAAAAACAATTGCAGCTTCTTTAGAAAAGTAACATACGCACCCAGGCGGCTGACAGCACCTCAAGCCAGTGTTTTAAAAGCTCTTTTGTGAAGCAGTATATTTGCATGTACAGCATCACTACACAAAATTGTATCTGATTTTCTACAGCTGAAGCAAACGTCTATCTCTTCCTTCTGAGATGTCTTTCATCAGAAGTGAAAAGGGTCTGCATTCAAGCTAAGCAACGAAATCACATCAGTTAGTAGCGAGGGAGGGAAAGATAGACCGAGAAGCTTAAAGCTTACAACATGGACAAGAAAAGGGCCGGAAATTTGTTTGAACAAGTATCATAAGAACATGTGATGTTTTATATTTGCAAGAGAATGAGGGATTCGTGGACCATGGGTAGTGATGTAAAGAAGTACAGCGACATCCTCAGATCTCTAACATTTTGATTCAGAACTCAGAGAATAGATATTCTCATTGACTGTAGTTATCCATTGAAACTGAAAACCAAAAGCGAATTTTGACCCTGTGGATTGCTAAAGCAATGTTTACTGGATGTATAGTACCACCAAGTGTCTTTTATATAAGTGAGGTTATTATTTAGAAAATAGTGGACGGGCCTTCAAGAGCTGGAATGGAGATATGTGGACAGATTTGGAGCACTGGGAACTTTCAATTCTCAGTAATTCTCCTACTGATCCCCAGGGAAAGCAGCCCTCCCCCCCCCCCCATGTTGGGTGCTTGAAGGTAAGGTTCTTATCTAAACACATTATCTTTGAAGAGGAAGCTAGTTCTATGCAGGAGTTCATACCTATAAATAGACTCATATCCCAGTATTCCTTGAGCTGGGAATCCAATGAAGAATGTAAGCCTTGGTGGAAAAGGATCAGTCACAAAATAATAATTTTGCTATGGGTTTATGTGCTGGAAACCCTGAAGTCAATATGTTAGCTCAAACAATTGGGATTAGTTCTAAGTGGTGGCTTGGTTGGTTGAGTGAAATGTACAGTGGGAAGAGAAAGACAGCGAGAAAGAGGGAGAATGGCCCACAGATGGTGTTAAAGGCACAAAAAAATTACATTAACACCTGCCCAGATTCCAAGCATACTTACTCTTTTTACTTTGCTGTTCTTCCCTCACTCCGCATCTATGAAATCATGGGGTCTTCCAATGACAGAGGAGAAAACAATTTATGCTTGGCCTCCAGTGAGTCTGCACTGTGTGCGTTAGCCAGGACTGTACCTCTGTGGTGGCACTTGTGGGTGGTGGGGTAGGCTGGCGGAGGAGGACCACTGACCAGGGACAGGGCTTTACCAAAACATTCACAGTCCATTTGCAGTTCTCTATGGGAGAGTTGAACTGGCACTGTTAGTGGAGAGCTGCCTGATCTTTGTTTGTTTTTTTGTTTGTTTGTTTAATACATGAAGAGGGTTATGAGGGTTTTGGGTACCCAAAGAGGTAGACTTAAGGTACCTTTAATTTAATTTAACTTTATCTTATTTTGGGAGTGGGAGTGGGGGTGGAGGCTACCCAGGACCTGAACACCCATTCTATTATGGTGAAATTCCCTATTCCAAGGGCCTTGGTAGGATATATTCCCATAAGCAACCTCTTAGGTGATATTCCCTCTCTCTGGCAGCTAAGACATGGGCACTTGACCCAGGCTGACTAATCAGAAGCTGCAAAATCCCAGGGAGGCAGATGTAGTTGTTCAGAACTTCAGTTGTTCTAATCAGACTCGCTCTGAAGTATGTCCTCGCCTCTGGCCTCAGCTCCCGAGGCCCCCTTTTTGCCGGCCAAGTTTTCGTTTGAAGGTCACCAGCACTCTCAACTACATTATGCACCACCATTTTTTCTTCCCAGAATATTCTTTTCTGCTTATCTTAACCAGGAATGGCTCCTTTTGTTTAGAACCTAAAGCCTGCCTGATGTAAGGATTCCCTGCACGATGTTTGGCACAGACAGACAACCAGTCTGTGGTAGTGACTGCTGTTTTACTCAACAGCCTTTATGATTTTGCTAAAAGATAGAAAAAATCCCTTAAGTCTCTTTCTATGGCATGCAATTATGTTTGGTCTCTTCTAGGATAATCCTTGCATCTACTTAAAGCTGTCTCTCTCTAGAAGCATTCTTATTCCTCTCTGTCAGCTTGTGATAGTAGCAAATTAAATGGTCCTTCTTTCTCGTGAAACCTGGGTTTCAGGGTTATCCTGATAGCTAGTGATATCACTGGTATTTTTGTGACAGATTTTTGGCTTGCATGGTATAAACGGATCTACCTTTGGCTCTAACATTCAGAAATTCTACTTAAAATTTCAAAAATCATTTTGCTTAAGACTTTAAAGAGTAATGATATTTAAAAAAATCATATTGCCTTTTATTTTCTTTGTTAAGGATGTATGCTTAATCAATTAATGTATTAACTAATTAGTTTTATATACATAATTAGTTACTGTATATAATTAGTTCATTTATTAACTAAGAAAAATTGTAGTTGGTCTGAAGGTATAAAACAATCATTGTTTAAGGAGGAGATATTCCTTAAGTTATGTGAACAAGAACCTGACTTAGTGATCCTCATGGAAAAACCACTGTTGTGCCAAGTACCGAAGCTGGTGATAAGCCCCCTGAGAGCCACAGTCCAGCTGCTGGCAGACGAGGAACTCTGGTCAGTGTGAGGAGTTGCCCTGAGCGAGAACTGCATTATGAGATGGGCTTTCCAAGGCAGAGGCCACCGTGACAGCCCTCTCTCCGGCCGGCCCTCCCTGCCTTTTGGGAACACCTACACGATTCACCGCATCTCCTTTTTCAGGTAACCTCTTGCTGCTCCATTTCCCAGAGAATCAGTTAGGGAGAAGAAAGTGGGGCTCTTATTGTTATAGTTGTTCCATCCATCTGGGGTTTATTTTCATGGAAGACTTCAATGCTTTCCTATCTCTTATGGGTTTCTGGACACAGTCCCAAGTCATGGGGGTGGGGAATGAGATGGGGTACACAGGAATTCAGCTCAGCTCAGTTCTCCCACTAGTTAACCTGAGGCAGCATCAAGCTCCTCAGGTTAAGGGTTCGGGCCTATGAGACTGCCCTCCCTACTCTTCAGACGCCAGTTGCTAGTCTAGGTTGTCATCTGTACTTCTGAACACCTGGCAGTAAATAGAGGTTCCCACAAGGCCATTCTTGCTCACAGAACTCAGAGAAACATGTTACATGCTGGATGGCCAGTTGATTATAAAGGATATGACTCAGGAACAGGCGGATGGATGGAGAAGGTGCACAGGGCAGGCATGCGGGAGGCCCCAGAGCTCTCGGACCCTCCCCACGGGCACCGCTCTCCCAGCGCCTCCTGTGTTCACCAACGCAGAAGCTCAATGAACCCCATCCTTTTGGGTTTTTATGGAGGATTCATTACATAGATGTGATTGATTAAATTAGTAGCCATTGGCTATCAATTTAACCTCCAGCCCCTCTTCCCTCCCCAGAGAGGTTGAGGGTGGGACTGAAAGTTCCATCCCCTAGTCACAGGGTTGGTTTTCCTGGCAACCAACCCCATCCTTTGGTGTGAGGTCCAAAAGATACCTTTATGGCTTTCACTTAGAAAATTTTAAGACTTTTACGAGCTCTGTGCCAGAAACAGGGAATAAGACCAGATATATATTTCTTATTATAAATCACAGCATCACACCATCCAGCCTCACTACATTGGTAGTGTAACTGACTCTTCCACCTAGGAGGTCTTGAGGAAAGTTTGGAGTATCCATTATTCATTTAACGTTCTTGGTCAGTGGCCATAAATGCGTGTCCTGTAAGAAATAGCCAGAGGCAGTGTTTCCAAGACTGTTGCCTTATCACCTCTAGCCCAGAGCACTGGCTTTTTGTTAAATATTTATTTATAAATCACTCCCAGGCTGCTCTGTGTACCCGTCCACTGAATGATTCCCAGGAGGCCTGATTATTCTCTGCTCACTAAGGCAAAGCCACCAGTCTGCAAACTGTCCACATGCTGTCCAGGCAGTCATTCCGACAAATAGACCACGTGCACTGCCAAAGCCATGCTCCTTTCGTCCTTGCTGGCAAAGTCCCTCGCTCCAAGGGAGACCCTAATTAGTCTAACTCCACCATTGAGGCCTATTCCCCTTGCCAGAAATTGGTTTAAAAATATGACTAAATGCAGTTCCGGCCAATGAGATGTGGGAAATTACTGCTGTAGCTTTGGGGCATGGCTTCACTGCTGACAGAAAGGGACACAGTGGAAGAGATGGCCATTGCATGTAATGCTCGGAGTGGCAGCAGCTGTCCTGTGTCCACGATCTCATCAAGGACAAAATTAACACTGTGGTACAGTTGAAACTTAGACGAAATCCTGGAAATAATAATAATAATAATAATAAACATCCACAAACACATATATATGTTTGCAATGTTCCAGTTATCATTCTGGGTGCTTTATAGCATGCGTTTTGAGAAATTTTGCTGTTAAAAAAAGAGATAAATGGAGCTGTAGCTTGAAGGTCAAGAGAGAATTTCATCAGTAATACTCATAAGATTTTCCCAGTACTAGCCCAACATCCACAAAATTTGAATACATGCTCATCTTCAGTCCTTGGAGCATCTACTCCAAGCAACGCTGTGTGCTGGGAGCTCAGCCTTTACTCTGAACTCATGGTATAGTTGCCAAAGGCCACAGTAGAGAGTCAGTGGTACCCGAGGGCACAAGTGTAGACACAGGAGGGAGCATCTTCCTCGGTGAAGCCTTGTGAACACGACAGTCATTCTGTTCCAGGAGAACAGAATCCACGTTACAGGTATTCTAAATTTCAACTCCATCAAGGAACTCTCCCATCCTGTGGTTAGTTGGGGCATTGTCCACGTGCTATATCTGTCCACGGGCTATGTCCACGTGTCTGTGTTCAGTGTCTCTTCTCTAAAAGTAGGCAATTCAGATATGTTTGCCTCTTGAAAAGTTAGAAACACCTGTTAGCCCTTGCTGTCTCCAGTTCCTCTTCCACTAGTCACTCTTCAACCCCTGCAGTAAGGCTTCTGATGCAGTCTCTTCATGGAAAATGGTTCTTGCTAAAGTCACCGTTGGCCTCCATCTTGCTAGATCCAGTTCTCACTTCACAGTAGGGATGGTGTCTACTGTACTTACTTAACTATCCTTGGTGCCCGGGGTAGTGTCTGACACACAGTAACTGCTTAATAAATATTGGTGAGTGAATAAATGAATGAATGAATGAATGTATTCTATCTAAATCACATGGGGTGTTGAGGGCAGAGTCAGTGCTAGAATTCAGATTCCAAATCTTTTGCTATTAAAACATACCTTGATAGAGCTTTACACAATAAGACTGGGGTGTATAACACGTACAGTTTCTAAAGAAGGAAACAAAGATACCACTTTTGCTTCCTTGCTTTTATAAACAACTAACTCCATGAGCACATTGAGCCAGGAGTCACTTTTCCTTTTCAAACATTCTTCCCAACAAATGCTCTTGCCCAACAGTCAGGTGCATGATGGAATGTCTTCAGCAAATTTTTCACATGGACATCAGTTTTGTTTTGAGCTTCCCACCCTCCCTCAACTCTCCCAATAACACTTTGAAAGAACAGGTAAGTCTGGAAATTTGACAAGGGAACAATGGGGGGAAAAAAATCTGTTTTCAAGCTTCCTTATCAATCACATAAACTGCTAACTAATTATTCCAATGCACCAAATAGGCCAAAGCGATGAGTATTTTTTATAGAGATGGCTTTCACAGCCGAGGACTGGCCGGAAGACCCAGCTGGTTGGCCCTGCTGCTCCAACCAAGGCAAACAACATACCTTTGCAATTCACGGCTTAGAAAAGCAAATCAGATTTTTGAAGGTTTTAATTGCTTTTTAATTGGTTTTCCCACAAAACCTCATGAAATTTCAGACAGAAATAAGAGCAGTAGACATCGCATTTTTGGAAGGAAATGGCCTCATGCCTTTGCCAGTATTTATGGGAAAGGCAAATGTTACTTTATTTGAGAGAATGACTAAGCTTGGCTATCAGTCTTCTTCTGTGTGGAGGTGCCATCCTAGTGCCAATGGCCAAATGGAATTAGGGAAGGTATTTGCCTAGAGCACCGAAAGGCAAGGTAGCTAGATACAGCCTCTAAATGTCAGTCAACGTCATAGTTTAGGAAGAGGAACTGAACATTAGGCCTCCAGGATGAACCAAGGCCATCAGCAGGAAATAGAGTGACAGGGTTGGACGTGCTTGGGGAACTGAGATCAGGTTGAAATGCAGTGTCCTGGGTGGGCCATGGAAAGAGGGTCAGAACCAAGTGACCCTTGTTATTCAAGATCCAGGTCGATGAACCAGGGAGACAGGCTCTTGCAGGGCTGAATGCCAATGGCCCTTTGCTCCTAGAAATGGAACACTGGCTGGATGCTTGTATTCAGCCAATCCAACATTGCCCACTCACCTTTGCAGGTGCTTCTCATTTCACTACAGAACCAACAAAGGAAGACAAGCTCATGCCTGTTTGGTTTCCACCAGTTAGGTGTCCTGGTTGCCTTTGGAATAAAACAAAAATTTGCCTGATGCTCACCAGTGACATTTTGTCAAATTTTTAGAGTTATATTCTCCTTGAAGGACAAATAAACACTCAGACACATTTCGGCCAATTCCTCCAACTTCCTATATTCTATAAACACCATGACAACTATAAAGAAGCCAGACATGAATATAGCAATGTCTGAAATTTAGGGTAACAAAGTAGGACATTTCAAAATCAGGTATCTTCTGAATTAATAACCTATTTTTGGTTTGTTATGATTTTTTTTATGGTGACCTCTGTAAAATAATACTGTTCCTTTTTATATTAAAGAAGAGGCTTTGGGGAAAGCAGAACATTCACATTTCACACAGACTAATACAGCCCTTGGCCTCGAGGTTCCTAAGGAACAGGAAACTTGTGAGAGTCCTCATGAGGATGACAGACCAGAAATTTAGGAGATGTTTAGGGTGCTGTCCATGAGGTTGTGGCTAAATATGCCTGCTGACCTAGTAAGAGCAGGAAAGTTGAGAGGGGGTTAGAGAGTTAATAAATGGGTGGAGTGCAGTTTCAGCACTTTTAGAAATGGAGGTACCCAGATAGCCTAGCAGATTGTCTCTTTCAAAGAAGTGCGTGAGCTGGTAGTCACCCCTGCCCAAGGTGGGGCTCAGAATAGGGATTTTAGTTGTTCAAGGACAAGAAATATGTTTGGTTTATCTCAGAGTCCCCAGGGAATGTTTGTGAAGGGACAGATGGATGAATGGCAGGGAAATAGTACATAGCAGGCCACCCCCAGGCGTAGGCTGGGAACGCAATACTAGGCATATTGTCGGAACAGAAGTTGGTTACAAGGGACGAAAGGTGGTGGTGGTATTTCAAAATAGGGTCGCTCCATGTAGGCTATAGCTCAAGAACAGGACTGGCACCCAACTACCCAACAGGACCAACTCATCTGAGTCAGACGTGCAGCAAAGGGTTTTGACGCCAAGTCCCAGACTAGAGGTCCCAGAGTGCTCTGGAAGGCTGGCCTGCAAGTAGGCCTCCAGATGCTGCAGCTGTGGGAAAGAGGGCAGGGTCCCTGAGGCTGGGCGGACCCCTGCCCAGGATGAGGAGAGAGCTTCTGCTTGGCGCTGAGATATTTATGCATCTTTCTCTTTCACAACTCCTTTATTTCTCTCCTCAATCAAAATGTCCAGTCATTACGACTGCTCTTCGACATTTTTTTGTTCAAACAACCTAAAGACCCATAAGCTGCGATTCTTGCAGATGCTACCTATCAACTCGCTATCAGAAACACATTAGCACAGCCATATGATTATTAAAACACTGATATATTCTGTACTGGGCACAAAGCAGCTGCTGTGCTGAGACCCCTCTGGTGGCCCTGCCAGCATCCTGGCTTCTCCCCGAAAGTCATGATCCAGCAATTAGAGCAGTAATTCCTGGCACAGCAGGGTCTGAATCTGTTCTGGGGGCCAGGGAGGGGGCTGTGCCATGTTGATCATTACAGGTGGTGAATACCATCCTTGGATGTATTCATCCCTAAGGTAAAGCTAATCATAGGACCACCTGTAGATTGAGAGCGTATGAGTGAGATCTGGAAGTAAGAAGTCTTATGGGGATGTTGGGTAAACAGAGGCCAGCTGCCCAGCTGTTACTCTCCTGATGTGGAGTCTCCAGACTCGTCCACGAGAAGCAGGTCTGTGGAGTCAGTGTTGTCTGAACAGCCGCATGTACCAACCGCCTCTCGCCTGTCTTTTCTTAAAGCTGCTCGTTACCCAAGAACTCAAAGGAAAACAGATCTGAGTCTTGGGCCAGACTGTGTGTTGGAGCAGGGACTAAGTTCTGGAAGGCCGAGGGTTTCTTGTATGGAATAACAAACCCAGCACAGTGTGGGAGCTACAATTTAGTTTTTGTCTTTGTTCTTACTTTTCCTTCTTCTTGTTACAGCATCCTGCTTGGCCACCCTTGTAGTTGGACACGTGGCTCTCTATCATGGTCAATCAGATCTTCTCTCAAAGGAATGGGGGGTGCTAAAATGACCGATTCGGTTTCCTGGGAAGTGCTGTGTCCCCCTGTTCCCGATGTGCTCCTGTTGAGAGGGGTCCTGCCTGACTTTCTGTCTGGTTCTTCAGTTTCATCTCTGATTTGCTGAGTGACCTTATTGTCCTTCTGATTACACTGCCTTTCTTATTTCAATTGCTCACACCCCGAGAATCCTGACCAATCCACCCCATAGTAAGAAAACAAAAAGAATTCACAGGGAAAATGACCTAAGTGTACCATCAGTAAAAGCCATGGAGCCCATTATCCTACACTAGTATAGATGCACAGACTTGGAACAGTCAATAGTTTTGTGTGTTGGGTTTGAACTTTGTAGGCTGAAAATAAAGTATTTCTGCATCCAAAATACTGTCAACTGAACAGGCCTTAAATACACTTACATTTAAAATTAGCTTGACATCCACGCTGTGTTGCTATTGTGCTTCCGTCACTTGGGCAGAACCTTAGGAAAAGAACAGAAAGGGGGTTTGCTTGAAAGGCTGGATGTTGATAGACGTTGCCACAATGAGCCAGCCGCCCTCTGACAACCTTTCCGGGAACTCTTGCTATTTAGTAATTCATCTCCTGCAGGAACGTCTCACTTCAGTCCTTTCTCTAATCCTCAGAAGAATCTAGGGGCGACAGGCACCTCCTGAGCTAACTCTTGGGGGCTCAGATCAGGGGAAGAGAAAGGTCTTGGGAACGGCAGTGGGAGGAATCACAAGGTTGAATAACTCGAGTTTACAAAACAGTGAGTGGAGAACCCAGCGATTTAGGACTCTGATCATTTATTTTGACAGGTGTAGTTTATCTCTGCTCATTTATAATAATTATACATTGTGCAGACTCATTATCCTGCCCCCCTTCTGTCTCCGTGCTAAGAGCAGTTAAAAGTAAATTTGGCAAGTGTGTGTGGGGGGCGGGGGGAGTGAGATAATGGGTGTTAATGACCAAATGGGAAATCTATACTTGAGACACTCACTGTGAGGGTGCCACACGGATCGGATCGTTGAAAGAGTGCAGTCAGGCTTTGAAATGACATTTCTGAACTCCTGTTTTCCCTCCCAGCAACACTTCGTTGGGATCAAACACAGTCAAAGACTCACTTTTCCCATCTCCTGTTGCTCTCCCCTCTCCTAAGAACACAGAATCATTTGGATTTGGAGTTCAGAATGATAATTGGTTTTGGGATGAGATCGATACAGATGATTTAGATTAGAAGATCCTGAAATGTTTATTTTGGCCAGAGAACCTGGGAGGCAATATAATTTATTGGTGACTCACATTGGCCCTGGAACCAGAGAAAGTCCCAGCTCTGCTATTTACTAAATGTGTTATCCAGTGGTGAGATTCAGCCGGTTCACCCCGGTTTGGCAGAATTAATACCTAATATTTTGTTGAGTTCGGTGAACCAGTTGTTAGAATGGCACTTATAATCAGGGTTCTCTCTAAGGTGGGTGCCTGGGCAGCCGCCCAATGTGGAAATCACAAATTTACACTCCTTATTCTGTTTTAATATTTATCTATGCAACCTCGTATTCTAAGCACCTGCAGTAATGTTCATTCTATCCATAGGCGAAAAAAAATTGCAAGCGAGGACGCCAATCAAGAAGCAATATGGAAATATCTTAAACAACAGTTTTATTGCTTTTGTCTGGTATTTAATATTTTTTCATTAATATTTTAAAACTCTTATAATCTTGACATCCTTTTTTGTTCTTATTTAAGTATTAAATACGTGAAATAATAAACCACCTTTTTGTATATTGTTTCTTATACTTAAAACGGTCATTGGGGCAGAGAATCGGTGGTTAAGTTATTTGAATCCCACACTGGTGTTACCTATAACTTAGTTTGCTATCAGTAACATGGGATAATGACAGTGCCTACCTCAAAGGTTTGTTAGAAGGATTTCATTAGTTAGCATCACTAAAAGTGCTTAGAACAGTTTCTGTCACCTATTAAATACGATGTATGTATGTTTATTATTATTATAATTTGTAAAAGAGAGGTAATAACATTATCTACCTTAAAGATGATGCTGTGAGGGTTAAATAATATAACTCACACAGCACTCAATAAAATGTAGTTATTTTTAGTATCCACTGACCTTGTGTTATTAAAAATCTGAGCTTGGAGTTTTGAATAGAAACTTCACAGTATTACAATATTAGTTCAACAAGCATATTCTGCATGTCCGGTCTCAGCCTCTGATCCTGACCCTCCGAAGGGAAGGGAGGCATGAAAGCAGATACTTTACTAGGAGAAACGCTGAGGGACCCCATGCTCCACATAGGACTGAAGATAAAATATCATTGTCTTTTTGGAAAGAGTTGTTAAGAAGCCTGTTCTTGCGGAATCCTTATAACCATTCAAATAACTGAGTCTTGTTGACCATCTTTCGCCTGAATCTCTCTTCTCAAGACAAAGATCCCTGTTCTCCCTCTGGACGCAGGTGAAGAGTGCTTCATTGCCTCTTGGGCACACTCCATTGTCTCTGGCTTTGTTCTCAGGTTTATTGAGTCAGGACTGCCATCGGCCCACATAGCGCCTTTGTTCAAATCATTGAGTGACGGTTCTTGCTCTAGGTGCCCTGGCGCATGCTTGTACAACTGTACATGACAGCTCATGCCACCTCACTTTCTTTTTTCTTTTTTTTGAGTGAGAGGAGGTGAGATAGATTCCCGCATGTGCCCAGACCAGGAACCACCTGGCAACCACTGTCTGGTGCTGATACTTGAATCAACCAAGCTATCCTCAGTGCCTGGGGCTGATGCTTGAACCAGTCAAGCCACTGGCTGCAAAAGGGAAAGAGTAAGAGAAGGGAAAAAGGGAGGGGAAGCGAAGCAGATAGTTGTGTCTCTTATGTGCCCAGACTGAGAATCGAAACCCAGATCATCCATATGCCTGGCCAATGCTCCATCCACTGAGCAACCAGCCAGGGCCACTCACTTTCTAACTTACTTTGTTGACATTTCAGCTTTGGATAGCTTTGCCACCTGAGGTAGCCTTTGAAATCTAAATGGGTAAGCACCACCTCTGCTCTAGGGAAGCTTTAAAAAAGAGTAAATTTTACATTTTTAAAAAATCTAGGCCCTGGCCGGTTGGCTCAGCGGTAGAGCGTCTGCCTGGCATGCGGGGGATCCGGGTTTGATTCCCGGCCAGGGCACATAGGAGAAGCGCCCATTTGCTTCTCCACCCCCACCCCCTCCTTCCTCTCTGTCTCTCTCTTCCCCTCCCGCAGCCAAGGCTCCATTGGAGCAGGGATGGCCCGGGCGCTGGGGATGGCTCCTTGGCCTCTGCCCCAGGTGCTAGAGTGGCTCTGGTCGCGGCAGAGTGACCTCCCCCCCCCCCGGAGGGGCAGAGCATCGCCCCCTGGTGGGCAGAGCATCGCCCCTGGTGGGCGTGCCGGGTGGATCCCGGTCGGGCGCATGCAGGAGTCTGTCTGACTGTCTCCCCGTTTCCAACTTCAGAAAAATACAAAAAAAAAAAAAAATCTATTGATTTTTTTAGAAAGAGAGGAAAGAAGAGATAGAGAGACAGGAACATAGATCTGTTCCTGCATGTGCCCTGACTAGGGACTAAATTGGCAACCTCTACACTTCAAGACTATAGGTAGGGCGCAGAGCGCATTCCTAGCAGTTGTGGCTGATGCAATGCTGTGAGGACACTCCAGCACCTGAAACTCTCTTGGGCACACCCAGGAGGGAGCTTGCCTGCTGTGAGGAACTCAGCGCCAACCAGGCAGCTCCCTGACCTTTTCAGCCATCGGCTGTGAAGGACACGCTGTAACACCCTGTAGGCTGAACGTGTATATATAAGCTAGCTTACTTCCTGAATAAATCGGATCTGCATCACTGAACCTGGTCCCCAGAGTCGGGTCTCTGTGTCTCCGTCATCCTCACCCCCAGTGGGCCTTGTCCACACAGGACAACAGTCAAACCAACTGAGCTGTCTGTCCAGGGCTTCGTTTATTTTTTTTAAAGTGAGGAAGCAAGAAGTGAGTTATCTAGGGAAAGGTTTTGCAAATAGGCTAGATGTCGAAACTGTGGCCGGAAACTCCTGTGTCCTCTGTCCTTCTCCACCGTGATTGTAGGAGGGTTCACTTTGCTCTCATGCCCATACTGCAGTGACTCTGAAGCTCTCCGCCACATCTCTTCTTATGCAGGAATAGAGGCCATCTGGGGGGAGTTCTTAAAAGGGTGACCTTCTTCTTCTGACCCAGCTCTCATAGTTCGTCTCTGCCACCCTGGAACATGCTTTACGGATGCTTATAGTTGGCACTATTCCCCAGGCCTATCGTGAGGTCTGTGTAAGGGCAGAGTGACCCAACCCTCTCCAAACTGCCAGAACCTGGGGTGTGGGCTCCTGGGTCTCAGGGAGAGACATACCATGGTATATGTAACTCACCACAGTATTAAAGGAGGCCCCCAGAAATCTGTGAGCTCTTGCTAAGACCATTGCAACCTGTCTCCCTACAATGAATTATCCACTAAGCTAATTCCTAAAGGGAGTCCATAGTGAAAATTGGTAACTCACCTTCCCCTCTAAGTCCCCCGGCACTGATCCTACTATGCCCTCTGTCCCTCGTTACGTCAGTCACCACTACACTCCCAAGCCTCTCTGGACATTCCTGGGCTCCTGGGTGCATCCCCAAATTGTGCAATACTTCCTCTAATTTGACAATTTCACACTCATCTCTAATATCTTTGACTCTATTCCTTGTGTTAAAAAAATAGAAAAGAAAAAAAAAACAAGAAAGAAAGAAAGAAAGAAAGAAAGAAAGAAAGAAGGAAGGAAGGAAGGAAAGAAAGAAGATTCTATATCTGTCACCCTTCTCTGTGTGTCCCCTACCTCGCATTGCGGTGACACCCCAGAGAACACCACCACCTTAGTAGCCCTATCAAAAGCCGGTTGTTATTCTCACTCTTCGAGGGTCACCAGGATAGGAGACAAGATGCTGTCCTTGGGGTTTCTCATTGTCCCTCAGCCACAATGTCCCTCCCTTCTGAAGTTACAGCTATGAAAGACCAAAACAAATCGAGTCATTGCCTTCAAGACAAAAACCAAATACCTATATACTACCTATGTGGGCTGGTGATAAACATTATAGAACAACAAAGCATGGAGGGGGAGAGACAGCGATGGTAGGATCATAAGAGAAGCTGGTCTGAGAGGGAGTGAACCGTGCAGGTGTCAGAGACAGAGACAATGCGCACAGCCCCCCGAGGGCAGCGTCTCAGGAAGTGGCCCACCCAACACCCAGGCCTCCACCCTTCATTTCCGTACCTTCTCACGTCAAACAGTGTATTTCTCCACCAAATCTCCAGCATCTTTTCACCAACTATACCCCAGAGGCCATGTCATTAGCCGTAGCCGAACCATCTTCGGATTCTTGATGTAAGCATCCTACTCTTCCATGACTACTTTCTGTTTTTCCAGGTCATTAGCTTCAGCCCTGCCCCCCCCCCCCCCCCCACACACACACACATACACACTCATTGAGGCCTCCGCGGACTCCAGCACGGACTCCAGCACTCTTTGCTCTTCACCACTCCCCTCTTTGCTCAGCTTAGGTGACATGGTCCAGCCCTGCAAGCGACATCTTGAAGTTACCCTGTTTTCCTCGCCTCTCACCTCACCTCCACCAAACGAGCAGGCCGGAGCCCCAACACCGCTCTCCTTGGACTCCGCTGCTCAGCCTAGGCAGCAGAGCAGGGAGCAGAAGAGCACGTCCCTGCTGGTGGAGATCATTTCACATTGTGATCCCAGGTCACGGGTAGGCTTAGCACCGCCTGGCAGTCCTACTGGGTGTCCGTCATCCACTCAGTCTCTCACCCTTTAGGTTCTATTTCCTAACGCCTCCTCCCTCCTCCAACCGCCCGCACAGTTCCGGCCTCCACTCTAGTGCAGCGATTTTTTTGAAGCTGCAAACGGGGAGAGACAGTCAGACAGACTCCCGCATGCGCCCGACCGGGATCCACCCGGCACGCCCACCAGGGGCGACGCTCTGCCCACCAGGGGGCGATGCTCTGCCCCTCCGGGGCGTCGTTCTGCTGCGACCAGAGCCACTCTAGCGCCTGGGGCAGAGGCCAAGGAGCCATCCCCAGCGCCTGGGCCATCTTTGCTCCAATGGAGCCTTGGCTGCGGGAGGGGAAGAGAGAGACAGAGAGGAAGGGGGGGGGTGGAGAAGCAAATGGGCGCCTCTCCTATGTGCCCTGACCGGGAATCGAACCCGGGTCCCCCGCGCGCCAGGCCGACGCTCTACCGCTGAGCCAACCGGCCAGGGCTAGCGCAGCGATTTTCAACCTTTTTCATCTCCTGGCACACGTAAAATAATCACTAAAATTCTGAGGCACCAAAAAATATGTTTTTGCCAATCTGACAAAAAAAAAAATAAGTATAATATCGATTGATTTACAAAAAAAAAAAATTGTAATTACCTACCTTGTTTGTTCCAAGGTGACCTTTTTGTTTTATTTTATTAGTTTTTGTAAATATGTTTAATAACAGTTGTTCACATTAGTTTATTGTGTTTTTTAAATTGGCTTTATTGGGGGACGTTGGTTAATAACAGTACTTAGGTGTCAGGTATACATTTCTATAACGCGTCATCTGTACCCTGCACAGCAGCCCAAGTCAAGTCTTCTTCCATCGCCATTTATCCCGGCTCCACCCTCTGCCACCTTCCTTACCCTCCGTTCCTCCCAGAATCACCATGCTTGGCTGTGTCTCCGATCTTTTTTCCTTTGCTTAATCCCTTCACTTTTTTCACCCAGCCCCCCAATCCTTCTCCTCTGACAGCTCTCAGTCTGTTCTCTGTATCTTTGAGTCTGTTTCTATCTTGTCAGTTTATTTTGTTTATTAGATTCCACATAACTGAAATCATGTAGTATTTGTTCTTCTCTGACTGGCTTATTTCAAAGTGACCCTTTAAAAAAAGTCAGGTGCCTATACTTCTATATGAAGATTTCTGGTACCAAGAATTAACCAATCAGATGCAACCTTATTATGTGATGAGACCAATAAGATGAAATTCTTTTATATGACCTATATATTTATGGTTCAAGTCAGGGCATTAACACTGGACGGCTATTGAAGTGTTAGCTGTTGTCATGTTTTTATTTGACAGTCTAAGGGAAAAGAGATCAGTGCCCCTGACTAAATAGGTACTGCATGTTTTAAAACTTTTTGCAGCACATTGGTTGGAAATCACTGCTCTAGCTGATCTCATCATCACCAAAATGATGGAACCAGAAAGAAGAGAACTGCCTCATCTGGTTACTTCCTAATCTACTCATCAGCCTTTGTCTCTTTCTCTGTTACTGTGCCTTCTCTGCTGAGACAGTGGCTAGTTGGTCCAGCTGCTTGGTCTGGCCAGTCCCTGTGGTTGTGCATTGGACCCCATCCTGCCCATGTATTTGCAGACATTGCTGCTCCTTCAATTAACCCATCCAGTCCTTGCATCCTCAACTTCTTCCTTTGTACTGACTCATTCCCATCAGTATATAAACATGGGGGAGCTACCTATGGCATTTAAACAGCATTAAACAAGCTATCCTTAGCCATTACAACTTTTTGCTCTCTTTTAAAGTAAAACTTGTAAAAATTGTATCTGTATCTGCTGTCTCCAATCTAGTTATTCCCTCATCACTCTAAATCTCTCTCTTATTCAACCTACTCTATTTAGGTTGGTGGCCCCCCATCTCCCACCCCTCACACCTCCCTGCATCGAAGCTGTTCTTTTCAAGGTTACCAACGACTTTCTGCCAAATTCCATGGTCAGTTTTTTATCTTTACTCACCTGGACTCTCAGAAGCGTCGGATAGTCACAGCAGTCTTTCTCAAAACTTTCTTCATTTGACTTCTGAGTCATCCCACTCCTCCTGCCTTTTTCTTACCCCATTAGCTGCTCCTTCCAACAGCCTTTGCTACCTTTTCCTCCTCTTCCTGACACTCCTGCACTCAGTTCCCTTTACTCTCATACCCTCTCTCAACTCACCTAGCCCATGGAATTAAATCCCAGTCTTTTTGCTCTACCCTCACTTTTTCTCTGAGCTCCAGAATTGAATATCCAGCTAGCTATTTCTTACATTCACCTAAAGAGGTGAATCTCTACATGAAAAAAACAAACAAACAGATCTCTTGACTCTATTTCCCTGAACCCTAAGAGTTCTCCTTACAGCCTCACTTTCCCTTAACCCCAGATCTAATACAGCAGCAACCGTAAAAGGGCTCACTTTTCTTTACCTCATCTGTTATACCATTCGAACCAGGATGCTGTCGTCCCTTGTGGCAGAACAAACCAGCTGCCTGATTGATTTCTCCATCCCAATCTTGCTACCTACCTTCAGTTCTTTGCACAACAGCTGGAGGATCTTTTAAAACCATAAACCAGTTCATGGCGCTCTTTTTAGTTGTTGTTAAAATGTAATGATTACTTTTCCCGAGGCTCACTTTCTTTTTCTGTAAACTAGGAATTTTAATACCTGCCAGGTCTACCTTGTAGGGTCATTGTGATGACCAAATGAGATAAGTGCACTGGAGAGGTTATTGTTGTTTACTAACTAAGGCTCACCATTATTAAAGTTCTGAAGAGTGCTCAAGTGTAGGTCTTCAGAGTTTGTTATTTAATTGGAAGTGAATTCCCATTACATAAAATCCTTTCCTATTTAAATTCAAATAGAAAAAAAAAATCTGTTTTATATAATTGTAGGGAAGACAATCCATGCCTTTGGTCACCTGCAATACTGTGCAAAACTGCTGGTGACTATGCCTTCTTCTCACATACTTGAAAGCATCTCTTCCACACTTGACCTTGTTACCAGCTACATAATCCCTTTCAGAGGCTCTTTATAAATTTTCCAACAAAAGAAAGCACCCAATAAATACAAGATTCCAACATAGAAACATCCAAAACCTGGAATAAATACAGAATTAACTAAAAATAATTACATAAATCTTCCATTTGAAAACGTCAACATCAGGTTTACATTTAGCCACAATACTAAGAAGTTGGCTCATGCTCAGCTTGTTTTTGTAATGAAATCTCCTTGGTAAATTCAACTATTAAAAAAGAGATGATTTCAGCTGGTTCCTCAGTGGGTAGAGCATCCGTCAAGCATATGCACATCCGGGTTTGATTCCTGGTCAAGACACACAGGAGAAGTGACCATCTGCTTCTCCCCTCTACCCCTGCCCTCCCCCCTTCTTTTCCTCTTCCCTCCTGCAGCCAGTGGATCAGCTGGTTCTAGTGTGTCTCCAGGCACTGAGGTGCATCAGCTTAAGGTGCTAATAATAGCTCAGTACTCCAGCATTGGCCCCAGGCAGGGTTGCCAGGTGAACTGCAGTTATGGCACATGTGGGAGCCTGTCTTTCTGTTTCCACTCCTCACACTAAAAAAAAAAAGAAAAAGAAGAAAGAGAGTGAGGTTCCTCTTGGTGCAGTGGTCAGCAAACTCATTAGTCAACAGAGCCAAATATCAACAGTACAACGATTGAAATTTCTTTTGAGAGCCAAATTTTTAAAACTTAAACTATATAGGTAGGTACATTCCTTATTGAGGTAGTGCCTGCATGTAGTAGGTTGTGGAAGAGCCACACTCAAGGGGCCAAAGAGCTGCATGTGGCTCATGAGCCACAGTTTGCTGACCACTCTCCTGGTGTATATGATAACAAGCACAAAATAACTGGGAACCATCATTAAAATTAGCTATCCATGGCCCTGGCCGGTTGGCTCAGTGGTAGAGCATCAGCCTGGCGTGCAGGAGTCCAGGGTTCGATTCCCGGCCAGGACACACAGGAGAAGTGCCCATCTGCTTCTCTACCCCTCCCCCTCTCCTTCCTCTCTGTCTATCTCTTCCCCTCCCACAGCCGAGGCTCCACTGGAGCAAAGTTGGCTTGGGCGCTGAGGATGGCTCTGTGGCCTCAGCCTCAGGCACTAGAATGGCTCTGGTTGCAGCAGATCAACGTCCCAGATGGGCAGAGCATCGCCCCCTGGTGGGTGTGCTGGGTGGATCCCGGTCGGGGCGCATGCAGGAGTCTGTCTGACTGCCTCCCTGTTTCCAGCTTCGGAAAAATACGGAAAAAGAAAAAAAAAATTAGCTATTCACTGTGCAGAAATAGAATACTTAATAATATTGAATGTTTTGCCATTTATTACAAAGAAGGGCTGTAAGTGGGTCAAATCAATGACAGAAAACCTCGCATCACTCCAGAACTTCACAGATAGGCATGTGTCTTTCACAACATCTCTTATCTTCTTCCTTCAACACTTGCTTCTCTTCGTTGTTCTTGTTGTTTTTCTTCTTAGTGAATTTCCCCGACTTTAGGTTATTTGGTGCCCTCATCTACAATTGTAAAAGACAACCTACCAGTAAAGTTTTTAAGAACTGGTAAAATCTAAACCACCTTCTTTTTCCCATGGAGCTGAAAACTGAGACGTAGACGTATGAGCACACAAAAGAACATGTCTCTGACTTGTCTAGATTCTAAACGATCCCGAAGCGTGAGCCATATGGCCGAGCTCTCAAAGCCAGGAAGTGGCCAAACTGGGATTTTAGCTCAAGTCTGACTCCAAACATTATTCTTTTCTATGGAAACAGCACTGTCTCTTGTGGGAAGAATCACATAGTGTTTGTAGAGTTTGGATGAAAACAAGTGACAACCAGAAATATTACCCCCCAAAATCATTTCATACAATGGTTTGAAATATTCTGACTCCGTTTGATACAGGGATTTGTGATGGTCTTCTTGGCCTATCACATCAGTGACAAAAATAGCCTTTGGCCTAATGGTTTAGAGCTTGAAATAAATCAGAGGAAGGCAATCAATCAATCAAATATTCTTCCAGTGCCTTCTGTTTGCTCAACACTGTACTAGACTCTGTCAAGTGACAGCTCACACACCAGAGTTCTTCAGCATGTAAGAGCTGCACATGAAATAGTAGTATCATTAGAGGGAAAACAGGGTAAGGTGGTCTGGCTTCAAAAAACAGCTTCCCATGGGGGAGAGGTTTTTCAAATAACAAAATATACTCATGATTATAAACAGCATGGAAAAGTAATTGTATTTAATTGATGATTAGACCAGGGGCAGGCAAATTTATTGTATAAAGGATCAGATGGTAAATATTTTATGTTTTGTGGGCCATGCGTTCTCGGTTAGAGTGACTCAACTCAGCTGTTGTAGTGTGAAAGCAGCCCTAGAGGATCAAGTATAGGCACAAGCATGGTTGTGTTTCAATAAAACTTTATTTACAGCCCTGGCCAGTTGGCTCAGCGGTAGAGCGTCGGCCTGGCGTGCGGGGGACCCGGGTTCGATTCCCGGCCAGGGCACATATGAGAAGCACCCATTTTCTTCTCCACCCCCACCCCCTCCTTCCTCTCTCTCTCTCTCTTCCCCTCCCACAGCCAAGGCTCCGTTGGAGCAAAGATGGCCCGGGCGCTGGGGATGGCTCTGTGGCCTCTGCCCCAGGCGCTAGAGTGGCTCTGGTCGCGCTAGAGTGGCTCTGGTCGCGGCAGAGCGACGCCCCGGAGGGGCAGAGCATCGCCCCCTGGTGGGCAGAGCGTCGCCCCTGGTGGGCGTGCCGGGTGGATCCCGGTCGGGCGCATGCGGGAGTCTGTCTGACTGTCTCTCCCCGTTTCCAGCTTCAGAAAAATACAGAAAGAAAAAAACAACAACTTTATTTACAAATACAGGTGGCCGTCTGTTTTTTTGTTTGTTTTTCACTGCTTAAATAAACAGGTTTTATTTGCCTGTTTTTAGCCTTGTACCCAATTAATTGCTTAACATTTGAGAACAAACTGAAAGGTAGGAAATAAGCATGATATAATTCCCTATTATAAGTTTATTTTTACACAGTAGGCCTTGTCTTTTTGCCCTTCATTTAAAGCATAAAGAAGAGAAATTAACAGGGTGATGGGGGGGGGGTTGTTAGTTATCATGTAACTAATGTTAAACTGAACCATCCTCAACCTTTGTGACTTGAGTCCCAATCTCTCATTTCTTCTCAAATTTTCTATTGTAATTCTTTGCAGAAGTAACTTCTGTTAGAGATCCCGGTGGGCTACATACTGCATACAGTTTTATTGAAACAGACAACAACATATAGTTGTAGCCTCGTAAGTTCATTTTATAAGGAAGCTGGAGATCTTGGGGACTTCTGGATTCAGCCACAGAGTAACTGCTACCAGGTGACCTCTTTGAGCTCCAGCTCCTGCATCTTGCCAGTGAGTAAGCTGAACATAGGAGACCACTCTGGGAGTGCTGGGCATCAAGATTCAAAGGTTTTACCATAGTCCCCAGACTGTGGGAAGCTCACACGACTCTGAGTTCTCCACTTTTCTGAAGCCATGGAGGGTGGCCCTCTGTTTTTGATCCACTGGTAGTAGCCTGCTAACCCTTCATTTAGGCTGAATGTGAGAGAAGGCTGCAGAAGAAGTGCTCACTGTTGAACTGTCAGAGAAGCCTTAGTTATAACCTCTTATTCGGGGCTGACCCTTCTTTCACATACTCTGTGTATCGAAATCTGAGACCCCCAATGTAAGTTGTCCAAGGTTACACAGTTTGGTAATAGGCTGGCCTGGACTTAAGCCCAGGTCTTCCTGCCCTCAATTCTCTACTCTCTTGCCACAGTAAACTACCCCTATTGGCAGACCTGCCTTCCCCATTACTCTGTAATCTTATCCTGAACAGAAGAAATGCTCTATTAACCTGTATCATGATGAGCTTATCCTCAGCTTAGCATCAGGCCAGCTGTAGAATTGGTGGTCAGTTGAAGTTTGCTCTGTTCCAGAGGCTGTACTCGGACTGTCTAATAATAATGGCTTCCAGTTACTGAGTGTCAGCTACGTGCCGGGCATTGTAAAGGCTTTAGTTTCTTCATCCTCATGACAGTTTGCAGTGTTTTGCGTCATGATTCCTATGAGGGCTCTTGCTGTTTTGATGCCCGATCGCCCTTTCTTGGAATAGCTCAATATGGTCATGGTGGAGGGACCCCTCCACCTTTGATGATGAAGACTAATGAGATCTCTTTACCCTGAGAGAGCCACAGCAGTGTGTGAGTGACATAGCTGCCACAGCCGAGGACTTGGAATCTTGAGGCGGTGACCCAATGACACGGGCCAGCTGGAGGTCAGAGGCATGCCAGCAGCACTGCTGCCATTTTCCCAGACCACTGGTCTCTCTGTGGTTCTCCCTGTCTAGCAGTTTACTGGTTTTCCAAACTGGTCTTTCAGCCTCTCATTGACTCTTAAGTGTCCCAGGTTCTTGCAGTGAATTGCTCTTTTGGTTAAGACTGTGGAAACTGTTGGTGTTGATTGCAACCATGAGCTCTGATATACTGACTCATTTTGAACATGAGAGGGGAGGTTGTTGTCTCACAGTTAATAAGGGAGAAACGGGATTTGAATGCGCTCTGTCTGATTCTAAAGCTCCTAGTCTCTCCATCTGCTGCTCTGTTTTGTACACAGAAGGAGCTCAATACATGTTTGCTGTCTGTGACGCTGCCGATGGTTTTCCATAGTTAATAGTTTTCTTTCTGTCAACTCAAGAGCCATTGAAATCTTTGTTGTTCTGCTGTTTTTGTGTGTCTAAATACCTTAACCTGGTGCCTAATACTCAGAAAGTATTTTTGTGTAAGAAGATAATTCTGCTGTTCATTTATTTCTAACCTTTATTAAGCACTAGTTGCTTAACCTACGTTACCTGATTTAAGCATTCAAATAATGTGATGTGATACAATTTATTTCCATTACCCTCTTTTTCCAAATGAACAAATAGGGGCTCAGAAAGATGATGTATCCTTTCCAAAGGTCATGTGCTGTTAGATGCTGGATCCAAGATTCACTGAGGACTGACTCCCAAATGGCTGCTTTAACCTTTCAGCTTCCTCAAATTACTAAATTTAATCCACTGTGCACATTCCGAAAAAGAGAAAAGTCAGTTTATGATATTTCCAGATTAAAAAGAAACTTCAAGGTTATTACTGTTGCAAATATTTAGGTTAGGCCAATTTGTAAGTCATCCACTCAACAAGATCTGGCCCGATAACTTTAACTTCATTTCACAGGTTGGGAGAAATTTCTTTCAGGACAAGTAAAGCCCTGAGTAAATGGTTCTTTCTCCTCTCAGAGAATCGATGGAGGAAGAAAACACCGTGCAAGCATGTTTTACATACTATCTTATCTATGGATTAGTTTCTTGATGGTGTTTTTAATTATTTAAGCATATTGAGGAAAAAAAGTACAAAATGACAGGTTTTTTCTTTCTCTTGCTGGTTTCTGTCTGTTACGGGCTGTCCATTAAAGTCACTTGGGGTTGGTTACCTAGGAAATGGCTGGCAGACAGGGGGTGGGGGGAGTTTAGATTGATCACCAGATTGATGGCAGGAAGGAGAGTCATGTGATGTGAATTTAGTTGCTTCTAAGTGGAAAAGTAGAAATTGCTGAGCATTAAAAAAGAATCACCGGAACCTGCCCCCACTCCGCCTTAATTTTAAAGATGGAACAAATGATCTTCTTTCAGGAAGCCATGGAGGTCTAAATTTATCTCTAGAGGAAGGGAGTCTAATGATTTCAGGACCGTCTCAGGCTTCATGGTAATAAGGAGACACCATATTCAAGGTGTGTGTGTGTGTGTGTGTGTGTGTGTGTCCATGATACCAGCAAACTCAGCTGTCTTTTAAGTCAATGAAAAGCGATGCTTCCTACTTTCTTCACAAGGATGAGGAGTAACCTATGTGCAGCTTGCCGAGTTCCTTTGAGAAGCATCATTACTTTATCCTGTAGTATGTTGTTGTCAGAGAATCTGTAGAATAGAATAGTGAGTACATGCAGTAAAACCAGCTCAGTAGCTAAAACACTGTTATCTACATGATAAAAAGAGTAACTGAAATTCACCAGAAGCCCTAGCCAGGTAGCTCAGTTGGTTATAGAGCATTGTTCCCAATATACCAAGGTTGACATTAGATCTTAGGGCACAAGACAAGAATCAACCAATGAATGCATAAATGGGTAGAACAACAAATCGATGTTTTCTCTCTCTCCTTTTCTTTCTAACATCAATCAATTAATAACCATTTGAAATCCATCAGAATGAAAAGAACTGATCAAATTTAGAGTTTCTTAGTCAAAAATGCCAGGACTTAATAGAAATAATGTGAGGGTAAAGAAAACAAACATTTGCTAACTAGCAACTCTGAGCTAGGTACTTCCATTCTGTAGCCAATTTAATCCTAAAAGAGAAAAAATATTTAGAATTTTGTTTCACAAATATTTATTGAGCACTCAATCCATGCCTGTGCCCAGGTTCAGAGCTCAGTAATTAATCCAAGACTAGAATCCAGTTTTGTTCTGTACTGAAGGCCATGCTTTTTCCTGCTTCAGTATATTATTTTTCTCTAGGGATTTTTGTATCAGATAAGAAAAGTGGAAAATGGAACAACCAATCTAGAAATTTTATTGTAAGAAGCTATCTAATTTGCAAAACTTGATGTGCATGCATGCACACACACGGCTTTCCTTTTTTCTAAGACTTTCTCTTAGAGCTTAAAATCACCTTGAAAATTGCCTTCTATTTGACATTTGCCGTCAATGATATAGGAACACTTATTAATAAAAGCAGCAAGCTTTTATGAACTATTCCTATGTGTGAGGTACTGTACCTAATGCACTATCTCCTTTAATCCCAGCATGTCCCTAGGAGAGAGGAACTATAGTTCCCTCTATGTTCCAGGTGGCAGGATTAAACATTTAGAGCAGTGACTTGCCCAAGGTCATGCAGCAGTAAGTGGCTAATTAACTTGATCCATTTTTGAACTCAGGTCTAACTCTAGAGCCCATTCTCAGAATTGTTCCAATGTTTTCTTCTGTTTGCGTCAGAACTGATTTTTGTAACCAGCAAGTCGTAGTGAACATCAAAGGGTTTAAAAAAATTATGGGAGGAAAACTGAAAATCCTCCTTTTTAGCATATTCCTCCTGCAAATGAAGAAATGAACAGAGTTTTATCAGCAGAGCACTTTGATTCCGAGTCTAAAATGTAAATGTTCCACTGCGACAGGTTTGAAAACCTCTGAGCTGCAGAGACCAGCACTTAGTGTAGTTGAGCTCCTCTCCCATTGGAGGTTCCTCTGTGTTCTCTAGTGTGTGTCAGGCAGGCACCACTACGGAGGGGTAGGAGGAGTTCCTGCTGTCTGGGTTAAATGGGGTAAAACATGCACTGTGCTTGGAGGAATGCACAGAACACTGTAAACCTCCTGTCATGGTCATACTCCATGTAATAATAACAACCACTGTATATAGTATAACTCACTTATATAATGATGATATGCAAATACTGTTATCAATATGATTTGAAGATTTAAGATAACTCCTTCTCTCTCATCCCCTTAAAAAAAAACCCTAAACCTATTGGCTCTGCCGAAATTCCACCATCAAAGCTTTATTCCTTTCCCTTTAGGCTTTGATGCAACCACTGCAGGGAGCTATCAGTCACGTACACCACAGAGAAACTGAAGGATTTCAGACTGGACTTAAATGGAAGGGAAGGGAGGGGAGGGGAGGGAAGAGCACAGAAGCAGAATCTTAGAGCTGGGAGTGCCTTCAGGAGCTTACAGTGTGGGGAAACCTGGACATAGAGTTAGTGAGCTGATCTCTCTTCTTTAAATTTGCTCTAATTCCCACCATGGGTGAGCATGCGTGCATGTGTGTGCATTGTGTATGTGTGTGCTTGCCTGTTATATGTAAGGGGAATGTTCCAGTCACTAATGCACTGTAAAAAACCACTCCACACTGAATGGTGCAAAACCATGATCATTTAGTTTGGCTCATAGATTATGTGGGTCAGGAATTCAAGCAGTGAGCAAAAGGAACGTCTTGTCTCTGTTCCATAATATCTGGGGCTTCACTTGGGGAGACTCAAGTGGCTGGTGGTGACTCAGACACCTGAGAGCTGGGATCATTTGGAAGTGTTGTCTGGTACCTGGGCTGGGATGACTCGTTGAGACACCTAAATGTGGCCTCTCCATGTAGCATGGCCTTCTCACAGCTCGGCATCTGATTTTCCAGAAGGATGGGGGACTAGAGACCAATATGGTTGATCTTCCTTTGGACCCAAAGTGGAAATCCTCAAAGAGTTTGGGGAACCCAAGGGCTCCATGGGGTTTGAAAACCCAGTCAGCAGTGTCTTCACTAGAAACCAAATAAGACATCATAATTTTTCCCTGCAAGGTCTTGGTTCATATGCTTGAACCTGCCTTGGGCCATCTCCCTCTCTCTTTATTCATCCAAATCTTATTGATTCTTCAATGATATCTTTCCAGGAGGCCTTCCCCTGGATTTGTTACTTCTCCACACACTTTTCCTGGGAAATCTACTATAATGCCACGATTCTACTAACCTCCGTGTAATAATGATTTCTCAGTTGAGAACATCAGTTCACTAGTTCAGATATCTCCTTTGAGTTCCTGATTTGCATATCTAATGTTCTACTCAACATGTCCACATGAGTACTGAGTAGGAATGAAAACTTACATCCAAAATAGAGCTCTTGACTCCCCATTCTTTTACCCCTCCCTTCCTGTATTACCAACCATCCTAGACTATCTTGAGATGGTTTCCAAAAACCAAGTCCCAAGGAAGTGGCCAAGCTCTGACTCTGAACTCTGAACATTCTTCCATATCTATAATGGAGAAAGCAGATGCGATCTCAACTTGAGGCAGGCTGTGGAGACAGTGAGACTGTCAGTAATTAAAGCAGGACTATACCACTTCCTCCTTCTCAAGCTAGCTAGACTCCTAAGGAGAAAAGGAGACTTCAGAGGCCAAAAGACTCAGGTACAATGTTCTTTGATATATTTCAGCAGCAGTTAGGTACCAGTGTGAATTTTAGACATCCTGACAGTCTGGGCTCCCCTTAACCATAGAAGACATTAGTATCATTGCCATGACTAGGTTTGTTCTCAGACTGAATGGGGACTTACCAACTAGATTTAACCCTCTTGATGTTGGAGGTCATGACACGGTCTTCTTACCATCCACTCTCATGCCTTATGAATTGCTTATCCACAATACACAAGGCATAATTTGACTTGATCAAATATAATAGATGCCATAAAGAATAAGTCAACCTGGTACATTAATGTGGTTTTATATTTGGGCATAAATTAGTCTTCTTAGAAGAAATGATATCTAAAAAGGATTGAGCAAATTGTGAGTCTCAAATTTTTGTGCCCTGATGTGTTGCTTGTACATTATTACCCATATAATCTAGTATCAGGAAGGGGAAGTAAACTACAATTTGTGATGCATGCCTTTGACGGTGTGATATTTATATACATCATCTCAGTTGACTCTCACAAGAGTCCATTGAGAAAAGCAAGTCTAAGAGAGGTCCAGTAACATGTATAAGTTTACCTACCTAGTAAGCAAGTTGAAGGGCAAGGGTTTGGATTTTGATCTAGTTGATTCCAAGTTATAGGTGAGGGATCTAAGATTTAAATAGAGTTGGCAACTGTTCACGTTCAAGGCCAAGATTTATGACCAGATCTATCTGCTTGTTAAATCTGTTCTCTGTATCTGTGTTCCTCTGTATCACACCTCCCACAAATGTCAACTCCTTCTCCAACAACAATGACCCTGGTCAAATGAACAGAAAGGTCAATATTGGATCCAGTTCTCCTGACCTAAGGCAAAAATCCAAGGACAAATCTCTTGCAAGGACATTGCTAAGCAAACCTGACATCTCCTAAAGATATTGAAAATGGAGTCTAGTTGAAAGAACTGGTAAATGCCTACGATAATTTATCTAACATTTATACTTCCTCTTACTTACCTTATTGCTGGAAATAAATAGTGTTGTTTTGAGGTACTGAAAGAAATGTTTTTACAGTGGAAATATCAATTTATTTCCATAATAGAAAATTGACTACATTATTGATCAATATGTCTCATCTGCCAAGTCTTCCTAATTATAAATTTGAAGGGTACACCCAGTAGCATAGTAACTGTCAAACAATTATTGATGGAAAGTTGTTGTTGTAAGACTTGATATGGGTTCCTCTAATGACAGACTGACACAGAACGAGACACTCAATTAAATGTTTAATTTACTAAGTAAAATGTTTTTTGGCCAATTCTGTCTCCTAAGAATTAGTTAACGAAATAATCTTGTGAACGACTCACTCCTCAAGTGACATTGGACTTCAACCAGTGCCAGCCCTGAACCATGTTCACAACACTGATATCTCACATCCAGATTAATACTGTTTTAATTTAAAAAATTGATTGGTTTATGTAGCTCTTTATTTTTATCGCATCAGAGATTCTTCTCATCTCCAATCCCCTTCACTTGATGAACAATAATTTGCTTGCTTAAAGGTCAGCATCTTCAATATGTACATTCCAATATTATCCAAACAGATTGTTACATGTGAATTTTTTAAAGCGTTTTGCACATTTTATATGCAATAAAGGACCTCATAGAAGGCTCCTTGTCTTGATTTTTTCTCTCTAATTTGGCAGGGATTAAAGCTGGAGTCTATCATAGGCCAAGACTGTGTCAAACTCCATGAACTTCTGATGAACACACACTACGGAGACTAATAAATTCTCATTACACCACAGGCCTCTTCTGAAATGGGCATTCTCATTGCCCCACACCACAAATACTGGCCTAGAATCAAAGAAAAATTCTGAATGGATGCTTCTATTGCATTTCAGGTAATGGAGATGCTGCACTGACAAAGAGAGAAAGGAGACTGCAACCACCTAGTGATCTGCTTAGTATAGTGTTGGGGGTAATGGCAGAGAACCCAATTAGTTACCTCTGAGCACCTCAGGTGCTAGGTACCCCTAGTGTGTTTTATTCAAACTATTCAGTACTCTTGTGCTCTTTGAGACAGAAATCTTGTGTCTTTAACTCTGGGAAATAACTTCTCATTCATTTTATTGACTTGTCCTATATATTTTTTTTCCATTCTCTCTTCTAAAATTCCTTTGAAGATGTTATTGTCTTTATCTCCTTCCTTACTTTCTACCTTTTATTCTTCTGCTCAGCATTCTAGAAGAATTTCTAGGTTCAGTCCACCAGTTGTCCACGCTATTCTCTATGTATGTCTGGTCTTCAGACTATCAAATGTATTTTGAGGTTTAGGGTTATATTGTCTATGGTGGCTAATTTGCCTTAATTTTTAAGAGCCTATTTATATTTCATGAAAATGTCCCCTTGTTCCTATAAAAATCCTTTACTTTTTTTTATTCAAATAAAAGCAAAATTTTATCTAGAAAGTCACAGAGGTAGAAGAAGTGAGCCATCTGGTTTTAGGTTATACGCCTGTTTTGTATTTGAGACTCTTACCTTCTCTGTGTTACCACCTGTCCCTGAGAGCTGTGGGAAAGAAAGCAACAGGACATGTTTCCAATAATCATCTTTCAGTATTTTTTCTGTTAATATATGGGGCCTCCCCATTCTCTCTAGGTGTACCAAATACCTTTGGGCATTATCTTGGTTCTTTAGCCAAAACACCCATACTCATAACTCCAGCTTGAATGGGGTGGGGTGGGTCAGGAACCTCCACTGCCCACTGCTTGGTGGAAGAGGATATAGAAAGGACTAATGTGCCTGCATGCTTAAAATAGGGGCTCTCTAACCATCAGCTTGATGTTTGCCAAGAGCCCTTCCCTGCAGGGCAGGATGTGCATTACTGCTCACCTCGGAGCATGCCCAGAACCTGGGGAGCCCTCCAAGGTATTTTGGGCTGTGTTTTCCTTCCTCGATCTGGTTCAGTTTGCTTTCTGTTTTTCAGGTGTTTCTGTGGTCCATTTGTACTTCATTGATTTTTTTTATATTAAATTTAATGCAGTGACATTGATAAATCAGGGTACATATGTTGAGAGAAAATATCTCTAGATTATTTTGACATTTGATTGTGCTGTATACCCCTCCCCCAAAGTTAAATTGTCTTCTGTCATCTTCTATCTGGTTTTCTTTGTGCCCCTCCCCTCCCCTAACCCCTCTCTCCTTCTTCACCCCCTCCCCCCTCCCCCAACCTCCTGCCCCTGTTGCCATCACATTCTTGTTCATGTCTCTGAGTCTCACTTTTATGTCCCTTCTATGTATGGATTCATCTTAGTTTTTTTTTTTCTGATTTACTTATTTCACTTCGTATAATGTTGTCAAGGTCCATCCATGTTATTGTAAATGATCCGATGTCATCATTTCTTATGGCTGAGTAGTATTCCATAGTATATATGTACCAAAGCTTTTTAATCCACTCGTCCTCTGACGGACACTTGGGCTGTTTCCAGATCTTCGCTATTGTGAACAATGCTGCCACAAACATGCGGGTGCATTTCTCCTTTTCGAGCCGTTCTATGGTGTCCTTGGGGTATATTCCTAAAAGTGGGATAGCTGGATCAAAAGGCAGTTCGATTTTCAGATTTTTGAGGAATCTCCATACTGTTTTCCACAGTGGCTGCACCAGTCTGCATTCCCACCAGCAGTGCAGGAGGGTTCCCTTTTCTCCACATCCTCGCCAGCACTTATTCTGTGTTGTTTTGTTGATAAGCGCCATTCTGACTGGTGTGAGGTGATATCTCATTGTGGTTTTAATTTGCATTTCTCTAATGATTAGTGATGTTGAGCATTTGTACTGTCCTTCATTGATTTTTATCCCTGCTATAGAGGAGAACTGACTCTGTTCTCTGGGATGGGACATGTGTTTTTTTTTTTTTTTTTTTTTTTAATGTCATTGGTGTGGACAATCTGTTTGTAAACCTGCCACAGGGAGAGAGCACATGAAGAAAGCATTTGCATTTTTTTAGTTGCAGGTGAATGGCTCTGAGGGGCTAACCAAGGAGGTCACTGGATCATTCAGGGTGTGAAAGACTCAAACCAGCCACAGGCATCTACCCAACTAAGTGGGACAATGAGTGATGGTGAGCAAAACATTCCTGGGCTCTGTATAAGGAGCCAGAGACTTGGTTCAGAATTAACTTTGCTCAAGCGTATGTGAATTGTGCCAATTTGATCCTGAAATTAGATCTGGGACAGTAACTCGGGTAAATGAGCCACGGTTAATCCACCCTGGGTCTAGGAACTTGAGCAGGTCACATCTCTCCAAGACTCAGTTTTCTTACCTGTCAGATGAAGAGTTGCACTAAATTACCTCTAAACTCCTGCCAGCTAGGCCTTTTAAGATGTAAACAGATTCATAATGGCCGGCTCTCAAGGATTCCTAAACCTGGCTGTGTGTCAGGAGGAGCTCAGGAGTGAGTTAAAAATAAAGCTTTTTCTAGGCTCTGGGGGTTCTGATTCTTTAGTTTGAGGTGAGGACCTAGAAATATGTATTTTTAATAGGCTTAGGTGGTTCTGCAAAGTTCGTCCTTAACCTGTTTGGCGAGTGAGAAAGACTTGAAAGCCCTTTGCAGGCAGCCAAGGTCAGGGTCATTCTTGTTAGTTGCAAAGGTCTTGTTGGATTAAAAACACTGGCATCTCCCTGTTTTCAGCAGTTCACATCCTGGATTCTGGGCCTTGAATCCAGCCTGTATTTGTAGACATCTTCCAGACTACATTATTGAAACTCATTTGGGGGCCAGGGGAGAAGTCTTTGTATTTTTTATTTTTTAATTCTTTTTTTTTTGTTAGAATACAGATAGTCCAAGAGGCAGTGGGTTTCAGGAAGGGAATAAAACCCTCCAACTCTGACTTGACTCACCATAGGATGCTGGGCCAGGAACTCAGCCTGGTGTCCCAGTTTTCCTGGTCTGGGCAGTGCAAGCCATAGCCTGTCACACACATCATGTGCCACTAGCATGATCTTTTAGAGCTCACAAGTGCTTTGAGTATTAATAAGGTGCTTGGGAGAAAAAAAAGGGCCGTCACTGAAGCCGTGGTGTTTGGATTTGACACTGACAGGGAGCCAGCAGTGCCACATGTGCCGGGAAGAACACAACATGAGAGATGATCTAATTTGATTCCAGAGGACTGAAAGATCCAAATTAGAAGCCCAGGCAAGACCAGCCCTGGCAAATGACAGGCGCCTTCTCAAAATCTAAAGTGTAGGGGGGAGAGAAACTGACAAGAGGAAAACTTGGGAGGAGGGCCAGGCAGGATCAAGGGTCCATCTGACGTTTATGGATGTGAATTTAAGGAGAATGCTGTCAGCTCGGGCATGTGTATAGACACCACCCCCAGCAACAACTACATTCAACTCCCTGGGGCAGGCACTGCGCAGGTTGAGTGCTGGAGTCAACCAGTATTTGGGTTCTTCCAGTAACTGCAATGGACAAAGGCCAGGCAAGAGACTGGGTGGACTCTGCATGAAGTGACTCTGGGAGACCCCATTGGGACAGAGTAGCCTATTTAAAATGCACATCGTGAGAGGGCAGAGTGAAATTCATTCTCTCTAGGAAACGGATGAGAGAAGGCCTGGGCCACCAATTTACCAAATGGTTAGACCACTCTTTTCTTCCCAGGAAAAATAGCGAAATTGAAGTGTTACCAAAACGATGCATCCTTTACTCTAAATAAGGAAAACAGCCAGGAGCGGGACGGTGGGGCAGGAAGGGTTTGCAGGGCCCGAAGGGACAGTGTTATCTCAGTGTGTGGAAGTCTGAGTTCCCTTCTTCTTCAGGACAGTATTTACCAGTGGCCAAGGTCAAGCAGGTTCACATTGGATTCGGGCAAACGGTAGAGAAACTGTGGAGTCAGAAACTGTTGAGCTATACCCATTTAATAAAGTCTCACAATGGCGGTCAAGCACACAGGCAAGGGAAACTGCCTCTCAGGCAAACAGACACCTCACAGTGGTGAGCAGGCAATCCGTACATTGCAATCCCCCTGAGTGCAAGCGCCCTTACCCCTTATATAGTCCGTACACACGTGGTGCTGCCACGTGCTCACGCCCTAAGCAGGCAAAGGGCTTGCAGCTGGTAAACCAGCCTAACACAGCTGCACCACACTTACAAACTGTATATTTGTGTATATTTGGTACTAATCAACTAAACACATCATGAAACATACAAATAAAGGAGATGAAAAATAAATAGAAATAGAAGTTCTGATATTTTTCTCCTTGCACCCAGGAGACTACGGTTTTAATTCCCTGCATAACATACCTCCTTTGGTGAACAATCTTCCAACCCATGCTTTCATGAGACTCACCTGTGTATCTTAAAATGCATAATCTGATTCCATGGGTCTGGGCAGGGCCTGAGTCTAAAGTGCTCCCCTGAGATGCAGACGCTGTTGGTCCAGGACCAGACTTGGGTCAGGAAGACTAGGGCTCGGACTGTAGTCCCTAGTGACAGGCAAAGCAGTGTTGCCTTTTGAGGGGGGAAGGAGGGTACGGGGGTGGAAAAGGAATAAAGAAAGAACCTAATATGTTTTGGCACCAGACATGTAACCACATTGAGCTATAGCAGGGGTCCCCAAACTATGGCCCGCGGGCCGCATGTGGCCCCCTGAGGCCATTTATCCGGCCCCCACCGCACTTCCGGAAGGGGCACCTCTTTCATTGGTGGTTGGTGAGAGGAGCATAGTTCCCATTGAAATACTGGTCAGTTTGTTGATTTAAATTTACTTGTTCTTTATTTTAAATATTGTATTTGTTCTCATTTTGTTTTTTTACTTTAAAATAAGATATGTGCAGTGTGCATAGGGATTTGTTCATAGTTTTTTTTATAGTCTGGCCTTCCAACGGTCTGAGGGACAGTGAACTGGCCCCCTGTGTAAAAAGTTTGGGGACCCCTGAGCTATAGGATAAACTATCTTAATTCATTCTGATAATAACCAATATCATACCCCTTTTGTAGACAAGAACCTTAAACTTCAGTGAGATTAAGATTGTGAGGCAGCTGTGTTAGGCTTGCTTGCTGGTTTACCAGCTGCAAGCCCTTTGCCTGGTTAGTGCATGAGCACATGCAGCACCACGTGTGTACGGACTATATAAGGTTATGGGCACGTGCACTCAGGGGGATTGTGGATGTACAGATTGCCTGCCCACCACTGTGAGGGGCCATTTTGTTGTTTGTTTGCCTGAGAGGGGGTTTCCCCCACCTCTGTGCTTGTTGCAGTTGTGAGAATTTATTAAATGGAATGGCCTAATACTTTCCAGCTCTGCAGTTTCTCTACTATCTGCCCAATTCCAGTGTGGACCTGCCTGGCCTCGGCCACCAGCATTACATCTGGCATAGTGGGCAGGACTCAGGGCAGATGGGTATGGAGCCACTGATACCCTTGAGGGGTGAAATAGAGTAGTGGCTGTTTCTGGTGGCTCTCCTGTTGGGGATTGTGGGCTGGGTGTTTTTTTACAATACTGCAAGAAGAAACCAAGAGCTCTGTGTGAGAAGCTGAGCGAGGTCGAAAGCTCCAGGATGAGCTGCATACTGAGTGCCAATGACTGCGTGAACTGGAGTGAGTGCTGGAGAAGGAGGCTGACTGGATCCCAAGAGTTGCAGTGTGAGGTGCAGGCTGAGCACCAATGGCACCAGGTACTGGAGCAGTCTATGAACAAAAAGTTAAGAGTTCACAAGTTGCAGTTGCCCTGGAAGCTGAATGTTAGCAGCAATGACTGTTGGAAAAACAACTGCAGGTTCGGGAGCTCAGGAGTCAGCTTCAGGCTGAGAGCTGGCAGCTATAGGAGCTGAAGCCGGTGTGGAAAATGGAGCTGCCTTCCTGCCAGCAGAGTGGCTCTGAGTTGGTGGGAGCAGACGTTTCCAACTCTTCTGACAGGGAGGCTCAGGCTGCAACTGCCATCTGTAGACTCAGAGCCTGGCCTATGATTGCCAAGAAGGTAAAGAACCAGCTGTCAACAGTCCCTCAGCCAGGTAGTGGAGCACTTTGTGGTCCGGCCCTATACCCTAGGCAGAGCTGATGGAGTTGGGAGTGAAATTCAGGCAGAAACCCACTGAGCACCTGGCAGCCTGCTTGGTGTGACTGTGGAACACGGGGGGAGGATGACATCATGCTCTCCAGAACAGAGATGGACCGTAAGGCTGTGAGGGCTGCTGCCCATGCTGCCCTCCTGACTAACAAGAGAAACTGCCCTGTGGAAGTTACCCAAACACAGATGTGGGTAGATCTGATTGTGGCCTGGGAAGATAGAAATTAGATGGCAAGCCTAGTAAAGTCTTGGAGCTTCGGTAGCAGCTTGAGTCAGAAGAGAAGTTCCAGCCTCTGAAAAAGTGGAGGAAGCATGTGGCTCTGTCATCTGCCAGGAAAATGGCTGGCATTCAGGTTACAGGATCCCCAAGACCTGCTGTCCCAGTTTGAATAGGGGGAAGGACAAGGGACTCATCTGACAGGGACAGGCAGGGGCCAGAGGCCCCACATGAAATTGGCAATCCACTGTTCCCCTCCTAATGTGCAGCAGATATTGACATTAGAAGGTAATAGGTGTTTTTTGTTTGTTTGTTTGTTTTAATTTACAGCAGCAGCAGCTAAGAAAACTGTTAAGGTGACACAGGCCTTGAATGTGTTTGACCCCAGCAGACCCTGTGAGCTTGTTGAGGTGTTTGGATGGGGTTTGTGGCAATGGACAGCACACTATGGAAAGGTGCTGAGGTCTGTTAATAAAGAGCTGTATGGCTAGTTGCCTGTAATGGACTTTTACCTTGGTGATTTGCACAGACAGCTGGGCTGTCTTTGTGGACTGACTCTTGGACTGCGACCAGAGGGGAGCACCAGCTCCCTTGATGGATGGACACATTGCTCGTGAACAGTACTATGAGAGACCCTGATTGGGGGGCACACACCTGTGGAGGTCCTCCTGCTCTGGTTCTCATCAAGTTGCAGAGGTGCACCAAGGACACTTAATGGTTTCCACAGACACAGCCCTGGACTATACAGGCCCTGCTACCTACCAAGGGGTAGGGAGTGAGAGGTGGGTCTCCAGGTGACACCCTGGACAGAGTGCTCAGGGAGACATTGTGAAGGGCACCTTTGTAATTATTGTGTAACTTTTGCTGTTGCTGTCGTCTTTGTTTCCCTTTATGTAGACTGTGAAGTGAGCAACCCTAAAGGAGTGGATTGTGGGGCTCGCTGTTTACCGGCTGCAGGCCCTTTGCCTGATTGGTGTGTGAGCGCCTGTGGGTGTGTGTGTATGGACTATATAAGGCTATGAGTGTGTGTGCTCAGGAGGATTGCAGATGCGCGGATTGCCTGCCCGCCACTTGTGAGGGGTCATTTTGCTGTTTGTTTGCCTGAGAGGCAGTTTCCCCTGCCTGTGCGCTTGTCTGCTGTTGTGAGACTTTAGTAAATGGAATGGCCCAATGCTTTCCAGCTCTGCGATTTCTCTACTGTCTTCCCAATTCCAATATGGACCTACCTGGCCTCAGCCACTGGCATTACAAAGATCTTTACCTGAATAGAGCAAGCAAGTGCAAAATAACAAATATGAACCTGGGACTGTTTTCATGCTATTGTATGAATTAGTGTATGGTTTATTGTCAAAATAATTAAAAAGGTACCTAGGCAAAAATTAAACTCCTTTGTGTTCCCACCACCCCAAATTAACTTCTATTGACATCTTGCTTTTTTAAAATTTTTATTTAGAAATTTTAACGGGTGGCATTGGTCAATAAGAGTACATAGGTTTCAGGTAAACATTTCTATAGCGTTTGAACTGTTATTTTGTATACCCATCACCCAAAATCAAATCATTTTCTGTCACTGTATATTTGTCCCTCTTTATTCCCCAATTCCCTCCTCCCTCCCCCCAACCTCTCACCCTGGTAACCACTTCACTTTTATCTGTGTTTATGAGTCTCAGTTTTACATCCCACCTTTGTGTGAAATCATATAGTTCTTAGCTTTTTCTGATTTACTTATTTCACTCGGTATAATGCTCTCAAGGATCATCCATGTTTTGTAAATGTCACTATGTCATCATTTCTTATGGCTGAATAGTATTCCGTTCTATATATGTACCACATCTTCTTTATCCAATCCTATATACGGGACACTTTGGTTGTTTCCATGGGAACACCTTGCTTTTAATTTGTGTTGTTTTTATGAAAAACTGGATCCTTTCTTGTGTGGTCTGTAGGTCTGAGTTCGAATCTTGGCTACATTTCTGATGAAGAGTAAAACCTTGGGCAAGTCACCAAACTCTGTGCTTCAGTTTTCCTATCCACAAAGTAGGGATAACAACAGAACCAAAACAGAGTTTTTATGAAGATAAAATTAGTCATATGTGAAGTACCTGAGTCATAATTGAGCAGATAGAAAGTGCTTTGTAAACATTATCTATTATTATTGTCATTTGTAGTAGACACATCTAGTACAAAGCTATGCAGATTAGATGTAGCCAGAGTCTAACAAGGCTCAGAACTGCTATCGCAGTTTTTTATATGTGCATCTCATAAGCCGTCCCCTTTGGGGTTTTAGATCAGTAAATTTGGGGGGATTGGCTAGAAATCTGAGTTATAAATAAACTCTCAGGTGGCTGTGTGGCCAGTGTCCTGGGGATCACATTTTGAGAAAACCTGCTTGTTTATGTGTCAGTATTCCTGTTTAGGGGTGTGTGGCCTCTGTGGTTCTGGCCTTTTCTCTACAAGCCTGCACAGCTGATAAGAAGCCTGGACGCACGTGTTTAAATATCACATTATCATTATTTTGCTATTCATCTTAGGCAGGTGTTTTGGATTGACCCAGCAGAGCTTCTCCCTTCAGAGCAGCTGTGCTCTGACTCAGCTTGGCCTGGCCCCCCGGGGCCGCCCTCTCTCAGCCTCCCATCTGCCTGCCCCAGCCTGGGCTGAGAGGGGCAGTGTCCACTCACCATGATGCTGGTGAGGAATGCCAGTGTGCCCCGCGAGGGCAGCCTGGGGCCTATCACCCTGGAATCCCAGCATCCCACATGGCGTCTGGAACACAGTTGCATTAAATAACCTGTGCAAAACGATATTCTTGTTACAACACAGCCAAGGTGTGTAGACCAAAATTAACACAGCACACATATTTTGTGTTAGAATATGGGTCAGAAACCACAGCGCTGAAGGCGTTTTCCAAGCCCAAACAGATTAGCACAGGATCTTGGAAAGGAGAGATCCATAGCTGAGAGACTGCTGGAGAGGGTGTGACCACGTGACTGGCATTCCACAGGGCTCATCTGAATGCTGCTTCCTGTCTGCTTTCCTCTGCCACCCAAAGATTCAGTAGGTTAGCATTTCAAATGGTGACTGAGGTTTATGTACAGATGAGGAAACCAAAATCCAGAGAGGTTAGGTCACATGCCCAAAGTCACAGCTAGTAAATGACATAGTGGGGATTTAATCAGAGCCAGATGCTGCTTCCTGACTTAAGAGACCTTTCTCTTTTCACTTAATCAGAGTCTAGAGGTTGATTTGCTGGTTGCTTCACAATCACACTTAAATATTGCAAATGCAGTCTAGCACTTACCATTGAGTCAGATCTCCCTAGAGTTCGGGCTAGGGATCTACATTTTTGATAAAACAAGCAGGTGAATCACATGCACACTGAAGTTCAAGAGCCATGGCTAGCCAATGTCCTCTCTAAGGATATCCTGAAATGCATCTCAGAGAGGATAGGACTCTGAACCCCACCCAGTCATTATTTTCTTTAAAAAAATTTTTTTTAACTGTTGCAGCAAATGCCTTATTGAAACTCACCATGAGCAGTTGGTAGCAGCAGCTGGTAGCTTATCTAAAATCTTCCCTCTGTTCTAATGTCCCTACCTGGATGGCAGGTGCCCTCTCTCTTACCAGAAGAACAAGGTGGTGACTTTGAAAAGCCAACCACAAACTATAAGGACAAGCTCTTGTAATGCCCTAGAGCTCTGCCAAATTTCTCAACTGCAGCACCCAGAGCTGTTGCCTATCAGGATGGGTTTGCAAGGGAGCTGGGCAGCAATTAAAACACCAGAAACAGACTTCTGGACACGGAGAGCAGGCTGATGGTTGCCGGAGGGAGGGGGACTAGGGAACAGGGTGAAAAAGGAGGATTGAGAAGTACAGGCTGGTAGTTACAGAATAGTCACAAGGACGACGGCATAGGGAATATAGTCAATAATATTGTGATAACTATGTATGGTGCTAGGTGAGTACTGGAAATACTGGGGGAAACACTTTATGAAGTATATGATTATCTAACCACTGTGCTATATAGCTGAAACTAGTATAATATTTATTGAATGTCAACTGTAATTGAAAATTTTTTTTAAACATTAGAAAAGGCAAAGAAAAAGAAAGAAGAAACAAAACAAAACAAGCCTGCCTTGTTAAGAGGGCACCCCAGGAGCTGGGGCCCCTGGGGAGGTAACCCTAGGAGGAAGATGGGTCCAGAGACATGGAGACAGGAGTGTGCTGGGGTAACAAGGGCAGAGGCACGGTGCTCCCCAGGCTCCTCTGCAGGATGCCTTCTCCTGCAGTTTAGCTAACAGCAGGTCCCTGGGGCTTCTGTTGCTATCAAATTTATGCCTTATGAAATGTCAAAAGGGAAGCACTGCTTCTACAATATGGCAAAAAAAAATTTCTTTTCTTTTCTCTCTCTCGTTTTTTCTTTATGTAATGCCCTCCTGGAGAATTTTTGCAACCCTGGATAAATATTTCTCCGTCAATTCAAATGGAAGAGAGCTTATAGCTCCTCAAGAAGGGCACCGCTGCCTCTTTAGGAAGCTGCTCTGCAGAGCAGAAAGGACCGGCCCCGGGCATCCTGGTGTGTGCCCAGCGCTGTGCCTTTCACACTGGGAGCAGAATCCAGGAGCCTTAGCCTGACTCAGTGACCTGGAGGGGCAAGAGAATGCATTGCTGCTATTAAACAGACACAGCGTCCTCTTCTTTGCCCAGTGCCCAGCACCTGACTGTAGAGACCATAGAGACAAGACTTTGAAGACTTTGAATTCAAAAGGTTTCTGACTCTTATCCATCCTTCCTAAGGCACACCTCCTCCAGGAAGCCTCTTGGAACTCCTGCACCCTAAGAGTTGCTTTCAAAGGAAATCTAACATGTCCTGAGCTACTTGACCAGGCTTATTATAAGCATTAGCTCATTTATTTCCCTATGCAATCCCATGAAGTCAGGATTATTAAACTTCTTTTATACATGAAGAAGTTAAAACTCAGAGTTTAGGTCGAGGAGTTAAACAGACCTGGAGTGAAACCTCACCTTCCCCATTATTTAGCTGTTTGATACTGGGCTGATTGTTTGCATCTTCTGAGCTTTATGACCTCATCTGTAAAATAAGGAACATACTGTACTTTTCAGATTCAGGGGAATTAGGCATTGATGGCAATGATGTATACATAGGGCTCAGCGTTGTGCCTGGCACACAGTAGGCACTTAATGAAATAATGGTTATTGCTGTCTTTATCACCCTAAAAGTCTCCTAAGGTTGAGAGAGGCAGAGCAAAGGTCAAGCCAGGGCTGTGTGGCTCCAAAACCCATGGACTTTCCTGGGTGTGATGTTGTGTTTGCATCTGTGATGCTTTATACTGTTAGGTTTGCATGTTTATGTTTTTCTGTCCAGCCTCTCCGAGGACATGGCCGCACAGCAGACTTTCTTTGCATCTGCTGCATTGTTGGGCACCGGCATGCAGGAGACACACAGCAGACATCTAGAGATGGCTAACCAAAGCCCTCCGACCAGTGGCAACTTTCCAGCCCTCTCTCTGCAGGTGTTGGCATCGAAGGAGTCAATCTAAATAAAACAAATAAATTAAGCCATGCTGGAAGATCTATGAGTTAACTTGAATATCTGAAAAAATCACAAATGTGATTAGGAAAGAGAAAAATAACAGAAACAAACCAGATTAAATAAGATTACATTTATAACTAACCATATTGGGGCGGAAGCCCCCCACAGTGACTTTCTTTGGTCTATATGGGAAGGACCCCTGCAGTCCCAGAAGGAAGCCAAAGCAAAGTGGAATACATGAGAATTCTTCTGGGTGGATAATGTCATCTGGGCTTGCCTTTCCCATTCCTTTTTCTTTTTAAACCACCATCTCCTGATAAGTGTGGACAAGGATCTGAAACACCCTCTCCTACCCAAGAACACTAGACATTGTCTTGTAGCCCTTTCAGCTTATAGGGAGGCAGTATACTACAGCTTTAAAAACAAGGCAGGGTTCTAGAGACACTAGAGAGAAGTCTCAACGAGATCAGAGATTCACTGATATTATTCACTGCTGTATGTGATGAATGAATGAATGAATAAGTGAGTGAGAGAATGAATGAATGAATGAATGAATGGACCAAGACTGTGTGGGTTTGAATTCTGGCACCACCTCTTTCTTACTAGGCTGGAAGCTCAGGTGAACTTCCTAATTCCCTGTATTAATTTTTCATGCTGCCTAACAAATGGCCACAAATTTTGTGGCTTAAAATAACACAAGTGTATTAGTTTTCAGTTTTTGTAGGCTAAGGATTTGGGTATGGGTTTGCTGGGTTCTCTGCTCTGGGTCTTAGTGGACTGAAATGAAAATGTTGGCTGGGACTGAACTTCACAGCTGAGGTTTGAGGTCCTCTTCTAAGTTCATGGATTGTGGACCGAACTTTTTTCTGTGTGGTTGCAGGACTGAGGTCCCCATTTTGTTCCTAGCTGTTGCCTGTGGAATACTTTCAGCTTATACAGGCTGCTGCAGTTCCTTAACACATCACCATACTAGGTAGCTCACAATATAACTCTTCCCTTGCTTCCAGGCCAGCAGGAGCATCTCTCTGACCTTGTTAGTTTGGAACTGCTAGACCTCTATTAAAAGTACATCTCATAAGGTCAGATCCATCTAGGAAGATCTCCCTTTAGATGGACTTACCTGATTAGAAACCTTAGTCGTGTCTGCAACAATTTATTTTGCCACATAATGTAACGTAATCACAGGAGTGATGTCCTGTCAGGTCCATTGATCTTGTCCACACTCCAGGAAAGGGAATTATACAAGACCATGGCTCATTGAGGGTCTTTTGAGAATTTTGCCCAGCACAATTTTTTTTAGCCGTAGAAGGAGAATTATAATTGCAACTACCTTATTCTATCGTTTTGAGGGTTATTATGACATGTCACAGATTAAAGGTCTGTCCTGGACTAAGTGCTCAATGAATGTACGCTATTGTTGTTGTTGTTCCAGGGGTCTGATGTGAGTCTCCAGAGTGTGCATCCAGAGTGTCACTCACACTCTGTGCTTGGGGATGAATTGGATTCAGAGAGCCAAGAGCAACTTCATTCAGGTAAGTCCTTTGACCGTTGGCACTGTTTCTCAGACTTTCTCTAACTTTCCAGACAGAAGAGTATAAACACGTAATCTTGAGTGGTCTGGGGTATGTCGAAGGAACCAGTCACTCTAAAAAATTTTGAGTTTCTCAGAAGTCTTATGTTAAACTTTAAACTTAAGGAAAAAAATCATGTGGGTTTAGCATTCAACTCTAAAATACAGTGTTTGTTTGAATGATAGTGGAAACATCTTTGAACAACATGGGTACTTTAAGTTGAGGCACCAAATTTATCCTTCTGCTTCTTGGATCCCTGATATGTCTATGTGTTTGAATACCCCTGGCAAGCCCTAGAGCAGAGCTTTCCCTGACTTTTTATCTCTTTGGTTATGCACCACAATAAGGAAATTTTTTGAGCCTACTTGTTAATATACGTACCATATTGATAAATTGCATGGATATAGTACAGTATTTTATATTAAATGCATGAGAAGGCATCAAATACTTACATTGTAAAAAGATGAGGAGGAAAGTAATCATAAAGTTCTAATATTTTGCTGCTGTGCCCCCAATGGATAATTTTGTAAAGCCCCTGGTGTAGATGCCTCCTTTTGGAAACCATTAATCAAAAGGATGTATGACAGGCACTGCTGGCCATTACTGTCTTCCTGCCACCCCCCACCCCCTTAGGGAGGTACCTCCATGGGGGACAAATGCATGAAAAAGCTGCATCTTTCCCAGTACAAGAAGCAAAAAAGCTTTTGAAGAAGGACAAAGGGATAACAAAATTCTCTTCCTCATTCTTTCTCTTCTCCCCACCCTCTCTCTTTTAACCTTTTGCATTTATTGTGCTTCTCTTTCCATTATTGTTTTGGAGGGCAAAAGGGGCCCGGAGTAAAGATTGGTGGGTGGGGAGGATCTGTCATTTATTGAGAGCCCACCATGTGTCAGAGTCTGTGCTAGGCACTTTCATATATGTTATCTCCTTGAACCAGTGCAGCAGGCCTGCTCGGTAGCTATTGGAGTCCTCGTTTTCCACATATGGGGATGGAGGGCGACAGATGTAATGAACTCAAGCCTAGTTCTGTACAGTGGAGCTTAGATTTTTACTTCTGCTTTACTCCAGTGCCTGAGTTTTTTTTTCCCTGAAGTTAGAAGCAGGGAGTAGGTCAGACTCCCGCATGTGCCCACCAGGATCCAGCCAGCATGCCCACCAGGGGATGATGCTCTGCCATCTGGGGCGTTGCTCTATTGCAGCCAGAGCCATTCTAGCACCTGAGGTGGAGGCCATGGAGCCATCCTCAGCGCCCAGGCCAACTTTGCTCCAATGGAGCCTTGGCTACAGGAAGGGAAGAAAGAGATAGAGAGAGAAAGGAGAGGGTGAAGGGCAGTGCCTGAGTTTTAACCACTCTGTGATTCTTTAATTGAATTTATTTGGGTGACATTGGTTAATAAAATTATATAGGTTTTGGGTACACAATTCTCTATATAATACATCATCTGTATATTGTATTGTATGTTTGCCACCACAAGTCAAATCTTGCTCCATCACCATTTATCCCCCTTTGCCCTCTTCTACCTCGCCTGACCCCCCCTTCCACTGGCAATCATAATACTGTTGTCTGTGTCCATGAGTCCTTTTTTTGCTTTGCTTTATTCCTTCACCTGTCTCTGAGGTCTTTTTGGTTTTGTTTTGTTTACAGAGACAAAGTCAGAGAGAGGGATAGATGGGGACAGACAGGAACAGAGAGAAATGAGAAGCATCAATCATCAGTTTTTCTTTGCGATACCTTAGTTGTTCTTTGATTGCTTTCTCATATGTGCCTTGACTGTGGGTCTTCAGCAGACCGAGTAACCCTTTGCTCGAGCCAGCGAACTTGGGTACAAGCTGGTGAGCTTTTTTACTTAAACCAGATGAGCCCGCGCTCAAGCTGGCGACCTCAGGGTCTCGAACCTGAGTCCTCTGCATCCCAGTCCGACGTTCTGTCCACTGTGCCACTACGTGGTCAGGCTGTCTCTGAGTTTTGAAGAGATACTTCTTCCATATTTCAGTGCTGTTACAGAAGGGGTTGGGTATGTGGGCTGGGAGGTAGGAGTAAGTGGTATAAATTGTATTAGCCCTTTAAGAATATGTAAGAGCTGGAGGTATTAAAGCTATTGCATTCTGTCCCACTATAGTTTGTAGATTAAGATGAAGCCAAAGGTGCCCCGGCTGGAAGGTCTTCAGAAATCACCTAGACTGAACATCAACAAATTGCCGCTTGCAGGCCAAATCCATCCCACCACCTGTTTATTTGCAAATAATGTTTTCAAAATTGAAGCATATCTGTGCCTACTTATTTACATGCAGTTGATGACTGGTTTTATGCTTCGGAAGCAGAGTGAGTAGTTCTGACTGTGACCATATGGCCACCGAAACCTAAAACATTTTACTTATTTGGCTCTTTACAAGAAACATTTACTGACCTCGATCTGGTCCAGAGGCCTTTTGGTCATGTGTTCCTCTTAGAGAAAAGATCAAACCCCACATTTTTAGCCCTACATATATTTATATGTGTTCATAAAGTGCTTAAATGTACTACCATTCTAGTACATATTTTTTTATCACAAAACATTGACCCCAAAATACAAATTTTAAAATGATTTAAAAATAAAGGGAAATTTTAGTATTTCTTTTTAGCATTCCTAAGGGTCATTTTGACCCAACTTTGGTCCAGAGATTTGGAGACTAACCTAGATAATGATTTTCAAGCTCAATGCCTAGAGGAGTTATGAAGGACTCCATAAATAATAAAAGAATTGTGTCCAACAGGATGAATTAAATTCAGGGAAACCCTCAATTTCTCACACTTATTCCTCTGCTATATTGTGTTGATATGACAGATTTTATTCAAAAAGAAAATTTTATGGCTAAAAGTAGTTTAAAGAGGAACCAGACTTTGGTTTCTAGTCATGATGGAGTCACTAGGCTTGAACTTGCCCTCCCACTGTAGACTATGAGAAAACATGCTAAAATACATGAAACTGTTTTCAGACATTGGACAGCAGGCAGTGTAGAACTACGATCCCTGAGAGAAGTGAAGCAAGGTGTGATCCCCACCATTGTCCTGGCTTTCTGCTAGGAGGCACCATCCTGACTGTGTTGCTGGGTGGTCTTGCTGAGATCAAGAGACAGGGGCTGGACTTGAGAGAGAGAGAGAGAGAGAGAGAGAGAGAGAGAGAGAGAGAGAGATGGCATGAGCCTTATTTTTGAAAACCTACATAGGAACCCATTCAAGCCAGTTGCTGAAAACTAACTGATGTGTATAGGGTAAAACTCCATGAGGCTTGGCTGAGAGAACTGCAGAACTATAAGCTGAAGAATTCCCAGAGCTCACACAGGGAAGAAGACATTTGGGTTGTAACTGTTCAGCATACAAGAGCTCTTTGAACACCCAGGGTATTTTTTAAAGATTCAGAAGGGTCATGCCTTAGTTGTGAGGCCAGAGTAGCTCTAGAGGAGAGACTAGATCTTCCCTGAAAGACCTTAAAAACAAACTTCAAAAGAATGAAGCTAAACTTCAAGTAATATATCTACCCATCAGAAAACATTCTTTAAAGGAAGACAATAAAATCTAATCCAATAAAAAACTCCACATACAAAGAAACAGAAAAAAATGGGACCATGAGAAAAATCAGGCAATCCAAATAGATCTAGAAATGACAGAGATAATGGAATAATCAGCCAAAGACATAAAAACAGCTATTTTAAATATGCTAATGAATTATAAGAAAATATGAATATGTATGGAGAGTAATATATAAAAATGAAACTTCTGGAAATAAAAGATGCATTGTCTGAAATGAAAAATTTATAGGGTGGGATAAACAGTAGATTGGGAATTGCAAAAAATAAAAAAAGATATAGCAATAAAAATTATCTAAACTGAATCAAAAGAAAAAAAAATTAAATGAACAGAGCATTGGTGACATGTGGGTCTTTACACTGCAAGGCAACATCAAGTGGTATAACATAGATACAATTGGAGTCCCAGAAGACAGGAGCAGGGATAGAGAAGATATTTGAAGAAATAATGATTGAAACATTTGTAGTTTGTTGAAAACTAGAAACTCACAGGTTTAAGATGTTCAACAAACACCAAGCAGCCTGGGAAAAGGACACATGTACAGGAGAAAAATAGAATGAAAATGATAGCAGACATTCTGAAAGAAGAATAGCAAATAGAAGACAACGGAATCGCATCTTTAACGTACTGAGAAAGGACGTGATTAATGTTAAATGAGGTCATAAGGGTGCGTCCCTGATCTAACAGGACTCATTTCTTTATAAGAAGAAACACCAGAGAGGTCTCTCTCTATCATGTGAGGATACAGAAAGAAGGAAACTGTGTACAAGCCAAGAAGAGAGCCCTAATCAGAAACTAACCCTTCTGAACTTTGATCTTGAAATCCTAGCTTCCATAACTGTGAGAAAATAAATTTCTATTGTTAAGCTACCCAGTCTATGGTATTTTGTTATGGGAGCCTGAGCAGACCAGTACACCTACCAAAACTCAAAATTGTCAATACAGAATTACATGGTGAAAATACCCTTCAAATATGAAAATGAAATAAAGACACTTTTAGACCATCAAAAGCTAGAGAATTTATCACCAGTAAACCTGTTCCACAAGATGTATTAAAGGAAATTATTCAGACTGAAGAGAAATAATGCCAGATGAAATCTATAGAAATGGTAAGTATATGGATAAATATAAAAGACTTCCCCCTTTCTCTCAAAAATTATCTTTAACAGAAAATTGACTTTTTAAAAAGTAACAATGTATTCTGGGGCTTATTATAGATGTAAAAGTAAAACAATTGACAACTATAGCACCACCAAGAATGGGAGAAAGAGAAGTATACTGTTGTAAAGTTCTTATAAGTGAAGTAGTATAATACTATTTGAAGATAATTTCAATAGAAGGCAGGGCAAATATACAAACAATGAACAGATAAGACAATAGAAAACAAATAGCAAGATGAAAACTAAAAAACTAGCTATATTGATAGTTTCATTAGATATAAATGGACTAAATACAAGTGGTCAAGCAAAAGGCAGAGACTGTCAGAATGGCTAAAAAGAACAAGACTGTACTCTGCTGTCTACAAGAAATTCACTTTAAATATAATTCAGAGATACATTAAAAGTGGCAGGAAGGAAAATGATGTGCCATGTACACACTGAGTATGAGAAAGCTGGAGTGGCTGTATTAACGTGAGACTGAGTAGACTTGAGAAGGAAGAACGTTATAAAAAATACAGAAGCACACAACGTAATACTGTCAGCTATAGTTACATTGTTATACATCAGTTCTCCAGAGAAGGTAGGTCTTGGATGTTCTCATCACAAAAAAGAAAAAAGAAAGAAAGGAGAGTGGTAAAGTTATGAGATGATGGCTTTGGTGATTGATTTGGTTGTGGTGACTATTTAACAATGTATATCAGGCAGTGGTGGGATTCAAATAATTCAACAACTGGTTCTCTGCCCTAATGACTGTTTTAAGTATATATATATATATATATATATATATATATATATATATATATATATATATATGATACAGAAAGGTAGTTTATTATTTCATGCATTTATTACTTAAATAAGAACAATAAAAGAGATAAACAAAATTAGATTATAAGAGTTTTAAAATATTAATGGAAAAATATTAAATAATACCTGATTAAAAAACATTAAAACTGTTATTTAAGATATTTCCATATTACTTCTTGATTGGTGCCCTCACAACTTCCTTCACTTTTATCTGAGTATCATCACCTGTATGATTTATCCTTAAACTTCTTTTCACTGTAGGAGTAGGAATCACATTATTTTACCTATGGACAGAATAACCATTACTGCAGGCACTTAGAATACGCTGTTGTGCAGAGGAACATTAAAGAAGAGTAAGAAATATAAATTTGTGATTTTCACATTAAGTGGCTGCCCAGACACCCACCTTAGAGAGAACCCTGATTACAAGTGCCATTTTAACAACTGGTTCGCCAAACTCAACAAAAAACTATGTATTGGTTCTGTCGAACTGGTGCAAACTGGCTGAATCCCACTACTGATATCAGGTTATTGAATTGTATATTTAAAATAGATACAATTTTTGATTGTCAATTATATCTCAATAAAGCTGGGGGAAAAAAGAATATAATGGCATATTTTATTATGGCAAGAGTCAATTCATCAAGAAGACATAATCATCCTTATTGTCTCTATACCTAATAGCAGAGCTTAAAATAAACAAAGAAAACCTGATGAAACTAAAATGAGAAAAAGCAAATCCACAATGACGGTGAGAGGTTTCCGCACTCCTCTCTCAGGAACTGATAGAATACGCACATCAGTAAGGGCATAGAAAGCCTGAACAACATTATCCGTCAGCTTGACCTCATTGGCATTTATTGAACATTCTACCTATTGATAGCAAAACCCAAACTCTTTTCAAGTGCACATGGAACATTCACCAAGGTAGGCATAAATCAGGTCTCAGTATGCTCTCTGACCACCTACCAGGAAAAATTACATGAAAAATCAGTAGCTCAAAGGTATCTGGGATATGCCCAAATATTTGGAAAGTACAGAACATATTAATATATACTTCTAAATAATCCACAAGTCAAAGAAGAAATTGTAAGAAAAATTAGAGATTATTTGGAGTTAAATGAGAAAGGAAACACAATTTGTGTGATGCAGCTCAAACACTGCTCAACAGGAAATTTATAGCCTTAAGTATATGTATTATAAAACTGATTAGTTTGTATGTCCCCATTTTATAGGCAAGAAAATGGAAGCCCAGGCATGTTGAGTTAAGATTTACATAAGGTTAAGAATTGGTTAGGGTAAGAGTCAGAAAAAGATTCTCCTAAACTGGGTTCTCTTTCTTCCACTCTCTCTTTGAATTTTTGTTCCTTTGGACTTTGCTGGGTGTTGTCAGGGCAATATGCCCAAGTCACTGATTTGTCACTTCATTGCATGCTATTCTCTAACTCTGAGTGATTGTTCTTTGTAGTTGTAAAGAAACACTATTCCAAGAATAATGCTTGTGAGGATGCAGAAAGGGTTTGGTATAAAGCAGCTGCTGAGAAGTCTCAGGTTAGGAAGAGGCCAGATAGTGTGGAAGAGGTGGTTACTGCTGGAGGGGTCAGGGCAAGGGGAAATGAAAGTGACTGTCTGTAGGGGTGACTCATAGCTAGTCTGTACTAAACACGATGAAAACTGACCTCATAGCAGCTCCCATGTATGTTAGTAACCTGCCCGGTGCATATAAAACAACTTGCAATGACTTGTATTGGAACTTAGGTCCATACAACCTAAAAACCCATGCCCAAGGTGGGGCGGATTCTCACTCTTGCTATTTGACTGACACTCCTTTCAGACTCCACAATCCTAACCACTGCTGCATGTTCACGCCACTTTAAGGCTGGGAATAAACACAATTAGGCTTTTATTTTTCCTTGACAATGAGCCAGATTCTATAGGTTTTGATCCCCAACTGGGCTCCATGGGTTTTACACCAGAAATCCACCTGCCCATTTATTACAAACACTGTACTTACTGCAAGTCAAAGTTTTTCCACTCCCATTTCAGTAAGAATTTTTATTTTACCAAGCACTATTCCTTTTTCCTTTGGGAAGCTGCCAAAAAGGCCATAATCTCAATTAAGCAAACGTTTTGTGATTGGAGACGAAGTCCGTAGGTGCTGCCTGGGGGGCCGAGTGGCAGGGGCTACTGCATGTGCTGAGCTGTCCACATGCGATGAGCAGCTACTCAGGGGTGCCTCTGAGCCACACAGCTGTACAGCTGGGCATCCTCAGGTGTCCTGTCAGGAGTTATCCCCCTAGATACTTTTTGTCCTTGTGTCCCCAGATGTCTCATAGGACACAATAACAGGCCAGATGATTTTTCTACTAATACTTTGATCCCTTCACGTGGATTTTAAGCAAGTCAAAGCAGTAAAGCATAGTGGCCTGTTACGTTAATGTTCAAACCTCAGCACCACCACTTACTAGTGTGTGATTCGGGTGGGTCATTAACGTTGCTGTGCCTCAGTTTCTTCATTTATGAAATAGGCATAACGATAGTCCTTACCTCATAGGACTGTTGTGAGAATTAAGTGTGTTTGTATGTATGGAGCTCATAGGCATGCAGTGTAAGCATTAGTCAAGGCTATTTAGCATGGTTTGTCACTGTGGGTCTTTGTTGAATGGGATCAGTGGCTGCTTCCTCTATCTGTTGGTCAGCAATCTTTGTTGCAAGTGGCAGACACTGAACTCAGACTGGCTTAGGCAAAGGTGGAAGGTCAAGGGTAGGTCTAGATTCAGATCCTGTTCAATATCCAACATTGAACATCTGGCATCTAACATTTGCAAGTGTGAAGTAATAACCCTGGGAAGAACTGAGTGAGCAACCTCACATGCAGGTTTTATAAGAACTTAAATATGAGATCACTGTTTTTTAGGCATGTTTTTAGGGGAGAGGAAAATTTTGCCTTGTTATCAGGCATATCTGGAACTTTAAAAAGATTCCTTCTAATATTCATTCAATCAATCATTCAACAAATATTTACCAAGCATAAGTATGTGCCCTTCTCTGGGGTACAGGAGGTAAGGCAGGAAAATCTCAGACAAAACACCCTGGCCACATGGAGTTTCTATTGTAGTGTAGGCAAGAGGAGAGGAACCATCAACAAAACATATGAGCATATAATGGAATATGCAAAAAGATGATTGGAGCTGTGAAGAAAAATAAAGCAGGGTAGGGGTTGATGAGTGCTGAAATTTATTCCACATGGACATAAAAATACTTTAAAAATTACTCATGGACTGGGGCAGGTAAGAGAAGCTGTTCTAGGGACCAGAATCCAGCTTAATGTTCAGAAGCTGCTGATAGTTCTCCTTCTCTTGAGAGACAAACTTAGAGAGAAGGATGTGTGAGAGATCTTGGGCTTTTGAGCATGTTCACAATTGTTCTTCACAGTAGCATCTCATGGGATGCAAATGACCCTGAGCTTTCCAGTGAGTGATGGGGCAAGGCAAAGGGGTACCTGCAGTGAGGTCCCAGGGCCCAGGTGAGAGGGTATCAATGTGATGCTCACAGGAGATGGGGCTAGTGTGATGCCAGGGGAAACCAGTCCACGTGACATGTCTGTCTGTCAGGTATGAGCCCGAGCTGTACCTTGAGCTCTCTGAGAAGTGTTACATGAAGACTTCAGCCTGATGCACTGCGGAAGACAGGAAGCCAGAGCCGTGCCTGGGCTCAGAAAGGTTGTTGTTGGAAGCAAGGCAGAAAGCACCATTTGGGTCATGAGTGAACATCCCCTCCACACCCAAGCGTGTTTCAGGCACTGAATTGCTATAAGGATGGAGAAATAATATGGAGATTACTTGACTGAGTGTTCAAGGCCCAGGCTATCCTCTAGATAAGTCAGGTCACTGTGACTACAAAGGCATGGAGCCCGACCATCCCCCTCCCTTATCCAGGTGGCTGTGTGGGCAAGTGGGCTCAGGGGTGCTCCTGTGGAGTCAGTTCTCTCTGTCTGTCTGTCTTGCTGCATGCCTGCTGAGCATGTTCACTCTCAGAGTCAGGAGGAAGTAGGGCGCTTAGATGTCACATCTGAGCCACATGCTCAGCATAGTAGCTGAATGCCAGACATAAATTTGGTTCATGGGAAGCCCTGGATAAAGTGAAGCCTGACAACCATCCTGTGATTGTGCCTGGCATAAACAGGAGGGTAGTTGCTGGGTCTGGGGCTGAGCAATCCTGCATGCCTCATCCTTCCCTGCTAAAAACACAATGAAGAAATTGAGAGTGGGCATCTAGGGGACTAGAATGGCATTTGGGAGTCAGGAAGAAATGGGTTCAATCCCATCTAGTCTTTGAGTTCCTTAATCTGAATCCCCTCTTCTGTTTAATGGAAACCATATGACTTATCTTGTAAGAGTAATTGAATGGTTTTCAATATATAGAATCAGGCATAGCATAGAGCGATGCACATCCACGTATTGTAAAGACTGTAATAGTAACAATGGCATTATTATTGTTATAATTGAACTTGGGGGTAATTACCAAGGAAGGTGCTTATGTCTTCTCTCTGGATACCCCTGTCAAACACATGTGCCAGTTTGGAGGCACTGTGATATAGCTCATGGTGACACTTCAGTAGTAGGGGTGGCACCAGATTTAGAATCACAATGTCTGAACTGAGCTGCCAGCCAGCTCTGCCACAGGCTAATTTTGTAACCCTGGGCAAACAAGCTGTGTCTTAAAATTTTGATATTATAAATTTCCACATGCAAATAAAATGTAGAATATAGTTATAAAGTACAAAGAATTATAAGCAGACATTCTTTTTTCTTTTTTCTTTTTTTTTTTTTTCATTTTTCTGAAGCTGGAAACAGGGAGAGACAGTCAGACAGACTCCCGCATGCGCCCGACCGGGATCCACCCGGCCCGCCCACCAGGGGCAGTGCTCTGCCCCCCAGGGGGCGATGCTCTGCCCATCCTGGGCATCACCATATTGCGACCAGAGCCACTCTAGCGCCTGAGGCAGAGGCCACAGAGCCATGCCCAGCGCCCGGGCCATCTCTGCTCCAATGGAGCCTTGGCTGCGGGAGGGGAAGAGAGAGACAGAGAGGAAAGCGTGGCGGAGGGGTGGAGAAGCAAATGGGCGCTTCTCCTGTGTGCCCTGGCCAGGAATCGAACCCAGGTCCTCCGCACGCTAGGCCGACGCTCTACCGCTGAGCCAACCGGCCAGGGCCAACAGACATTCTTGTTCTACTCTCCAGACTGTCACCAATACCTCTGAAGACCTCTGTGAATCTCTTCCACCTCACATTCCTCCCCCTCCGTGCTCTGTGTGCCCCCATCATCTCCTGAATTTTAAAGTTATCATTCCTTGCAAGCAAGCTCCTTAATTTCTCATGCATTTGGTAAGAAGATAGAATGAATGAGCCTTGCATATGAACAGTGGGAAGCAGGTGCCATTATAAGAATTGCCTTAAAAAAAAGTCTGCAACCATTATGTTGCTACAGATTGGAGGTTAGACAGACACTTGCTGTCTTTCATTAAAGTTTATCAGAATTACCATTTTGGTCTTTCTACCAGTTTCTGATCCCAGATATTTCTTCTCCAGTAAGCAGATCTCAGCTGTGTCTCTGGACAAGACTGTATCGCTACATCTTAGGGTGGCATTTCCTCCCACATTTTTAGTTATCTCATGGGCCCAAACAATTCATTGACTTTTCAAGCTGTCCAATTTTTTTCTTGGTATAAGGATAGAAATGACTATTTCCAAATTCTTTACATATTCAAGCTGATTATGTCAGGCTCACTGAGGGTGAACTCCTTTTTGACTAATCTAATCCCAGGAGAGAAATTCCACTGTATTCATAGGTACTCCTCACTCTCAAGGGGAGGATATTATACAAAATGCCTACACCAGTGGGACCATCTTAGACTCCTGCTTCCCACAGCCTGCTGGAGGAAGGGACATTTAAACTTAGCTCCAAAAGGACAAGTGGAATGAGTTGACCTAAAAGGTAGGGAAAGTGTGGAAGAGCATGCAAGGCAGAAGGAACAGCATGTGAGAAGAAGAAAGTATTGCATAGATGCTCTCAAAATCCAGATGTGCTTGGACAAAGATGGCAATGGAGTAGGTGAATGTACAAACTTCCACCTCCCAGAACCAAAGTAGATTACAACTTAATTTTAAGAACCATCATCTGGAAAAACCAACTTTGGACTAAACTAAGAGGACTCTTTAACCAAGGATCATTGGAGAAGCCACACTGAGACTGGTAGGAAAAGCGGAAACATGAAGAGGGCTGCCCAGCTCCTGGGAGCAAACGGCAGCCCGGAGGGACTCACGTGGCGGGAAGTGAGTTTAGTGGAGAGGCGAGGGTCCTGGGCCCCAGGAACAAAGCCCCAGCCTGCAGCTCCAGAGCCTAGAAGAGGCGAATGGACAGTATTTAGCTTCAAAACAATCTGTTTGTGAGAAAGAGACAGATTTCTGAGACCCAGGATTCTTCTTAAAGGTACTGTGCAGAAAACCTCTTTCACAACCACTCACCTGGGACTCTGAGGGATGGGGAGAGAGGAGAGGACCGGAGTAGCAGGAAGAGAGTGTAATCCAGGAGAAACACTTTGAGGGACAGCCACCTTAACACCTGGGCTGAGTCACTTCCCAAATCTAAAGTGAATATTTCCCCTGGAACCAGCAATACCAGCAAAGGGAAGCAGGACACCAGCCAAACAGAAGCTCTCCTGTGGCACTCAGAGCAGAGTTGCTTAGAGGGAGGGAGCCATCAGGGATACAGTATTAAATGCTAAGTTCTGAGCTACATTGCCCCCACCCACACTGCTGAGTGCTTGCTGGAGGGTGGGTGATGGCGGGACGCGGGAATGCGGTCTGGTCAGTGGGAGCAGAAACAAGGCCGGCAAAGACTGAGGCTCAGATTGAACTTAGTCCTGCCTGGTGGGGGTGGAGGCTGATGGCACTTGTGGCAGTGGAAGGGGCGCACAAAAACGGTCTCACCCAACTGCAGGCCGGGTGAGATAGAGCAGTCCCACCTGCAGTCCTGCCTGCAGGGGCAAGGCAAAAGCCGGGGAACCAGCAGAGACCAGTGGCTGAGCGCGGGTGTGCAGCCCTGCCCATGGTGCTGAGGCTTGTGGCCACAACGTGGTGCATGGGCACAGCCCCTCATGCAGGGATGGGGCAAAGACCGAGGTGGCCTGGGCTTGTAGCCTGGGCACATGAACACAGCCCCACCCATGGAGAGGCAGAAACCACAGTGACTTTCGCAACTGGCCGGCAATGCCCGTTCCTAAATACCCGGGGCAGCAGCAGAGGGGGTGGCAGGCCTGCAGACAGACCACAACTAGGGAACACAGAGGCCATACCTATTGGACTCCTCTGGCCACTCCCTTCTTATACACAGACAAAATTGAAAGGCAGAGAAATGCAACACAAATTAACCAAGAGAAATCCCCAGAAAAGGACTTGAATGAGTTGGATATAAATAAATTACCAATGCAGAGTTTGAAATAATGATTGTTAGGATGCTCAAAGATCTTAGAACAACAATGGATGGACATAACAAGCACCTAAATAAAGACATAGCAAGTATAAAAAAGGACATTGAAATAATAAAAAAGAATCAGTCAGAAATGACAAATACAATATCAGAAATGAAGAACACAATGGAAGGAATTAAAAGCAGGGTAGATGAAGCTGAGGATAAAATCAGCAAGTTAGAAGACATGATAAACAGCCTGACCTGTGGTGGCGCAGTGGATAAAGCGTCGACCTGGAAATGCTGAGGTCGCCGGTTCAAAACCCTGGGCTTGCCTGGTCAAGGCACATATGGGAGTTGATGCTTCCAGCTCCTCCCCCCTTCTCTCTCTCTGTCTCTCTCTCCTCTCCCTCTCTCTTCTTTCTATAAATGAATAAATAAAATAAAATAAATTTTAAAAATATTAAAAAATAATAATAATAATAAAAAAAAAAGAAGACATGATAAACAAAGGCATGGAAGCAGAGCAGAAAAAAGAAAGAGACTCAAAAAGTCTGAGGAAACTCTAAGAGAGCTCTGTAACAACATAAAGAGAAATAACATCTGCATCATAGGGGTTCCTGAAGAAGAAGAGAAAGAACAAGGGATAGAGATCTTGTTCGAAGAAATCATAGCTAAAAACTTCCCTAAATCGATGCAGGTAAAAGTCACACAGGTTCAAGAAGCACAGAAAATTCCATTAAAGAGAAACCCAAAGAAATGTACACCATGACACATTATAATTAAAATATTAAAGCTAAGAGATAAAGAAAGAATACTAAAAGCTGTAAGAGCAAGGCAGTCTATTACCTATGGAGGAGCCCCCATAAGGTGGACACCTGACTTCTCAACAGAAACACTTGAGGCCAGAAGGGAATGGCCAGAAATATTCAAAGTGATGCAGAACAAGAGCCTACAACCAAGACTTCTTTATCCAGCAAGGCTATCATTTAAAATTGAAGGAGAAATAAAATTCCCAGACAAAAAAAACCTCAAGGAATTCATTACAACCAAACCAATGCTGCAAGAAGTGTTAAGGGGCCTCTTGTAAACAGAACAAAGGAGGAAAGAATATAGTAAAAAAAGGAATGTATTGTAGTTTTAAAGAATAAAATGGAAATAAACAACTACATATCAATAATAACCTTAAATGTAAATGGATTAAATGATCCAATCAAAAGACATAGGGTAGCAGCGTGGATAAGAAAACAGGACCCATACATATGCTGTCTAAAAGAGACACACCTTAAAACAAAAGATGCACATAGACTGAAGATAAAAGGATGGAAAAAAATATTTCACACAAATGGAAATGAAAAAAAAGCTGGAGTAGCAATACTTATATCTGAAAAAATAGACTTTAAAACAAAGGCTATAGTTAGAGATAAAGAAGGTCACTACATAATGATAAAGGGAGCAATCCAACAGGAAGATAAAACCATTATAAATATCTATGCACCCAATATAGAAGCACCTAAATATATAAAGCAGACTTTGATGAATACAAACGGCGAGATCAACAGCAATACTATAATAGTAGGGGATTTCTTTATTTTCTTTTGAATAATTTTATTTTTTTAATGGGATACATATATTCAAATAAATAAATCAGGATGCATATATTCAAAGATAACATGTCCAGGTTATCTTGTCATTCAATTATATTTCATACCCATCACCCAAAGTCAGATTGTCCTCTGTCACCTTCTATCTAGTTTTCTTTGTGCCCCTCCCCCTCCCCCTTTCCCTCTCCCTTTCCCCCCTACCCCTGTAACCACCACACTCTTATCAATGTCTCTTAGTCTCACTTTTATGTCCCACCTACGTATGAAATAATGCAGTTCCTGGTTTTTTCTGATTTACTTATCTCACTTCGTATAATGTTATCAAGATCCCACCATTTTGCTATAAATGATCCTATGTCATCATTTCTTATGGCTGAGTAGTATTCCATAGTGTATATGTGCCACATCTTCTTTATCCAGTCATCTATTGACGGGCTTTTTGGTTGTTTCCATGTCCTGGCCACTGTGAACAATGCTGCAATGAACATGGGGTTGTATGTGTCTTTACGTATCAATGTTTCTGAGTTTTGGGGGTATATACCCAGTAGAGGGATTGCTGGGTCATAAGGTAGTTCCATTTTCAGTATTTTGAGGAACCACCATATTTTCTTCCATAATGGTTGTACTACTTTACATTCCCACCAACAGTGAATGAGGGTTTCTTTTTCTCCACAGATTCTCCAACATTTGCTATTACCTGTCTTGTTAATAATAGCTAATCTAACAGGTGTGAGGTGGTATCTCATTGCAGTTTTGATTTGCATTTGTCTAATAACTAAAGAAGATGAGCATATTTTTATATATCTGTTGGCCATTTGTATTTCTTCCTGGGAGAAGTGTTTGTTCATGTCCTCTTCCCATTTTTTTATTGGATTGTTTATTTGTTCTTGAGTTTTATGAGTTCTTTGTATATTTTGGATATTAGGCCCTTATATTGTTTGAAAATATCATTTCCCATTTAGTTGGCTGTCTGTTAATTTTGTTATCAGTTTCTCTTGCTGAGCAAAAACTTCTTAGTCTGATGTAGTCCCATTCATTAATTTTTGCCTTCACTTCTCTTGCCTTTGGAGTCAAATTCATAAAACGCTCTTTAAAACCCAGGTCCATGAGTTTAGTACCTATGTCTTCTTCTATGTACTTTATTGTTTCAGGTCTTATGTTTAGATCTTTGATCCATTTTGAGTTAATTTTTGTACAGGGGGACAAACTGTAGTCCAGTTTCATTCTTTGGCATGTGGCTTTCCAGTTTTCCCAGCACCATTTATTGAAGAGGCTTTCTTTTCTCCATTGTATGTTCTTGGCCCCTTTATCAAAAATTATTTGACTATATATATGTGGTTTTATTTCTGGACTTTCTATTCTGTCCCATTGGTCTGAGTGTCTATTTTTCTGCCAATACCATGCTGTTTTGATTGTCGTGGCCCTATAATATAGTTTGAAGTCAGGTATTGTAATGCCCCCAGCTTCATTCTTCTTCTTTAGGATTGCTTTGGCTATTCAGGGTTTTTTATAGTTCCATATAAATCTGATGATTTTTTGCTCCATTTCTTTAAAAAATGTCATTGGAATTTTGATGGGAATTGCATTAAATTTGTATATTGCTTTGGGTAATATGGCCATCTTGATTATATTTATTCTTCCTAACCAAGAACAAGGAATATTTTTCCATCTCATTATATCTTTTTTGATTTTCCTTAACAATGGTTTATAGTTTTCATTATATAAGTCCTTTACATTCTTTGTTATGTTTATTCCTAAGTATTTTATTTTTTTTGTTGCAATCGTGAAGGGGATTATTCTTTTGAGTTCGTTCTCAAATGTTTCATTGTTGGCATATAGAAAGGCTATTGACTTCTGTATGTTAATTTTGTATCCTGTGACCTTAATGTATTGGCTTATTGTTTCTAGTAGTCTTTTTGTGGATTCTTTGGGGTTTTCAATGTATAGGATCATATCATCTGCAAAAAGTGATACCTTTACTTCTTCTTTTCCGATATGGATGCCTTTTATTTCTTTGTCTTGTCTGATTGCTCTGGCTAGAACCTCTAGTACCACATTAAATAAGAGTGGAGAGAGTGGACAACTCTGTCTTGTTCCTGATTTAAGGGGGAAAGCCTTCAGTTTTGTGCCATTCAATATGATGTTAGCTGATGGTTTATCATATATGGCCTTTATCATGTTGAGATATTTTCCTTCTATACCCATTTCGTTGAGAGTCTTAAACATAAAATTGTGTTGTATTTTATCAAAAGCCTTTTCTGCATCTATTGATAGGATCATGTGGTTTTTGTTCTTTGTTTTGTTGATATGGTGTATTACGTTAACCATTTTACGTATGTTGAACCATCCTTGAGATTCTGGGATGAATCCCACTTGATCATGATGTATGATTTTTTAAATATGTTGTTGTATTCGATTTGCTAGTATTTTGTTTAGTATTTTAGCATCTGTATTCATTAGAGATATTGGTCTGTAGTTTTCTTTTTTTGTGCCATTCTTGCCTGGTTTTGGTATGAGGGTTATGTTGGCCTCATAAAATGTGTTTGGAAGTATTGTTTCTTCTTCAATTTTTTGAAAGACTTTCAGTAGAATAGGAACCAATTCTTCTTTGAATGTTTGATAAAATTCGCTGGTATAGCTGTCTGGGCCTGGAGTTTTATTTTTGGGGAGGTTTTTAATGGTTTTTTCTATTTCTTCTCTACTAATAGGTCTGTTCAGGCTTTCTGCTTCTTCTTGACTCAGTCTAGGAAGGTTGTATTGTTCTAGAAATTTATCCATTTTTTCTAGGTTGTTGAATTTAGTGGCATAAAGTTTTTCATAGTATTCTACAATAATTCTTTCATATCTACGGTGTCCGTGGTGATTTCTCCTTTTTCATTTTGGATTTTGTTTATATGAGTTCTTTCTCTTTTTTCCTTGGTAAGTCTTGCCAAGGATTTGTCAATTTTGTTGATCTTTTCAAAGAACCAGCTCCTTGTTCTATTAATTTTTTCTATAGTTTTCCTGTTCTCTATTCATTTATTTTTGCTCTGATTTTTATTATCTCCTTTCTTCAGCTGGTTTTGGGTTGTCTTTGTTCTTCTTTTTCCAGTTCCTTAAGGTGTGAAGTTAAGTGGTTCACTTGGGCTCTCTCTTGTTTGTTCATATATGCCTGAAGTGATATGAACTCCCTCTTATCATTGCTTTTGCTGCATTCCATAGATTCTGCTATGTCGTATTGTCATTTTCATTTGTCTGTATATATCTTTTGATCTCTGCACTTATTTATTCTTTCACCCATTCATTATTTAAAAGTATGTTGTTTAGTTTCCACATTTTTGTGGGATTTTTTCCTCTTTTTTGCAGTTGAATTCTAGTTTCAAGGCTTTATGATCAGAAAATATGCTTGGTACAACTTCGATTTTTCTGAATTTGCTGATGTTGTTTTTGTGGCCCAACATATGGTCAATTCTTGAGAATAATCCATGTACACTGGAGAAAAATGTATACTAAGTCACTTTGGGATGAAATGTCCTGTAGATGTCTATCATATCCAGGTGCTCTAGTGTTTTGTTTAAGGCCACTATGTCTTTGTTGATTCTCTGTTTGGATGACCGATCTAGAGCCGTCAGCGGTGTATTGAGGTCTCCAAGTATGATTGTATTTTTGTCAGTTTTTGTTTTAAGGTCAATAAGTAGCTGTCTTATATATTTTGGTGCTCCTTGGTTTGGTGCATATATATTAAGAGTTGTTATGTCTTCTTGATTCAGTGTCCCCTTAACCACTATGAAATGGCCATTTTTGTTCTGAGTACTTTTGCTGTCTTGTAGTCAGCATTATCAGATATGAGTATTGCTATGCCTGCTTTTTTTTTGGATGTTATTTGCTTGGAGTATTGTTTTCCAGCCTTTCACTTTGAATTGGTTTTTATCCTTGTTATGTAGATGAGTTTCTTGTAGGCAGCATACAGTTGGATTTTCTTTTTTAATCCATTCTGCTACCCTGTGCCTTTTTATTGGTGAGTTTAATCCGTTTACACTTAGTGTAATTATTGACACTTGTGAGTTCCCTATTGCCATTTTATAGATTGCTTTCTGTTAGTTTTGTGTCTTGTTTAATCCTTCTCTTTCATTTTTCTATCTTTTGTTTTTATTTGGTTGTATTTCATACATCTTTCCTCTGTAGCTATCTTTTTTAAATCATGTGCTTCTGTGGTGGTTTTTTCAATGGTGCTTACCTTTAAGTAATGAAAAGGGTTCCTATCCTGTTCATTGTAGTGCACTATTTTGTGAGTACTTTTGTACTCCATCATCCTTTGCTACTGTTAATCTCCATCCACTCCCCCCCTTTCTTTTTGTTGTTGTCACAGTTTAAATTTGGTTTTATTGTGTTCTTCTTGGAGCTTTTTCTTGTGGCTTTGTTTATTTTTGTTCTTTGTATCTGATTGGAGAACCCCCTTTAGTAATTCCTGGAGTGTGGTTTTCTGATAATAAATTCCCTCATCTTTTCTGTATCTGTGAATGTTTTTATTTCTCCTTCATATTTGAAGGATAGCTTTGATGGGTATAGTATTCGTGGCTGAAAGTTCCTCTCTTTCAGGACTTTAAATATTGGGGTCCACTCTCTTCTAGCTTGTAGAGTTTCTGCTGAGAAATCGGATGATCATCTAATGGGCTTTCCTTTATATGTTGTATTCTTCTTTTCCCTGGCTGCCTTGAGAATTTTTTCTTTGCCATTGGTTTGTGCCAATTTCATTATGATGTGCCTGGGAGTAGGTTTGTTGGGGTTAAGAAAACTCGGAGTTCTGTTTGCTTCTTGAATTTGAGGCTTTAGTTCTTTCCATAGGCTTGGGAAGTTCTCAACTATTATTTGTTTGAGTATGTTCTCCATTCCATTTTCTCTCTCTTCTCCCTCTGATATACTTATTATTCTTATGTTATTCTTTTTGATGGAGTCAGATAATTCCTGTAGGGCTATCTCATTTTTTTTTTAAATTTTTGAGTCTCTTTCTTCTTCTCTCTGTTGTGCCTCAAGTTGCTCATCTTCTATTTCACTAATCTTACCTTCTATCTGGCCTGTTCTATTAGCTAAGCTTGTTACCTCGTTTTTCAGCTCGTGAATTGAGTTTTTCATCTCTGTTTGATTTGTTTTTATAGTTTCAATTTCCTTGGAAATATATTCTTTGTGTTCATTGAGTTGTTTTCTGAGCTCCCTAAATTGCCTTTCTGTGTTTTCTTGTATATCTCTGAGTATTTTTAGAATTTCTATTTTATATTCTCTGTTGTTTAACTCCAAGATTTCCAATATCTTAAATTTTTCTCCATAGATTTTTTCTCATCTATCTGTGTTACCTCTCTTTCTTTTGTATCCATGATATTTGATTTTCTCTTCCTTAATGGCATCTGAGGGTGGTTTTGTTGATAGTATTAATGAGTTTTAATAAAGCATAAAAAGTTAAAAAAATAAAAAATTGAAAAGGGGTGTTTTTTAAAAAAAATTTAATAATTAAATAAAGAAAAATAAAATAAGATAAAAATTTAAAAAAGGAAATTATTCCCCCCTCCTTTTTTCCTCTCCTCTCCTCTCCCCTCTTTCTTGAGAAAATCTTGTTGTGAACTGTGAATTATATTGTACTAAATAGAACAAACAATGCCTTTAATGGAGGGCCTGAATTGGGGAGAAGTAATAAAGGGGCAAAAAAAGGGGGATATGGACCCACAAAAAGAAAATAAGGAAAAAATTTGGGTCAAGAATAAAATGATTTGCTTTTAGGTGTTGGTTGACTATGAGTTATGATGAGAGGAATAAGAGGGAAACAGGAAAATGGGGGGACAAATTAAAAAATTACTATTATATTTAGTGGAACAAAAACTAGATAAAATGGAGAGCCAGGGAGGGGAGCACTGCTAGTGAGTTAAAAAGGTGAAGTAAAAACCCCCAAAATGCCACAAACATAAGTTTGAGTCCCAGATAAGATAATTTGTTCATTATTGAGGTTTGAATGAGAGGAGACATAAAGGAGAACAGAAGAAACTAATATAGAGGGAGAAAAGAAAGAGAGAGAGAGAGAGAGAGAGAGAAAAGAGGGACCACTAAAAGAAGAAAAAGAAAAAAGGGGAGAGAGAGAGAGAATTAAGGGTTTTGGAGTGCAACCCTCATAGAGAGAAAGGAAGAGGAAGGAAAAGATAATGGGAGATGTAACACTTATGGGTAGTGTAGTTCAAGGAGAGGAGAGAGTAAGACTGGCAGAGAGTTAAACGACCAAATTGGAGGAGGGGAAAAAAAAATCAAGAATGAAGATAAGAGAAACAAACAAATATAATAAAATGGGATAGGTTATAAAGTCTGCAGATTATTCTTGATTTTGAGAGCTTGTCTTCTTGCTTTTTCTTTTCTCTCCCTCTTCCTGGTCGGTGACTCTGTACCCCGGGTTCTGCCGCTTTGGCACGCTCAGGTAGAGGTTTGTAGTTGATAAGTCTCTATGGCAATGTCATGTATTGTGCTTCAGTCTCATTGGCAGTCAAGGCTCATTAGCATTTATAGGGTCCAACAGTGAGAGAGTCCGTGTTTCTGGAGTCTCTCTCCTAGTCTTTCCTTCCTCAATTAGTAGCCTGATAATCCAGCTATGGGGTTGCTGCTGCCTCTGCCTGGATAGTAAGAGGCTCAAAGAGCTGACAACTCCCCACTCTCTTCCCACTGAGCTCAGGGCTCTGGATAAGGCTCAGTCAGTCAGAGCTGCTAGCATAATCAGGCGGGGCTTTTGCCCACTCAAAGACCTCTGGCTCTGCCACTCTGTCTGGTAACATGGGCAGGCGCCCACTCCCTGGGCGCTTGGAGGAAACTCTCGCTCACTATCTGTGCGCAGACCAGGATATCAGGCCGGCATTCTGACACTCTGAGTGAAACCCCCGCCCGCACGAAAAAGTTCCAGCGTTGGAATTGGCTCTCGCTCCCTCCCTGTGCGTGGCTTTTTCAGGGCACTGGGGTGGCCTGGAGATTCTGCTTTTGGCCCACACAAAGGCTTCTTACTCTGCCTCTCTGTGGGATAACACAGGCGCCCACTCCTGAGGTGCTCAGAGGAATCTCTTGCCCACTCTCCGTGCGCCCTGACCAGGATATCAGGCTGGCCGCCTCACACTTTGAGTGAAAGCCCCGCCCGCACGGAAAAGTTCCAGCATTGGAATTGGCTCTCGCTCCCTCCCCATGCGCAGCTTTTTCACGGCACTGGGGCAGCCTGGAGATTCTGCTTTTGGCCCACTGACTCTGCCTCTGACTCTGCCCCTCTGTGGGATAACACGGGCACCCACTCCCGGGGCTTTCGAAGGAATCTCTCGCCCACTATCTGCGTGCGCCAACCAGGAGATCGGGGAATATGGATGCCCCACTTGTCTTTCTTTGTCTGGGTTTGGTGCGAATGTTAGCTAGTATTGACTGGGTTGCCACAGGCACAGTTTTTCCTCAGCTTGGATCTCTGTGCCACAGCCTGGTTTGGCCGTTTGTGCCACGGCCTGGATCTATTCACCCCCTTTGCCTGCCTTAGTTTCTATACTCTCAGTTCCCAGTGAAAGCAGCCTTATTTAGGTTAGTGAGGAAGGCAGAGCATTTCTTACTTCCTATTTCCTTCAGGGCTTGATTATATATTTAGCCAATTTTTCGCTCGATCATACCTTCAGGTGTATTGTGAAACATCTGGAAGCTCCAAGGATAGGTTTTTCTGTTTCTGGTTGAAGATCTTGTTGAGTTTTGGGGGAGATTTATTGGTATCGCTTCCTACCGCGCCATTACTCTGACGTCATCTACATGTCTGTTTTCAATATTAGGGGATTTCAATACCCCACTAACATCACTAGATAAATCCTCAAGAAAGAAAATTAACAAAGAAATAGCAGACTTAAAGGACATGCTAGATCAAATTGATTTAATAGATATCTTCAGAGCCTTTCACCCTAAAGCAGCAGAATATTCATTCTTTTCAAGTGTTCATGGTTCATTCTCTAGGATAGACCACATGTTAGGGCACAAAAGCGGTCTCAACAAATTTAAGAAGATTGGAATTATATCAAGCATCTTCTCTGATCACAATGGCATGAAACTAGACATCAACCACAACAGAAAAACTGAAAAATACTCAAACACTAGGAAACTAAATAGCATGTTACTAAATACAGATGGGTTAACAATGAGATTAAAGAAGAAATAAAACAATTCCTAGAAACAAATGATAATGAGCATATAACAACTCAAAATTTATGGGACACAGAAAAAGCAGTACAGAGAGAAGTTCATAGCATTACAGGCATACCTTAAGAAGCTAGAAAAAGCTCAAATAAACAACTTGACCCTTCATCTAAATGAACTATAAGAGGAACAGCAAGTAAAGCCCAGAGGTAGTAGAAGGAAGAAAATAATAAAGAGCAGAGCAGAAATAAATGACACAGAGGCTAAAAAAAAATACAGAGGATCAAAGAAACCAAGAGCTGGTTCTTTGAAAAGGTAAACAAGATTGATGAACCTTGAAAATAAAACCAGACTCACCAAGAAAAAGAGAGGACTCAAATAAATAAAATAAAAAATGAGAGTGAAGAAATAACTGGCACAAGAGAAATACAAAGAATTGTAAGAAAATATATGAAGAACTGTATGCCAAAAAATTAGACAACCTAGATGAAATGGACAAATTCCTTGAAACATATAATCTTTCAAAAATCAATCTGGAAAAATCAGAAAACCTAAACAGACCAATTATAACAAATGAGATTGAAACACTTATCAAAAAAATCCCAACAGGGAGACCAGCCCTTGAACAAGGGCACAGGAGAACAACCTTGCCCTGCCGTTGGAACCGAGGCTTGTGGCCTGACTTGGAAGCTGGCTCCTCCCACGGGGGTGGAGCCAAAAGCCCAGAACAGGCAGACTTCCACTACTGAGCTGAGCGTGGGCATGCAGTCCTGCCTGGCTAGTAGAGCCAAGGGTAGCAGCCATTACATGAGTGGGCTCCTCCTGCAAGGGCAGGGCAAAAGCCTGGAAACAGGCAGAGACCTGCAGCTGAGCAAAGGTGCTTGCCACTACCCTCAGGGCCAAGCATAATGCCATCCATAGGGGCGGGGAAAAGGCTAAGGCCACCAAGTCTTGTGTACCCAAGCACGTGATCACAGCCACTCCCATGAAAGAAAGGTGGAAACCACAGCAACAGCCCCAGTGGGCAGGCACCAGCAATGCCCAAACCTAAAAGCCCTAGGCAGCAACAGAAGAAGGAGTGGCAGGCCTGCAGACAGACCATACCTAAGGAACAGAGGCCATACCCAGTGGACTCCAGAGGCCAAAATCTTCCTTTACACAGATAACATGTGAAGGCAAAGAAATGCAACACAAATGAACCAAGAGAAATCCCCAAAAAAGGACCTAAATGAATCAGATATAACCAAATTACCAGATGCAGAGTTTAAAATAACGATTGTTAGGATGTTCAAAGATATTAAAACAACAATAGACAGTCATTACAAACACCTAAATAAAGAGATAGCAAATATAAAAAGGGACATTGAAACAATAAAAAAGAATCAGTCAGAAATGACAAATACAGGATCTGAAATAAAGAACACAATGGAAGGAATTAAAAGCAGGATGGATGAAGTGGAGAATTGAATCAGCAAGAGCGAGGACACGATAAATAAAGGCACGGAAGAAGAGCAGAAAAAGAAAAGAGACTCAAAAAGTCTGAGGAAACTCTAAGAGAGCTCTGTGACAACATGAAGAGAAATAACATCCACATCATAGGGGTTCCTGAAGAAGAAGAAAAAGAACAAGGGATAGAGACTTTGTTCAAGCATATCAGAGCTGAAAACTTCCCTCATTTAAGGCAGGAAAACATCTCACATGTTCAGGAAGCATAAAAAACTCCATTAAGGAGAAACTCAAAGAAATCAACACCAAGACACATCATAATTAAAATACAAAAGCTAAGTGATAAAGAGAAAATATTAAAAGCTGCTAGACAAAAAAGGACTAGCACCACCATAAGGATGACTTCTGACTTCTCAACAAAAACACTTGAGCCCAGAAGGGAATGGCCAGAAATATTCAAAGTAATGCAGAACAAGAGCCTACAACCAAGACTACTTTATCCAACAAGGCTATCATTTAAAATTGAAGGAGAAATAAAAAGCTTTAGAGACAAAAAAATCCTCAAGGAATTCACTACAACCAAACCAAGGCTGCAAGAAATGCTAAGGGACCTGCTGTAAACAGATCAAAGGAGAAAAAGAATATAGCAAAAGAGGAATACAATTTTAAAGAATAAACTGGCCCTGGCCGGTTGGCTCAGCGGTAGAGCGTCGGCCTGGTGTGCGGGGGACCCGGGTTCGATTCCCGGCCAGGGCACACAGGAGAAGCGCCCATTTGCTTCTCCAGCCCCCACTCCCTCCTTCCTCTCTGTCTCTCTCTTCCCCTCCCGCAGCCAAGGCTCCGTTGGAGCAAAGATGGCCCGGGCGCTGGGGTGGCTCCTTGGCCTCTGCCCCAGGTGCTAGAGTGGCTCTGGTCGCCGCAGAGCAACACCCCGGAGGGGCAGAGCATTGCCCCCTGGTGGGCAGAGCGTCGCCCCTGGTGGGCGTGCCGGGTGGATCCCGGTCGGGCGCATGCGGGAGTCTGACTGTCTCTCCCTGTTTCCAGCTTCAGAAGAAAAAAAAAAAAAAAAAGAATAAACTGGCAATAAACAATTACATATCAATAATAACCTTAAATGTAAATGAATTAAATGATCTGATCAAAAGACATAGGGTAGCTGCATGGATAAGAAAACAGGACCCATACATATGCTGTCTACAAGAGACACACCTTAAATCAAAAGGTGCACATAGACTGAAGATAAAGGGATGGAAAAAAATATTTCACACAAATGGAAATAAAAAAAAGCTGGGGTAGCAATACTTATATCAGACAAAATGAACTTTAAAACAAAGGCTATAGTTAGAGATAAAGAAGGTCACTGATAATGATAAAGGGAGCAATCCAAAAGGAAGATATAACCGTTATAAATATCTACACACCTAATATAAGAGCACCTAAATATATAAAGCGACATTGATGGATTTAAAGGGTGAGATCAACAGCAATACTATAATAGTAGGGGATTTCAATACCCCATTAACATCATTAGATAGACCCTCAAGAAAGAAAATTAACAAAGAAACAGCAGACTTAAAGGACATATTAGATCAACTTGATTTAATAGATATCTTCAGAACCTTTCACCCTAAAACAGAAGAATAGACATTCTTTTCAAGCGCTCATGGTACATTCTCTAGAATAGACCACATGTTAGGGCACAAAAGCGGTCTCAACAAATTTAAGAAGATTGAAATCATATCGAGCACTTTCTCTGATCACAATGGCATTAAACTAGAAATCAATCACTTCAGAAAAACTGAAAAATACTCAAACACTTGGAAACTAAATAGCATGTTATTAAATAATGAATGGGTAAACAATGAGATCAAAGAAGAAATTAAAAAATTCCTAGAAACAAACAATAATGTGTGTACATCAACTCAAAATTTATGGGACACAGCAAAAGCAGTCCTGAGAGGGAAGTTCATAGCATTACAGGCATATCTCAAGAAGCTAGACAAAGCTCAAACAAACAACTTGACCCTACATCTAAAAGGACTAGAAAAAGAACAGCAAGTAAAGCCCAGATCTAGTAGAAGGAAGGAAATAATAAAGATCAGAGCAGAAATAAATGACATAGAGGCTAAAGAAACAATACAGAGGATCAATAAAACCAGGATCTGATTCTTTGAAAATGTAAACAAGATCGATGAACCTTTAACCAGACTCACCAAGAAAAAAAGAGAGAGGACTCAAATAAATAAAATTAGAAATGAGAGTGGAGAAATAACAACGGACACAACAGAAATACAAAATATTGTAAGAAAATACTATGAAGAACTAAGTGTACGCCAAAAAACTAGACAACCTAGATGAAATGGACAAATTCCTTGAAACATATAATCTTCCAAAAATTAATCTGGAAGAATCAGAAAACCTAAACAGAATGATTACAACAAATGAGATCGAAACAGTTATCAAGAAACTCCCAAAAGAGAAAAGTACTGGGCCTGATGGCTTTACAAGTGAATTCTACCAAATATTCAAAGAAGAACTAACTCCTATCCTTCTCAAGCTATTTCAAAAAATTCAAGAGGAAGGAAGACTTCCAAACTCCTTTTATGAGGCGAGCATAATTCTGATTCCAAAACCAGGCAAAGACAACACAAAGAAAGAAAATTATAGGCCAATATCCCTGATGAATTTAGATGCAAAAATTCTCAACAAAATATTAGCACACCGGACCCAGCAATATATGAAAAAAAATCATACACCATGATCAAGTGTGATTTATTCTTGGGAGGCAAGGTTGGTACAATATTCGCAAATCAATCAATGTGATTCATCACATAAACAAAAGGAAGGAGAAAAACCACATGATAATTTCAATAGATGCAGAAAAAGCAATTGATAAAATCCAGCACCCATTCATGATCAAAACTCTCAGCAAAGTGGGAATACAGGGAACATACTTCAACATGATAAAGGCCATCTATGACAAAACCACAGCCAACATCATTCTCAATGGGAAAAAATTAAAGCAATCCCCTTAAGATCAGGAACAAGGCAGGGGTGCCCCCTTTCACCACTCTTATTCAACATATCCCTGGATGTCCTAGCCATAGCAATCAGACAAGAAGAAGAAATAAAAGGCATCCAAATTGGAAAAGAAGAAGTAAAACTATCATTATTTGCAGATGATATGATACTGTATATAAAAAACCCTAAAGTCTCAGTCAAAAAACTACTGGACCTGATAAATCAATTCAGCAAGGGGGCAGGATATTAAATTAATACTCAGAAATCAGAGGCATTTTTATACATTAACAATAAACTGTCAGAAAGAGAAATTAAGGAAGCAATCCCCTTTACCATTGCAACCAAAAAAATAAAGTACCTAGGAATAAATTTAACCAGGGAGATTAAAGACTTGTACTCAGAAAATTATAAAACATTGATAACAGAAATCAGGGAAGATACAAACAAGTGGAGGCATATATTGTGCTCATGTTTAGGAAGAATAAACATAATTAAAATGTCTATATTATCCAAAGCAATTTATAAATTCAATGCAATACCAATTAAAATACCAAAGACTTACTTCAAAGATATAGAACACATATTACAAAAATTTATATGGAACCAAATGAGAACATGAATAGCCTCAGCAATGTTGAAAAGGAAGAATAAAGTAGGAGGTATCATATTTCTGGTTAACAAGTTATACTACAAGGCCATTGTAATCAAAACAGCCTGGTACTGGCATAAGAACAGTCATATAGATCAATGGAACAGAACTGAGAACCCAGAAATAAACCCACACTTTTATGGACAACTGATATTTGACAAAGGAGGTAAGAGCATACATTGGAGTAAAGACAGCCTCTTCAACAAATGGTTTTGGGAAAATTGGACAGCTACCTGCAAAAAAATAAAATTAGACCACCAACTTACACCATTCACAAAAATAAACTCAAAATGGATAAAAGACTTAAATGTAAGCCATAAAATCATAAGCATCTTAGAAGAAAACATAGGTAGTAAGCTCTCTGATTTTTGTCGCAGCAATATATTTGCTGATTTGTCTCCACAGGCAAGTGAAACAGAAGACAGAATAAAAGAAGCTCCTTCCTTCTAAGTGACTCTGCTCTGAGTGCCACAGGAGAGCTTGTTTGGCTGGTGTCCTGCTTCCCTTTGCTGTTATTGCTGTTTCCAGGGGAAATACTCACTTCAGATTTGGGGAGTGACTTGTCCCAGGGGTTAGGGTGCTGTCTCTCAAAATGTTTCTCCGTGTGCCTCCTAGATTATACTCTCTTCCTCCTACTCTGGTCCTCTCCTCTCTCCCCGTTCCCCAAAGCCCCAGGTGAGTGGTTGTGAGAGAGGTTTTCTGTGCAGTCCCTTTAAGAAGAATTCTGGGTCTGAGAAATCAGTCTCTTTCTCACAAACAGTATCCTGTCTTGTTTCCAGCTAAATACTGTCCGTACGCCTATTCTAGGCTCTGGGGCTGCAGACTGGGGCTTTGTTCCTGGGACTCAGGACCCTCCCCTCTCTGCTAAACTCACTTCTTACCACGCGAGTCTCTCCCAGCTGCTGTTTGCTCCGGGGAGCTGGGCAGCCCTCTTCGTGTTTCCACTTTTCCTACCAGTCTCGGTGTGGCTTCTTCAGTGTTCCTTGGTTGAAGAGTCCTCTTAGTTTAGTCCAAAGTTGGTTTTTCCAGATGATGGTTTTTAAAATTAGTTTGTAATCCACTTTGGTTCTGGGAGGTGGAAGTTGGTACGTCCACCTACTCCATCGCCATCTTGTCTTCTGCCTGTCGCAGCAATATATTTGCCGATTTATCTTCACAGGCAAGTGAAATAAAAGTCAGGGTAACCAAATGGGACTATATCAAACTAAAAAGCTTTTGCATAGCTAAAGAGAATATGGACAGAATAAAAAGACAAACCGCACAAAGGGAAAACATTCAACAATACGTCTGATAAGGGGTCAATAACCAAAATTTATAAAGAACTTGTAAAACTCAACACCAGGAAGATAAACAATCCAATCAAAAAATGGGCTAAAGAAATGAATAGACACTTCCTCAAAGAGGACATACAGACGGCCAATAGACATATGAAAACATGCTCAACATCACTAATCATTAGAGAAATGCAAATTAAAATCACAATGAGATATCACCTCACACCAGTCAGAGTGACACCATCAACAAAACAACACAGACTAAGTGCTGGCGAGGATGTGGAGAAAAAGGAACCCTCCTGCATTGCTCGTGGGAATGAGGCTGGTGCTGTCACTGTGGAAAACAGTACGGAGATTCTTCAAAATATTTAAAATGAAACTGCCTTTTGACCCAGCCATCCCACTTTTAGGAATATATCCCAAGAACACCATATCTCTGATTCAAAAGAAGAAATTCACCCCCATGTTTATGACAGCATTGTTCACAATAGTGAAGATCTGGATACAGCCCAAGTGTCCATCACTGGATGAGTGGATTAAAAAGCAGTGGTACATATATACAAGGAAATACTATGGGACCATGAAAAAGAAGGAAATCTTACTTTTTGCAAGAACATGGATGGACCTGGAAACTATTATGTTAAGTGAAATAAGCCAGGCAGAAAAAGAAAAATATCATATGACCTCACTCATTTGAGAAATCCAATTAACAATGTAAAGTGAGGAACGGAATGGAGACAGAGGAGGGATCAAAGGGACCAGAGGAAAAGAGGACAGAGGGAAAGGGGATGATAGGATGGGATAAACCTGAAGGGAAGGGGGAAGGGCACTATAGGGACGGGGGAAAGGGAAATGTTGAGGGGAATATGGGGGAGGGTGGGGGATGCATTTGGGGCAACACTAGAATCTATGTAAACACTATAAATTAAAATCAATAAAAAATAAAAGATCCAGATGCTATGTCTAAATTCATCAATGCATATTCTTCTAAACAGGTACAGATTTTTGTATATCTGTTACACCTCAAAGCTAAAAAATAAAAGGGAGAAAGAAAGAAAAGGATTCAGATGCTGACTTCCTTCACTTTGGGGTTGCATCTTAAAGTTGTGATTGAAGAAATTTCCTCATGAGCTACTGTCAGGATATAGATAGCAAGCCAATGAGGATGCAAAATAAAGAACTCCCTCCAGAGACCAAGAGAAACTTGGGTTATTAGTTGTAAATGTCAGGATATCTAGGTCACCTGAAGTGATGCTCCATGTGCCTTGTGTTTGTGGTGCTGGGTTAATGGATGTGATAGTTTCCTACCAGAAATGTCCCCTCTGCCATAATGAACGAAAAGCTGTTATGACAAGGTCTTTTCTCAGAGGTGTTGCATCTCTTCCATTATATCTCGTTAAGCAAAACTTTTCCTTATCACATTGCATCATCTCCCCCCACCCCCCGCAAACAAAAAACGTTTAAAACAAAACAAAATGTCCTGACACCTTTCTATTTTAATCTGGGGGAAGATGTTGGAATAATTATAGATTGTTTCCGCTTTGTAATTATATAAATGTCATTCTTTGCTTGGACTGTCATTTTGCTGGACATTTTTATCGAAGATGTTTACATTCCTGCAACACATTTGGAACAAACGAAACAGCCCTGCTGTGGGGAAATGGCATTGACGGTTGCCATGGGAACTGTGTGAAGTCACAGAAAGATTATCTCATAATGCATTTACCCAGTGTCAGAAACAGGCGGCTGGACTGGAGAACAAACTACCAATTAATGAGCGACAATTCAGGGCCAGAGAATAGAAACAACATAGAAGGCTGCCTCTGGAAGGTCATGTTCAAGCTAATTCATTGGTTACTTTTCTCACTCTAGCCAATTATGGTGATTGCTTTCCACCTGTAGGAGTCTATTTTAACCAGTTCAGATTTCTGTGTGAGGAAAATCTAGAAAAATGGAATTTGACAGTTTTGTGAAATGTTCAGGATTTGTTTTTTGTTTGTTTTTCCGATTTCCTCCTTTCTATTGAGTTAATTGGGGTGATAAGAAAATTATGCAGGTTTCAGGTGCACAGTTCTACAACATCATCTGTACACCATAGTGTGTGTTCACCATCCCAGGTCAAGTCTGCATCCATGCAGAATTAGTTTTTGTTATTTTTTTTTTTTTAATCCTTTAGCTTCTTCAGTGAGGTTTTAAAATTTTTTTATCTGTTTTATTTCTGAAAGTCTTTGGGAGGCAGTAAGCTTAACAATTAAAGGGGTAAGTTCTAATATCAAACTTCTGGGCTTTACCTCATTAATTTTTTGGCTCTGCACAGATGAGTTCACTTCCTAAGCCTCTGTTTCCTCTTCTGTAAAATGGGAACAATAATAGTATCTACTTCTGCAAAAAGTTCCCACCACATGGGCATGTCTCGTGGATCCAATGGAATAATCCCTGCCCAGGGCTCAGCATAGCACCTGCTGCTATTCAGGACCTGTTTAGCAGGGCTATTATGATGAAAGAAGCCAGACTTCTTTTTTTTTTTCAAAATGCTCATCTTTGGGGGGAAAAAAATCTCCAGAAAAATCTTTGCTTATTGCAATGTCTAACTTGGACTAGCATCAAAATCACTTAGAAAACTTTATCAGATCATCAGCTTTAGGGCTCTCCCCTGGACCTGCTGAATCAGAATCTCCTGATACGAGGCTCAGACATTTGAATTTTAAATGACCTTCCAAAGTGAGTCTAATTCCATTTAGGAAGACTGATCATTGCTTGTGCTGGTAAGAGTCATTTTGTTGTGCTCAGGGAAATGTGTTTTTCTGAGTCCCATTTTGGGAGTCTGATCAGCACATGTGGGATGGTGTCAGGCTGAGGGAAATTTGCACTAGCCTCTGGGAGTTCTGACGCAGGTGATATGAAAACCACACTAGGACAAACGCTACTCTTCAGTCTGGCCTGGCCCCGCCCCGCTCTAGCCTCACTTCCCTACTTGGGAGGTGGGGCTCTTGAGAGGTTCTCAGTCACTCAGGATGGAGTAGTTTTTCATGGAAGGAGCAAAATGGCGATAGACCCTCACTTCTGTGTGGCGAGCTGTTGTCCTGTCTCTGCTGTGGCCAAGACTGCTTCCCGTTTGGGGGCTGTCCCTCCCTTTCCTCTTGCTCCTTCACAAGGCCAAACAGAAGCCATCGGGGTACCTGGGATAGAGTCATCCCCTCAGTGGCTTAGGCCAGCTCTGCTGTGAGTGAGGAAAGAAACATTCCCTTTGGACTTGTTTTCCACATTTCCCCTAGTAACTGGGACCTAGGGACTCAATGAAGTGAGGCAATGATTTAACAAATGCCTCTCCAAAACAAAACAAGCAAAACAGCCCTTGTTTGTAGTACCTGCTAATTTCCGTGGTGTAAATATTTCCACCATGGCTGACTTTAAGCTACCAAACAGAGTCACTGAACGTAGACTCGGGAAGAGATAAGCACAGTCCGCTCTCAGGCGTCATCCCGGCTGGCTCCGGTGCACCTCTGGGCCACATCAGAGGGCCAGGAGGTAGGCCCAGTGGAAATAACAACACAAAGGAATAAGCCAGTTGGCTAGGTCTAGTCTTGGCTGTAAGCCAGAGGGACAAACAAGGATCCTCCTGCCTGAACTCTGGCCTGCTCATTTCCCAAGCGCAGAGGACCTCTTGTGCCTCGGAAGGGCACAGAATTTTTTTTTTAAGTGCCGACTTCAGGACATGGGTAGCTGCTGCCTGGAGTGCTGTGTGGAAAGGATTCTGCGATTCTGCCTTGGTTTTTGGTTTTTTAAATCTTTGTTTAGCAGGAATAATGACCATGATCGCTTAGTGAGGTCTAAAATGGATGAGGAAGAGAGGAGTGAAGTTACATGCATTCGCCATTCATGTTATGGAAATTCCACTCATCCATTCGGAAATCATTGAATTCCCATGAAGTTCCAGGTACTGTTCTGGGCACTGAGAATAGACTTGTGAGCAACTAAAGAACTTACATCCTAGTGGGAGAGGGAGGAGGCCTCTGTCTCTCTTTTGAAGCAGATCCTCCTCTTCCCTCTCATTGTGAGTCACCTGGCAGCTAGTTAGATTCTGGAGAAGTAGAGGCATCCTGGAGAGAGGATGAGGACAGGGAAAGGGGGGTGGATCGGTTAGGAAAGGGGCATGTATATGTGTATCTGGGTTACCAAACACTGAGAGAAGCATTTTTATTGATTTTCACCTCCTGCATATATGGAAAATGTGGGGGTTGGAATGCTGGCCTGCATCTCTTCTTTCTGATACCACGTGTGAGAGAACAGACTATAAGGTTACCTGGTCTCTGGCCAGTGGAATCAGCAGATTTTCAGCTGGCTGTGTGTATGCATACATTTAAACAATCTGAGCGTGTAATTCAGGGAAGACTGATGTCTCTCTATGCTAAAGCCTTTATTTATTTTTTTACACAGGCATATTTAATTCTGAGGTGCTCAAGGCATATTTTTTTTGCAAGCATTAAATTAACTGTTAATCCTCCCCATGTCTCTATAAAACAGTGAAAAGAAGTCTTTTATTATAAAACATTATGAGCTGAACCTGAAAAATAGTCTTAACAGAAATAGGGATAATCAAGAGGAATGAAAAAGATGCAATAGGCAAAGAGCCCCAGATGAGAAGAAAAGTCTCCCGCAGCTCCCAGCGCTGGAGGGAAACCTCTGGCTCATTTTCCCTGCAGCTGGGGTCCCAGCTGTCCAGCATCCACATGGTGACTGTATGCACATTTCTATGCTTGCTGCTTATTACCTTAATAGATAACCTTGATTAAGGCACCTCCCTACTTGCAGACTAAATTTCCATATCCTTAAAATGAGGATTACAAGAGTATCTGCCTCATAGATTTATCTCGAAGAACACTGGTCATAACTGTTACCTTTATCATCATTGCTGTCATCATCATCATCTGTAATCATCTAGCTTGGTCACTGCTGGTAAAGGAGTTCTTTTGCTTCAGTCAAAGCTGTGTCTGAATATTCTTCATGGCAGATGCATTGCAGGAATACTCCCCAATTCTTCATTCTTCTCTATGTGTATTCCCTTATCAGCATGACTTCTTAGCTCCTCTTTTTTTTTGGTGACAGAGACAGAGAGAGGGACAGACAGACAGGAAGGGAGAAAGATGAGAAGCATCAATTCTTCATTGCAGCACCTTAGTTGTTCATTGGTTGCTTTCTCATATGTGCCTTGAGCCTATAGCAGAATGAGTGACCCCTTGTTCAAACCAGTGACCTTGGGCTCAAGCTGGTAAACCTTGCTGGTAAACCAGATAAGCCTGTGCTCAAGCTGGCGACCTCAGGGTTTCAAACGCAGGTCGTCCGCGTTCTAGTCCAATGCTCTATCCACTGTGCCACCACCTGGTCAGGCTCAGCTCCTCTTAATTCTATCTCTTTAGCTCTCAAAGTCAGGCTACTTTTGTGACTTGCTTTGGCCCATAGAATACATAAGAAGAACTGCTGTTTCAGTTTTGAGTATAATCTTCAAGTGGTCTTGCATTCTTCTGTTTGTTCTCTTAGAAACGTGCCTTGCTACCATGAGAACAAGTCCAGGCTAGCATGTTGGATGATGAGAGATATGGGATCCAGGAGTCCATAGCCCCAGCTGACAATCATCCTTGCTTGGTCAGTCCTCAGTCACCTAGCTAGAGCATCATAGATGCCTGAGTGAGACCAGCCAATACAGGCTGACCCTGCCCCTGGCCCAGATCAACCAAACCACTCCTCTGACCTATGAATACATGACCACTAAAAAAAAAAAAAAGAAAAGAAGAGGTTGCTGTTTTCAGTTACTCAGTTTTGGGAATGAATGGGTATATAGGAATAGCTAATAGCTACAGCCCCCTTTTCAGGTTTACCTTTCACTGATTTTGCCAGAATCTTTCTTTCCTCACTTATAAAGATTAATCCATTCTATGAATTTATTTATAGATAACTCTGGCCAGGGTCATTGAGGAGAAATAAAGGTGGATCAATCCGTCAAAATCCCAGTCATCACGAAGCAACAATCTGGTGGGTACATAAAACATGGCAGAAAACTTTAATGAATGATGAAAATAATGACCATGAAAGAGTTATGAATATAAGAAAGTGGCAATATGAGAAGAGAATCTGCTTCTAGCCTGGAGCTGGGACGGAACAGGAGAGTTGGTGAAGTCATGTAAAAAAATTCCTCTAGTACCGCCAGGTTCCACACCTCTGCCTCCACCCTCACTTCCTCAACTTGACTCTGCACTGGTGGCAATAGCCTTCCAACCCATCTCTCTTTGCTAGTCTTGACTTTGCTCTAATTCATTCTGTGGTCAAATGATTTTCTCTGAAATGCAAATCTGGCTGTTACTCCCCTATTTTTATTTATTTTTGGTAGGCCATCATCTTTAATCCTAGCTTGCACCTGGCGGGCAAGTAAAAACACACACTGGGCTCCAAAATCCACTCACATTCAGTGCTCACAAAGCTACTGACTTATCTGAGTTTCCTAGAATCAAAGGTTTCTAGCTCACCAGACTTATTCACCTCTGTTCCCCATCTTCTTCCTTCACTCTTCACAAACTCTGTACAAACTGGCCTCTCACTCAATACTCCGCCTTCTTTTTTTTTTATTATTATTATTTTTTATTTTTTCATGCATTTAATACTTAAATAAGAACAATAAAGGAGGTACACAAAACTAGATTATGTTATAAGAGTTTTAAAATATTAATGAAAAAATATTAAGAAATACCTGACAAACACAATAAAACTGTTATTCAAGTTATTTTCATATGACATCCTCACTTGTGATTTTTTTTTTTTTATAATTTTATTTTTTTAATGGAGTGACATCAATAAATCAGGATACATATATTCAAAGATAACAAGTCCAGGTTATCTTGTCGTTCAATTATGTTGCGTACCCACCACCCAAAGTCAGATTGTCCTCTGTCACCTTCTATCTTGTTCTCTCTGTGCCCCTCCCCACCCCCTATCCCTCTCCCATTCCCCCCTCCCCCCCGTAACCACCACACTCTTGTCAATGTCTCTTAGTTTCAGTATTATGTCCCACCTACGTATGGAATAATACAGTTCCTGGTTTTTTCTGATTTACTTATTTCGCTTCGTATCATGTTATCAAGATCCCACCATTTTGCTGTAAATGTTCCGATGTCATCATTTCTTATGGCTGAGTAGTATTCCATAGTGTATATGTGCCACATCTTCTTTATCCAGTCATCTATTGATGGGCTTTTTGGTTGTTTCCATGTCTTGGCCACTGTGAACAATGCTGCAATAAACATGGGGCTGCATGTGTCTTTACGTATCAATGTTTCTGAGTTTTGGGGATATATACCCAGTAGAGGGATTGCTGGGTCATAAGGTAGTTCTATTTTCAGTTTTTTGAGGAACCACCATACTTTCTTCCATAATGGTTGTACTACTTTACATTCCCACCAACAGTTATACTCCGCCTTCTTGGCTGCTTCGTCTGGCCTCCTCCATGTGACCTTTTTCTGCTCTCTAACGCTAATCTCAGGAACTGAGAGAGCAAGCTACCGTTCTGTCCTCATTTTATAGTGTAGAAATCAAAACCTTTAATCCAATATACAAAATAGGGAAGTCTCTAATACAAAGTCACTTATCCGCGCCATGATGGAATTATACCACTCCACATCAAAAAGGGTGCGATAGGCTTAGTCCTAAAACCAAGCTCCAGGCTACAAGGATCCTGCCTGCCCACAGCCCGCCCCCAACACACATTAATATCACCTGGGCGACAGCTTCCATGTGGGCAGCGCCATCTTTAACAAAGTGAGCATAATATATGTTATTTGCCCAACAATCCACCCCTATGCTCACTTTACTACCCATAATCTACGCCACAGGCATCCTTGTACAAGGAAATTAGCACATTACACAAATTACAACAGCACAAATCATACAGTTTCAACAATCACAAAGGTACACTTCACCAGTCTCTGAGCACTTAGCCCAAAGTGCAAAATGTCCTCGGCCTTCTTTCTAGCCATGGGAAAAGCTTCCCAGGGCAGGGGAGTGCTTCCAGCAAAGCCACCCCCCACCTCCATCAGGGTATTTCACATTGTCCAAAATCCGTAAGTCCATCCAACAAAGGAGCCAATGCCCACTCCGGTCGTAGTCCAGGAAATCAGTCCATGCACATGGGGTGTCAGCCACCCCCCTCATCCCTGCCATCCTGGCAGGTCTTACACTGTCCCAAAGAGGGCCACATGGCAATGGCAGTCAGCATTTCCATCTTGGCTCTGGAGAGCATGATAGTGTCCACCCCTATGCCCCCAAATCGCAGACCTACCAGGGACATAGCAAGTATTTCTTGCTGCTGGGCTCTCATCTTCTGGAGACTGCAGATTGCAACTCCAGCCCAATTCTCCTCATCCTCCAAAGAGAAACTGAGAACACCAGCTCTCATTGCTGGTCTCGAGCCCCGGGCCGCCGCAGCCTTCTGCTCTGAAGACCTTGCAGCTCCGGACCTGGCCTCAGCCTCAGCCTCAGCCCCAGCCTCCTGCCACTGCTGGCTCTCCACAACGTCCAGGGTAATCTGCAACTCATGAACCTGTGAATCCTCCTCCAGCAGCTGCTCCATTTCCAGGCGAATCTCGCAAACCTGGTCGGCCTCCTCCTCCAGTGCTTCCTCCAGCTCCAGGGTCAGCATCTGTTTCTCCCACGTTTGCTCCAGCTCCTTCCACTGCTCAGTTTGCAGGTCCCGGGCAGCCTCTTCCACAGAGCTCTCAGTTTCCTCACACATGGCTGTAAAAGTCAGCCAGCCTATGGCCCCCAAAAGGACAGCCATGGGGAACCATAACAGCAGCCAGTCCTCTACTCCACCACTCAAAGGTGGTGGTGGCTCCTTGCTGATCTGTATCGAATCCTGCCACAGACTACGCCAAATGTAAAGCCAGGAGCCACGGCAACCATCACAGCAGCCTGGCCCATGCAGGTTCGCATTAGATTTGGACAGTCGGTAAAGAAACAATGGAGCCCAAAACTGGTAGGCCATCATCTTTAATCCTAGCTTGCACCTGGCGGGCAAGTAAAAACACACACTGGGCTCCAAAACCCACTCACATTCAGTGCTCACAAAGCCACTGACTTATCCGAGTTTCCTAGAATCAAAGGTTTCTAGCTCACCAGACTTACTCACTTCTGTTCCCCATCTTCTTCCTTCTCCCTGCACAAACTCTGCCCACAAACTCTGGCTTCTCACTCAACACTCCACCATCTTGGCTGCTTCTCCTGGCCTCCTCCACGTGGCCTTTCTCTGCTCTCTGCTCTCTACTGCTAATTTCAGGAACCGAGAGCTACTCCCCTATTTTTAATTCTTTGGTGGCTTCCCATTGTCCTCAGGATAAAGCCACAACTCCAAGGCACGGGGTATGGCACTCCCCCTGGTCAGTCTCTCTCTACCCAGTTTTGTATTGGACAGTGCCTCCCACTTGTTACCTAAAATCTAGGTGTGATTTTTGGAGTCTCTGAGGAGCATACTCTTCTTCCTCTTCTGGGTTTTGAACAATTGAGAAAAACAACCCAAAGGAGTCAGAATACCAAAATATCACCTCTTGTTTTGCTAGCTGATTCCCTTGAACTAGTTAAGTTACCCATCCAGCCAAAGAAAGCCAGCAAGTTTAAACTGCGTAACTGAAGATGCATTGAACTACTGCTCTGTGCATGTCATTTGCTCCCAAGATGATAAAGGAGGCTTTCTTTTCATCTTTCAAAATGTACCAATCAGATAAGTTATTTCACGTACTCTGGGTTGGAGTAGGTAAAGGTAACAAGAGAAGCCACATGGAAGACCCCAGGAGAAGGGAAGATGTGTCCCTATAACAGTACTGAACAACCATGCTCCTGTGGGTACTCTCTCGGGAGTACCCACACCTGTGCATCTTTGCACATGCTGCTGCTTCTGCCTGGAACATGTGAAATGAAGGGGTCCCGATGCTTCACCAGAATGCCAAAGACATCAGTGGCTTCCATAAGCTTCAGAACCCTTGGAACAGTATTTGAGAGTGGTCACTTTTGAACAAGTTTGTTGACATTGTATCCCAGCTCCACTGCTTACGAGCCCCGTAATCGTGCAGTAATTACTTAACCTCTCTGAGCCTCAGCTGTCTCAGCTGTAGAGTGGAAGTAATAACAATGTAAGACTTTTCGAGTTTTTCTGAAAATTAAATGAGTATAATGTATGCTTAAGACAGTATGTGGCTCAACCTAAGTATGCTTTATATCTAGCTATAATAAAATGTTATTAATTGTGCCTATTGCTTAAAGGGTGAAATAGTTGTAGAAAATGTTTACATAAAACATCAGTTCTCTCTCTCGTTCATCTTTCTGTAGAAGCAATAATTTAAGTTTATTTTAGATCATAATTTTGATGTTTACTTATGTTACTGAATACCCAGATTTTATTGCAACTTGTTGATTTTTTTTTCAGTTTTAGATGTTATCTAAGGATTCCCAGTGGTTCTACCACAAGTGCATATTCTTGCACCTTTCTATCCTCCGAATCCTCCTAACCACCACAATTAGTTAGATGAATATTCTGTTTACATTACCACACTTGTAAATGCTACCTTATCTTACTGTGTAAGTAGTATTCACATCTGAGCAATGTAGTAAATTATAATTACTTTTCCTTTTCTGTACAACTTTTGTTTTCCCCAGAGCTACTAAGTAAAGGGAAAAATGCTTGTTTCTATTCTTATCTATAATTGGACCCTGAGTTTTTCCATTTGTTTAAATCAACTCTTTTCCCAAGACGTATGGACATTTTAGGTATTTTCTATCTATTTAATTTTGGTAAATGATATTCCAAGCCTTTACCACTGATTCCTCTTGGACGACTAGCCCTTTTATGCCTGGGTCACTGCTCTCATCCCGGAATCTTCCTTACTGATCACTCTGGAGAGTCTTTTCACTGCTTTTCCTGGGATTATATTCTGTTTCTAATATTCCATGTTTTCCTTCTTGGATAACATTATTTCTATTTTTCTTTCTTTTTTTTTACTACTTTCTTTTCTTTTTTTATATTTTATTTATTGATTTTTAGAGAGAAGAGAAAGAGAGAGGAAGTGGGGGGGGGGAGAAGTGGGAAACATCAACTCATAGTAGTTGCTTCCTGTATGTGCTTTGACCAGGCAAGCCCAGGGTTTCGAACTAGCAATCTCAGTGTTCCAGGTCAACACTTCATGCACTGTGCCACCACAGACCAAATCATTTTTTATTTTCAATTACAGTTGACATACATTATTATATTAGTTTCAGGTGCACGTCCCAGTGATGAGACATTCTATAACTTACTAGGTGATCATCCTGATAATTCTCACACCCATCTGTTTTGGGGCTTATATTCTCCAGCAGTTTCCTGAGAAAGGAGTAATCAAAGGACTATTTTTAAAAAGACTTTGCTTGGCCTGACCAGGCAGTGGCGCAGTGGATAGAGCGTCAGACTGGGATGCAGAGGACCCAGGTTTGAGACCCCCGAAGTCACCAGCTTGAGCACGGGCTCATCTGGTTTGAGCAAAAGCTCACCAGCTTGGACCCAAGGTTGCTGGCTTGAGCAAGGGGTTACTCGGCCTGCTGAAGGCCCATGGTCAAGGCACATATGAGAAAGCAATCAATGAACAACTAAGGTCTCGCAACGAAAAACTGATGATTGATGCTTCTCATCTCTCTCCATTCCTGTCTGTCTGTCCCTGTCTATCCCTCTCTCTCTGTCCCTGTAAAAAACAAAACAAAAACAAACAAAAACTTTGCTTGTCTGAACAATGATTAATTCTATACTGACTTTTGATTGAAAGTTTAGCTAGGTATAGAAATCTACCTTGGAAATAAATTTTCTTATGAATTTTTAGGGTATTTTCATTACCTTCTAGTACCCAGGGTTACTATTAAGAAGTCTAAAGCCTTTTTGATTGCTTATCTTTTGTATGTGTTTTTTTTTTCTCTTTCTTTTGTGAGAGCTTCAAGGATTTCCTTATTCTTGGTGTTCTGAAATTTCTTAATTATGTCACTTGATTTGGGTTTTTTTTCATCCATTGTGCTGAGTAGTTATTAAATTTTCAATGCTAAGAAACATGTAATTTTTGTATATTCTTGAATTATTTTTAATGCTTCCACTTAATTGTCTTGGTTCTTTTTCCCCATTACCTATATTATCTAAATGTAGGATATTCAGGTCTGGTACTTAAACACTGTTACATTTTTCTTTCCTATTTTCCTCTGAAAGAACTCTTGTAGAAGATAAGCATGCCAGCATTTTTAAATTAGAGACGGGAAACACGGTTGGGATTTTAAGCATCGAAAATGCATATGTTCACTTAATCTTCTGTTATGAGTTTGATAACCCTGTTCTCAGATGGAACTGATATCTCTAAGACTATACACTCTCTCTTTTACCCTCTCTAGAGAAAGAAACCTTTTTTTCTTTTTGAGATATTACATAACTTACTAGGTGATCATCCTGATAATTCTTGTATCCATCTGTTTTGTGGTTCTTATTCTCTAGCTATTAAGGGCAATCACTCAACTGTGTGGAGTGGGGATCTGGACATCTAAAAACTTAAGCAGATTTTTTTTTTTACAATATTTCTTCCTTTAATCTCTTTGTCTCCTACTTGTAAAGTAGCTAATGCCACTAATTTCTGAGCCTTCTGAGGATTCTGTTGTTCAAGTCAGGTCGGTTCTCATATTTCCCAACTTCTAGCAGATGGATTGTTTTTTCAGATCTTGTAAGTCACTTGTCACTTATTCATGTGTCCTCCAACTTTCAAAAAGTTTTCTCTCTATCATGTTCTTCCCAATCTTTTGAAGAGTCTCAAAAGGGAGAGTAAATGTGTGTGTGTGTATGGGTAACCTATTGTCTTTACTCAAAGGTCTTCTAAAATATTCTTTACATGGAAAGCCAAATAATCTTTTTAAAAATGTGAATCAGAGGCTTTTACGCCTCTAGACAGAAACCTTAAATGGCTTTAAAAAATACATAGAATTAATGCAAATATTGTACCACTGCATTGCACAATCTGGTGACTTCCTACAGTTCTAACTATTTTCATACCTCTTTATCTTCCTCTCACTGTGCTTTGGCCACACTAGTTTTCTTCATCTTTGTCAAAGATGTTAAAGTCAATTCAAGTATTAGTCATTTACTCTATCCACCCTGCCTGGAATGCTTTCTCCTAGTCTCTCGCATCACTAGCTCCTTGGAGTTATTTAGGTCTCAGCTGAAATGTCTCTTTCACAGTGAAACCTTCCTTGCCACTAAGAACATGCTTAGAATAGAGCTTATTGACAAATACATTTTAATTAGTGTCTGAGTGAAGGAAACTCTGTTAACCACTGCCTTCCTCTTGAAACTTCCCTGCCTCACAGAGCAGGACCTGGAAGAGAGCCTGAGGAAGGAGATGAAGGTTATGGGTAGCCTGTGCTTTGAGAAGCTGTCATGTGCTCATAGAGGCTCCATGCTTGTGGGCCTGCCTCCTATGGTGGGGTTCTGTGTAGCATTTATCTCTGCTGCTTTCCTGTGGGTTATCTCTAGGCCATGAACAAATTTGTCACAATAGGTGGAGATGGGCAGATGCTTAAAACTTAAAAATTATTATTTAAAAGTTTGCACTTCCAGATTTTTCTTCTGTTGTATCTCTTTGGTTTAATAGCAGCCTTAAAATGTTTTCGATTATTGCATCTAAAAAGAATTTTGAAAAATAATATGCTTCCTCAAAAGTTTTTGAATTGACACCTTAAATTTTCATCAGAAGTTCAAATAATTGCCACAGAAGTAATTTTTAGCGAATTACAAATATTGACATCTAAAAACGAAATCTCATACATTGTGATTTAAATGTACCCATTGCAATCTAGTAACTGTAAACTCGCTATCAAATATTTAAATAGTGTAAAAGAATAATTTATTTAAAAATACCTGGTTATTTTGCATTCTTACATAAATATTGCCTGGTGTGGGCCAAAATATTGAATTTCTAACATTAAGCCTTGCCCTTATCAGAGATGTTTGCAAGACAGGTAAATCAAGGCATTGGGCTCTACATTCTTTGGAGATTGGACAGGAATTAATGGTATTAAAAGAAAAAAAAGGATTCTTTGAAGGCATTGATTTTTCAGGACCACAGACAGAGGTGTTCCTCAGATGTTTTAGCAGTGCTGCTCTGAAACTTTTCGTTTCCAGCCCAATCTAGGGATGGCAGTAGGAAGGAGAAAAAGGTAGGCTGAAGTCACTGATGAAAGAGCAGGCTAGGATGAGGCGCTGCCCCCTCTTGAGTGAGCTGGAACCTGAGGCATATGGGTGCCTTCAGTGTCTATTGTAGGCTAGATTTCCTAAATGCCGACGAGTGTCTCTACTGTCCTGACATTGTGCTAAGGTTACGCCTTCTGCCAGGGGATTTGTCAGAGCAGGGAGGAAGAGACAGCAAACCAACTTCCTAATTAAGGTTTTCTAGAACCACGACTTCAGTTGGCTTTTTTTTTCTTTTTTGCAGCAAACACTAACAGGCAAAAAAGCAAAATTGTCCAGTAGCTACTAGTCAAGAAATAAGGGGCATTTTCAGATGGATAAGCAAAGGACAAGCCAAACCCAGTTAATTGAGAGTAGGGAACAAATAGAGATTAAATGCAAAAGGATTTTAAATCTCATGTAAGCTGGCTCTGTAGGCTTGCTGATGGAATTTATGCAGTTCCTGAGATGGTCAGAGAAGAAATGGAGACATGTCAAGATAATCTTTTGACAGTTCTTTCCCCCCTCTCTCCATCTGAGTACTAAAACTGATTTTTTAACCAGCCTGATTTGAGTAACATAAGCACTTATGGTAGAATGTGTGCAGAGGTTCAAAGCAAATATTTAGGTGTCCAGCAAATGTGGCTTTAAGTCATTGATCTATTATTTTGCTTCTTCTATAACCTTGGGTAAGTTAATTTCTCAAAAGCCCCAGTGCTGTCTAGTGCTTGTGCACTGCAGCCACAGGGTTGGGCAATGTACAGACGTGTACATGGTGGACTGGACCCTCATCCTGTAATCTGAAAAAGGGGACGATATTCCTCATGGCAATATGGGGAGAGTTGAGTAGGTTGCTGTGCATAACTTATACACTTAGTTTGGTAGCTGACATATAAAAGGCATACAATAACTATTGAATATGAATATGGTTATGTGCTAGGGACTTTATAAGATTACTGAGTTTAATTCCCACCACTATCCTATGAGGCATATCTTGCCCAAATTCCCATAGTTAGTAACTGAAATATCGAAGTTAATTTAGGCAGTCTAACTCCAGAGCCTGCACTTTTAACTAGTATGCCTGAATAACATGTACATTATATATATATTAAATTTTACTTAGAATATTTCTTTTTCTTTTTTTCCTTTTTTTTTTTTTTTTTTGTATTTTTCTGAAGCTGGAAACGGGGAGAGATAGTCAGGCAGACTCCCGCATGCGCCCGACTGGGACCCACCCGGCACGCCCACCAGGGGCGACACTCTGCCCACCAGGGGGCGATGCTCTGCCCCTCTGGAGCGTCGCTCTGCCGCGACCAGAGCCACTCTAGTGCCTGGGGCAGAGGCCAAGGAGCCATCCCCAGCGCCCGGGCCATCTTTCCTCCAATGGAGCCTTGGCTGCGGGAGGGGAAGAGAGAGACAGAGAGGAAGGAGGGGGGGGGTGGAGAAGCAAATGGGCGCTTCTCCTATGTGCTCTGGCCGGGAATCGAACCCGGGTCCCCCACACGCCAGGCCGACGCTCTACTGCTGAGCCAACCGGCCAGGGCCTAGAATATTTCTTTTTTCCTCTCTTTTTTCTATCTATCTATCTATCTATCTATCTATCTATCTATCTATCTATCCATCCATCCCTCTATCTTATCGTCTTCATCTCTATTATTTATCTACCTGTATGCTAATCTCTCTCACTCATCTCCTTTCCATTGTATATCTGTTGACACCTTCTGCACACATATTTGTCTGTATATAATTAGCCCAATAATACAGAGAACAAAACTCAGAGAACTTAGCAGAACTAAGAGAACAGAGCTGATTTTCTATTCCAGAATTCTCTGACTCTAAAACCTGTGCTGGGATTTTTTTTTCTTTTCTTTTTTTTTTTTTTTTTTTTTTTTTTTTTTTTTTTTTTTTTTTTTTTTTTTACTATCTCAAGATTATGATTATAAGTAGTCAGCAATTCTTTTTCAGTTTGGTTATTTTAAATTATACTGTTAAGAAAGAAGAAAATATAGCCTGACCTGTGGTGGTACAGTGGATAAAGCGTCGACCTGGAAATGCTAAGGTCGCCGGTTCAAAACCCTGGGCTTGCCTGGTCAAGGCACATATGGGAGTTGATGCTTCCAGCTCCTCCCCCCTTCTCTCTCTGTCTCTCCCTCTCCTCTCTAAAGATGAATAAAAAAAAAAAAAAGAAAGAAGAAAATATAAAAGTGTCACCTATCTCCCTCAACTATTTGTGTTCCTAGCATATAAGAAAGTGTATTTTAATGAGAGGTGTTAGAGAATGGAGAGTATATGTTGTAAGGAGTTAGGACAGCACATGCACTACTCACACCATCGAAGGCTCAGTAGCCTTCGTGCCTGTCTGTGCTGTCTGGAGAGGCACAAGCACAGGTGCCACTGTTTTAAAGGCAACAAGCAGGCCCAGAGACAAGAGGCAACCTGGAGAAACGTGGCACGCCCTGCACGTTTATATATAGAGACACTCTGTGGAGCTGACACAATTATCTGCCATAATAGAGGGGAGTTGGCAGCATACAGGATCCGAAGCAGCAGGCGATCTTCAAATCATAACTCTTTAGCTTTGGAATGCATGGAATTCATTGGGATAATTTAGCATCTGATTAACTTTCTTAATTAGGCTTCTCATAAACCAGCATGACCTCCTCAGCATCTCTCCCAGAGTATAAAAGCATAAAAGCCCTCTGCGGTAGTTCCCAATAACTTGGGAGGTGATTCCTGGTTGGTACCTTTTCCCATCTTTGGGGCTATTGGTCCAAGTCACTGACTCTCTCAAAGTCCCATGCTTGCTTCTCAACAGATGACCTTATTCTAACCCCACCAAGAAAATGGGAGCTGCTGCTACAATTTCTTTCAGCTTCCCTCACATGCGTCTCCAAAGTAGACAGCTAAGCAAACACACGTCATAGCTTTCCTGGAAACTTCCAATTTCAATTATTCTCTCTTGTTTTCCCTGTGAACCCTGGAAATGTCTGAAAATGCCTCTATTTCTGAATCTAAGGTAAATCTCTCCAGATTGTTTCTCTTTGACCCTAAGTGACACAGAATTCTCTGTGTTCAGATATCTGGTTAAAAAAAATCTGAGCACTCGCCCAGGTGTCCTGCTTTCCTTCCTGCTCAGAGGAAGAAGTGACCTAGCTCCTCTCAGAAATAAATCCTCCTTTCCTGTCCTGGACCCGGCTTTCTTTGTGTGTGTGTGTGGGGGGGCGATGCTATTGCTTTCCGCTCACTTCATCCCATTTTCAAGTTCTTTTTCTTTTTCTACTGGATTCTTCTGGTCACCTTCAAATTGCTTAGGTGGTCTTCACACAAAAATAAAAATAAAAACAAAGATGAAACAAACCCAACATTTTCAGAACTCAGCCTTTCCCCCGGGCTGCTCCCTTGGTTTCCTCTTCCCTTTGACGACCCTTATTCCTGTACCTCCCACTCATTATCCAGCAGTCTCCCTTTTGCTGTATCTTTCTACTGAAAGCGTGCTTTCTACGGAGGCCAGTAGCCTCCATCAGAACATTTTTCCACACTGTACCGTTACTGTGTGTTTATTTTTTCCCACTACTCCGTTCTTGGAAACCAAGAAGCCTTCTTCTTTGTCCTAGCCTTCAATAGGGAGCCTAGAGTGTTTATTGTACCTTCTCAACTCACATATACAAGATGCATGAGCTCAGTCAGACGCAATGAGCCCTCTCCATTGCCACTAGGATGGTCTTTTCTGATGCATCTGTTGCCGCTGCTCACTACCCCTCCTTTCTGACAGTCTCTCATTCGCTAGATTACAGGAGGTAGTTTCTGTCTTCCTGTTTGTACCCCAACCTGTTGCTAGAAGGAAAAAATAGGGTCTTATTCATTCCTGTACCCCTAGCATCTTTCTCAGGGTCATAATAAATCTACTGGGTTAGAATGGGTGAGTCACACTAAATGGGTAGGACTTTTCTGTATTCTGTTTTTAGTCCACAGAAGGTATTACCTACATAGGTTTTTAATTCTCAGAAGTCTCAATTCTCTCCAGTGTGTGGTAGTTTGAACTCTGCCTAATTTATATCCATGGGTCATAAGACATTTACTGCTAAGAACTATGGCATACCCTCTTTGTATTTAACCTTAATTTTTTTTTCTTGAAATAAGCAGCCCAAAGAAGTTTTAAATCTAATTTCAACTAAGAAATCTGATTGAAGGTCAAGTATGCCTTATCTCTTTTGCAAGAAGCAACAATAAATGTGCTCAAAGCTACCTGAAAGATGAGTGGTTCATATGAAATTAAAAGCTGGATTTACTGCTCCAGAGACTATGGGATACATTGATTATCAAATTACCTCAGTTCTTCACTGCTTTGTGTTGCCTTGCCTTTTTTTGCAATGTGATTTTTTTCAGCAACCTCCTCCCGTCCTGAACTTTCAACTGGCTTCATGTCCTGCTTTGGCCACTTGAACATGGTGAGAGGGTCTGTGTGCTTATATCAGCCAACAGCTCAAAAGGGCTGGCAGGCTCCCATTTATTCTTTTAGAGCCCCAGTGTCTCCATGTGAACAAATCTGGGAGAGCCCAGTGTGAATGCAGAGATTATGGGAGGCAGAGATTAATCACTCCAGCCAAGACCATCCTAGACAAGCCAGCTCCCAGCCCAGTGACCAGCTGACTGCAACATATGAGCGTGCCCAGCCATCTGATCTTCCTGCCCGGGTTTTTCTCCCCTGTGGTTTCTCATTTCCCATACGAAGACTATTTCAGACTCTACTCCCCTACCTTCTACCCAGCAGCCTGGTGAAGACATCAATCAAACCAGTGTTTCCATCAACAAAATTGATCTGGACCTTCTAACCCATGTGTATTCCCTGCGTATCTCTTGACTGAAAAAGTAAGTGGGAATTCAGCAACCCCGACCTAATGAAAGAAATAGTGTCAGAGGACTTTCACATTTAAAGGGCAAATGCTACTTTGAAGGAAGGTTTCTTTGTTCTTTCATTCAGAACAGCGGGCAAGCCCAGTCATCTGGAAAGTCAGGAGAGAGGTATTGGCTGTGAGAATGAGTGTCCTCAGACTTAGGGGTTATTAAGCATTTGTGCTTTAGGGTTGGGCAATATTATAGACCTGTAACCAAAATAAGTTTGGAGCTGGAATAGGAGGCTGTGGTGACTAGCTATTCCAGTTGGAGAGCACATGGGAAGCTCAGATTAGACATGGGTTCAATGCAGATTCCCCACTTTCTGCTTGTGTCAGGTTGAACAAATGAATTTCACCCATCCTTCGAATCCTCATGGGTATGTTAGCAATATCCACGTCAGGATAGTTCATTCATTTTTAGGAAACTATTGGTCGAGCCCCTACCTTGTGTCTAACCTAGGCATTTGGGCAACATTATTGAACAAAACAGTATGAACAATCAAACGAGGTAAGGCACACTCTTCACTCCAAACACTTAGTACCTGGTATGCAGTAGAGTGCTCAAAAATGGCAGCTATTTGTCTCATGTGTTCTTATTCACTAAACAGAACCATGGTGTGCACTCTGTTCTTAAGGCTGTCCCTTGGCCATGGTGATATGTAGCATCTCTGTAACTTTAACTTTGATATTTGCCTGATCCATTAATCTAAGATTTGAGGGACAGGGGAGGAGAAATCTAAATGACAAGGCTCTAAAATGATGAGCAGAGGGTTACATATAAAAAATTTTTCAGGGGATGACAGAAGAATGTCTCCTAAGACACACTCTTCAGAATTAGGGATGCAGGTCTGAGGGGCAGGCTGATTCCCTCCATCTCTCCATGTCCTGTGTTCCACACCCTTCTCATAGGCTGTGTCGGGGGATGGCTGAGCGGGACCAGAAACAGACAGTGTGCAGGAAATGGCTCTTCTAATTCTTTTTATTAACCTTCTTCAAAATGTCCATTCTCTAGAATGTAGGGTAGGAATATAAATTCTATACTTTGTGTGTTTCCATGATACCCCAGTGAAGAAAAATCTCCTGAGGTCCCAAGGGCTGTGTACCTGTGAAGGAAATTCTGCAGAGGAGATAGCATTAGATGCACCATTCTTCTTGGAATTACTTTGTAAGACAGTGGAGAGGAGAACTCATACTGAGTGCGTCTCCTATACCGAGGAATGGGCTAGAGGGTGAGGATAAGAGGATGATGAGACAGATGTGGTCTCTGCCCTCGGGGGACCCACAGTCAGGTGCAAGCAGGGGTGGACAGGAAACCACCATTGGCGGGGAGCCATGGAGGCCTCCCCAAGCAGTGAGAGCTGAGGACTCAAGAGCAGCCCCGTGAGAAACAGAGGAAGAAGCTACCAGAGGAAAAGATGCTTGTGCAAAGTTCCTGAGGTGAGGGAGGACTTAGAAGCTTGGCATTTTCTAGGCACTGAGAGGAAGCCACAGTGAATGGAGCAGAGGGCATGGGAGAGGGTGACAGGAACCGGTATGTAGGAAGGACTCTGAATCTTAGTCCACATCAAAGAAAAGTGTCTGGAAGATCAAAACACATTAAAAAAATTTGTTTTAAATCATTTTGGATTTAGAGTTGCCAGGATAATACAGATAGCTCCATTACACCAGTATAAGCAGGGAGATGGCTTAAGATATGTTTTAAGAAGATGATTCAGGCTACATGTGGGATTGAATCCGAGTGGGCTAAGACTGGAAATGGAGGACCAGTTAGAAAGCCTTGGCAGTGAACTAAGTGAGAGGTGGTGGGATCTGTCACTGGCAGTGAGGACGGAGAAATGAAAGAATCTGGGACTCGAGTTGGATGGGAAACAAGGAGGGAGTGGGAGAAATGAAAACAAAAATGCCTCCTAAGCACATGGCCTGAGCAGCGGGGTGGGTGCCAGTGACATTGAGATGGGGGAGACACACGAAGGGAAAATCTGGGCTTTGAATGTGCTCGTGTGAGATGCCTGGAATTTTGTAATATTCTCTACAAACATAACTTATTATTATTACCAGTGGCCGAGAGCTTCAATTAGGGGCGTATTTGGATATAAACATGTCTTTCCAACTCTGATGTTCACCCTTTGAACTAGAAAGAAACAATTGTATTAAATATTACTGAAAAGTCATGTCTGAGTCTGGAGTCCCAGATTCAATTACTAGGAGGGGTTTTGGTAATGGCAAACATTTGGAGAGGGGGACTCTTGGGATTGCACCCTGAAAAGGGGAATCAAACAACAACACACAGATCACAGTCCTAGAGGCAAGCCGCCTGTCAGTCTCTGAAGCTGGAGCTCCATTTCTCATTGGCTGGATACCGCTGGGCTCAGTTTCCTTACACTTAAAGTGGAGACAGCGAGACACCTTGTAGGCTGTTGTGCTGATTACATGATTTGTTTATAAAGTACGCAGGAGGGTGCTTGGCATATAAATGTTGTTTCTTATTCTTTCCTCCTGGGCAGATTTTTGTGGTTAGCAAAGCAATCTCTTGTATATAGACCCCTAGCTGGGTAGTTCTGTTGGTTAGAGCATCGTCCCGATGTATTCGAGTTGATCCCCAGTCAGAGCACATACAAGAATCAACTAATGAATGCATAAAAACATTCTATAATTTGCAAAATGCTTACATGCACAATCTTAGAGCCTAGTCTAATTCTCAGAAATCGGAATAAAATAGAAGTGTTTCTTTTTCTCTTCAAAGTGAGAAAACTTCAGAACAGTTAATTAAGTGATCTGAATTGACTTAATTTAGTACAGACTTAAGGGCTCTCAGCATGGGCTGATGTCCTTGACCACCACATTAACCTGCACGGCTTCGGAATCTAATGATTCCAGCACATCACCACCCAGGCATCTGATTGCCCTTGCTGACCTTGTGCAGTGAACGCTTCCTGTTGACTTCATCATCAGTTAGTAGCTTCTCACCCACTTTGGGTGAAACTTCGAGCAGGGGGTGTGACATGCTTCCTCCCAGCTTGATTCCATGACAAACTGGTGTCACTGCCCAGGGTCCTGGCACCACTTTAGCCTTCTGCTGGGTCCTCTCTGAGTCCCCACCCTTCCTCCTGAGCCTGCAAAGGCCAAAGCTTGCAGGTTGGTTGTCACACATGCTCATCTTGCCATATTCTTGCCTTAGTCCACTCCTGTCTCTGCTTGTTTCTAAAGCATTTCCACACTCTCAAATACTTGACATTCCTTTTCATTTGACTGAGGAGTTAGAGGGCATTTTACCAGACTTCCCTCAGCCATCTGATTCTCCATTATTCATTCATGGACTTATTAGCCATCCAATCATTCATTCAGTCATTCACTTATTCACAAATTATTATTCAATTATCCTCTAACCTACCTCTCTCCCTTCATTCACCCTATCTTTCCCCCTCATTCTCTTCCTAAAGAGGAAGGCCAGCGGAGTCTTTAGAGGTACAGTTATTGAAAGTGACAGGCAGGTAGTTGGTGACTGGTATTTCTGGACTGGCTCCTGTTATAGACTGAAAGATTGTGCTCTCCCCGACCCCCACCAAATACATATCTTGAAACCCTCTACCCCCATCATGATGACATTAGGAGGTAGAGCCTTTGGGAGGTGCTTAGGGTTAGAATGGGTCATAAAGGTGGAGCCCTCATGATGAGATCAGTGCCCTTATAAGGGTCACCAGAGAGTCTGCTTCTTTTCTCTGTTCTGTCCCACATGAGGACACAGCAGGAAGTGGGGAGTGTACAACTGGGAAGAAGGCTCTCACCAGAACCCCACCATGTTGCACCTTGATCTGGACTTGAACTGTGAGAAATAAATGTCTGTGGTTTGTCAGCCACCGAGTTTATGCCATTTTGCTATAGCAGCCCAAGCTGATTAGGATAGGACCATAGCAATGACCTCCAAGGGCTGAGGTCCAGTCCTTCAGTTGCTGTACTCGCCCTTCCCCCACCCAACAAGTACAATCATGATCTAAAGCCATGATGGTGAACCTTTTTATAAAAACTGCCCACTTTTGCAGTGCTGGTCAACCTGGTCCCTCCCGCCCACTAGTGGGCATTCCAGCTTTCATGGTGGGCGGTAGCAGAACAACCAAACGGCACCGTGATTGGCCCACCGTGAAAGCTGGAATGCCCAGTAGTGGGCGGGAGGGACCAGGTTGACCAGCACTACAAAAGTGGGCGGTTTTTATAAAAAGGTTTGCCATCATGGATCTAAAGTAAAGCTGGTTAGGCTCCAATAACGGGTCCTCAGAACTCACCTTGTGTGCCCTGTCCCATCTCACAGATAAGGAAATGGAGGCCGAGCAGGGTGCGCGGGCCCCTGGACAGTGGTGATAGGACCCAGTGAAAGGTTCCAGATTCATAGAGAACACAGGTACTAAGTCTTCACTTTACCAATTCTGAACTGTATGTCCCTAGGCAAGTGACATCTTCTCTTTGAGCCTCTTTCAAAAATGGGATCATAGTATCTATCTTGCAGAGTCTTTTTCCTTTTTTTGGGTGAAGATTCAAAAGAGTAAATGAAAAGACCCTGGCTCATTCCCATACAAAGAGGAGTTGCTCAAGAGATGGTGGCGATTATTAGCTGACGCCCAAACCGCGGTGTGGGGCTGCCGTCATTTTTAGTTAAATACTTTTCTTCTACCCTGATCTAACCTATACTTGCTCTATAATGTCTAGCTCTAAAGCTCTCTCTACTGGGAAGCCTCTTGAACCTCCCCCTCAAGTTATTATCTCACCTTTCTTGTGACTTGTAAGGGTTTCCTGTAGTTACTTTTGGGGCAGTCATTTCCTTCTGCCTTGTGTTACAGGTCTCTGGGTACCCCTCTGTCTCCTCTCCTAGGTCGTGTAGCTTCAGGGCAGGACAGTCTACCATTTTCTGTGTCTCTAGTGAAGTAATCTTCAGACTCTAAAGAGGATTTAAAAATCACCAGGGAGGCTTGTCAAAAGTGCAAATTATTCATCCTGACCTCCAAAAGTCCTGATTCAATGGGACTGATCCCCGAAAAAATGGATTTTTAACAAATAACCCAAGGGATTCTAATAGAGGTGGATCACAGCACTCTGGCAATTATAGCTTATTTACCTACTTCAGTGGCTTGCACATGGTAGGTGCTTCAGAAATACTCATTAAGTGCATTATAATAAGAGGCACTGTATCAATTATTTATTGCTACATAACATAACAAACCACCTCTAAAAAGCAATTGTTTTTTATTTTTCAGTTCTGTGGGTTGGCAGTCTGGGTGGTTCTGGGCTCATCTGGGTCCCTCATGAGGCTGCTGAATTTACCTGGAGGGTCAGCCAGCAGCTGGACCAGCTGGGCTTCTCTCCTCAGTCCTTAAGGAGGCTGAACCAAGCTTCCTCTCATGGTAGCAGCAGTATTACTAGAGGATTAGCCTCATTGCACAAGCCTTTATCAAGTCTTGGCCTGTGTTACATTTGCTGACATCTCATTGGCCAAAGCAAGTCACATGACCAGAGTCAGTATGGTGGTGTCCATGCCAAAAGGTGGCTGCTGGGAGGCATGGTTGATTGGAGGGTTGTAAGATAAATTATAGGACAACCAGCTGAATTTGAATTTCAGAGAAGTAAAGAATAATTTTCCTTAGTATAAGTATATCTCATTCATTAAAAATACTTAAACTTTGCTCATATTTCAGTATATGGGTGTTCGAGGCAATATTGAGGACATACCTATACTAAAATTGCTCTTTGCCTATCTGAAAATAAAATTTACCTGGTTACCCTATATTTTCTTTTTCTTTTTCTTTTTTTCTTTTTCTTTTTGTATTTTTCTGAAGCTGGAAATGGGGAGAGACAGTCAGACAGACTCTCGCATGAGCCCGACCGGGATCCACCCGGCCCTCCCACCAGGGGTGACGCTCTGCCCACCAGGGGGCGATGCTCTTCCCCTCCGGGGCGTCGCTCTGCCGCGACCAGAGCCACTCTAGCACCTGGGGCAGAGGCCAAGGAGCCATCCCCAGCACCTGGGCCATCCTTGCTCCAATGGAACCTCGGCTGTGGGAGGGGAAGAGAGAGACAGAGAGGAAGGAGGGGGTGGGGTGGAGAAGCAAATGGGCGCTTCTCCTATGTGCCCTGGCTGGGAATCGAACCTGGGACCCCCGCACGCCAGGCCGACGCTCTACCGCTGAGCCAACCGGCCAGGGCCTGGTTACCCTATATTTTCATTTGCAGAATCTCATATCCTATATTGGAAACCATTCATGTAATTACTTGTCACCTGCACTACTGTCTTATTTAACCTTTACTATGAAATTGCTGCTTGGACTGATCTGCCTCAGATTATCCCAAAAGGTGAGTGCTGTTTCTTTGCTCTTCCTGGGCACCGAGAGCTACACTATTTTGAGTTCTTCTTAGTTGGTGCTTTCTTGATTTTCCAAGGAGCAGCCTCACTTAGCTCTGTTCTTCCGTGTAGTATCTTACCTCTTGAGTCCCCTCTCTTACGGATCAGGATAGCTTCTGGAGTCACCCATTATTTGCATATATACTGAAGCCATTCTCTCCCACTGGGGCCAGACTTCCTTCAAGACACCTCTCTCTGTCTTTCCTGTATCACGGCTTCCTTTGGCACCTGGCACAGCCTTGGGGCCCCTTCTCTGAACAATGCCTGTAAATGCATAAAATAAAACACAAAGGAGGACCCAGAATGATGTTGACATTTTGTTATCAAAATATTGATCAAACAAAATAAATAAGCATTGTGATAGAGTAAAATGCATGTACTTCCTGGTTAACACATTGGATGGTTAAAATCTGGAGGCCGGTCTTCGGAGCAGTAGGTGAGGATGAGCAATGCCCCACCTGCTTGCAACAACTGTCATCTGATCCAGAAGTATCCTGATTCTTTCAGTGACAGAGTCAAAGGTAATGGTAGAAATGGCAGGTATCAGAAGTTAGTAAAAACCAAGGCATTTTTTTGTCCCCCAACTTTATATATACCTGAATTCTATCAGAACTCCCCAAGGGGTCCAGATTAAAAACCACTGTGTCTAGAACAGTCTGAATCAATCCTCTCTTTTCTCTGGTGTTCTTCTGCTTCCTATAGCAAAAGCATCTCATTTCGCTTTAACACTATGATTGCTTAGCTCTAACTGATTAAAGTATTGCAAAGCAACAATAAGTTAAACAAGTTCAATATTAGAACCTTTTAAAAAAAATTCATGGGCACTTTGGAGTTATTACCTAAAGGTAATAGAGTAGATTCCTTTATGGTATTTCTGTACATGTGGTCTCTACTTATTCTTGGGACTGGGTCTTTCCAGATTATGCTTTCAAAATTAATTCATGCCACGATCTGTGGTTTTAGCTTGTAATCACTGTTGGAACCAAATTGTTCTTCTGCATGATATGGTTATTGGTTATCATACAGTTATTTACCCAACATAATTTCTTCGATAAATGTTTTACTTCCTCTATGGAGATGACATTACTCATGGAATGTCCTTCCAGAAGGGGTGATTGGTTTGGTCTTTTTTTTCCTTATCTATTTAAGTCCTTGGCTTCTTGGGGCCTCAGGATCTCACTTCTCCTGCTTCTGTTCCTCCCCACTGGCTTTCATTCTCTTCTGCAGACTTGGTATCCTGATTTCAAGACAATGGAGTGCGTCTGGGCTCAGTCCAGAGACCTGTCCTCATGTGTGCTCTTTTTGAAGCAATCTCGTCCAGCCCCAGCTTGGATAAGCCATGTCTTTGGTGGGAATGCCGAAATTACTTTCTGCAGACCTGACCTTCCTGTGCACCAGATTCCCCCATATCCACTTTCTCTTTTATATGGCAGTTATGGATGTCTCAAGTGGAACACGGGTACATTTTTCACACTTTTATTGTCCTACTCTATCTTTCTGCTGCACTTCTCCATCTCGGTGAATGTCAGTGCAATCCACCCAGTGGCTCAAGCAGAGCAGCTAGAAGACACGCTCAGTTTCTTTCTTTTCCTTAACGCCCTGCAACCACAGGTCCTGTTGGCTACCTCTCCCCCAGTTGTGACCACTACTTCACTTTCATGACCAGCACTACCTCTGTGGAGGCCCCAGCATCTCTCATGTCACCTTGTACCCAGATTGGAGCAATAGCCCCGGAATTGATTCCCCTCCCTCTCCTCTTGTCCCCATGAGCTACACTTTGTATGGTGGCAGAATGGTATTTTAAATCAGGTCATGCTGTTTCCATGCTTTCCCTCCACTCCCTTCCATGGCTCTTAGAATAAAGTCCCCACACCTTGGGTGGCCTATCCAATTCCACATCATTGATTCTTATAGCCATCTTAGCCCTCAGCACTCAGCACTTCCCTCTTCACTCACTGAGTTCTGGCCACATTGGCTGCCTCTCTGCTCTGCCCTTGAATCCCTTATACTGTCACACACTCAGGGCCTTTGCACTTGCTCCCCCCTCTTCCTAGAAACTGACACTCTCTTAATGTTGCCTCCTGATGCTTCTCACCTTTCAGCACTCGGATCCTAAGCCGCTTCCTCAGTGATGTCCATTATGGCCTTGGAGAAGCCTTCTCAGCCAGTGCAAGTCAGTGAGTGGTCTCAGTCCCTCAACCTTGCATTGTTGGGATTTTGTTTCTTCATAGCACTTAACATGCACTACAGTTATGCTGCTGATTTATGGGCTCACTTACCTATTTGCTGTCTCCCTTCTAGGTTGCGAGCTCACAACAGCAGAGCTTGAGTCAAGTATTTTTACCCTTGAATCTTCAGCACCATGAACCATGCCTGACACATAGTAAATGATGCAATATTTGTCGACCAACCTGGAGAAATGATTGGGCTCCTATGTTTGTATTCTGTAGCCCAGATACCCCCAGTGACTGCTCATCAGGGCCAGTGTGGAGTTAGGGAGCCATCTCTGGCCAAGACAAACCGTGGTGTCATTTGGACCATTCATGAGTAGGATTTAAAGTCTTTGTCCTGTTATTTTGTACTTGTTTATGCTGGGGTCTGCTACCAATGTACCCAAACACTTCATATCTTCAGAGACCATTATTTGTCTAATTCATTGACTGATTGATTGGTTTGTTTTTTTTAAAATATTTTATTTATTAATTTTTAGAGAGAGGGGAGAGAGAGAGAAGGGGGAGGAGCAGGAAGCATCAACTCCCATATGTGCCTTGACCAGGCAAGCCCAAGGTTTCGAACCGGCAACCTCAGTGTTCCAGGTCGACGGCTTTATCCCATTGCGCCACCACAGGTCAGGCGATTGATTGGTTTTCTTTTTAAAACCTAACCTTTACTCTGTGCTTCTTCTGGACCTGACAATGGAAACTAATAAGGCACCACCTACCCTGACAAGCTCCTGCTCTGAGAAGGGGACTGGGGAAGCCCAGCTATTGGGTTTGGAATGTACTTTATTGGGATCTAAGAGCAGTTTTCAGAAGCAGTGGTGCCTGGATGAAGTTCAAGGCAGGAGCTGGGGGAAGCCAGACACAGGGGTGGCTGCTGAGTGGGACACCATTCTCGGGACAGAGAAGCACATGTGAAGGAATGGAAGGCTCTGAAGGTGTGGTGTTTCCAGGAAAATGTCCGGTGCTCAGCAGGAATGGAGTGCAGCCTGGAGGAGGGAAATGTAGCTGGAGACAGGCCAGAAAGGCCAGGCCATGAAAGGAAGACAAAAAGAAGTCCCCCAAATGGTATAAACTGAAAGAAACCCAATTGTGTTTGCATTTTAGAAAGATCACTTCTGGTTGGAGGATGGCTTAGAGAGGGAGATGAGTGAACATAGGGACACTATATTTTCAGGACCAAGATTTGGGACAAGAGGTGGGAAAGAGGGATCTTTATATAAGTTCTTGGCCTAAGAAGCAATTTGAGATCTATGGTAAGGACACTAAAACATTGGACACTAACCATCCTCTAAGTGCTGTTTGCATGGTCTTCAAATATACAGACACGGTTCCTAGTTTTCATTTTTATGTCTAGGAGACGACTCTGGTTGAATTATTTTTCATATACTTCAATTGAATTAAAAAATAAAATTGTTGGGTTTCTAGGGGTTTTTTTCCCTTCCATTTTAGTTGCCTCTGCCAGTTTATCCTTTAGTGCCATTGAAAAACCCCAAGGACAAAGCTCTGTGGTTCCCAAACAGTTTTACCAACCATCTGGCTGGTCCCTGAGTAGTCACCATGTCCATAATGGATGGATTTAGAGGTTTACTGAAATCTCAGCTGTTAAACTGCTACTGTCGCACAATTGGATTATGCCTGTAATTGGGCCCAGACTGAGAGCAAGTCCAGGGCAGGATGGGTGTGTGTGTGTGTGTGTGTGTGTGCGCGTGTGTGTGCATCCGAGAGAGGGGTGAAGTGAGAAAGAGAAAGGAGGGACCCTAGTGCTGGGGACACAGCTGCTGCTCAGCAGGAATGAAAGCAGGCCCGCCTGGCAAGCCTTTGGGCACCATCCTTGCTTCAATTGTCAACTGTCAAGTGAGTAAGCCCTTCTCTCTACTGGGAAGGGTGCATTCCACAGAGAGACCCTGTGGGGGAGCAGGAAGCATATCATGAAAGGCACAAGGAGCTCGAATAAATTCTACAGTTGAAAGAGGCTTTAGAGATTCACCTGAGCTTGCAAATACTACTCCGCTTGCTGCATGGGGAAAACATAAGACGTGGGAGGGAGGAGGGTAGTCAAGTTCACGGAGCTACTGAGTGACGAGCTCAGATCTGGGTCTCTCCAGTTCCATTGAAGAATGTCTCTACCATTGATCTCTTGAAGCACGTGTCACTGAGCTAGTGCCAATGGGATAGGATGTTAACTTTATTCCAAAGTGGTTAGGATGCAGGGCCTCAGCATGAGTGCCAGGCATTCAGTCATGAATTCCTGACCCACGTCCAGATCTTTGTTCAAAACCGGTCAGCACAGAACCCCCGGCCTGAGTCGCAGTGGCTTCAGTCCAGTTACTTTCTTATCATTTCTTCTTGGCGTTTTCACAGTTACATGGAGGTCTATGCAGTAATACAGCGTCTGGAATCCATTCCAAACTTCTTCTAGAGTACCTTCCGGCACTATTGAGGATGGGAAACTAGCAATTCTACTTGCCAGACTCCCTTGGAATTCTGGATGAAAACCAGGCTCCACCAATGACATGCGTTTGCATGAGATTTGGGAGGCAGAGGCTGCCCTTCCCCGGCGGCTTGGGGTTGGGTTAGCCTGCGGCAGCATCCCAGGCTCCATCCACCGCCTTCCTGGGTGTGGAAAGGCAGACGCTGCTGGCGTGGCAGCACCGGTGGCTTCTTGACCATTGGATTTCAAGGACAGGTGTGTTTTTTGTTTTTCTTCTTTCTTTTTCTCATTTTGGACAGAGGTGTATTCTTTTTTTTTTTTGTATTTTTCTGAAGCTGGAAACGGGGAGAGACAGACAGACTCCCGCATGCGCCTGACCGGGATCCACCCGGCATGCCCACCAGGGGCAATGCTCTGCCCACCAGGGGGCGATGCTCTGCCCCTCTGGGGTGTCGCTCTGCCGCGACCAGAGCCACTCTAGCACCTGGGGCAGAGGCCAAGGAGCCATCCCCAGCACCCGGGCCATCTTTGCTCCAATGGAGCCTTGGCTGCGGGAGGGGAAGAGAGAGACAGAGAGGAAGGATGGGGGGGAGTGGAGAAGCAAATGGGCGCTTCTCCTATGTGCCCTGGCCGGGAATCGAACCTGGGTCCCCCTCACGCCAGGCTGACGCTCTACCGCTGAGCCAACCGGCCAGGGCCAGAGGTGTATTCTTAAATAGAGTGGTCTGGTGTGGCCTTCCTGTTGTGGTGGAGACAGAAGCTCCCCTGGCAAGCTAGTCCTCAGACTCACTCTTAGAGGCAGAGCTATGTTCTGCTAATCCTTCCCATGATTTTTTAAGCACCTGTGGAATATGGTTTGCAAAAATGTCCACAGCCTCTTACTCCTCCCAATAACTATACCTCTTTGCAATGAGACTTTGCCATTCACCCCATCAAGAGGTGAAGTCTATGACCCACTCTTAGGATTTGGGCTGGCCTTGTAACTTGCTTTAACCAACAGAACGAGGCAAGGTGACCTTGTGCCCATTCTGAGCCTACACCATAAACAGGTTGATTTTCTCTTTTGCAACCGTCCCAGCAGCCATGTGAAAAGCTCAAGCTTGCCTGCTTAAAGGATGATAAATATGTGGCCCAGTTGTCCTCATCACACAACCAGTCTGTGGCCAGATGCAGAGCTGCTCACCTAATTCGCAAATGACCACAGACAAGAGTGAGTCTGGTCAAGAGCAGAAGAACCACCCACTAAACCCAACCCAAAGTGACATCCTACAGAATCATGAGCTAAGTTAATGGCTCTTGCTGTAAGGCAGAAAGTTTGGAGTGATTTGTTACACAGGAAGATTTAACAGAGAGAATATCTAATTCCAGGAATTAAATCCATTACTGCTAAAAATAGCCAGCATGGTTTTCATTGCTTGCAGTTGAGCCTTGACTGATAATACACTTTACTTCAACATTTCCAATACCAAGCTTGTCATATTCTCTGACAGAACTCTGGTTCTCTTATTGAGTTTCCATCTAGTCATTTGCTACACTTCCTTTACCCTGATCATTGCATCAGATCGATCACTGAGATTTGTTGTTTCTTAAATATACATTGTTCTGTCCCCTGGCCACAAGTCCAGTCTACATGTGTCACCTTCATGTCCTGCTTGGATAACAATCGCCTTCCCTTTGATTTTCCTGCTTCCACCCTTGTCCTCTCCCCATCTCTTGTCTACAAAGCAGCTGGGCTGGTATTTCAAAAATACAGATTTGGTCGTGGTGTTCAAACCTCTCCACAATGTGCCTTACCAGTTTCATAAGGTCGCATTCTTATCCACTCTACTCAAGCCAAAGACCCTCTCCCTTGCCTTCAGGTTCTAGAATTCTACTTTTACCTTTCCACCACAAGGCCTTTGCACACTCTGTTCCTTAAGCCTGCAACAATTCTGCTGTCTGCCTGGTTATCTTCTACCAACCTATGGAGCCCAGCAAGAAAGTCACTTGGTCCTCAAAGTGTACAATGATTCCTCCCCTACCACCCACAAACACACCCACAGACAACCTCAAATCATTCTGTGATACATTCCAACAGAATTCGGCATAATTGTAAGTCAACAGTGGCTTCTGTAATTACTTGTATGCTGTCTTTTTCCTGTACTAGGTCCCTTGAGGGAAGGGACCTTGGTCACTGTTTTCTCTCCATGGTTAGCAAGGCACATTTTGTGCAGGAGGTACTCAGGAGATTTGTTAGGTGAAGGAATGAAGGACAGGCTTGTCCCCAGGTTGGCTGCCATTCAGCTGTGTGATGCATACAGCTGTCACAAAGGGCTTGTGAATATGCAGATTCCTATGCTTTGTTCCCAGGTGTTATTGTTTTTTTAACTCAAAATTTTATTGTATTGTGGCAAGTGCACTTAACAAATTTTTTTTTAATGGAAGGTTCAGTGTTGTTGTTTTTTTTATAATAACGGAGTTATTTCAGTGATGGCTGTGCATGCTGAATTAACAGATTTTAAAGTGTAAAACCCATTATTGTTAACTATAGGCACACCGCTGCATGGATCTCTAGGACTTATCCATCAAGAATAACTGAACATCCTCTCCTTTGACCATTTTCTTCTACCCCCTGCCCCTGGCAACCACTGTTCTGTTCTCTGCTCCTATGAGCTTAACTATTTAGGATTCCTTATATAAGTATAATCATGCAATATTTATCCTTTAGTAACTGGCTTGCTTCACTTGGCATAATGTCCTCAGGGTTCATGCATGTTGTCACATATGGTAGAGTTTCCCTCTTATTTTAAGGCTGAAATCTACTCCATTGTAATATACACGCCGTATAGTACATATAAGAAATATATAAATGTAACTACATATATTAAATAAAAAGAAAATATGGTATATTAGAATATCACATATAATATCATATAATCATATATTATGTACAATGAAATTATTTAATTCATGTATTGTATATAACATTCTTATATAGCACGTCTTCTTTGTCCATCATCCCGTATATTCTGATTCAGTAGGCGTGAGCTCGGATCTGAGCCCCTGCATTTTTAGCAGAATTCCCAGGGACCACATTTGGTGAAAAGGTCTAGATGAAGGCTTTAAAGGTACGGCAACAGTGTGGGTTGCTCTGTTTCTTCAGTAAGTGTTGAGGACGCATCTGCTGTGCCTCTGGGTATGTGTATCTGTAAGTCATGGACTCAACCTCCAAGTGTCTGTTTTCATGGGAGAGTCAAGCTTTTTCTGCATCTGTATTTAAGTGGATGGCATATGAAAAAATTTCCTAAGAAGAGCTTCCTTTTATGGATCAGAGTTTGATGAGGTTGGAAGGCAACAAAGGTCCTGGGAAGTTCATTTCTCACTTGAGACTTGGGAGGAAAGTTGGCTACTCAGAAGAGCACTGGCTCAGAGTCTCCTTGGTTTTGTGTTGCATCTCTTTTTGAACTAATTGTATAACCTGGTGCCAGTTTCGTTACATTTTCTGAGTCGCAGTGTCTTCATTTATCAAGTGGAAAGAGTGATAAGAAAATAGTCCCTCTCTTATAATGATACTGTGAGTATTGGATATACTAAGGGTCAGATCCTTGGGATTCCAGTGAGTACACAAATGGTGAATTGTATTATTAATCTTGAATGGTCAAGCAGTGCATAACATTGCTCTTCCTCATTGTGACTACAGGCTTCAGTAGGAGAGCTAATATGACTCAGGGGAGGCATGCTGGGTTTAAATGCTCACTCCGCCATTTATTAGTTGTATGACTTTCAGCACTTTACTTTCTGAATCCCAGTTTGTTCATCTTTAAATTGGGGTAAAACTATGTAACACATACTCTTATAACCCAAGTTAAATTATATATATATGAAAAATACCTCGGTAAAGAACCAAGCATGGTGCCTTGAACATATTAGGTGCTCAATTCATACTTATGTAGCAGCTTCTAGCATTGGTATTAAAGAAAGAGTATTTTTAGATATGAGTACTCACCCACTGTTTTTGAAAGGGGCTTAGAAATCAAGGAATACAAGAAATAAATCTTGCCCAAAGACCATATCTCTGTGAAATTTGTGAGAATCTAGGAACTTTTTCAGTTAAAACTCAAGATTCTTTTGTTGCAAGAGATACAAAATCCAGCTGAAACATGCTAGAGGAAAAAAATCAGAAGGCATATTTTGTATAATGCATATCTCATGTAATTGATACAAACACAGAGTAGATGACTTTAGGAATGGCTGTGTCAGTGGTCATCAGGATGCAGTCATGCTGTCCTCATCTCATATGCTGCTTCTCACTGTTGGCTTCACTGGCAGGTGCCCTCCCAGCAATGGCAAAATTGCTTTCAGCAGCTCCTGGCCTTCATTCTGTGCTCTCCTCAATTCAGGAAGGAGGTGCATTCTTCCTGCCTAAACTCTTCAGCATAAGCCTTTGAATTAATGAGGATTGGATCCACCCGGCTCACTTGTCCATCTATAAACCCATTACCATGAACAGAAGGGTGGGCTACCATGATTGGCACAGGCCTGGGCCATGTATCCTCCCCAAACTGGAGTGGCTGAGGTTAGCTATAACTCAGATCTCAAGAACTGAGAACTAGGGGGTGATGGGCGCCCCCACCCCAAAATATGTTGTAATCAGATGAGAATAGATACTAGATAAGTAAAAGCACAGATTCTACTATATTTAGTTTCCTTCTTGTGCTGCTTTTATTTACCTCGTCTATTTCCCATTTCTGACACCTGAGAAAGAAAAGACGGTGTGTGTTTTTCACTGTGAAATTTGGGAGCCAGGACCCCATCTTTATTTGACCCCAGTCTTTGGTGGGAGACATATTGGAGACATAGAGGCAGCCCCAGCAGCGTGAGGAGGAATGGGCAGCAGGGTAAGTCCCTGGAGGCTGTTAGAAGGAGAAACAGGTCCATGAGAAGTCAGCCTCTGAGACCTTTACTTACTTCAACAGGCACGGTTCCTGGATGCTAACTGTGCCACCCAATCTCTCCCCTCTAATTCACACTGTCATAAAAAAAGAGCTGCCCATGGGTCAGGGCAGCCTGTCCTGGCCTGAGTGCCCCCTCTTTGCAGGCTCCATGGAGCCCTATGGGTCATCTGCTGGAGGACAACCATCCTTCTGGTGGGGCAGGGCTGTATCTGGTGGGTGGCACATTAAGCTAAGCCCCATGGGGACCAGAGCTTTTAAAATAGACTCTATCCCCAGGAACAGAGCTAAACACAGTGAGCAGCCTCTATATCAAAGGTTGCAGTGGCGGCAGCCAGACTGCAGCCATCGCTGCTCCCTGCACTCAACCTTTTCCTGGGGAAGACAAGATCACTGAATGACTTTCCACCTCCCCCCTCACCTGCACGCTGCAGAGATGTCCATGGCCCTTGCCAGTCCCGTGAGGGCATTTGCTCAGTCCCTGTTCACATCTGTTTTCCTTCTAGTCATGGAAAAAAGACTTAACAAAACGCTTCTATGAATAATTTTGATTCTTGTCAATAGATAAATCTCTGAGGAATTCTGCTGGCCTCTCTGACTATGGTGCCTCCTCCCCGGCCACCCTCGTTGTGACACACAGCATCTCCTTACATTATGTTCTGGCAGCCCGGCCATGGTCATCAGGTCCAGACCCATATGTCCAGGCTCCCCAGGTGTTCATCATTCCCTGCTGCAGACATTAAAGTGGTTTCTAACATGAGACTTCTGTTTCCAAAACAACACTGATACTTCCTGAAAGGAGCAATTTCTTGATCTTATCACAGAGCTGGCTTCAATGCAGTTAACTGGAATTCTGGAACGTTTGTGGTCTTGTGTAAAAGATTGCTTTGTGTTTTGAGCTCCAAGAGCTACTTTAAATGTAAACCAGTGGTTCTCAACCGGTGGACCCTTGCACACCATTCCCAAGGAACATTTGGCAATGTCTGAAGACAATTATTACAATTTGTCATTGGTGGTGGCAGGCATTGGCATCTATTGTAGGGAGGTCAGGGGTGCAACATCCTATAATGCATAGGACAGGCACCTGCAACAAAGAAATATCCAGCCCCACTTGACAACAGGGCCAAGGCTGAGAGCTCCTGATATATAGACTGAGGATACGCCCTCATTAACTTGGACATTCACCCACTTAGCACTTGACTAGAACGCATTCACTCGGTGTCAGATACCATTCTGTATATCAGGGATTTCATTGTGACCTGACTAGGGTACGTGCTCCCATGTAATAATTTTCTAGTGGAAGACTCCCACAAAAAGTACATGAACAAATCAGATAACTTTTAGAAGGTAATATATGCCACTTAAAAAAAGAGTGAATTTGAGCTAGGACTCAGGCCCTGTTAGAATGGAAGATGGTAGAAGGCTTCCCTGAGGAGTAAGCATTTGATCGGAGACTTGAGAAGTAAAGGAAGCCAATGTGTGAAATTGATGAGGAAAAGTGTTTCAGATGAAAAAAATGGCAAACACAGAGGTCCTGAGTCAGAAAAGCTAGGCTTATCTGGGGAAGAGGAGGAAGACCAACGTGTCTGGAAAAAGTGAGTAGAAGAAGCGGATCTTGACGAGCAGGGTCGATACATTTGATCTGTAAAGGACCAAATAGTAAATAATTTCAGCTCTGTGACTCAGTCTCTGAAGCAACTGCTCAACTCTCCGTGGCAGTGTGAAAGCGGCCTTAGACAACATGCAAATGAGTTAGCATGGCTGTGTTCCAATAAAAGTTTATTTCCACAATCAGGTGGTGGGCTGCAGTGAGCCGATCCCCAGTGTCCAACCTTGTAGGATATGGGAAAGGCTTTGAACTTTAAGCACTCACAGACAGTATCATGCAGGTGAAAAATGGTTACTTTTGAATAGGATTCACAAGAATGACCCCATCACTGGCTTAGTGACTTTAGGCATAACACCTCATCTCTCAGGGCCAGAATATTCTCATCTATAAAATAAAGTCCAGTCCCAATCCTAGTTCGTTGTGAGGACAGGGTGACATGGACAGGAGTGAAGCCTAGTTTGCAAGTGTGAGTCAGGGCGGCTGTTGGAAGTGTTTCCGTCTGTGGAGGCTCCTAATGTGCTCACACACATCTTTGCCTCCTACCTGCCTTCTAGCAGGAGGGAGGGCTCTCGCTCCAGCTCTGGCTCCCGGGCTGGGCAGGGGGAGCTTCCTGAAACTCCAGGAGGCAAAATTACTCATTTGCCATTGCATAAAGCAGAGGCAGTTGTGTTTAGGCTCCCGCCCGCCTGTCTGCGTGTTTTCAGCTCAATATAGACTCAGTGCTCGTTGCCTCGTGGGTGCTGCTTCTCCCCTATGAACTTTATTTTCTCTGCAGAGGAGTTGCCTCTCCACGGGAAAAGAAAAATTAAAGAGCCACTTCCTCTGCTTTGCTTATCTGTGGCAAATACACCCCGCAGTCTGGCTGCACAGTGCCCAGAAGAGCTGAGAGCAAGTTAATAGCATGGGAACAGACTGGCAGGATCTGGGCCCTGGGATCTAGAAAGGTCTTCAGGGAAGAAGCAGAGAGTTAGTGGGAGAAATCCTGCCTGCCGGGAGGCTGGGCTGGGTCTGCAGCTGCCTATTTCTTAGAATAGGGCTCGAAATCCTCCATGACCAGAAAGGATCTGACCCCTCATTCTCTTTCTGCCTGAATGCCAGTCTCTACCCAGCTGCAAGGGAGGCTGAGAAATGCAGCCGCTCACTGGGTACCTGTTAACCTGCTTCCCAACAGCAGCTGTTTACTAAGAAATACCCTGCAGTCTAGACCCCAAATGTTGATGGACATTTGTCTGTTGGATGGTGTTGGCCCTTTCATGTTTTTTGCTCTCTCCTGCATTGACAGCTTGCCCAGCATGAATTCCCACAAATAGCCTGTATATAGTATATTTATGCTTCCGTTCTACAGAGCCTCTCTCTTGATTCTACACGACCTGACCACCTTCTTCCCTTCACTATTGCCAAACTATGAAAGAATCCTCTACTGGCTTTACTCTCCTCATGTATTCCTGATCGCTTAGTTTATTGGAACGGCTCCAACTGAATGTCATCCACGACCTTATTGCTAAATCTGGTGTTCTACTCCCAGCCTTCATTCTATATGTCTCCTCTGCAAAATTTGACACCAGGGACACAACATCCTGCCCGAGTGCATGCCCGCCCATCTGAGCCCTCCCCCGGGCCCGTCTCACCCCTCCCACTGCCCTTTCTCAGTCAGCACTCCGTTTTCTACTCAATGTTGTTGTCACCTGACTTCTGTCCTTGGGTCCACCTCTCCCCTCCCTGACTATCTTCTGGGGATGAAAATGCCTTCCGTGGCTGAAGCCTTCTGTATCATTTCCTAGGCTGTAATTTGCTGCAACAAATTGCCCCAAACTAAGTGGCTTAAGGTAACAGCAATTTATTCTTTTACCAGAAGTCTCCAAAATCAGGGTGAGAGCAGGGTTGGCTTTTCTCGGAGGCTCTGAGGGAGAATCTGCCCTGTGCTCTGCCCTGGCTCCCGGTGGCCCTGGCGATCCTCAATGTCCCTTGGCTTGCAGAGACATCACCCGAGTCTCGGCCTCCGTTTCCACTTGACTTCCCCTTTTCCCTCCGTGTGCCCTACACCTCCCTGTCCTTTCTCTCAGATGGACAACAGCAGGGCCCACCCTAAGTCCGACATGATCTCTTGGCCAGATCTCTTGGGGGAGGCTATTCCAATCACTATTCCTCCCCAGTTTGTACCTGTGACACCAGCTTCAGTCCTGGACTCCAGACACGCATTTCCAGCGCCCCACCCCTCATCTCAAGCTCAGGGCACCAAAGAATCTCATGCGCACACATCCAAACTGGCATTTATGATTTTTTTTTCCTTCATTCTAATTGTTTTCGATTTTCTCTTAGGGTGGATGGCTCACCATCTGTCCACTTTTATAAGCTAAAGACATGATACTCATCCTGGATTCCTTCCTCTCTTACCTCCCACCTCCACTCAGGCACGTAGCTGTGTTGATTGACTGGGAAATATGCCCCCAATGCCCTCTGTGTTCAGCATTTCCATCGGAATGCAATTCTCAATATTTTTCACCACTGGTTTGCCCACAGCCCCTTCATCAGCTTCCTCTCACCGTCCTCCAGCTCAGCATAACTCTGAGCCAGAGTTTCCAGCAACAGGTCACAGGTCTGACCAGGTGAGAGGCCCTATCATCCTTTATTTAAAACTCTGTGGGTTCCCAAAATTCAGAGTCTTGCATTTAAGAAAAACAAGATGCGGCCAATTAGGTTGGTCTAGCAGTATAGTCTAGGGCAGCACCCCATAATGAAATGCACAAGAGTAAAATGTATGAATATTCACATAAAGAGGGGACAGTCTATAAATAGTCTCATGTAAGTTCAGTCAATGTTTGCTGCCCAAGGTGTTTGTGTCTGATTTATTTAAAAACAACCACAACCAAAATAACCACCCTTCAGTTGTCAGCTTTTAGCATTTCAGGATTATGGATAGTGGGTTTGGGACATTTACTCTTTTCCTTGAACCTTCTATTGACTTCCGATGATCTCTGTTAGCAGGATTTGAAAGCTGGTGGCTTACCACTTGCCTGTGGCCTGCAGACACATTGTGTTTGGCTGTCATGATCATTTTAAACATGCCTGATTGGAACTGTCTAGGAGGAACATGCCCCTAACAGTTTAATTTGGCCAGATTTCTTAAAAACCTATGGCTTCCCATAGTCATTTCTTCCTCCTTATCCCTGTGGGTATTTAACCTGAGTAGCCTGGCCTCTAAGCCACATACAGTGTGGCCTGCAAGGGTCTGCACCTCAGAGTCCGGGCTTTCTTCTCCAGGATCATCCTGACCCCTTCCCTCATATCTCCCTCAGCTTCCTTTTTATCCTGGGCACAGTATATTTTCCAGGTCTGTAGAAATCTTTAGGTTATAAACTCCTCACCTTGGCATATGCTCTTGCCCCTGTCTCTTTTACCACTGTATTTCTGGAATTCAAAATTAATTCATTCAACAACAACAAAAATCTAGGAAAGACCTACTCATCCGTTCCTAGGAGGGTTTTGAGGATATAGCAGAGGACCAAACAGACAGATCCCTACTTCATAGACCTTACACACTCTACCAAACTTAACATGGCCAATTAATCTGACATTATTGTACAAGTAAATGCATTATGGTTGCCACTTCACTTTCTTTGATTCCTGTGACTTTGCTCTGAACTCTACCATGGCATTGGTTACACAGTGGGTTGCATTTACTTGTTTACGTGGCTGTGCTCTCCAGAGGTTGTGAGCTTCCAGAGGCCAGAATTAACCTGTAGTGGTTCCCTTGAGCCAATTGTCATGCTCATAGCTCTTGGGCATTTAGAGACTTGCTGCGTTCCCATGGTCCAATGGCTTGCTCTATCTTGACTTAATTTGGATACCCTGGGTCATCCACTGTCCAATTGCTAGGTCAACATTATATATTTTATGTTTTTGTTACCATAACATCTTATGTATAAGTATTAATTTCTGGGTTAGTCAGGATGGAATAGATCAGGTTGCAGTCATGACCGCAAAATCTTGGTGCTTCAACACAAGTTTATTTCTGCTACTACTGTATGTCCAGCATGGGTGAGAAGGAGACCCCCTCTTAACCAATGCTTCTGCATTCATGGTGGCAGAGAGAGAGAGAGAGAGAGATGTGACAATGTTGGCTCTTTAAACTTCTCCCTGGAAGTGACTCATGCCATCTCTGTTCACAGTTCATTGACTAACACAAGTCACTGATTACCTGAAATTTTCAAGGGATGAATTGGTACTTGGTAGGAGGGAAACCAGAGTATTTGTGACTCTGCCTGGAGTGGAAATCGTAACCAGATCCCACTTGTCACAGCTGGCACAGAGCAGGGCTCTCCCCTCTAGAGAGGATCTGGGATCTCAAGCTAGGTTATGGAGGCAAAGTTTAGGCAGGGGGGCCCATTAATAGAAGATGAGATTAAAACATAATTCATGGAACTGAGGCAATAGGTAGGAGTTTGAGCACGGGGGCCAAGTGAGATTCTTGTCATTAGAACTGGTACACATGGAGCAAAGATTAGAGAACTTTGTCTATCTTATCTGGATAATACCCTGGTCCTCCTTAAACTTCCTTTGATAGAGCCATAATTAATTGAATACCTAGTATGTCCTAGTTCATCCTGGATTATGTGGCCCACTGCAACCTGGCTCCCACCCGCCTCTTGAATTTGTACCATTCTCTCCCCCTCCTCTCCCTTTGGCTCCACCATAGGGGTAGGTATTTCTGCTCCTGAAATAGTCATGTTCGGGGCTTTGCACATGATCTTCCTTTGTCTGGAATGCCTATCCTTGTAATCTTGAGGTGACTGGCTCCTTTGCCTCATTCAGAATCCAGTTTAATGATTACTGTATTTTAGGCCACCCTATTCAGCATTTCTCCCACACAGTCGTAGCATGGGGCTCGGCGAACGACAGCCCATGGGCTCGCCACCTGTTTCTGTAAATAAAGCTCTATTCCTCCTTCCTTTACATACTGTCTGTGGCTGCTGTCATTCCACAACAGGTAAGCCGAGTTACTGTGACAGAGACCATATGGTCCCCAAAGCCAAAAATATTTACTCTCTGGTTCTTTAGAGAAAATGTTTGCCAGACCCTGCCCTTGAGTCACCCTGCCGCGGTCAGTGATCTTGTCCTCGTGACCCACTCCGTGAAAGTGTTGTATTTGTTGGTTCGGTCTTTCCTTGTCCCCTAGACTGCGAATTCCATGAGCATAGAGACCTTGCCTCTCTTGCACTCATGGCTGCTGCCCCAGAGTATTTGGAGGTGTTCAGCAAATAAATTTTGTTTGAATGACCACATAAATAGATGCTGGGCACCCGTTGTGAGCAGACTGGTCTGCAAACCCGTGGAGAGCTCGGTCTGCTGAAGGTGTACCAATGAGGAATGGGGGAAGGATGGTCAGGAGCTGGGATACGTTTTTCATCTTTAGATTTTGGTGAACCAGGCACCAGCACCCGCCTTCCTGCCCTCCAGAGTGCAAGACATCAGGTCCACCAGCCCAGGACTCAGCGGCACGTGATCTACAATAGGCTCTCGTAGTGACGAGGCACTCAACCTCCTCAAAGGACTCCAGCAACCGAGAGGCAGAGTGGCATCAGGCCACCACTTCCCTCCAAGGCACAGACTCCCCTCTGAAATCAGCACTTCATTAAAATGTCACAGTCCTGCAGACGCTGGCACTGTAGATTCGGACAGCACTTGACCATCCCAGAGATGGGACTGCTTTGGATGCAGGAGGCATCATTCTCCGTGTAGTGCTTTCCTGTGTACAGATGATGCTGGAAAAAAAAAAAAAAAAAAAAAAAAGAGGAAACCAGCTTTCTCCCAATTACATTTTGCTAGAGAAATCAATAGCAATGACTTGGAGGCTCAGGCAGTGCTTTGAAGGGGAAGAGACGCAGGGGCAGGAGGCCTGTGTAGACGGGTTGGGGAGCAAAAGGAGGCAGCGGGGCTGCTGGGTAGGTTTCACCCTGCGCGCCTTCCCCTGGATGTGGAGGGGCAAAATGGAGAGGGCCCTCTCTAGAGGCATCAGAGTAATGGCATTATTATTAGTTTAGAAATAGATTTGAGCAAACAGTCAGTGCCCTTGACTCCTGTCTTCCCCTTACCCTCTGCATCTGGTCCGCCAGCTAGTTCTGCGGGCATCACTGTAATACCTGCTGAATTTCTCCATCACCACTAGCACACCCTGGACCAGCTGCCTTCAACTCTCGTGTGGATTAATGCAATGGCCTCCCAACTGGGTTTCCCAAGTCTATCTTGCTATTGCTTCAGAAACCCTTGTTCTCCTCTCAGTCAGAGCGCTCTCCCCAAAACAAAAGGCATATCTAGTCACTGTTCTGTCGAAAGCCCTCTCATGTCCTGACCATGGTTCGTGAGGTGTTAACCCAACCCTTGTTTCATCTCCGAGCTCGCCCCCTCCACTCTCTCTTTACTCTCACCCCACCAGACAGCCAGGACCCCCTGCCAGACCTCTGACGTGACAAGCCGGTTCTCTCTGAGCCCCTTCGATCAGAGTTCATTCTGTCCAGCATTGCTTGGCCTGTTGAGCTTTCCTGCCAGCTCCTCCTTGTCATTCAGGTCTCAGCTCAAACGTCATCTCTTCAGAGAGACCATCCTGACCCTTTGTCTGTAAGAAACCCCAGCAACTCTCTCTTATATTCCTGTGTTCTTTTCTTTGTAGCACTCATCACTATCTAACACGTCCCGTTTCTTTATTTCTGCACTTGCTTCTTATCGGTCTGGCCTTGTTCAGTGCTCTCGCTCCAGGGCCTCGCACTGAACCCAGCACAGGGTGGGCCCTTCAGGATTAACCACTGAATGTCTGAGTGCTACTTGGTCACCATAACTCATCTGCTAACCGTTCTGGTAATTCATTCATTCATTCATTCATCATTCATTCTTCATCCACTCAGTAAACTTCCTGAGCACCTGTTACCTTGCTGGTCTCTGTGCTTGATGCTGCTGGTACAGATGGGAGGACTCTGTCCTTATCCTTAGGGGACCATGGGGAGAAGGACAGATTGAGCTCTGTGGCAGGCAGAGCTCTCAGCCCTGTAAGCACAAGAGCAGGCCTGTGAGCAGCAATTATCCTGCAGGAGCTCGGGCAGTGGGTACTTACAGTCCTTGATGGGGTGAAGAGGACTTCTGCAGAGGAAGTACCTTTCACTGGGGTTTTGAAGGGTGGTTAGGAGCTAGTTAGCTGTAGAGGGGACATGGAAAAGATATGACATCGAACCACAAAGCAGTTGTATATAAGTAGAAATAACTTCTGTGTAAGGAGGAAAGGCAGATTCCGAGGCTGTGGTTCTGTGACCCTCCCAGCGAGTGCTAGGAGGGAGAGGGCAGAGGCAGAAGTCACAGGTAAGGAAAGAGGGAGAGTGGATGGGAACAGCCACCCCTCACCTTCATTCTCTTCCTCCAGGGGGCATGGTCTGGGATGCTATTTCTCTTTCAATGTGCCCCGTGCCAGGGATCAGTAATGAACATGGGAGTTCACAGCCAGTGAGGACAGGTGTGTGGCCAGGAAGCCCCACGTGAGTGTGGCCCATCTGGGAAGTGTCTTATCTGGGAATTGGCACCATCTTCCTGCTAGCAGACATGGTGCGGTGGTTGAATGCACAGGCGCTGGAATCTGGCTAGACCTAGATTCACACCTGCCGGAAGTGAGTCTCAGTTTTCTTGTGCGGTAAAATAGGTTAGAAGTGAATATAGGGAGTGAATGGAAATAATGCACGTGCAGTGCTTGGCATTCAGCGCACTGTAGATGCTCAGCCTGTGCCAGTGGTTCCTACCACTGTAGCCCCTAGAGGTGGAGCCCCCATTATGGCCACACTGTGTGCTAAATGCTTTACTCAGAGGATCCCAGTTAATAATCCACATTACTATTGTTGTTATCTACATTTTACAGATGAGGATGCTGAACAGAGTAGTTAAGTAACTCTGTCAAGGTCACACAGCTGTGTGTGGGTCACTTCAGAGCGTTCTGGCCCAAACTTTCTCCCTGACAGCCACAAAGATCCTGCTGCTCCCCTTGCCCAGGCCTGGCATCCAGTTAACACCCAACTGATGAGACTTCAGTCAAGCAAGGCCTGAGACTTTCTTCACAAGCCTCCGACCCCTTCTTCTGACTCTTCCACCTACTAGCTCTTACCTTCGGCCTGCAGCTTGCCTCAGTCTGCCTGTCTGTAAAGTGAGGAGCTGGGTGAGGGCGCCCTGAGATTTGAGTCCCTGCACTGCAGTAGAGGTTGTCTGAATGAAACGGCAGCGATGACAAGCCCTCCGAGGCCCTTCCTGAGAGCCGAAGTATCTGGCGAGGGATCCTTGCAATCACCTTTGTGATTTGTTGCTTGTCTCGGGGACAGCGCTCTCTTCGTCTCTCCTCTTCTCCCTCCAGCATTCTTGTTTGAGTCTTCCTGATGACTGCAGGATTTTCTGCGAAGTGCAGGTTCGCAGGCACCAAGGGGTCCAGGAGGACAAGCTCTGGGCAGAATGGGAGGATTGCTCTGCAATTCCAGTCAACAGCTCAGATTCCCACCAGGTGGTGATGGAACAGGGCACCGTCCTCCCCGAAGGCTCCTTCATGAGCAGGGATATTGAAGGAGACTGCTCTCTGCCCCCTTCTTGAGTTAAGAACAGTCAGCTGGGATTAGCCCCTTTTTCAACCCCAGACTCCATCTTGGGGAGGAAAGTGGTTCTCTTCTCTGTCCAGACAGGACCCAGCAAGAATGTCCTGGGCTTCCTTTGACCAGTGAGTCTGACCTCAGGTGGGAGGATCTGTTTCCAGTTTCTGCTCTTCTATTGCCAGTTGAGTGCCCTTGGCCAAGTCACATACTCTCACGATGGCTCAGCTTCATCTGGGAGAGGGGAATAAATCACATTTTTCTTGCAGAGTAATTATAAGGAATATGAAATGACGAGTAGGTAAAAGTTTCAAGCTAAATGCCCTTGGAGCTGTGAAGGTGCTCGATGCTAGAAGCATGGAGAGAAAGATAGAAATAGCTGTGTTGTTCCAGTGGAAGGAGGAACCTCATAGAAACCAGACCTGTCCCAAGAAGGGCTGTTCTGGCCCCAGGTCTCATTCACTTACTCAGGCTGAAGGGCGACAGCCACTTGGCACGTGAGCAGGAGCTCCGCAAAGGCAGTGGTCTTTGCCTGTTTTGCTCCCTGTTCTGTTCTCAGTATCTGACATGCAGTTTGTGTTCAAGAAATGTTTGTTGAATGAATGAATGATCTGGCAGAGTGGATTGAAGCATAGGATGGGATAGAGGGGTGGATGGGATGGTGTTTAAATTCATTTTCTGTTCTGAAATTCTTTGAGCCTTTGAACTTTCTATAGGACCTTCACAACAGTATTCTCTGTGATTGAATTACTGAACCCCTGCCCAACCTCAACCAAAGCAGGAAAACCCAGGTCCGAGGAAGAAAGTCAAAATATGTCTCTTCCCTTGGGTTAATGGGACAGGGGCTTTAGAGTGGGAAATAGAACTCTTTTAGAAGAAATGCTCTCTTCTGCCCTCTGTACCTCCTGCCCACCTCCCACTTCTGAGTATAAGAACTTAGAAACAGGAGGAGAGGAGGTTCTTTTCTGTTGGACACACCTCACCCGTGTCTTTTAATTTCCTCCACTTTCCGAGGCTGTCGAACGCTTTAGCCCTACTGCACAGCTGGCTTTTGGGTCTACACAGAAGGAGCATGGCGGAGGAGGTGAGAGAGAGGACAGACAGGCAGAGGAGGAAGACACCACGGACTGCTCATCTGTAGAGGGCAGGTGACCTCCAGCTAGCTTCCTCCGGCCGACGCCCGACTCTGTCTCTGTTCCCTCCTGGGCCACTTACCTTATGGACGTGTTCTCAGGCACGGGGAGTCTCTGAGGAGGGAGAGCTGTAAATGACGCTGTCAAACCGGACTGCGTGAGAAGTGGCAAGGAGGTGAGTGCCACAGCCTTCCCAGGCAGCAGCCAGATGAAAATGGCCCTAAATAAAGCCTGGAGGCCACTGTTTGAACACTCTGTCCTTTTGGTACACAGTGGGGAGGGGCACCAGACTCTTGGCAACCAGCCAAAGGCATGTTTTCCGATTGACTTCTTCACCCTGTTGGGCATGCTGTCGGTTTGCTGGAAGCTGTCTGTTCGCATGGCCCGCTCTTTGAAGTCAGTTCGCTTTTTCCTTTTGGTCCATGAGGATGAGTAGCAAATGCCAACCAGAGGATGAGCTAGCTCTGTGAGATTGGGTCTGGTTTATCCCTGAAACCCTGGGTGTCTTAGCCCAGGGTGTGACACAGTGTGGTTATACAACACTTATTTTGCAGAATGACTGAGTGACCCAACTGGTGTTTTAGAGGCGGTTGCTACTACCTTTCTCTCCAGCGTGTTCCTGGTCTTCTTTTACTTTGTGTGACTGTATGGATGCGGCTGACTGCAAGTAAAAGCAAATCTCCCTGCAAGGAACTGAAACCGCTAAACATTTTATAGAAAATACTATGTGTATTTCCACATTTCACCATTTCACATTGTGATGGACCCCCTATTTTCAGGTGATGCAACAGGAACCAGAGCCTTTTCGTTTTCTAGAGGGGAAAACAGTGCAGGGTAAAATTAAATGGATTTTGTGGACTCCCTACAGTCTGTCTCTGATGTGCTGTCCCATGATTAGAGCCGAGACCCCAACTGAATGCCTTTCACTTTATTTTTAATTCTCACTCACTTTTTCTTTTTTTCACTTGAGCTTATTTACTGCCTTGTTTTATTTTTTAGTATTTCATTTTGCAATTACAGTTAACATTCAGTGTTACTTTATATTTGTTTTAAGTGTCCAGTAAAGTGATTGGACATTTATGTAACTTACAAAGTGTTCCCCTGACAAGTCTAGTCCCCGGTGGCACCGTACGTGGTTATTACATTATTACTGACTGTACTCCCTGGGCTGCAATTTACATCCCTGTGACTGTTCTGGAACTCCCAATCTGTGCTTCTCAATCCCTTCACCTTTCTCACCCAGCCCCCTGACCCTTCTCTCCTCTGGCAGCCAGCAGTCTGTTCTCCGTATCTGTGAGTTTTTAAGCATTTTTTGTTAACCATATGGGAGAGAGGTAGTGTCAGAATTGGTTTATTGTCTCAAAAATGTTGTCAAGAATCAAGGTTCTTCTGCTCCTTCTACTAGGTATACAGGAGATTTTTTTTAATGTTTACAGATTTTTTTAGGCTAAAGATGAGTCTTTAATGCATTGGTTATAAACTGATGACCTCATAACATGTTTGTTTAGCTTTCAAAATTAACAAAAAAGCCTGACCAGGTGGTGGCACAGTGGATGGAGCATCGAACTGGGATGCGGAGGACCCAGGTTTGAGACCCCGAGGTCACCAGCTTGAGTGCAGGCTCATCTGGTTTAAGCAAAGCTCACCAGCTTGGACCCATGGTCACTGACTCAAGCAAGGAGTTACTTGGTCTGCTGAAGGCCAGCGGTCAAGGCACATGTAAGAAATCAATTAATGAACAACTAAGGTGTTGCAATGAAAAACTGATGATTGATGCTTCTCATCTCTCTTCGTTCCTGTCTGTCTGTCCCTATCTATTCCTCTCTCTGACTCTCTCTCTGTCTCTGTAAAAAACAAAACAAAAAAAATCAACCAAAAAATAATTACTTTCCAATATTTCAAATTTAGAATATTTTATATAAAAGCACAGATTTCTTTTTTCTCTTTAAAAATCACAGGACCCAGAAACACTGTGCAGTCACAACAAGCAGGACAGGAGCTGGCGCAGCTCCCTGCCCCTTTAGATGAGGCGTGTGGTGTCCAGGCCTCCAGGGATCCCCAAGCCCTGTGACTGCACCTGTTCCCCATACTGGTTCACGTCACTCACCTGAAGGAACCCCTGCAGCAGAGCTTGCTCCCTACTTTAACGATTTTCATTTCCATGGCCAGCAGTTGCAGGCCTCCTATTGCAAAGTTTTTGCAGTTACATTTTCCCAAGAAGTGGCTCTAGACTTCATCACCCAATCTTCCACTGTTGGTCCTTTCTGGATTTCACCCGTTGGCGCTAGACCAGTTGTTTTCAACCTTTTTACACTTGAGGACCAATGGCCTAGCTGGCTGGAAATGGAAATACACAATGAACCTCATGCATAACAGTGCAACATGGTACAAGCTGGTGCTTGATTAAATACTCTGCATGGTGCAAAAGGTTGTTTGAACGCGCCCAGAAGTTCCAAAGATATCTAAGACAACTTCAGTAATATTTTCATTGAGGATACAGGCTAATGTGTGACAGTCACCCAGAGCATAAGCCAATTCAACAAAAAATATTGGGTCCATACCATTCATACAACCTCAGGGTGGTTAACTCTTTCATGGGCCAGCACTGGTCCACAGACCAGTGGTTGGAAAACACTGCTCTTGACAAGTCTCCAACTCTTTCCCAACCCTTTGAATCGAAGGCTGTTCAATTTTTAAAATCTCTCAAAGTGAAGCAGAATGAAGGTTCTGTGTATGTGAACATAAATTAATATGCTAACACTGTAAAAGATTAATAAAATACAGAATAATACAAAGCAGTGGGAACAAACCCTCATTCCACTCCTCAAATAGCATTATCAATACTTGGATGAATATGATTTCATGGCACTTCCAACAGAGCAGACACTGTTCTAAGTGTTTTATATGTATTACCTCGCTCCTGACAACCCCAAAAGGTAGGTGTTATTACTATCTCCTTTTTACAGGTGACAAAGTCGAGGCATAAGAAAGACACATTTCCTAAGGACGCACTACTAATACTTGTTGAAGTCTTGGTTTTAATTTAAGCAGTCTGGCTTGAGAATGCACATTCTTGAATATGCTACCAGACTACTGAGTATGTGCACATATGCATATTGTATGTGTAATTTGCCAGAGATTGCATTACTCACCCCAGGAAACGGTGCTGCTGGAATTCCCTTTGTTGAGTTTTCAAAGAACTCACTGAAATGCCTCTGAAAGCCCGATATTTGGGGTGGTCCCTGCTGTTGTGTTTCAATTGCTAGTCTGTCATAGTTTCCTACCTGGATAACCAGACTCCTTGTGTGGTGGACTCAAAGGGTCAAGATATTGGCAATATAAGTCTTTTCTAGTGTAGGTATCTTTAATTAGTAATGTGGAGCTCATATATATATTTTTAATTACAGAGGGTCATGGGAAAGAAAGAAAGGGAATACTTTTTGTATTTCTGAGCTATCATGTGATTGACACTTGAAATATGTTATATTTCACAAGGCCCCATGCAGGTGGACATCATTATTTTTCTTTTCTTTTTTTCAGATGAGGAAAGAAAGGTGGAGTCATGTGTTCCCAGGCATGCAGCCAGGAGTGGCAGGCTGGAATTCGAACCCTATGAGTCCAAATTTAAAGTTCACTTTTATTTCCACATTTCTATGCAATACTCTACTGGATAATGTCACTAATTATACTTGAAAGGGTAACCATCACATAATTTTGTTGGAAGAATTATGGACTATCTAATGAGAATGCTCTGTGCCCGTTTTATGGGCATCGGTGTGAGATGCATGTTCATGATAGAGGTTGATTGATTGATGGGTACACTCACTTTACATCACAGAGCTGTCCTTGGAAAAATGAGTGTAAGTTTCAAAAGCAGGAGAGGCTTGAAGTACACTTCAGGGAAATCAGCATAAAGGAGGAGAAAGCCCACTTGTATCTCTTCATAGCACATGTAATGTGGCCGCTCCATCAGCTTCTCTTTGTGAAAATGTGGCTCTCTTAAAGATTTCAGCCCTGTTGTGGTGGTGGCTGGTAAACAGGTATGGACCCATGATTGATGCGCTAATCATCTTTGATTAAAAGAACTCCCTCCCAAAATGTTACAGCATCGTTATAGCACCGTTTATGGCTCTTCTTCTGTTCTGCAATATCTTGTTTTAAAGCACTTTAAATCAGTGTCTTTTGAATGAATGAATTCACCGAGCAAATACTATGTGACAGGTACGCGCAGGACACAAGGAGTTTCTGAGATGAGTAAAATCCAGCTCTTGCACGGAAGAAGCTCAAGATCTGAAGGGAAGACAAATATGTAAACAGATGCATACAATAATGTGATCAACGCAGCCAAAGAAATGTTCCTTTTATTGTCTCTATCACCCATTATTTAACTGTATTTAATATTAAGCTCCTATTATGTGCCATGCTGAAAGCTAAGGGTGGGAGACAGAGCAGAAGGAAAAAAAAGCATATGGGCTCCAGCCTCCCTCACTTGATGGTTTTCCCACACATATCTGCATAGGAGACAGCATCCTATAGTTTGTAAGTACATAGGTTCTAGCCCTGGATGGCCCGGGTTCAAATATTCCCACTTGCTAGTTTTGGGACCTTGAGAAAATGAGTTAACATTTCTGTGCCTTGGTTTTCTCTGTTTTATGGCTCCAAACAGAGTATATAGTACCCACATCCTAGAATTGCTATAAGGATCAAGTTAATTAATTTTTAAAGAACACTTAGGGTAATGACCCTTTCACAGTAAAGGGAGATTGGTGTTCATCAACTAAGCAAATAGAACGGTATGTAATAAACTTGGGTTGTTTGAAGTTTTGCTAAATCCACACTCCACCTCTACTATTATTTGAAACTGAAATGTTCATCCTTGGACTAGCAACCATCACAAGTATGTAAACCTCATAGTGCTGTCTGGGACACCTTGTCAGGATGGGAGAACCCTTTACAGACGTAACCCCTCCTGGGACAGACACCTCCTTTGTGACACTCTCCTCTGGGCAGGATTGGCAGCTTCATCCTCTGTGCTCCCTCAGCACTTGGTGCCCAATGATATTGCGTGCTCTTCAGAATGCCTATAGGTGTTTCTTATTCTTGGCCAGTTGACCAATGAGGCTGATCCTTTGGCTCAACCCTTTCTATAAGCCTAGGCCAGTGGTCGGCAAAGTGTGGCTCGTGAGCCACATGTGGCTCTTTGGCCCCTTGAGTGTGGCTCTTCCACAAAATACTATGTGCAGGCACTATCTTGATAAGGAATGTATCTACCTATATAGTTTAAGTTTAAAAAATTTGTCTCTCAAAAGAAATTTTAATCATTGTACTGTTGATATTTGGCTCTGTGGACTAATGAGTTTGCCGACCACTGGCCTAGGCCTATAAAGATTGACAGTCAGAAAAAAAAATCCACTTGCTGAGACACAGGAAGCAGTGAGAGAGCTCATGGCACAAAACACCCCGACTGCCAGATCTCGTTATCTGTGCATCTATGTGACTGTGGGGCCCTCAAGAGAACATGCACAGAATCCATATCCCGTGAGGAACACGCCCACTTGAGCTTGAGAGAGTTTTGGAAGAAGCTGGGGGCAGAGCCAGGAAAGACGTGGGCCCGTGGTGGGTGAGGAACCAAGGGACACGTTCTGAAGCTGTTTCTGACTCTCCATTTTTATACAGTAGGGAGGAAAGGAGCAGAAACTCATTTCTGCTGCCCAAGTGGCCAAGCGTAGGGACTAATCTCAAAAGTGTTGGTGCAGAAGAGAGGAAATGAGTATTTTTTTTTTTTTTAAATCTGGAGTGAGAGGGTTGGAGAGGGGAATCTGGGAGAAAGTCATGGCTGTTTATTTTATAGGATGTAGAAAGGGTTCTCCAGGCAAACAGGGGTAAGAATTCACTCTAGGCAGAGAGAACACTATGAAAACAGAGGCATTAATGTTTAGCCGATTATTGACATTGTGACAGGATCTGAATGCCATAGGTCAACCAAAAAGTTTTAATGGAAGGGGCTATACAGGTAAGTGGGGGCGGGTCATGCAGGTCTCAGAGGGTCCCAAGGCACTCTTGGATATCATTAGAAGGTTGAAAAAGAAGGAAATATTTTCTATGCTGACCCAGTACTGCTGAGTACATTCTGAAACAAATTTCTTCAAATAGAATAGTGTTGGGCGTTTTTTCCCCTTCATACTTCTGCAATAAGCAGTCTAAAGAATCTGGCATTTAAAGACACAAATGTTTCTGAAATACCCCACCACAGCGAAGTATCTGAAAATGTTTCTTAATTGTTAGGGAAACTATTTCTGTATGTGCTTGGAACGAGTTTTTTTTAAACGTTCAAACACCATTCAAACACACCATCTTTTCTGGTCCCGAGAGGCTGGGGGTACGGGGGTGCTAAGTGGTTTAATAGAGAAGCTGCTGTCTCATGTGCATGCACATTTGTGTTTATTTTTGGCTAGGAGAGTGCCCCGAAAGGCTGCCCTGGATGTCCAGCCCAGCAGGCAGAGGGGTGCTAGAGGGTCTGCAGCACTGAATCTACGTAACCAGCCTGGCAAAGGCTTTTGCAGATCCATTGGCCAAAATGTACTTTCATCTGTGCAATTTGAATGCGCTCCATGCACGTTTACCAAAGCCATGGCCTCTCCAATCTGCCTCAAGAAAACGCAAGTCCCCAAACAGCTTCTCCAGAAAGCTGGCTTCTGCAAAGGGGGCCAGTAGAAAGGGACAGCCATGCTCATTTTACAATTGAATGCCAAATGGGGATGGGTTGCATTCTGTTCTGGGTCTTGGGCCATCCTTGTCCCCTCTGTTGCCACACTACCTCCAAGAAGTCCTCCCTGTCCTGGCACCCTGTCCGCAGTGTTCACTGAATTTGCCCTTCCTTGAGTGCACATACTAATTAGCACTGCTAGCTTTAATTTAGCTCTTGGGTTGCCTTGAACTTCTCATTGTCATTGCCACCTCCTCTGTAGCACCAGGAATGTGGGAACCCTGCACTCCAGGCATTCGGAAGTGTTTATAGATCCCAGAACCTGGCACGCTCTCATGCCCTGGGACTCCGCTAGAGCTGCCTCTGTGACTTAAGATGCTAGTTCCTCCCTTTGTTATCAGTCTGAGCTGTTATAATAAAATAATGTCACAGATGGAGTAGGTCAAACACCAGGCATTTGTTTCTCACAGTTCTGGAGGCTGAGATGTCCAAGGTCAAGGTTCACCACCTCTTCCTGGTGGCAGATGGCCACCTTCTCTCTGTGCCCTCACGCAGTCCAGAGAGTGATTTCCATCTCTTCCTTTTTTGATAAAGCCACTAATCCCATTAGGAGGGCTTCACCCAGTGGGCCTCATCTAATCCTATCACCTCTAAAGGCCCACCCCAAATAACATCATGTTAGGAGGTTAGGGTTTCAACATATGAATGTTGTCTTTTTTTGGGGGGGGGGAATAATTCAGCCCCTAATATAGATCAATTCTTGTTCTTCAGGATCTTGGTTCAGATGTCAATTCCTCCAGAAAGCCTTTCCCAATTCTCTCAACATGGGTTGAGTTCTTTCTGCAAATACGTCTTATCCGGCACACATCAAACTGAATCACCACAGATCATTTATTTGTCTTTCTTCCTCATTAGCTTGTGAGCTGGTTGAGGGTAAGGACTTGCCTTTTGCCACCATTCCCAGTGTATGTATAGTAAGTGTTCAATAAATGATTTAATGAGAGTAGTGGACAAATATGTACTTTTAAATGAAATGCACAATAGGTGAGATGGTGGAATACTCCTCATATGGGTGTTAAAAAGGCCAATTTATACTCCAGATACCATGGAAGTGACTTCTGCTCTGGCTTGCTTGCCTATCAACCTCCTAACTAGTGCCCCCTGAAACTAACACACCTCTTCAGGGGGACGCTGACTTCTCAGCCAATGTGTATAAGTCATCTTTGTTTGATCACTTTTTTTTTTCTAATTCACCAGTTTAAGTCAAACCTTATCTATGAACTCGGAAAGGCAGATCGTGGGGGCAGAGTTCTTGAAGACAATTCATTGAGCAAGATGGAAGAACCCTTTATTCATGAATCTCCCACCGCTTGCAATTTTGGTTTTTTTTTTTTTTTTTTTCTAACACGTTCATCATCAGGCAATGTGGGTGCCTCTGGCAGGTGGGGAGGAAGCTCACATCCACCAAGCTGGAAAAAGAGAAGCTCAGGAGGGAAGTTGGTGCTCCTGCCGTTGCTTCATCGGGGCACTATGGAGAGCTGCTCAGTGGCTATCTGTTTAGTGGAGGAACGACTGAACATTTTCTCCCTGTGTTCCTTCCCTTAGCAGAATTTTCAGTTCCCTTTCCTCAAGAATATAAAGGTTTGTCTAAGAATTCCCCCTTACTCACTACCAAATAGGGGAGGACTTTCAGGGGTTCAGGGAGCTGAATCACATCTTTTAGACCTGAAAGCATTGTGCTTTCACGTTTATCAAATGTGGTTAGTAATTGAGCATAGACTCCTTTATTTGGGATTAATTACTTGAACATCAACTCCCCCCCCCAGTTCTGTACTGGAGCCCATGGTCCTAACTGTTTGGGGGCCATATACTTCTAGATTACTCTAGGCATTTTCATTCTCCACTGTTGTACAAGGAAAGGTTCTAAAGGGCTTATTCAAGAGCTTAATGCCGGAAACCCCACAAGCCAGATCATCCCACACCCCATCTCTACATTTTGACTCCCTGCTTTACTGTTCTCTTGGTGTCCTGGGGAGTCAGGGGTAGTGACACTCAGTTTCTCCTTGTGCCCAGTCAGACTCCATTAGACACCATCCGTGTGTGTGCGTGTGCTTTTTAAGTTTTCCATGGGCTCCAGCAGTGGTTCTTAGCTCTGGTTATATGTTAGCATCACCCGGCAGCTCTTGCAAAGTACCGGTGATGCCTGGACCCCAACTCAGACCAACTGAATCAGAATCTCTGGGGAAAGAAATCAGGGATTGCTGTTCTTTAAAAAAGTTTCCCTATCATGGCCTCACAAAGTGGTCCCTGGTACAGCAGTCAGCATCATCTCAAGCTTGTTAGAAATGCAGATTCATGGGCTCCACCCCAGGTTTGCTGATTCAAGTCAGGGTGTGGGGGAGAAGGCTGGGAACCACTGGGCTCCAGATTGAGTTTGCGGGTTACCCTGTTCCACGCTCCCTCTGTATTTAGAATTTATGGTAGGGTGCTCAGCTTTTTGAACACAAACAGGAAGTGGATTTTCTGCCACTGGCTGTATTTTTTCACCCAGTATTTCTACGAAGCCATGGTCCCCCTCTTGTAGGCTAGGATACTGCTGTTTGGTACTGCATGCCTGCTTATTAAAATTTCATTAAACCATTCAACATTAGATCTGCATAAAGCCAGTAGCCACGGCCACCATCACAGCTGCCTGACCCATGCAGGTTTGGGTTTGATTCGGACAGACGGTAATGAAACAATGGAGCCAAGAACTGGTAGGCCATTAGCTTTAATCCTAGCTTGTACCCAGCGGGCAAGAAATATACACAGTGGGAAAACACTTCCCTTTCCATTCAGAGCTCCCAAAGCCACTGACTTATCCGAGTTTCCTAGAATCAAAGGTTTCTACAATAGCTCACCAGCCTTATTCACCTCTGTTCCCCATCTCCTTCTCTCTGCACAAACTCTGCACAAACTGGCTTCTCCTTCAGCACTCCACCATTTTGGCTGCTTCTCCTCTCCCCCACGTGGCCTTTCTCTGCTCTCCTCTCTAATGCTAATCTCAAAAACTGAGAGAGAGCAAGCTCCCAGGCTGCCCCATTTTATAGTGTAGAAATTAAAACCTTTAATCCAATATACAAACAAGGAAGTCTCTGATACAAAGTCACTTAGGGTGGGAAAGGCTTAGTCTTAAAACTAAGCCTTAGGCTATAACAACCCTGCCTGCTTACAGCCTGTCCTCCACACCCAGTGCAAACTATAAGCGAGCAAATCTATATATCATATTTACAAACTTATTTGACCAACAATCTGCTAACCTTTTTTCTAAAATTAGATGCATATTAAGTAAGGCTCCCCAAGGCCTCATCATCTCCTTGCTCCACATCTCCCAAAGCCAAGACCAAGGGGTGGTCTAGTTTTCCCTCTGAACACAGAAAAACAAGGAGAAACACCAGTAGCATCATCGCTGAGGGCATACAGTGCACTACATGTGCCCAGTGCTGACCCCCCAGTTTCTTCTGCTCCAGGGGAAGTGACCTCAGCATTAGCTGGGATCAGCTTAATCTTTCCAAGCTGAGAATCCCTGAGGGATGGTTTGGGGACAGGTATGGGATTTCTTCATTCCAGCTGTCATGAGTACGGTCTGCATTAGGTGGGCTTCCCAGTCCACCTCCAGAGCCAAGTGAATAGACCAAGGAACACTACCAAATGAGGAGAACCTTCCTCCACCCCACCCCCCCGCCCCTCCGCCACCCTCCCTTTATTCTGCGGACTTGCTTGCACATCACTAGTCTCTGGGTGTTGTGGTGGCAGCCTCTGGATGACCTGATGTTATTTCTGGTCTGGGGCGTCTTCATCAGCCCGTGGGGGCAGGTGCGCATGCACATGACTTCTCAGAAACCCCAGACGTGCCCCATGAACGAAGGAGCTCCATTCAGCTGTGTGGCATTAAACGGAACTTCTTTATTTCTTCAAGACTGTCCTGATCATCCAAGTGTCTTGAGCCCAGTAATAAAAGCCCAGTGTTTGAAGTTCATTCTTTAGATCTGATAATGAATTGGTTGGTTTTCAGGCTGCTGCCTGCAAGTTGGACTCTGGGTGAAAGGGAGATGGCACTTTAGGTGAGCTTAAGGAGGCAGTGGAAGGAGAGAGACAGGGTCTTTGAATTTGTTTCAAATTGTCAGATCTTTACTGGTAACTGTTGCCGAGAGGCTGGTCAGAGTGTGTCCACGGACCTGTGTCCAGAGCCCTGAAACGCACTTTCCCTGGTGCCATCTGTACTGTGTTTTCAGTTATTGCAGACAGTACAGAGAGTCCTGTATACTGCACACCCCGTTTCCTCTGTCGTTACCATCACATTAGTATGGCACATCTGTCACCAGTAATGGTCCGACACTGATATATTATTAGAAACTGAAGTCCATACCTGATTCAGACTTCTGCAGTTTCCCCCTCATGTCCTCTTTTCGTTCCAGCATCCTATCCAGGACAACACATTACTTTTGGTTGTCGTCATGTCTCCTCGGGCACCTCTTGGTCATGACATTTCCTCAGACGTCCCTTGTTTTTGATGACCTTGACAATTTGGAGGGGTATTGGTCAGACAGTTTGTAGAATGCCTTTCAACTGGGATTTGTCTGATACTTTCTTTTATGGTTATACCGGGGATAATGGGTTTTGGGAGGAAGACCAGAGGTGAAGTGCTATTTTTACCTTATCCCATCAAGAGCGCACATTATCAATACAATCTCTCACTGTTGAGGTTGCCCTTGATCACTGGCCGCGATGGTGGATTGTCTTTCTTGTGCCGTTATTCCCCCAGGCCCTCGCCTTCTGGACTTTCCTCTTGGGCAGGAAGTCGCTGTGCGCAGCCCACATAGAAGGAGTGGGCAGTTATGCTCTACCTGTCCAGGGTGCAGTTTCTACAAACTACACTTGTGTAGTTTGGAGTTCTGCACAGGAAATTTGTCTCTTCTCTCCCATTTTAAATTCCTTAAGGGAGAGGTAAAAGTTTCTTGTGAGCCTTCCGGGTCTCTATTGCCTTCAGCTCAAAATAATCCATATGCTTATGTAGCTGCCCTATCTTGGAGAGACTCATTTCAAACCCCTTCAAGATGAAGCGGGAGGCCCTGGCCGGTTGGCTCAGTGGTAGAATGTCGGCCTGGCGTGCGGGAGTCCTGGGTTCGATTCCCGGCCAGGGCACACAGGAGAAGCGCCCATCTGCTTCTCCACCCCTACCCCTCTCCTTACTCTCTGTCTCTCTCTTCCCCTCCCGCAGCCAAGGCTCCATTGGAGCAAAGATGGCCCGGGCGCTGGGGATGGCTCCTTGGCCTCTGCCCCAGGCGCTAGAGTGGCTCTGGTCGCGACAGAAAGACGCCCCGGAGGGGCAGAGCAACGCCCCCTGGTGGGCAGAGCGTTGCCCCCTGGTGGGCATGCCAGGTGGATCCCGGTCGGGCTCATGCGGTAGTCTGTCTGACTGTCTCTCATTTCCAGCTTCAGAAAAATACACACACACAAAAATAATAATAATAAATAAAAGATGAAGCAGGAGTCAGTGAGGGCATGTTGTGGCTGGTTACAGTTGATATCAAAAGTGGGCAAGTTGTACGGAAGGTTGTTAAATAGTGAAGCGATGAGACCCGTGGCTGTTTTAGAGAGATCAATCCTAAGAGTGTGTAGGTTCAATCGAAAGGTACAGGGTTGAGGTCAGAAGCAGGAGGATTAGCAGGGGTGATGGGTATTGGGATTGTTTAGATCAACAATGATGAAGGACTCCGAGGAACCATGGGGATGGAGAGGGGAGATGAATAGGAGACAGGTAAGAGGTTGGCTTGGTTGAAGGTGGAGCATAGAGAAAGGGATCAAATACTGTTGGGATTCTGAGTGGATCATGGTGACATTACCTAGAACGAAGAACACGAGGGAAGGAACTGGATTGGAGGTGGGAGGAAGGGAGATGATGAATTCAATTTTGTTTCTCCTGCATATGAGTTGTTTGTGGTGTATCAAGGTGAAATGACAAATTAGACCTTTAAGTTTGCATCCAGAGCCTAGGAGAGAGTCTGGTGATGAAAGCCTGCGAATGATTGGCATTAAGGTGACCACTGAAATCATAGGTGTGATGGAGACTGTCAAGAGGAAGTATAAGAGAAGAATAAAGAAAAGAGGGCTAAGGATCAGGCCCTGGTGGACACTAAGAATCTAACTTTATGGTTCCTTGTCCCCGTGATCAGCAGTACTGTCTGGGACCACTGTTTCAAAAGAAACCAATAAACTGAAGTGTGACCAAAGATGGTCATGACTTTGTAGGAAGTAACAGATCAGAGAGCACATTTGCCCCAGGGCATAGCACCATGCTTGGCACGTAGAACTCCCTCCTTCTATGTTATGAATGAATGAAAGTGCACTGTTTTTGCAGAACTGGAGACCAAGGGGGCATTTGATGGCTGTCTCCAAAGGTCTCAAGGGCTGAGTTGACACAGTGAGAGGCTTATTGGTTTGAAAGCTTAAAATCATGGTATGGATATTACAAAGATGAACATTTTATCTGTCCTATCAAAGAAGACCTCTCTTAATAATAAAAATAAAGGATTGGACTGTAGTTCATGAACTGGATGTCCTTGGAAGTGATTAAGCCTCAGACCGAGTGATCATTCTTCAGGGTTCCCTGTTGTTTGAAGTTTTTTTTTAAATATACTTTTAAGACTTTATTTATTCACTTGAGAGAGAGAGAAAGAGAAGGGAGGAGGGACAGGAAGCATCAAATTACATATGTGCCATGACCGGGCAAGCCCAGCGTTTCGAACCGGCGACCTCAGCATTCCAGGTCAGTGCTTTATCCACTGCGCCACCACAGGTCAGTCTGTTTGAAGTTTTGAGGTCAGTCCCTCTGAGATGCCTTCTGCTCTGAGTTGAGAAATCACTTGCAGATGAATGGAAAAGACCTATATTGGGATGATGTTTATCTGCATTCATCCAGATACCAGGTTGGTGACTTTTTCTTTTTTTTTTAAATATTTTTCAGACTTTATTTATTCATTTGAGAGAGAGAGAGAGAGAGAGAGAGAGAGAGAGAGAGAGAGAAGGGGGGAGAAGGAGGAAGCATCAACTCCCATATGTGCCTTGACCAGGCAAGCCCAGGGTTTCAAACCGGCGACCTCAGCGTACCAGGTCAACTCGCTCTATCCACTGCGCCACCACAGGTCAGGCCAGGTTGGTGACTTTTTAGCTGTGTGATCTTGGGAAAATTATTCCTTTTTTTTGAGGTTCGGGTTCTTTATGAATAACATGAGCTTCCAACACCTGTGATGAAAACGGAAATGCACTCTGTGATGCTGTATGGGAAACATCAGCCCGAGGCTGGGCGGGGAAGTTCAGGAGATTCGGGGTCAATGTTTTACTCCACGCCTCGGATTTAGACAGCTGGGTACTCCAGAGGTCTGGAGTCCAAGACCAGGGGGTCTGGTGGCAGAGGCGATGTGGCCCAGGAAGGAGCCGAGGACTGTTTGCAGTAGACCTGTGGACAGCCTGGCTTTTCTGCATGTCGTGCATACTTGGGTCGTGATCATGAAAAGGTTGTAAGAGACAACAAGTAGAAAAAATGGGCAAGATATAGGGATGTGAGAAGCAGCAGTCCTGGGTGCCAGGAAGGGTGATGGGACAGAAGTAAGTCCATCAGGAAGAGGAGCTGGCTTTAGAAATGTTGAGGCAGGAGCACCATTGGAGCACCCAGGTGGCATTATGAGTTTTGGAACATAGGCAGGGCTTATAAATGCAGCTTTGGAAATCTCAGGGTGGGGATTTTAGGTCCAGTCAAGACTTTTTCAGTCCAGTAAGCCATGAGGTATACAATTCATTCGGACCCCTAAGGTGATGACTTACTAACACACAGCTGGGGCCAGCACTAAAAAACCATCAGAACAGGGCTCCGTTCAGGCAGTGAGTGGGAGCTCTGCAGAGGCCTGGGAACTCCGGGGCTCCGGAGGTCTCGGCTGCAGCAGTCGTGCAGGCAAGTCACTCCTTCCCTCGGGGCACCCTCTTTGGCCACTGACCCCATGACCCTTTCATAGCCCATTTTTCTTGAGTGCTACATAATGGAAGGCAGACAATGAAGCCAGAGGCCTTGTAATTCTTCTGCTGTTACTTTCCTTAATTGTATCTCCTACATATTTTTTATAAATAGATTTAAGCAAGACACTATGTTCTTTAAATTGTGCATTCCTGTTGCTATAGAAACAGTTGCTTTTACTTGCCGCCTCCCCCTCCCCCCAAGCCCCAAGCTTAGCTATAAAGTAGAAGTTAGCACCTGCTTTTCCAGGCAGGTGAATGAATTATCTTTGAATCCTTGTATTCTAAGGAGGTCTCTGTGAGTGGGTTGGAGTAACCTGCTGATGGCATCTCTTTAAGAAGAGCATTAGGTGAGAGTCTGATTTCCGGAAGATACGATCCATCCTTGCTAACCCTTCAACTGACACATGACTCATTCCATAGATTTACAGACTGGAGGAACTGGAAGGAATCCTGAAAAAGGTAATTCTCATAATAATAATAATTAAAAACCACCTTATACTGTATGTTCAATGCCTTAATTAGCTTCTAAAGGAATCCTTTGATTAAATCACTTGTTCAGAAACATTTACTGAACGCTAGTACTAATCCCTGAACATTGTAGATGCCTGTCACAGAGAAGCAACACAGCAAATATTTGCCAGCGATAAAGCTGCCCACTCCTCCAGCCAGTGGGGGATATGGACAGTTAAGGGGTTTATCATGTTCTGTGCCACATGCTAGATATAAGGGCACATGCAAGGCATCATGGGAGCTATGGTAGGTCACAGATTTACTTCCTCCAATTTTTGCAAGAGGTGAGACAAAAGCCTAGGATCAGAAGGAGTGATACTTGGCGGCATCACATGACTCTTCAGTGGAAGAACCAAGTCTAGGACCCAGGTTTCCTGAATCCTAGTCTAATAGCCTGCTCCCACCTCTGTGGACTCTCAAACAGTGTCTCTCACGCTTTTGTGGGCACAGGAGTCACCCGGGGGATTTGTGGATGTGCAGATTCGGATTCAGGAGGTCTGGGGCGGGGTCTGCATTCTAAGAAGCACCTGAGTGATGCTAAGGCTGCCCCGAAGACTCTGCTTTGATTAACAAGGCGCTAAAACACTCTTCTTAACCTTTGAAGATACTGCACCCCTTTGAGAATCTAATTACAGCTATGAATTCTGTGTTGCTTAAGGTCATTTGGTTGATGTCAACTGAAACTTTGGCTAATATGTTTAAAGCATAACAGCATAGCACAGCAGAGCAGAGCATAACCTAATATAATCAATTATATATATCATATTATTGTCTATATATAAATTTATGTGTGTACATATATTTACATATGTAGATGTGTGTATGTTCATATGCGTGAATATACATCTATCATACTTATTTATATACAAAGAAGGGGACCAAAACAGCCCGAAGGTCTGGCCAGCAGAAATGGGCAGCCCCTCCAGGGGACCATTGTCATGGTGAGTATGTTCCTATGTCACTAATGAAGATACAGTTTTTCAGGGAAGAGTCTTGTTGAGTTAGCTGAGTCCAGGGCTGGCTCTCAGCCAGGCGAAGTGTGGGAACTCTGAAGACAGTCCCCTGCCTACTGCGTCCACCAAGGCAGGGCAGTTGACCCAACATGAAGTGGCGAGGCTTCCACCAGATGCTTTCACCATCTCCTGGGCTATCAGGAGAAACAGCTGGCCCATAAAGAACACCTCTCCAGAAAAATGCACACCCGCCCACATGTGGTCAGCCAGCAACCCCAGTTCTCACCTGTCCAACTGCCACCCATTTGGTCCAGGCTACCCAGCCTCTCATCACTCACTTCTGAAATTATCTCCCTGCTCCATGTTGCCCCCTTCACCCTGCTCTGCACACAGCAAGAGTCTTTCAAAACTCAAGTCAGATCACATTAGATCTTTGCTCACGGTCCTCGGCTGGAATCCCATTGACCTCACAGCTGAATCAAATGCAAATCCTCACATTGCTCTTCAAGAAGCTACGTGCCTGTCTATGGTTAACTCTCTTTCTCTCCTGCCGTTCTCTCCATTGCTCACTACACTTCAGCCATATTGTCTTCCTTCCCACCTGAGTGTGCCAAGATTTTCTCACCTCAGGGACTTTGCATCTGCTGCTCCCTCTGCCTGGACTGCCATCCTCCAGGTGATGGCGCTATTCATTCCCTCACTCTATTCAGATCTCTGCTAAAGTTCACAGTCTCAGAGAGCTTCCTGCTTCTGTTACCTGAAAAAGCTACCTGCCAGCCTGATCTCTCTCTGGCCTCTTAGCTTTATTATTTATAGAAATATATATGTGTTGAATGTTTCTTCTCTCATAAGAATGCAAGCTGCATGAAGGCAGGGGCTTTTCTTGTGTTAGTTTGTTTTTTTGTAACACTAGAGCCCAGGAAACTGTTGACACTTGTAACTATTGTGAAAAGAATGAGTGAGCATAGATCTATGCTATACACACAAAACTCACATTTCTGCCTATGATCTCAGGGGATTAAAATGTCTTCTGACACCCGGGGGCCATACATTTTGGGTTGGAAACCTCTGCTATGGCCCACGTATCTCTAATTCTGGGTGAAAGAGGTCCCAGTAATTCAGCAACTATCAGCATTCTCTTCCTGCCCCCCAGGCTGGCTTGCATGTTTGAGTGACAAAATTGGAATTATAATAAAAAAAAACTGCACCACACAATAATTGACACATTTTCCCCACATAATGAAATACATTAACTATAAGGGGCTTCTAATATCATTTGAAAATAAAGGACAGAATAAAATTTCAGTTCAGTTCAACGAGTATTGACTGAGCCCTTACTTACTATGTGCCAGTCAGGCCCCTAGATGCCAGGGGAAGGCAGCAAAAGACAGGTCCTCATGGAGCTTATTATATTCAGGAAGGGCTGGATAGACGATGAAATAAAATGAGATGTGCCAGCCAGAGTGTGCTAGAGGGAGGAAGAAGCTGCAGAGAAAAGTAAAATTGGGGGAGGGGGATAGGAGGTGCCACTGGTGAGGGGAGTTGCAATTATAACTGGGATTTTCAGGTAGAGTTCTCTACTGGAACAAGGAATTGAAGGAAGTGTGGCAACACATAGATATCTTGGGAAGAATGTTCCAGGAGGAGGAAACAGGAAATACAAAGGCACTGAGGCAGAAGTCTGGATAACATGTTATATCAAGCAGGTGTGTGTGGCCAGGATGGAGGGAAAAATGAGAGATAAGAAGGAACTGAAGTCAGACCAGAAAATGCATAGCTTCATTAACCTTTGTAAGAACTCTGGTTTTTTTTTTTAATTTTTATTTTTTTATTAATTTTAATGGGGTGACATTGATAAATCATGGTATCAGAGAAAACATCTCCAGGTTATTTTGACATTTGATTATGTTGCATACCCCTCACCCAAAGTCAAATTGTCTTCCGTCACCTTCTATCTGGTTTTCTTTGTGCCCCTCCCTGCCCCCACTCCCCTCCTCTTTTTCCTCCCCCACCCCTTACCCTGGTAACCATCACATTCTTGTCCATGTCTCTGAGTCTCATTTTGATGTCTCATCTATGTATGGAATCATATAGTTCTTAGTTTTTTCTGTTTTGCTTATTTCACTCAGTATAATGTTATCAAGGTCTATCCATGTTGTCTGCTGGCTTTTATTTTAAGCAAGATAGAATTCTTCAGAATTCTGTGAGCAGAAATGTGACACAATCCAACTTGCTTTTTAACAGGACCATACTGGCTGCTATGTAGAGAGTAAACTCTCGGGAGCAAGCAGAGAAACAGTGGAATCAATGATCATCATCAAACAAATGAAATCCACCTTTATTCTCTCACCTGTCCTGGTGGGTCTCACCCACAGCCAGTGTCATGGGAACTTGGAAGGACTTCATTCCTGTCAGTGAGTAAAGTTAGCCTGGGGAGACAGCTGCCACCCCCTCAAGGTATGCCCCCAGCTCCCCAGACAGAGGACACCAGGATGTGTGTTTGCTCCATTGAGGTGGACAGTGCCCTAGAGAGCAATTGCAGCTGCAAGATGCAGAATAACCATCTTTTGGGCTACAGCTGGGAAAAGCAGGATGATAGGGAAAAAAAATAACAAAGGGCGTTTAAATCAGGACCTACCCACAAATTGATATCCGTTAAATTCAGCTAATCGCTGACTGATTCTATGTTTTAGGATTCAGATGCTGTAAGGCTCAATCGAAGCCCTGTTTCAGGAACGAGCCAGTTATGGACAGATCTGTTGTTCTGTTATTAAAAGAAATGGATCTGCTCAGAGCATAGTATACATATCACCGAGAGCACGCACCTGGTGGGTGAACGCACTTGTTGTTTTGATTTTGTTTTAATTACTAAAGACCCACGACTCGATTCTGGAGAAAGTCAGAAACCTGCAGAGTTTTAATGAGAAGACACCTTAGCAAACACATAATCACCTTATTTTACTAATCTGGAAACGGAGGCTCAGAGAGGGCTAACTAGTCCATGGCCAGGAAAAGCTAATCACGATAGTGAAAACTCCCCAAATTTTAGCGGCTTACTGCATGTCAGCTGTAATTCTCACATCACAGGTCAGCAAGGGCCGGCCGGGGCTCTGTTCCATACAGTCCCTTAGAAACACAGGTTCCACCCACCCTGTGGCTTCTCCCTGCTCCAAGTCCCTAGAGACATCTCTGTTTAGCTGGGGGAAGAGTGTGAGAATTACATATGCTGAGGAGATATTTTTATGGGCAGGACTAAAAAATGGCACTAATTACTCCTGCTCACATGCCATTGAGCAGAACTCAGTTCTATGGTCACAGCAGGAAAACATTACCTAGCCCTGTGTCTGTGAAGAAGAGCACTTAGATATTGAGGTGGACCAGTTATGTCCACTAGAACCACTAAGGTCAGGTGAGAGGCAGAGCTGGGGACATGATACAAGAACAGGAAATAGGAACAATCCTAAAGCCTCCCTCCTTCCTCCCTGTCCCCTTCCATCTCTCCTTTTCTTATTCCCTCTCTCCCTATGCTTTTCACCTCTCTCTCTTTACTAGATACCTGGGGAGCATCTACTAAATGTCAGAGGTGTGGGAGATTCAAGCTGGAACCAACGTAAACCCTCAAGGGCCTCTCGGCCTAGTTTAAAGGTAAGACATAGACACTGCCTAGAGCACGGGTAGAAGTACTAAATGCCTCGGGATGGTGCCAAGTGCTGCAGAGAGTGCATGGGGGAGGAGGGGGGAGAGGGAAAGGGAGCGCTGGGGTGAATTCTGACAGCATTCTGTGTCCAGCTGCAGGCTCTTCACCTTGACCTTCCTACCTTCTCCCCACCTCTAAGACGGGACAGGGTGGTGGAGGGATGGAGTGAGCATTTCTGAAGAGGCTGCTACATTGTAGGTTGTTCTGTTCCATGCCCGCCATCCTCCTCTGCCCGAGAGGAAACCAGGGATGCCTGGGGGAGGGGGAGACTGCTTCCTCCCGGGGATGCAGAGAAGGTGGCGATGCAGTGGCATTGAAACTGGACTCTGGCTGCCACAACAAAGCACTGCAGGGTTGGTAGCTTAACAAACAGGAATGTGTTATCTCACGGTTTGGGAGGCCCAAAGACCCAAATCAAGTGTTGGCAGACCTGACTCCCTAGGAAGACTCTAGTGGAGAATCCTTCTTTGCTTTTGCCAGCCTCTGGTGGCTGTAGATTCTTGACGTGGGGAAGCGTAACTCCAATCTCTGACTCCATCTCCACATGCCTCCTGCTTCCCACACACTGTATCTCTCTTTCATAAATTTCATTCTCTTATAAGTATACCAGTCATTGGATTTAGAACCTGAATCCAGGATGATACTGTCTGAAGATTCTTAATTATACCCGCACCAACCCTCTTAGTATATAAGATCATATTTGCAGGTACTGGATGGAGGTCAGGACTTGAGCAGATCATTTCAGGGACCATCACTGGACCTACGACAGTCACCAGCTTGAGATAACCTGCCCCCTCACCGCAATGGGAAATCTGAAAGTTCACTCCGGGCTGACTGAAGAATTCTGCATCTACAGGCAGCAGCTTGGGCCACGGTATGTTAGTTTGCTGTGACCGCTGTCACAAGTTAACAGAAGCTTAGTGGCTTAAGCAACACACACTTATTACCTTTCAGTTCAGGGAGCCAGCAGCCGGAAGTGGGTCTCCCTGGGCTGAACTTGCGTCAGCAGGGCCGCGTTCCTTTCAGCGGCTCTGAACAAGGATCCATCCCCTTGCTTTCTCCGGCTCCCAGCAGCCACCTCAGTTCCTTGAATTCCTTCCACCAGCTTCCAAGCCAGCAGCCCCGCCTTGCCAATCCCTCTGTGACTCCGACCCCTTGACTCCCTCTTATCAGGACCCTCGCAATTATGTTGGGCCTGTAGACATGACCTGGGTTAATCTTATCTCTGCCAAGTTCCTTTTGCCATGTAAGGTGACATAGTCACAGGTTCTGGGGATTAGGACATGGCCGCCTTTGGAGGTCAGGGATAGATCATCATTCTTTCTGCTACACATGGAGAATCTGTTTTTCCTGGAGTCTCCCCTCTGTGAAATACCTTGTGCCAACACAGATGGGGCCAGAGCATCTCGCACTTACTTTGCTTGGTATCTGCAGGATCTCTGCTGCGCAGCCTGCAAGGCCCTGTGAGACTTTGTCTCTCTAAATGTCTACCAGTGCAGGCAGGGCGGAACAAGGTGCGCCTGCAGAGGTGGGCCTGCCTGCCAATCATCCCACCTCCTTTAACTAACCCTGAAAATTCCATAGAGTGGATCTGTTAGCCTTTAATTTAAAGTTTTGATTCTTTTAGAAGAATGTGTGATAAAAAGAAATGGGGAGGAGAGGAGTGAAATTATTGGTTTTTATCAGTTGTTTGAACTTCAGAATGAATCAGTTTTGGATTATTTTACTTGAGGAAGAATTGGATGGAGATAAGGAGGGAGCAAAGGGACTCTGTAGCTGTGGGGAAGGAGGGAATCAATCCATCAGGCTGTGTGTGGGGGTGGGGGGTGGAGCCAGAGGAAGGGAGCTTAGAATGAGATGCTGGGAGGCAGGAGGTGAGACATTGTTCTCACATATGACCTCTATTCACCAGCCTGTGGCTCTGGCTTTTCTGGTCTTTGTTTTGCCTGCCGTTTCTCTCTGTGCTCACATAGGATTAGTGTATGATTATCCAGAGTCTGATGCTGGAATGGATAGGTGGCTTGGCTCAGCTGCTGAGCACACCTCTGCTGGAAGCCCCCTAGTGGAGAGGATCTCAACAACTCCCAACACATGTCCTGGTCCCTGGAACCCTATTCAGGCTGGAAGGGATGGATTCTCAGGTACAGGACTCTTGGGGATGTCCCCTTCCTGAAATGATTGCCCAGGCAAAGGAATCCAAACCATGTCTCCTGCATGCCTCGGGGTTTTTATGTCTGCAGTGCTTTGTGGCCCAGCCTCAGGGCTACATCTATGGGACCTGGGCGCTCATTACTGATCTGGTTCTGCAGGGCCAGAGTTGTGGAGAACCGCAGACTGGGAAATAAGTTGGGTGAAGGACAGTATACACTTTTTATCAGCACAGAAGAGAGCCATAGGCCAGTGTAGCCTTTCTGCTTCCATTGCATTAAACCTTTGTGTTCACTGTGGGGTGAGTGAGCAAGGGATGTCTTTGAGGGCCCAGCAGAAAGTGGTCTAAAGGAGAGAGCTTACTGCTGTGTCAGCTCTAGCCAGAAAAACATGAAGTACTTTGGACTGCGTTAGCTTGCTCGGGCTGCCATAAAGAAACACCAGACTGGGTGGCTTAGAAAACAGTGCTGGGGGCTAGAAGTCTAAGATAACAGTCTCAGCAGGGTTGCTTTCTCCTGAGGTCTCTCTCCATGGCTGGCAGGTGGCCATCTTCTCCCTGTATCCTCACATGGCCTTTCCTCTGTGCATCCACACCTGATGCCTCTTTCTATTCTTAGAGACTATAGGATACTAATGCTATTATTGAGCCAGTGCCCTACCCTATGACCTCATTTAGCCTTAATTACCTTCTCAAAAATCCTATCTCCAAATACAGTTGGCGGTTAGGATTTCAGTATATTAATCTTGAAGGGTACACGATTCAGTTTGTAATAGGGATCACACTTCTTGAGAAAAATACCCAAGGAGAAACCTATACCTTCTAGGAAAGAGTGCCTATTTGGGAAAAATAACTACTGGAGATACACTTCATTCTGAAAAAAATATCCCATGGAAACATACTCTTTAGCAGAAATACCATGAAAAGTTCTCACTAGAAATGCTCCTTAGGAAAAATGTTCTCTGGGAACATTTTTAAAATGTTCATTATAAAAATGCTGACCATGAAAATATTCACTAGGAAGTATACTCATTGGAAAAACCATTGCAAAAAAGGGGGAGGGGAAATAGCCTTTCTAGGAAAAATGCCTACCAGGAAAATTTTCTCTAAGAGAAATAACCACTCAAAAAAATATGCACAGGAAAAAAATATCGACTGGAAAAAAATCACATTTAGTATTAAAAATACCTACAGAAACATATCCTGAATTGGACAAATACTCACTGGAAAATATGCACGAGGAAATTATATTCCTCAGGAAAATGGCCTTTGACTCTTGTTTTGAGTACATAATGGGTCATGCATTCTTCTAATAGCTTCATGTCTATTAATTCACCTATTCCTCATATGACCTCTAAGAGATAGGTACTAGTCCGTGCCCTATTTTATATATAGGGAAACTGAGGCACAGGAAGTAAATGGCAGCCCCTGGCTTTGAACTCAAGTACTGATTGATTCATTCAACTACTAAACACCTCTTACATGCCAAGTACTGTATTAGACAATGTGGTCTAACACTGAATGAAACATAAACCCTAGTTTTAAGAAATTAATGTGGGAGACAGGTTCATAAGCAGACAATGAAATTATAGTAAAACAAGTCTTTATAGAGCCTTTATACATTCATCTCTGTCTTGAAAACTGAAGAAATATGTTTCCACTAGCCTGAAGTTTCTTTGTGTGCTTCTGAAAGAGTCACTGTCCTAGGTTTGCAGTAAATGCCACAGACCCCTGGGCATTCTAGCCACTGGGGAAACATTAATGCCCAGGAGAACACTCATAGGTGCCTTGGGAAAACACCTTCCCCGGGGAGAGTTCATCAGGACACATACCACTGGGGCACTTGTTTGGAATCTAGTGTGGTGGGGAGGCCTCTTACAGTCCAGTGGGGTTCTGCTCTTGACCATGTGAGCTCAGATGGCCAAGTCATGCATGGCTTGACCCGGCTGGTGAAACAGACTTCAGGAGCCTTGTTGTGAGAGGGGAATTGGAGGGCAATAGGTAGGAGTTCTGAGTTCTCTTGGTTTTTAAACACTTTTACTTGTACATGGTCTGACTCCACCAATGTGTTAGCTCCATGAGTTCAGGTCTCTGCCTGTGTAGTTCATCTCAACATCCCCAATGCTTAGACATTACATAAGTAAATATTTTTCAAAGAAGGCATGTTGACCATCCATTGCATGGCAGAGATGTTAACTGCATGGATGCAGAGTCAGATGACCTCATTTCAATCCTAGCACCACCACTCCTGGCTGTGCAGCATTGGTTAAGTTACTTGCTAACTCTGAGCCTCAGTTTCTTCCTCTGTGCAGTGGAGATAATAATACTTTTCTCCTATGGTTATTGGGGGGGAGTAGATATGATTATGCCTACCGAGTATTCAGCATAGTTCCTGACACACGGTAGGTAGATAGCCAAGAAATAATTGAAACTGGCCTCTCCCTTCACAAAGTTTATAGATAGCTGGGTCATCCTGAAGCTGGCATCTCTACTCCAAAAATTCCAAATTGGAGACAGGGACCCAGAAAGGCTTTTTTTTTTTTTTTTTTTTTTTTTAAGTCCAGAATCTGCAACTCGGGTTTTCACTTGGTCTCAGTCAAAAGGCCAAGAAATGATGCAACTCAGGTTCTTTCTCTTTCCTGTCATCTCTGGAGAACATGTGTGCTGTAGGCTTCCATCTGCTTCTGTAATAAAACATAAATTATTAAGACCATAAAATATTGATGAACTGTTTTATTAAACAGAGGGGCTTTAATGTATTGATTATGAATAGAGAAAGCCTTAATGAGCTTCAAGAGGAGGAGTAATGGAGAAATGATGGTGAGCTGATTTCCCGTGAATGAGAAGCTGTTACAAGAGCCAGGTTTCCCTTGTCACTGTCATCTTGCTTCTTTGCCACCATACCCCTTAAAACCTACCCTTCCATAGACATGAAATGCCACTCCAAGAGAAAGGAAGAGAAGGAGGGGGAAAACGTCCTTGTCAAAAAGCAACGAGGTATTTCAGTTGGAGACTTACTTATGGATGGTACCCATAGACTTGGGAAAACTGGTGGTTAATGTTGCAGCTGTTTTCATTCTTAGTTGATTCATCCAACCACTTTCTTTCATTGAAATTCAGGAAAAATTTTCCATCCCCTTCATCTTAGGAGGAAAGATCATAGAGCTAGAAGTGAACTTGGCATAAGCCAGGCCAACACTCCTATTGTACATATGAGAAAACAGATGTCTGTGGATAAGAAGTACATCTACCTGTGAACAACCTGGGGCTTAAGGGTACCAATGCCCCTTGCAGTCGAAAATCTACATGTAATCTTTGACTCTACCATCAGCTCTGGGCATTGGTGGATTCAACCAGGCATGGATTGAAAACAGAGTTTTTGATTTCTAGTTGGGAATGAAAAAAATGCTGTCTGCATAAACAGGTGGTTGAATCTGCAAATACGAAACCTGTGGCTGTGAAACCCCGGGGTGCAAAGCAGCTGATAGGAAGGTGTTGGAAAAACAGCTGTGTTAGGCTTGCTCGCTTGTACTTTACCTGATTAGTGCATGAGCACGTGGCAGCACTACGTGCGTACAGCCTATGTAAGGTTACAAGGGGTTGTCCTAAGCACGGATTGCAGATTGCCTATTGCCTGGCCATCATGGCAAGGGGCTGTTTTTGCTTTTCCTTCGCCTGCTGCAGTGAGAAGTGGTCCCCCCCCCCCCCCACTGCTCTGCTCATCTGCCATTGTGAGAATCTATTACAGGAATGGCCCAATGATTTCTGGCTCCTCAGTCCCTCTACTGTCTGCCTGAATCCAATGTGAACGTACCTGGCTTTGGCTACCAGCATTACAGACAGGCAGACTGTGTTTATTGAAGAAAAGATCTACGGACACCTGGACCCGTGCAGTTCAAACCTGTGTTATTCAAGGGTCAGCTGTATCCTGTCCAAGAGGTAACAGGGATAAGGACTTGTCCTGCCACTCTGGCCCCTGACTCCCATACTGGTGGTTCTTCAGTGTCCTAATGGAGGACTTTTGGGTGGTGAGAGCTGTTTCAACGTGGAGCGGCTCTTGGTGAATTGGGACACCTCTGTCCCTGGCAATATGGAACATTGCATAACCTCCTGACCTCTTGCAAGGGGATTTGAAATTCTATGGAGTGATGCCAACTCCCTGTTAGTCACCCACACTGGCCTGCCAGGCTTCAGGATCTGCAGGTATGCCTATGGCGGCAGCTTTAGCCACAGCCTCATGGCCATGACTGCGGGGACTATGGAGGGAAGGGGAGAGCCCGCTGGCAAGCCCTTGCAGCCATGATAAGAGTTGGGAAGGGTGTCAGTACCGAGGAGGGATTGAAGGTCGGGAAGCCAATGGACTTGCTCAGGTTCACGTAGCCCGTTTGTGACAGAATCAAGGGCTGAGACCACTGGGTTTAGAGGACTGGACTACCATTCCTGTATAAATACCATGCCATCTTTTCGTCAGATGTGAAAGATAAGGCTTATTCACATGTGCCAGGCAACTGTGCCAAGTACGTTTACTCCTGTTAGTTCATTCTTTTTTTTTTCCCCACAGCAGTATTTTTAAAATTTACTTTTCAGTTTGAGTTAAGGTACAACAGTAGGTAGTTTCAAGTCTACAACTTAGCGATTAGATACTTACATACCTTACAAAATAATCACCCCGTGATAAGTCTAGGACCCATCTGACACCAGGCATAGTCATTACAGTATTGCTATTGCCTATGCTGTACACGGCAACCTTTGAAGCAGGGACGATTGTAAGCCCCTTTCAGTGAGAAACTCACTGAGGGCTGAGGAGGTTAAGTAACTCGTCTGAGTTAGGGGTAATGCTAAGGTTTGAGCCCAGTGCGATGGACTTGGGAGTCTGCTCCTTTACTTTTAATTGAGATATAATTGACACATAGCACTGTGTAAGTTTAAGGGGTACAATGTATCCTCTCTTATCTTCATCTGAGAATGCCTTTGTTTTAAATTCATTCCTGATATAGATCACTAGATATAGAATTATATATTTTTTAATATATGTAGAATACCAGATTAGCAAATTCTTTCAGCACTTGAAAGATATTATAGTGCTTTTTTCTGACCTCCATGATTTCCGATGAGAAATCCATAGTTATTTGGTTAATTGTTCACTTTTAGGTAATGTTTTGGTTTCCTCTGGCTGTTTTACAATTTATTTTATTTTATTTTTTTGCTTAAGTTTCAGTATTTTGAGTGTGATGTGCATTTTGGGTGTGTATTTTCTTTGGGGTTGACTGAGCATTTTCCATCGATAGGCTTATATTTTGCCAAGCTTCAGAAGTTTTCAGCTTTTATTTCTACAAGTAGTTTTTCTTTCTTTCTTTCTTTCTTTCTTTCTTTCTTTCTTTCTTTCTTTCTTTTTTTTTTTTTTACCATCACACTCTTTATTTTTTCCCCCTTTTGGACTCTGATGACACAAATTTTAGACTTGATTTTCTTTTTTCTTTTTTTATAGTGCCACAGGTCTATGAGGGTCTGTTTATTTATTTTTAATTTTTTTCTCTGTTTTTCAGATTGAGTCATTTTTATTACTACACTTTGAAGCCCACTGAATATTTCTCTGTCATCTCCAATCTGCAAGTGAGCTGAATGGGTGATTTTTTAAAAATTTCAGTTACCCTATTTTTCAGTTTTGATTTGATTCTTAGATTGTCATTTCTTTAATGAGACTTTCTGTTTTTCCATTTGTTTTAGAAAAAGATTGTTTGTAATTTTTGTGGGTGTGTTTGTATAATGACTACTTTAAAGCTTTGTCAAGTGATTTCATCATTTATGTGACTGGGCATTGGTGTCTGTTGACTGGTTTTCCCCAAGCGAGTCAAGAACTTTCTGGTTCTTGGTACGCTGATTGATTTTGGATTCAACTCTGAGTGTTTTAAATAGTATATTCTACAGCTGGGCCTTATTTAACACCCATGGAAAATTTTTGTTTTAGCAGTAAATCAATCCGGTTAGATTCAGGTGGCAAGTTCCAACCTCCATTCTGTGAACTCTGTTTCTGTTTTGTTTTTTGGGGGTTTTTTTTACTCTGTTTTTCATATCGGTTCAGTGTCCAAACCTCTGTGGTGCTATCTAGACCCACCTATGTCTGCAGCACCCAGTGAGCCATCTAAGGACATGAGCTGTGGCATATCTGTTGGTCCATTTGTCGGGCTTTGGTATATGATTGTGATCAGGATCAGACCTATGCAGGCACAGTGTGGCTGTGAGCACAGGAATTACAAACCACGTTATGCAGTCACTTTCCTGAGATCCTCCGTCTCCCTAATGTCTCCGCCAGGTTCTACTTGCCTGGGGCTCCTCCCTTCCTTTCCTTTGTCTAGAAAGCAGGGGCTCAGTGCTTTGCGGTGCCAAGTGTTCAGCTGTGTCCGCACCCAGGGCCGAGCAGCCAGAGGACAGCGAAGGAGAGACGACTGTGATGCCTGCTGTAGGAGAATGCGTTGTGGGGTACATGGGAATTCTCGGGGCTCTCTTCCCAACTACCCTGGAAATCTGAAACTAATCTAGAATAAAGTAGTGTATTTTGAGAAAAATATCAAATATTTTTTCCCTCCCCTTCTTGGGGTCCCATCTGCACTGATCAGATAACCAGGTCCTCTCCCTCTGAGCTCTGGCCCCTGGAGCCTCCCATAGGGGCTTCTGGTACTGACACCACCGGGATGCTTGAGGACTGGCTGTGATAGGACAGAGAGAATGAGAATGTGGGCGTTTCCTCTTGTGGCCCGGAGCTGCACAATTAGCAGCTGCTTCTGAAGCTCTCTGTTCCTGTGCATGCCCACGTGCCCCTCTCGGGCTGGTAGCATTCAGGCTGGACAGCACAGGAGGAAGAGCAAAGGTGAACTCACTTTAGTGGCGGTTTGAATACTCACCTCCCTAACCTACCTGCTGCTGTTTACTTTCCTGTATCCTCAACCCTCCTCGCAGTTCGTGTTCAGTGAGAGAAAGAAGGTCGGGTCTGTTTCTTCATTTTTTCCTTTTTTGTTTACCTCTTTCTAAACCTTTTTATAATGAAATATATACACTAGAAAAGGGCACAGGGAGGAAACAACTAAATAAATATATTTATGTTGAAAGGAGTTTAAATAGGCACCTATGAAGCAGCCGCCCAGGTTACGAAATAAAATACGGTGTTCCCAAATCATCCGTTACAACTCACTCCCTTTCCTGCTGGAAGTAACCATGGTCTCCCGACTTTACGGTAACCATCTCTGGACTTGTCTTTCATTTACCATTTGTACCACAGTATGGTTAGGTATGTCATTGTTGAACTTCATGTAAATCAAATCATACTTTGTTTTCTTTTATGCCTGGCATCTTTTGTTTAGCGTTGCTTGTATGAGTCATCCACGTCACTGTGCGTAGCTGCTGTCAATTACTTTTCATGCCTGTATGTCCTTGTACGGCTATGCAGCGACATATTTATTCATTCACATGCAGATGAGCATTTGGGTGGCTTCTAGTTTGGGGCTGTAATAAATGACGCTCTGTAACATTTCTATCTGCTTCTCTTGGCACACGTGGGCATGGGTTCTCTGAGACGTGTACCTAGAGGTGGAAGTGCCAGGTCACCCAGAATATCTTCAGCTTTAATAGAACTGTTTTCTCGAGCGTTGTTCCCATTTACACGCTCACCAGCAGTCTGTAGGGACCCCTGTTGCTCCATTGGCTGTTCTGGAGTCATGTTTGTTCTTCTCATCAATGGCGCAAATGATGTTCAGTATACATTTGTCAGGCCATTGAACTGACAGCTGGCTATGACTGTGTGATATGTGCCTGAGATGAAACTCTTTTGTTCAAATTCTGAAAAGCCCTGGGTTACGCTCCACTTTCATTACGAGGGAATTGAGGACATGTCACAACAATTATCTCCAGTGGAAAATGTGCTAAAGAAAGCTAATGATGATTTGTGAAGGGGAGCAGAGAAACTCAGTCCTTTGAAGACTGAAATTGCATATCAAAGGCCATCATCTCTTCCTGGAGAACGTCTGGGTTGACGGGAGGCTATGGGCAGGGGGAGGGAAATCATTTAAAGAGGGGGATTTCAAGAATCACAGGGCTGGGAAGAAAAGAGAAACAGAAAATTCTATGGTCAAGGAATAACATGTGAGTCATTTGTTGTTATGTGTCCAGAATCACAATTTACTCCATCAAAGTGATAGCACTCAAGATTAGATGGGAAAGATTCGACCTAGTGAACTTCAGCTTCAGGTCCTGACTTCCTCCCATACACTTGATTAAACTAACAGACTTGAAAACCTTTGAAACCTGGGAGACATATAGTTTAACATGTAGGGAAGATCTCATGGATCAATCACAGAATTCATAAAGTCCCTCTGAATCTGGTACAGATGAAAAAGTTGCCATAGAAATAGGATTTTCTGAATTAAGGGAGAATTACTGTACAAACACCCTGAAGATATCAGTTTTTGAATAACAGAATAAAGTCAATCTAATGTAACAGCTAGACTAAACTTATAATAGTGAGAGTAAACATCTTTTATTATTATGTTTATTTTATACACCAAATGTTGTCTGGGTGCTTCACATGCATTTTCCCAATTAATCCTTACAAAACTATGAGATAGAAAATATCTCCATTTTACACATTGGGCAGCTGAGACGAGAGATTCGGTGACTCACTGACGGTCACACAGCCCATAAGAGTTGCCGCAGAGAACCAAATAGATAAAGTGACTCCAGAGCTGCCCCTCTGTTTGTTTTGTTTTGTTTTGTTTTGAGTTTATATACCATAAAAAGTATTTTATTTTGTTAATCTATAAGTTAATACATGCATAGAATTGTGTAACCTTCACAATCATGACAGAGAACAGCCCCATTTTTTTCCAAAAATCTCCCTCATGATGTTCTTTGTAGTCTCCCCTCCCTTCCCCTCTCCCCCAGCCCTTGCCAACCCATTATGGTTTGATCTTTTCTAGAATGTTCTATAGTATCACACATAAGTAATCTTTGGAATTAGCTTCCTTCACTCAGCATAATGGCTTTGCGATTCAGCTAAGTTGCTGTGACTGTGAATAGGGTGTTCCTTTTATTGATGAAAAGTATTCCATTGTGTGGATGTGCAACAATTTGTTTACCTGTGTACCCACTGAAGGATGCTTGTATTCTTTACAGGTATTTGGGGATGATGTTGAATAGATGCACTGTAAACATTTACAACCAGCATTCTGAGTAAACGTGCATTAATTCTTCTGGTGTAAACATAGAGTGCGATTTCACAGCCACGCAGTGTACGCTTACCACTCCATGAGAAATTGCTTTCCAGAGTGGCTGTATCACTGCCATGTCTAACAGCAATGTGTGGGTGACCCAGTTGCTTTTTGTCCTTACCAGCACTTGGTACTGTCAGATTAAATATATATTTGTTATTTTAATAGATGTATAGGGATATCTCATGATTTTAATTTGCATTTTCCTAATGATGATGTTGAACATGTTTTTATGTTATTTGCCATCCAAATATCTCCTTTGCCAAAGTATCTGTTCAAATAGTTTGCCCATTTTAAAAATCGGGCTGCTGGTTTTCTTACTGTGGAGTTTATGACAGTCTGTATATTTTCAGAAACAAGATTTTTGTTGTTGTTGTTGAATATGTTATTTGCAAATATTTTCTTCCAGGCTCCAGCTTTCTGCAAAGCCTAAGTTTTTAATAAAGCATAATTTATCCTTTAGTCTCTTATGTTATAGATCATGCTTTTGCTATCAGTTTAAGGACTTCTTGCCTAACCAATGTTCACATGGTTTTCTCTGATGTTTCCTTCTAAAAGTTTCATATGCTTTTCTATTTATAATTGTTACCTATATTGGCTTAACTTTTCTATAAGTTGTAAGATACAGGTCCAAGTTCATTTTGTTACACAAGGTGACCCAGTTGTTCCATTGCCATTTGCTGAAAAGCCTATCATTTAAATCACCTTTACAACTTTGTCAAAAACCAATTTACACATATTTGTGTGTGTAAATTTCTGGATTCACTCTTGTAGGATTTGGCAAAACTTTTCTTAAATGGCTAAATAGTAAATATTTTAGGCTGTGGGCCATGTGTTCTTTTTCATTGAAAGTAGCCATAGACCATATGTACTAAAATGGGTGGGCTGTGTTGGACATGAAAATTGAGGAAAAGGGGAGAGCCGAAGGGGACCTGTACATTCCTACTTTAGAATCTGAAGTCACTTGAACTTTCAGCTGCTAGAATTCTAAGTATTGTTAATGTAGTGGATGCCTTCTGTATTCGGTCTGACAATTCTATAGGCCAGTGGTTCTTAGACTTACATTTGCAACAGAATCACCTAGAGGGCTTGGCCGGACACAGACTGATAAGCCCACACCCAGGGTCTGACTCTGTCTGTCTGGGAGGGGGCATGAGAACTTGTATTTATAATAACTTTTTAGGTGATGCTGATGTTGTTGCTCCTCCTCTTGTTCCAGCTGTTACAGATGTAACCTCCTCTGCCCAGATGAATGCACTTGTAATGTGATATTCGAAAATGCAAGGAAGGCTCTGGCCAGTTGGCTCAATGTTAGAGTGTTGGCCTGGTGTGTAGAAGTCCCGGGTTCAATACCCAGTCAGGGCATACAAGAGAAGTGACCATCTGCTTCCACCCCTCCCCCTCCCCTTCTCTCTCATTCTCTCTTTCTCTCTTCCTCTCCCGCAGCCATGGCTTGAATGAGCAAGTTGGCCCTGGGCACTGACGCGGGCTCCATTGCCTCGTCTAAGGTGCTGAAATAGTTCGGTTGCCAAGCAGTGGAGCAGTGGCCCCAAATAGGCAGAACATCAGTCCCAGATGGGGATTGCCAGATGGATCCCAGTAGGGGCACATGCAGGAGTCTGTCTCTCTGCCTCCATGCCTTTCACTTGATTAGGAAAAAAAAAAGAAAGTGCAAGGAAATTGACAGCTCACGGTGAACCCCTGAACCGTAGAGGATAAGAGCTGGTAGACAATGCTGAGATGCATTCTGGAGGGTTCCTCTGAAGATTCCAGGGAAATAGTGTCCCAGTTGCCCGCTGTGGTGACTGACTTGCTCTTAGGCATCATGACCTTAAGTGGACATCCCCTCCTTCCATGTACCACTATCCAGTCTCCCACTGCTGTTCCCAGGCTCACCTGCCGAAACAGACTACCTGCACGTAAGCCCTTGACTCAGGTTCTGCTTTCCAGGGGAGTCAGTCTCAGATATTTACTGTGGTTGTCTATCTCTTCCTCTATCTCAATCAATTAAAGGGCCTAATTAATATTTACCTGGCACAAGAAACGCAGAAGTTCCTGGACTCCTTGGTCAGGGATGAGGAATGAACTCATTTTTGTATCTGCAGCACACTGCTGGTGACTGGCGCCTGGTGAGTGTTCAAAAAATTATGAATAAGTGAATCCATGAATATATGTTGTTACTTATTGCATGGGAGTGGTTGGAGGGGCTGGAGTAGGAGGAAATGGCAGGTGCTGGAGTCTGCTTGGAGAGAAGGCTGTCTCACACAGGTGACTGGACTCCAGGCAGGACAATCTGACAAAGAGCTAATTCAGGGTTTAGGGGATGGAGATCTCGCCTGGAATTCAAACTCCATCATTTTCTAGCTGTGGTTATTTCAATCCGCCACCCACCTGTAAAATGGGGGAATAATAACATCTACCTCACTGACTTTTCCTGAGACGAAAGTGTGACGATGTGTATTAAATATCGCACTTGACCTGGTGTGTAGTAGGTGTTTGAAAAATATTAATTCACTCTATGGTTGGCTCCTTGCCTGTTAGAGGTGTAGAGGCAGGATGTTGGAATGTAGAAACCTCTAAGATTTACCTCACTTCCAAGACTTCAGGACTCCATGAAAATTGTCAAAGTTATTAACGTTAACAACAGAGCCTGACCTGAGGTGGCGCAGTGGATAAAGCATCAACCTGGAACACTGAGGTTGCCGGTTCGAAACCCTGGGTTTGCCTGGTCAAGGCACATATGGGAGTTAATGCTTCCTGCTCCCCCCTTCTCTCTCTCTCTCTCTCTCTCTCTCCTGTCTCTCTAAAAATGAATAAATAAAAAATCTTAAAAAGAAACATTAACAATGGAAATAACAATGCTTATTATTATTAGCTAGTGTTCATCTAGTGCTCGCTATATGCCACGCACTCTTCCAGAAGTTGTATATCGGGGCTCATTTGATTCCCAAGTAACTCTGGAGTAGATTCTATTGCATTCCCAATATCACCAATGATGAAATCGAAGCACAGAGAGGGTGAGTGATTTGGTCAAAACAATACAGCTAGTAATAGGTTGAGCTGGGGTTTGAACTGAGGCTATTGTGCCATATTTCTGGGATTTGAAGTAGGCTGTACTAGTCTGATCAAGGAGCCCCTGGGTCTCAGCTGCCATGCCTCTCTGCAGTTAGGGAAATACAGTCTGTTACAGGTATGACAGTTCCCACGGCAACTTCACATGTATCATTTATTGAGCATTCTAAGTGAAGAAGGGAAGAGTGTTCCAATAATCTCCATAGCTGGTAAGTGTACTCCAACGTACCTATCCGTGCTATTCAATAACTCAGGTTAATGAGCCAGGGACTGAGCTATATACAGGGGGTCCTCAGGTTACAACAGTCTTGACATATTTGGAGTTGATGACACTTACTCCCATAAAAACGTAAAAAAATTGGGATATGAATCTTTTGGCTTATGTTGTTAGCATTGTACTTTTTTTTACGCTATTTTTTTGTCATTTTTTTCTGTTATTACAGTACAGTGCACAGTATAGTATGTTTATGTCCTTTTCCTTTTTCTGTGGCTTAGTTGTGTTTTTATGTTCATCTACAGGGATAGTCAACCTTTTTATACCTACCTCCCACTTTTGTATCTCTGTTAGTAAAATTTTCTAACCACCCACCGGTTCCACAGTAATGGTGATTTATAAAGTAGGGAAGTAACTTTACTTTATAAAATTTATAAATCTGAGTTACAGCAAGTTAAAGCATATAATATCACTTACCAAGTACTTTATGTCAGATTTTCGCTAAGTTTGGCAGAATAAATCTTTATAAAACAACTTACTATACAGTGTGTCCATAAAGTCATAGTGCACTTTTGACTGGTCAGAGAAAAGCAACAAAAGACGATAGAAATGTGAAATCTGCACCAAATAAAAGGAAAACTCTCCCAGTTTCATACCTATTCAGTGCAGTTCGATGTGGGCTCACACACAGATTTTTTAGGGATCCTTAGGTAGCTATCCCATATAGCGTCTACAGACACATCACTGACTGATGGCCTACCAGAACGGGATTTCTCCACCAAACTGCCGGTTTCCTTTAACTGCTTATCCCACCGAGTAATGTTATTCCTATGTGGTGGCGCTTCATTATATATATATAATATATATATATATAATATATATATTATATATATATATTATATATATATAATTTTTTTTTTCTGAAGCTGGAAACGGGGAGAGACAGTCAGACTCCCGCATGCGCCCTACCGGGATCCACCCAGCACGCCCACCAGGGGGAGATGCTCTGCCCCTCCAGGGGCGTCGCTCTACCGCGACCAGAGTCACTCTAGCGCCTGGGGCAGAGGCCAAGGTGCCATCCCCAGCGCCCGGGCCATCTTTGCTCCAATGGAGCCTTGGCTGTGGGAGGGGAAGAGAGAGACAGAGAGGAAGGGGGGGGTGGAGAAGCAAATGGGCTCTTCTCCTATGTGCCCTGTCCAGGAATTGAACCCGGGTCCCCCACACGCCAGGCCGACGCTCTACCGCTGAGCCAACCGGCCAGGGCAATTATAAATGCGCCGATATTCACTTTGTACTTTGGTCATGGATTCGAATTGAGCGAGCCACAGAACACACTGAACTTTCCTCTGTACCATCCACATCTCAACTGGCATGGCCGTGGGCTGCTCTGCTGTATACATGGTGTTATGTCATCATCTGTGCATGCGCACATGCTGCCACATCATCCTACAGAAACTGGGAAGGTTTTCCTTTTATTTGGTGCAGATTTCACATTTCTATCATCTTTTGTTGCTTTCCTGTGACCGGTCAAAAGTGCACCATGACTTTACGGACACTGTAGTTAAATCTATCTTTTTATTTATACTTTGGTTGCTCTGCTACTGCCCACCATGAAAGCTGGAATGCCCACTAGTGGGCGGTAGGGACCAGGTTGACTACCACTGCTCTAGATTATAATTTTACAACCATATTAGGATAGGTAGATGACTTAGGCTAGGGTGTGTTTTGACGTACACCAATATTTGGGTTATGTCACTGTCATAGGAATGGAAATGTGTCATAACCTGAGGACCCCCTATAGAGGTAAGAAAGATATAGCCTCCATCTGCAAGAAGCAGCCTCTACCCTTAAAGAGGGTAGAACACACGGACAAAGAAATGCCACATATGACCCACGGTGCCAGGAAAGAGGAAAGGAGAGGCGGTCAGCATGCCTGGGAGATTGGGCTGGGCTCCCGTCTCCCACGCCGCCTCCATGTCCTCTCTCTCACTGAGATTGCCTTCTTAGCCTCTGCACCATCTCCCACAGGAGAACAGGTTAAGAGAAAAGATTACAGTGAAGACGTGTCAATATGTAAGAGGATAGAATGAGAATTATTGGTGTTTGCACAAAGCATTTGCCTCTCGTCTGTTCCTGGTTGTTTGTTTGAGAAGAAGTTGTCCGGAAGAATGTCAGGGCCTGTTTGGATCTGGGAGGAGGAATACTGAGATGCTCGAGCATTGCTTGTATCCTCTCATATTATTTGCACACGTGGGAAGTGCAGAAATCCAAGGGAGAGTCTTCTGTTTTATGTGGGTTGGTTTGATGTACCTGGAATTGGTGGATTATTGGCTTAATACAGACAAAAACTTCTGTCTCAGCTCTCATCACTCACACAGCCCTGGTGTCTCTATTTCCTTTTCAATGGAAGGCAAAAGACAGCTAGACAAGGAGGAGCATGACTGGACCCTGTTAGGGGAACTCTCTCCCTCAACCCATTTTTTGATAAGGATTTTTCCTTACTTAGAAAACACTCCTTCCTCCATCCACCTCTTCCCACCTTTAGAATGGTGGTGTGAACTGACATGTTGGTGGTCCATCCACATTTCTGTTTGGACTAATGTTGCAAAGGGTACTTTTGGGTCCCTATCACCTTCCTCCTCCATGCCATCAATAGGAGGCAGTGGCCTGGGCCAATGTCACTGCTCTGCAGATGCAGACTTCCTACTGACAGGCTGGCCCTAGTTCGATATTAGGAAGCTGGATGGTAGTGGATCCATTTAGCAATTTCAACTAGTCCAGATATTCCGACACGGATGTGCTGATGACTTCTGTTTGCCCGTCCAGACCCATCTTCTACCGTTTGCTGCTCTTGGCTGCATCCCCAGTGCATCCTGCACCAACAGCTTCCCTCGCCCCTCTGCTTTCAGACTGGGGAGATCTGGCAGGAGGTCAACCGGAAAGGGGAGGGGGAGGTTGGGGTGCTCATCCTCTCAGCTCTCTCCCTGCCAGTTGCTGCGGGTTGGCCGTGCTCCTTCCCTGTGTCCCTTCAGGTCTAGGCGTAGTAACGGCTTCCGCTGTAACTAGGCCTAGCTGCTTTCCCTAAACCCTTCCTACACCCTTGTAAATAGATGCTTCATTAAACCCTCCTTATAACTTAGTCTGACTGGTTAGCCTTTATTGGTGGGACACATTGTATTTTCCAAAGATGGCTGCTTCAATATATAGCACATCCCCCATGTGTCTTTAAAATGTGATCTCAATAGCCCTCCATCAAGAGGTGGGACACCACGGCCACCCTACCCTACCCCGCCTTAAATCTGGGCAGGACTATGAAAATGGCGGAAATGATGCCAGGTGAGTTCCAAGGCTAAGTCTCAAAAGGCAGTGTGTTTCCACCTGGGCCTCCGGGGCTGCCTTCTCCTGGCTCCCAGCCAGCACATGGAGAAGGAGTGAATTGGGGCCCTGGCTGCCGGTTCCTGCGATGGCAGCAGCAGCTGGTGGGAGTGGCCCAGTCTTCAGGTGATTCTAGCCCTGGATCTTTGAGCTGCTAATTGATGCTGAGTAGGGCAGACAAGCTGTCCCCATTTAGCCTCATCAGAATGGCAGCTGTGTGATCAACAAATGGATTGTTTTTAAGCCACTGCATTTTAAGGTGGTTTGTTATGCAGCAGGACATAATCAGTAAGGAAGCTGAAGTCTGACCTGTCTTTACTCTTGTGTTTTATTTCTCTTCTTGTTTAGACATCTCAGATTGTGGATGGATTACCAACCTGATAATATATCAAGCAGGATTATATACATGTCATACATATACGTATATGTGGGCTCTGTCTCAGAGACTCTGTTGTATTCTAGTCCCTCCTATAGGCATTTTGTAAAGTTCCCTTCTATGTTCCTCGCCACCAACCTGAGGGGGGGAAGCTATTGTTGTCTGCACTCTTCCAATGAAGAGACTGTAGATGCAGGAGAAAGACAAAGTAACAGATACAGATTGCTCAGAGTCAGCAGGAGCATCTGAGATGAAACTGAGGTTGGTGAAACCCCAAATCCCATGCTCATAAAGTGGCACTGGGCTGTTCTATCTCATTATAACATTGGAACAGAAAGCTACTCTCCGCTGTCACTTAAGTCACTGGGGCTTGGTCTGTGGAATCTACAGTCTATTTAGAAGGAAATAAAAACACTTTTCCTATGTCCAGGTCATCCTTTAGGGAATTCTACTTCACTGGGTCATGGTGACGCTCTGGGGGCATGTTACCTCCCTGGGTGATGACCACTAGGTCAGTCAGGCTGCTCATCATCCATGCCTGTGCTGCAGGAAGGTGGAAAGACGCCCGGGCATGTTTTCCAAGGTTTTTCCCACGTGACCCCTGGGAACCTGTGCTCGGTGTTATTTGCATGCAGTCACTTGATCAGGAACTGTGGCGATTTGCTCCTCCTTGTGCCTTCCGCCCCAGACCTACAATTTAATGTGTGCTCAGTAAGAGCTGGTTGCCTGTCTGAATGCATGCTCGTTTCCCCATGCACCAGGTTTTATCTGGGCATTTCCCCCTCCTTCATTTCTCATGGCAAAGTCTCCTCCTGCACTGTGTGTGGCCTCTAAGCAAACACAACCCTCTGTCTTCGGAATGTATTTCATTCTTGGACCAGAGAGTCCATCCTGCTGAGTTCATAAGCTACCTTTAGCTGACACCAGGGTGTCCTAATCTGTCTATCCCTCGCCAGTTCCTTATCTGATTCTCAGAGTCTTGTTCATCTTTTCAAGGACTGTGTCCATGACTCTAAACTGTGGTCAGAAGTTCTCCAAAAGAACACAATCTGATAAGTTTGTTGTCCTGCTTAAACTACCATTTACCCCTGCTGTGGACATGATCAAGCCCATTCCAGAGAAGGCTCTCGCAGTCTGGCCCCAGTGAACCTTCCCACGCATAGCTCTTCCTGCGCCCCTACTCATGCTCCGTCCGTTAAGGGCACACTGGACTCTTCATCATGGTCTGAACAAAACGTGCCTTTTCATGATTCTATGACATTGGACCCCTGTTCTGGCCCCCCTCCCTCTCCTTTCCTGCCTCTACCTGGGGAGCTCCTCAGCTTACATATTATGTCCCTGTAATTCTGTTCCAACATTTGCACATAGTAAATATTTCATAAATATCACCCATGATTATCATTCTTATGGAACAATTACCATGTATCAAATACTAGTTCATTAAATCTCAACAGCAGTTCCATTAAGTGGGCAGCATTCTTCTCATTCCACAGGGAGGGAAATAGGCTCGGGGAGAATGGGCACTAAGGAGCTCTCCCAGCATGTGGGGTTGGGGTGTCGTGAGGCATCGTCTGCAGGGTACTTACTAGGGGCTCAGAACAAGCTTGATGAGTCTACTCAGCAAGTCTGCTGAGCCTTTGTCTCTCCAGTGGTTCATCCAGACTTCAAATCCCTTTGCCACTGGAGCCCGAGGTCGGCCCAGGGATGTAGCCCAGGTCTCCTCTCCCACCACCTTCGAGGTTGTGGGAGCGCTGAGCCCGGCTGCCTGTGGGCTGATGTGTTTGTTTTTGACTCCACCGAAAAGATGTCTTCAAGCCCGTTCCCAGGTCTGTGCACAAGCTCATTCCATCTGCCTCACAATTAAGATTCAAAAGCAGGCAGCAAGAAATCCCTCCCAGTGCACCGATTTCAATCAGCGATTCAGCTCTTAATGACCAGCTAATAAAGAATTCACAAAAGCAAACCACACTATTAAATATAGAAGTGTATCGATGCCGACCTGTTGGGAGCACTTTCTGTTCTTTTTCCAGAACAATGTCTGAGAACAAGACTATAATCTCCTTCCTCGAACATTTTTTTGCCCTTTAAAGTAGAGACATCGCTGAAATAAAGATCTGTATGGAGGTATCCATTCCCCAGAAGCCCATAAAAAGCAGTTTTGAAAACACAGTCCGGGGCCGCATCATGTTTCTTGTGAATCCATGTAACGAGACGGGGCTCTGTTGCCTGTCCACAGCCCAGGGGGCTGGTTGTTAAAAGTGTGGCGCTCTCAGATGAGTTCCAGCGAGCTCTGCTCATGCCTGCGTGTCATGGGGAAGTGGAAGAAGAAACATTTAGAAAACAAAACGTTCTGATAACCTTGTTGAAGAACATGGTGACGGGTCCGCCTCTGTGTGGAGAGCTTAGTGTGGACCATCTCACCAGGACCCAGGTAGCTGCCTCTCTTACTATTCCTGTGTAACAGACAAGCGGAGTTCAGGAAGCTTTTAACTAAAGTCACCTCTGATGACCCAATGATGTATGCCCAGGCATATCTGATTCCCAACCCCGGCTCTTAGCTGTGACTCACGAGAGTCAAGTCGTGAGCCCCCGGTAGTTGTGATGGGAAATGTCATCTCCGTGTCCTGACTGTGTGTATACCAGGTCCAGTGTCAGCATTTTCACCAACATCAGACCCGTTCAGCCCGGCTAGCACTTAGTGAGGCAGGCAGTGCCTACTTTTCTCATTTTGTTGGTGGGGAATCTGGGAGCTGAAGTCACTCTCTCAGGGTGACCCAACTGGTAAGTGTACAGCCTTGGCTTTTTGCAGTAGACTACTGATTCTCTGGTGGTGGGGGCGGGCAGAATGAGGCCCCTGCCCCTTTACAGGGCTGAGTGGGTAGCACCTTGCTTCACTGAGGCTGGATTACCCATTTGGGAAGGTCAGCTGAGAATAGAAAGCCTCACTCTGTGCTCCTTCCCACCAGGCTCCATGGCCTGGGGGATAGCTGCAGAGAGACGGCATTGGTGTGCCAGGGTTGCCGTGACAAGCACCGCAGACCCATGCCTTAAACAATAGCAATTTATTTTCTCAAAGTTCTGGAGGCTGCAAGTCCACAATCCAGGTGCTGGCAGGGTTGGTTTCTTTGGCAGCCTCTGTCCTTGGCTCACAGGTGGCCGCTTTCTTGCTGTGTCCTCACGTGGTTTCTCCTCTGCCCACATGTCTGTGTCCACGTTTTCTCTTTTTATGAGGTCACCTCTTGTATTGGAATAGAAACCATTTCGAAGGCTTCTTTTTTAAAAACAAAAAACCAAAAACCAAAAAAACTTGCTCTCTCTTTAAAGACCCTTTCTGCAAATGTTACCCTATCCTGAGGTATTAGGGGTTAGGACTTGAACATATGAATTTGGGTGAGGTAGGAACACAATTCAAGCCATTACTGAGACAAAGAGGGTTTGGGTATTTTTGGTTTTGTTTTGACCATATGGCCTCATCAGACATCCAGTTAGACCTTCAATACTTGGGCTTTTCATAGGTCCATATGGTGAGAACCACAAACCCCTTCAGTCCTTGGGGTTCACATCTCTAAAACTGGAGGATTGTTGTAAGGATAAAGTGGGACGGCATTTAGAGCATCGAGCCATGTAGGTGCTCACAGCATTCGTTTCCACACTGCTGCACAAGCCGCGCTCACACTGCAGCTGTAGCTAAACCCTGACTCTGTCTCCAAAACGTTCTGGCTACATTGTGGGTGGTTAAAGGCTCGGGCCAGAAGCATTTCATTTGGGGGAGGATGCTGCTTGGTTTGTGGTGCTGAGCTTTTACTTGCCACTGTCTCTGGCTTGTACCTGGAGTGTGAGAGAGGCATCGCTAAGTGCTCACAAAAACTTGTCCCCTCCCCCCTTTCCTGTGCTGAAGGCAGAATACAGCTCCCAGCTGCCCTTCCAGGTGGGTGGGGACATGTGACTGGGATTCTGCCAATAGTGTGTGGTGGAGGTGGCATAGTCTACTCCCAGGCCATGCCGATTTATTCTTCTGTAGGTTCTTTATATTCATATAATTGATACCGTAGAGTGTTTCTCTTTCTCCACCTACCTTATTTCACTGAGCATAATGAGTTGAGCATCCTGGGTTCTCCCTTGCTCTAACCTTCAAGCAGAACTGAGTACTTCTTTATAACCCCACCCCCTATATGATCTTCTTTTCAAAGCCTTAGTGAGCAATGTCTATTTTGTTCAAGATTTTGTAGAGGGAAATTAGAAAGGTTTACATACCATGCTTTGTCAATTATAGCAATTTGGGATTTCCAGATACCCCACCAGTGGTGTGTGTGTGTGTGTGTGTGTGTGTGTGTGTGTAGTTTCTCCTTTCTCTCACTCAGGGCTCCAACTTCCTGGTGTTGCCTCCCAGCTCCTATACCTTCTTCCTGCCTCTCTTTCCATCACTCTCCTCCTCTAATTAGAGAGTAATTCACCTCTGAGTCTTCCAGGCTTACATGCCCACAAACATCATTTTGCTCAGCAAACAGAAGACCCCTGTAGTCCCCACCAGAATTTGCTTTTCTCATTGAGTCGTGCCTATGTTTTCTATCATTATTTTTAGAAATTCGTACAATTGGTGTGAAGACTACATGAAGGAATAAGGTTACCATGTGTATGGATCCCTTTGTGAGATAGCTGGCACGTGATAAATGCTAAATAAGTTAAAATTTCTATTATTGTTACTTTATTATTTTACGACCACCAGTAAGAGATAGCTGCCCATAGGAAGCTACCAAATAAAGATGTAGTACCCAGGTCTCTCTCATCTTGTTTTACTTTTGATTTCTGGAAAGAGGCCTTTTCCAGGCTGAATCCCAGAAAGACTCCGGAAATCATGAATCCTACCTCCAAAGCCAATTCCTGAAAGCCCTGATAAAAGCGATTATTGATTAATGCGCCATGGTCTGCCCACCCCAGGGGTGAAGGCTGCCTGCTTACTAAGGGGAAACCCTGCTGATCACTGGCCCCGTCAGACGCTGCTGTGCTCCCGGAGAAGGCAGGGAGATCGCCCTTCTGGCAAAGGGTGAACAGAGGGAATGTGCCCATCTGTCAGGGGTTTCTCAGGTCCTGTCCAGCTTGGAGGCAAGGACCAGCTACGTGACCTTGGGAGGGGCCTTTGCTGACGTCTCCACCGTGCGACGCCTGCCGTCAGTGGAGAGATTCCGCTGCACTTGCTGTGCGGGTCGACTGTACAAACAGTGTATTTTAGTCTTGCTCGATCCCTTTTGAGTTAAAACCAAAGTCATCATCCTCTTCCCCTTCAATAACAGCCTTCGTTCTCCTCACATCCTGATGCTCCCTTTCTCAGGAAGATTAGCACCGTTTCCGCAGGCCTCCCAGCCCCTGCGGGGGATTTGACTGTCTCTCTGAGGCCCTCTGTTTCTGTTGCCAGTCCTGTGCATTCTGCCTAGGCAACGTGTCTCAGCCCATCGCTCCCCACAGCCTCTGTTCTGGTTTATACATTCTCTTTGACTCTTTTCTGAGCTACCTCAAGTCCAGTTTTTCTTCCTTCCTCCTGCCTAAACAGAGCCAAGCAAGACCCCAGCATCTCTCTCTATCGGCTTATGCTGCATTGTGGTGTAATATCAACTCCGACTCCCAGGAGGGTGCAACAACAAAGAGTATTTTCTTGTATATTTGGCGCAGTCATCACCGGCTGGCTGTATCTCTGCTCTACAATTCTCAGGACTCATGCCCTGGATGGGAGCAGCCACTTTCTAGAAAAATGTTGGTCTTCCTGTCCCAAACAACGAGAGAGAATGTGGCAAATTGTCCCTTAGAGACTTTCCTGAAAGTGACACCAATGACTTTTCATACTACTTCATTGGCCAAAGCAAGTCATGTGACCAACCTGGTTTCAGTGGATTTAGAACCCGACATTAAGGAGGGGAGTCAGATGTTGGCCAGCAGATATTCTACCATATTCCCATTATCCACAATCCTCAGCTTGACACTGATTGATAACACTTGGGCTTTGGTATTGGATCTGGGATTAAAGCCTTCACCAGTTTGATCTATATTTATATTTATTTATACACTCACTCATAATTCAGTATTTCCATCCATTAACTCATAAGGTATCAATATATTTTTAACTAAGTTTTGTGCAAATAACGAGGGGTACAGGGATACACAAGACACAAATCCCATCTGCAAAAGGTTCACAGATGGAGAGATATGAAAAATGAATCCATTGAAAACTATGCTATAGGAAATTACAACATATAACAAGTATGAATAAATAGTATAATGAACTCCCTAGAACCCAGCAGTTTCAACAGTCATTAATCCATTGCCAACACCATCAGTCTTGTTTTATCTCTACCTCCACCAACATCTTCTATTTTACTAGCTTTTCAAATTGACATTTTTATTGAGGTCATGGTAGATTCACATGAAATTATAAGTGATGTAGAGATAGCTGCTAACCCTTTACCCAGTTTCCTCTCACCCCACCCCCAAAGGTAACATCTTGCAAAAACTGTTGCGATATCACAACCAGAATAAGGACACTGATGGAATCTGCTGGTCTTACTCAGATTTCTCCAGTTTTACCTGTATTCTTGTAGTTATTTGTGTTCTTTCCATGTTATTTCAAAGCAAGATTATATAATTGCCCCCAGGATTACTACAGTTATGTATCTTTATAAAATAAGGAATTCTTTTTTAAAAAGACCACAATATTATTATTATACCTGAAAAAGTTAATAATTCTTAAATACCAAACAATAAAAGTTCCATTTTTCATGTGTTACCTTAAATTTTTTCCCACTGATTTGAGAGAGAGAGAGAGAGAGAGAGAAAGAGAATCAACTAAGTGTTCCACTTTGTTCCGTTTAGTTTTGCATTCATTGGTAGCTTCTCATATGTGCCCTGATTTGGAATTGAACCTGCGACCTTGATGTGCTGGGATGACGCTTTATCTATGGAGCCACCTGACAAGGACTCATAAGTGTCACTTATTAGATTGTTTTAATTTATTCATTATTTTAGAGAGGAGAGAGAAAGAGAGTGAGAAGGGGGAGGAGCAGGAAACATCAACTCCCATATGTGCTTTGACCAGGCAAGACCAGGGTTTCAAACCAGCAACCTCAGCATTCCAGGTCAACGCCTTATCCACTGCAACACCACAGGTCAGGTGAGTGTCACTTTTTAATAACTTGTTTGAATAAGGTCCACACCTTGTGATTGTTTGACATGTGTTAAAAATTTAAAATCTAATGTATACTCCTCCATCTCTATTTATATATAAATTGGCAGTGATTTTTGCTAACTGAAGCTCACACTCAGTAGATACTTAAGAGGGGCTCATGGGAACAATATTCCTGGGGGTTATTTCTTGAAGACAACCATTTGTTAGTTTATATACCTGAAGGTGAGCTTAGCTAGATATAAAATCCTTGGCTCACTTTTTTTTTTCTATTTTTTCATTTAACAGCTTTATCGAGATATAATTTAAATATATTTTCTTTTAGATTTTACAATATACTGTGTTTTTTTTAAGTGTATTTGCCAAGTTGTGAAATCATCACCACTAACACCACAACATTTTCATCAGCCCCAAAAGAAACCCTGTACCCGTTAGCCGTCCCTCCCCATTCCTACCTCCAGACTTGCTTGTCCCAGACATTTCATGTCAATGGAGTCATACGAATGTGATGTTTTAAGACTGGCTTCATTTACTCAGCATTCACATTCTCTTTCTTTAAATATATTAGATATATTATCTATTGCCTTCTGGGATAATAAATATACTGCTCTCAAAACAGTTGAAGACAATCTGATATTCCTTCCCTTGTAAGTGACTTAGCTGTTTAGTTTGGATGCCCTCAGACTTCTTTTTTTTTCTTTAAAGACAAGTAATTTTATTAGAATATGCTCCTATATTGGTTGGCTTGAGTTAATTGCACCTAGATATATAATGTACAATTTTAAATTTAAAAAATACATTTTATCTTTTTTGAGCTATTTCTATAGGATTCTTTTCTGTTACTTTTCTTTAGTTCTCATCCGCCAGTGCTCTGGTTATACACATGCTGCATCATCTTTGACTGTCCTCTATGTTTGTCACATTCCTCTTTTGAGTTCTTAGATTCTTTTTATTTAAAAACAATTCTCCTTTACACCTTCTATTTCATTTAAAGTATTACCTGTTGTATTTCTTTACTCTTCTGTGGCTTTCTTTTTCTGTTTCTTGTCTTTATTTCTGAATTGTTTTCTTTTGTTTCTCATGCTTTCCTGGGTTTTATTATCCCATTTTTAGTATTTCTTACTCTGATTTAAGTTATTTTCTCCAATTTGTTCTATTATTGTTTCTAAGGCCTTTTAGTTCATTTGGAAATCATTAGGTTATAAACAGTTTCGTCTTTAAAAAAAATTATTTTAATACTTTAATCACATGTAAGGGTATTATTCTGTTTAATTTGCTATTATCATGAAAATTATATATGGGATTGAAGCAAAATATTCTTCTGATGCTCAACATAAAATCCATTTTCCTGCACTTTTTGGAGGGAGAGGTGGATAGAGATAGATTTCCCTATTTTCAAGCTCTGTTGTTTTTGTGAAATGTTTTATGAGTTCTGAGATGTTCCGGCTTCTTTTCCTCCCTTCACTATTAATCTAGACTTCTTTGTCTGTTGCCCCTGTGGTTTCTGTCCTGCTCAGCGTCAACTCTATTCGTAGAGGTCTCCTCAGTGTGAAACTCGCTTTTGAAAGGGTGCGGTATGTGGACCAGTTAGCTGAGGGCATAGACTGCTTTATTAGCCCCTTCCAGGTTGGTGAGAGCCCCCTGGTATTCTCTCACAAACTGTTGGGGAACCTGAGCCAGTGTCACTTGTAATTCTCACATTGACTCTTTGCACTTCTACATGAACGCATGATGCTATCTGGGGGTTCTTCTGGTTTCAGTGGGTCAGGTCCCTCACTGTTCCCCTCCACTCCTTATTCATAAACACTGCTGCCGTGCAGCCAGACGGCAGTGGTGTGTCTTCGCTGGGCCCTGGTGGTGCTCATGGGGGTTGCTTGTGACCTGGGTGTGCTGCAGAGATTGTCTGTGGAATTGGTTGTGCTATCCGAATTGCTCAGTATGTTTTTACGGTATTATAGTAGCCATCTTTCCATGACTCTGCAATGTGGTTTTAAATGTGGGTAAAATGGCTGTAGGGACAGAAGGCCTCTGATGTGCAGAGAAAAGTGGATGTGGGGTGGTTTGGAGGTCAGATGAAGTTACTGGGAGGAGGTCACTTCTGTCTGCACTGAGCCCCAGAGGGAGTCAGTTGGGTAAATAAAGGAAAGCAAGCTTTTTAGGCCAAGTGATCAGCACGTGTGAGTGGTCAGGGCCATGAGGGAGTGTGTCGCTTGTGGGGCTATGAGAGGCCCTGGTCCTTGCCATGGGCTAGGTGGGTGTCTAGAGCAGGGGTCCCCAAACTACGGCCCGCGGGCCGCATGCGGCCCCCTGAGGCCATTTATCCGGCCCCCGCCGCACTTCCAGAAGGGGCACCTCTTTCATTGGTGGTCAGTGAGAGGAGCATAGTTCCCATTGAAATACTGGTCAGTTTGTTGATTTAAATTTACTTGTTCTTTATTTTAAATATTGTATTTTTCCCATTTTGTTTTTTTACTTTAAAATAAGATATGTGCAGTGTGCATAGGGATTTGTTCATAGTTTTTTTATAGTCTGGCCCTCCAACGGTCTGAGGGACAGTGAACTGGCCCCCTGTGTAAAAAGTTTGGGGACCCCTGGTCTAGCAGAGGGTGGTGTGCGGCACCGTCTTTAAGCTGGATGTCGACCTCTGGTTTCCTGCCCCAGCAGCCTGGGTTTCTAGGATGTATCGGTTTTTGTTAAATATATTGCTAGCTTTCACCTTGCTGGTCCTGGTGTGATTTCTCATTATTCATCATTATTTACCCTCCTCTCCATTTAGAGCCATCTGTGAAGTTAATTTCAGTGCTGTTTACTCTTTTCTCCCAAATCATTAATGAAGATAAAACATCCAATGGAACTGAGTTTCATGGCCATTTTCGGAGTTCTGCTGAGGCTCACTCTTCCTCCCGATGCAGTAGTCCCACTTTATTCCCCGAGGAATCTGTTCCGAGACCCCAGCCAGAGCCCTGAAACCACAGGTCAGACCAAACCCTATATGTGTTATTTCTTCTCCTCTATGTATGTGCCTACAATTACATTTACTTTATACAGTAGGCACAGTAAGAGGTTAGTAATAACTAATAATGAAATTGAGCAATAATAACAAGATACTGTAATAAAACTTATGTGAATGTGCTCTATTTCTCAGACTATCTGATGGTGCTGTACTCACCTCTCGCTTAGAGGAAGCATTTACCACTGCTCTTTGGCATGTCCGAATAGCCAGCATCACTGTTCTTGTGCTTGGGGGCCACGACTAAGGACAGTGAGAGTTCCATGAACACAAGCACTGCGGTACTGAGTCAATCGATTTAATAACCAAGCAGGAGGCTAAGTGGTGACTAGATGGGCGGTGAGTACAGCATGGGGACACTGGACCAGGCGATGATTCACGTTCCCTTCTGGGACTGAGCAATGGTGTGAGAATTCATTCTGCTCAGAAGAGTGTACAGTTGACAACTGATGTATTGTTTACTTCTGGAATTTTCCATTTTAATATTTTTGAACAGCAGTTGACCACAGGTAACTGAAACTGTGGAAAGTGAAACTACCAATAAGGGGGCGTTCTGTAATCATTTCAACTCAGAAATGTTATACCTTTGGTCAGTTGTGCATGGAGGAACCGAGTTAGTCATTTTGTTCACTTGAATTAAATTTTTTACAAAGATTACAGGAGGTAACCCAACTGCAGCCTTCAAAAACAGAAAAGAAGCTTTAATCTCACTAGAGGTCAAAGATATTAAAATCAAGACATTATCAAGGAATTTGTATTTTTCACAGATAAAATTTGTCAACATTTAGCATCTACCATTCATGAGGTGTGCTGAAATTAGAATTTTCAGATGCTTTTATAAATCAATGGCAATGAAGTATTCAGAGGAGTATGGTAAATTTATCTTGATAAAATACTTATACAGGAAAGGAAAAGATTGCATGAATATGGTTGTTGAAGTATTAGCCTTCATGTTAGGAAATGGGAACAACTGAAGTCCACTGGTGATGGGAGAATTATAATGTAGGTGCATCAACTGACCTGCTCCATTTCCGACCTGGGCCGGTTCACCCCTCCTTAGGCAACCTGGTGGTCCTCCGCTCCCGAGAGGTCACCATATTGATGCCAAACTTAGTGCGGACACCCGATCGGCATAGCGCACTACAGCCCAGAACTCCTGGGCTCAAGCGATCCTCCTGCCTCAGCATCCCGAGTAGCTGGGACTACAGGCGCGCGCCACCACGCCCAGGTGCATCAACTGAGTGAGTGAAAAGCGGTCAGAGAGGCCCCGCAGTGGGTGGCTGCTGTTCCTGTCATTAGCATCCTTGCTGCTGTCACTGTGCTCTGACTATGGACAGCTGCTTTCCCCCATGACACTGACAGCAACTCCTGTTTGCTAATAAGAGCATATTTCGTCTCCTAAAATAATTACTAACCAATTAAAAAAGGACCAACTGTGTAATGTAGGATGTGACTTATTCTAGGAATAAGGATTTTGTAATAGTCAGAACTCTTCAAGAATAAAATAATATGGGAATGTTCAGAGCAGCATTCTTCATCATAGCCCCAAATTGGAATCAACTCAAATGTCCTATCAACTGACAATTGGATAAATAAAATGTGGTATATCCATACAGTGGAATATTATTTTGCAATTAAAGGAAGGGCTGCTTCATCCGTTACAGAATGGATGAGTCTTGAAAACATTGTGTTAAGTGAAATAAACCAGATACAAAAGTTCACATTGCATGATTTCATGTATATGAAATGTCCAGAATAGGCAAATCCTTAAAGATGGAAAGTAGATTAGTTGGTACCAAAAAAGGATAAAATAAGCTGACTACACCAAACCCAATTATTTAACCAATATCTGTAATAGGCAATAAGGCCACCTGTCATAAGGTCTAAAAGAAATAGAATGCCTCAGTATCAATGTAAATTATTATTGCTTAACAAAATTCCAATCCCTCCTAACTATTCTACAGCTGAGTACAATTCTGATTATAACTTTCCTCTATTTTCACAGTTTTCAGGCAGTAAAAGCAGTTTTAGAAAACTTACAAGACTGGCAAACCACCTAAACCTTTAAAACGATGAGATTTCAAACCATTTGGTGTCCTTGTAAGTTTAGAAACCATATTGGTTAAAATTAGGTTTTGCTGAAAACAACAGAAACCTCAGCTAACAATGGATTAAACAAAATGGGTAGAAATTTATATCTCCCTTATGTAAATACAGGTAAATATAGACATTTCAAGATGGACATTGGAAATTCCTTGGTCACTGGGTTCTCAACTTCTTTCTAGTAGCTAATCCACCATTTCAAAACCGCATTTACTTCCTAGTCCATGATGGCTGCTCAGGTCTGGCCAACACATCAGCATTCTGTTCTGGAAGCTAGAAGGCTGCATTTCTTTGGAGGTTCTAGGGGAAAATTCTTCTTGCCTCTTACAGCTTGTGGTGTTTGCTGGCCACCTCACTTCAATCTCTGCCACTAATCTTTGCTGTGTAGTTTTTTCTTCTGTCTCTTTTAAGGACATTTGCCACTGAATTTAAGCCCCACCAGGTAATCCAAGATGATTTTCTCTCAAGCTCCTTAACTTAATTACATTATCAAAGATTCTTCCAAATAAGGTCACATTCACCGGTTGCATGGATTTGGACTTGGAATCATCTTCTGGGGAAGTGGCACACCATTTAACCCATAAAGTGCCCATCACCAAGTTTCTCTTCCTGGCAGAAAGAGTCTCGCTTTCTGTAGAATCCAAGAACCTTCATGTGAAACTTTTCACTTTAGTAAACACACAGCTTAAAGTATTTCTATTGTTCTCTTATTTAACAAACCTTTACTCCTCTGTCACCAGCTATGCTGGTTCATTACTGGGGATGCAGAGATGAGGGACACCTGGTCTCTTAAAACCTTAGTCCACTGGACTTAGTTTGCTCATTTTGAGTCTATGTTCTAGGGTCTCTGTAGAAGAATAACATATATGCCCCCATGAAAATCTTAACAATTCACTTACTTATGCAGTCTCCAAATACTTATTGAATGCCTCCTGTGTTCCAAACTCTTTGCTAAGGCCTCAGGGAGATTCAAAGTGGAGAAAATACAATATCTGCCTTCAAGAAGCTTACAATAGAAAAAATGGATTTGAAGTATATAAAAATAATGATCACTCATAGTAGAAAGATAAACAAAATGAGATTGGATTTTAGAAACCTATACAATGAAAAAGAAATATGTAAACACTGGAAATAAAGACTCCCTAAGCTTGTATCTACTTAAATATACTATGCAGTTTTTAAAACATTTATTGAAGGTTGGAAATCCTCAGCTCAGAGACAGTCAAGGGAGAGTTCATTCTTGAGAGTACTGTTTTTTCATTATGTTCTGAGAAAGAGTGAATGCTTTTAAGAGGGAGGTTCAAGTTGAAGTGTAGTTAGGGGTTACAGGAGGGGAGGGGCTGTGGAAAGATACCAATTGTATTATTAATAAAATTGATCCAAGCTAGGCCAGTGGAAATAGAAGGAGGAATTACATCAATAAGACAAATGGTACCTCCTGTAACCTTGAACTCAGTATCGATAGAAGGGTGGATGGGGAGATTTGGGGGAATCAATGAAGCTATCTCTAAAATTTCAAGGCAATTGATTGAAAGAGAGTAAAGAAAACGGGAAAACTATTTTAGCCTTTCATCATTGCAAATGAACCCTCACTGTTGATCACCTGCTCTTAAAATCAGACTCTTAATATAAGCTTCAGGAATTAAAAAAAAAAAAAAAGGAAGGTGTCATGCAATCTGAAAATAGGTTAGGCTGCTCTGTTGTATTTATAGGAAGAGAATGATCTAGTTCATGCATTCTAAGTAGTTCAACTTTTACATGTGAAATCAAATCAGCCCCATTCAGGATGATGGAATCTTTTCCTTTACCCTGTTAAATACCCATTCTTACAGTGCATCTTGTGTAAAATATTCAGTCAACATGTTCTGCTGCTGAAATGAAATGCATGGTGGAGAAGGGTACCCTGCACCTTCGCTCCGGCAGCTCCCATATCCTCCCCGCAATCTGCTTGTATAAACCTCTTAAGAGTCTCTGTTGCCCCAAACCTTAGCCCTGTATCAACCTCAATAGTTCTTCTTGAACAAAAAATATATAATCTAGTATTTTGGATGAGTTAGGTCAAGGTTAGATTCTTGGATGTGCTACCTCTTAGGTATTGTGAATTCTCAGAAAATGGGTTAATTGGGATCATCAGATATTTTTATATAGGGATGAAGTGTGGCAGTACCTGCCTGACATATATTTTTCCTCATTCCTCCAGCATTACCCTAATTTTATAAAGAGAGTTACCCATCCTCTACTATCAGTTGACTCATTCCTCCCACAAATATTTCCTGAGTGGCTACATATGCATGGTGCTCTTACAGATACTAGGGATATCTTGGGGACCTGAACGGACGAGGTAACTGCCCCAATGAAGTCTACATGCCAATAGGGAAAACAAGAAACAAATACACAATTTATGGAAGAGGTAAATAGTATTAAGAAACATAAAGCAGGTAAGAGTATAGAACTTGATCAGGAAAGATTGGAAAAGTAGGTATGTTGCAGGGAAGTTGACTTGGAGGGAGTTCAGCATGGAAACAGAAAACAGCGAAGGGAAGGCGTAAGCCACATAGTGGTTCTCAAGGGGCAGGTGTTTCAGGCCACATCCCTGTGGTGGCAGCTAGTGTGGGATTTTCAAGAAAGGGAAGATTAGTAGCTGAGATAGACTAATCAAGGGCAAGTAGAACGAGATGGGAGCAGAGAGCTGAAGGGGCTGGGCGGGGGGGCTGTGTCACGTAAGACCTTGTGGGGTGTAGAAAAGAATTTGGATCTTGTCCTGAATGAATGTATGCCTCTGGCAGGTTTGAAGAGGAGAGGGATTTCTGTCATTTAAAGATGACTTATGCTGCCATGTGGAGAATAAACTCTGAGAAGAAAAAAAGAAAGCCGAGAATTCAGTGAGGAGGATACTACGTATGGGAGGAGTGGTGAGATGGGGGATGTATTTTGAAGGAGGAGCTAAAGGGACTTGCCAACAGATGAGACTAGGAGTGGAGAGGTGATGAGGAATCAAAGATCCCTAAGTTTTTGTCTTGAGCAACATGGTGGATTGGATGGTGGTGCCATTGAATGAAATGGGGAAGACTAGAGGAAGATTTGGCTTGGGGTAGAAAATAAAAAATTCTTTTTGAAAATTTAAATTTGAGAGGAATAATAGACATGTAAGTAGACATGTGTGAAGGAGATGGTCTGATACATGAATCTGGGGTTCTGGGAAGAGAGAAGAGCTAGAGGTATGTTAGGAGCCTTCATTTACGTAGCAATTATAGACACAAAAAAGAGAAGACCAAGGACAAAGCCCAGAGGTCCTCCACGAAGTTCAAATTGAACTGACTTGCCCTGCAGCTCCAGGTGCAATCATGTAACCCAGAACATCCATCAGAGATATTTTCATGACTTCTGAGTTTATTAGGAGGAAGTTGCTCTCTTGTGGGCTGGACTTGAGCCCAGGAATATTAAGCCTAGAATTTCAGAGGGCCACCAATGGAAGATGGGAGTGAAGCCAACACAAAGAAAAGCAGAGCCAAAGGATGGAGAAAAACAGCCCTAATGACATCACTCAGACACCTGGATCCAGCAATGTTTGAAGCTCAGTTTACTCCTGGTTTTTTCTATTACTTGAGTCAATAACATCCCCTTTAAAGCCAATTTAAGTTGGAATGTATATCTCCTGCAGCTCTCCCCCACCATCCCACTGTGTACCCTCTACAGGGTCATTGACTTGCCCAGGTTGGCACTCAGTCCCAAGCCTCTGCAGCGGTCCAGGATTACTTCTCCCTACACCTCCCTGCTTGCTCTTTCTTAGGGCTGTACCACTCTCTGCCATGTCTGTCTTCCACAGTTTCTATATAAGTCTAGCTTAGATGACATTTTGCTGACTCTGGAGTGGCATGTCTATGTGTGTGGATAGTGTGGCTAGGTACTCA